>NC_047029.1:11404803-12127303 GCF_902652985.1 Pecten maximus | reverse complement strand
AAAAAAAATGTTGAGAATGAAAATTACTCTTGGATAAAAAAGATGAAGTATCGGGTTTATTCTGTATCGTTCAAAGTAAAATGTAAACAATCCGCAGAGTCGACAAGAGACAAACAAGTACATGGATGGGTAGTATAACATTTTCTATTTTATATGTCAAATTCACTTTGTGTTCGTTGTCAGTATAATGTGACCGGGTGAGGTGTGCTGCTGGGTGTCTTCGGCAGTACGCTTCAGTGAGGTAGCACTATAAATCGGCAAAAGTTCCGGCCTATCACAAGGACACTTAACACGAACATACCGCAGCCTCCCAAACACACATACGCACTCACCACACGCATGCATGTCGCACGCACGGGAGGCCGTCCTTAAATGACCTTAGCTGTTAATAGGACGTTAAAGAAAATAAACCAAACCAAACCAAAAGTGTTCGTTCACAACGCGCAGCGCACTAATGGACAACGGCGATATGTTTTCATACTATTGGGAATCACAATATGTCACATGATATTGTACCTGAATATTTAGCCCAGGCTATCGCTGTTCACGGTCTAGGTTAGGATAAGCGAAAAACGACCATTTTTCTTTACATAAAAGTTATAATACTAATCTGTTTGTCGAGTTATATCCTCTGAACATCTATGGTTAACAATGTAATATGAAGATGTCGTAACCGCATACATGAACAACTCAAGAACCATTCTAAGGAAACATATACTGACACGTCGTAACCGGGACACAAGAAAAGGACATTTAATAGCTTGCTATATACATACAACAAGTTCACAACTTCCTACTCAAAGCGAATTCAAAAGTGTGGTTGTTCTTGTGTTCATTAGTACTATAACATTGAAGCGCTACAAATTGCAGACTTACAATCCCGACGTATCTACACATTTTTTGTTTTCCTGTGACGTCAAACATTAAGTTACGCGGCCCCACGCAAAAATGAGAATTGTTTCCTTTAAAATTGGTAAAAGATTTCCAAAACGAAGTGTTCACCCAAATTTCCAGTATTTTTTTTAAAATTTTGATAAGTTACCAAAGAAAATTATACTTCTTTCCCCCACTACTCAAAATCAAAAAAGATACAAATACATGACATGCCGTAAAATTATATTATTGTTAGAACATGATCTGCAATCTTTGCGATAACAACTTTAATTCATAATGGTGTAAGCCCGATAAGAGATGCAGGTATGAATAATGTCCTAGTATTGGCTCTGCTCGGGACATTCGTGTCTAGTCTTATTTAAGGGGACATTTTAGGGTGGTTGGTGTCATATCTTAATCAACCTTAGTAAAGCAGTTGAGCAGTGTGCAAAAATGCAAATTCCCAATGGTTTATACTTGCCTTTTGAACTTAATTCAAAAACGTTAAACAAACGATCGCTGAGGGCCTAGAGGTGTTGAAGCTTTGTTATTTTCCTGCAATTAGAAGTAGTGATCAGTATGGCAATTGGAGCTTGTATTGGCACTTTACCCAAGGCGTGTGTGCAATTAGGGATCAACAAGACGCAAATTCAAATAAAATGAAGGTTAATTCCCTATATGGCCAGGTAGTTGTGGTTTACATCTTCATTCAGTGGTAAGAACAATTGAAATTGATCGAGGACAATCCTTCGGGTGAAATTAAGGCACTGCAAGCACATATACAAGCAAGTTCTCAGGAGGAAAACAAACGAAAGGACATTAAGGAATTCATAGAGGCAAAAGACATTGTTTGCAATTAACGAAAAACAATTTAATCAGGGGAATTAGATTAAGTTAAAGGCAGGTGTAGACGTTTGCAATGGGGACAAGCTCTTGTTGCGTCTGACAAACGTATCTCGCAAGATGAGGATCTTTGGATATACTTCTAGTGAATGCTGACCGCCAGCCTGAACTCGAACCAAATGAAATTGCCTCGGTGAACCAGCAGGATACTCTATTTCTAGTGAAGTGAAGTTTTATCTGCCATATTATCCCCCTCCCCCCAACCCCAACCCCATCCGGCCATGGACGGTTTTACCTACAACTTATACATGCAATACCAGTACAGGTAGGACTGTAGATCTGAAGTTCTCTGGCTGCAGTTCAAAGGAACCTTTCAACGTACCTGTGATACGATTCACAACTTAGCTGAGATAGGTTGACAAACGGTGATGAGTACACAAGCAAATTCCTGACATGTTTCTAATAATCTGATAGTTGTATAATTGTCTGTAGCTAATTTCAGGAGGTATCAAACGCTATTTTTATCAGCGGAATCATCAAGCAGGGACATACATATCTTATATGTTCCTTTATTAAGTAATCATTAAGGACCATACAATGTCAAACTTTTCAGGAAAATTAAAACCAGGAATAATATGCATAGAAAATAAAATATTAGGAGAAAGATCCTACGGTCGATTAATTTATGTACATGTTTGTGATATGTAAATAAGACACACTTGAAAAAAAATCTTAACTTAATTTGTCATAGTAAAAATATTATCTGTCCGGAAACTGTTTTATCGTTTCAAACTATGACAGTCAAAACTTTTATTTTCTGTTTTTGTTACACCCGGCGATTTAAGGTAGAATTTATTTGAACAAGACAGTAGTAATTAATATCATTTACAGTATTTACGGCCCGTCACTGTTTCAGTGGACGAGCTGAGCCTTGATCAAAAACTAGGTTCAGTGTTAGGCGCAGGCGCACAGCCAAATCGTGCGACACAAAGCTTCCTCTCCATGTAACAATAGCGGCATGCGAGATGTAGCGAGACTTACTTATGCTACCGATCTCTCTGATATACACGTCTCTGCTCTAATACACCTAACGACAAAACTGTATCAATGCGATGATTTTGGTTTGGATAAGTTTTTGCAGATCTCCGAGTCTACAAATGTACACCTGACGTCTTAGATTGTAGCCTTAGCCTGTATTACTGTATTAAACTTTAATTAATTATGACATAGATTCAATAATCTTACACAAGATCCTGCGACGTACGAGGAAACTAGTGAATAACATCTTAACATCTTGGACCTGGTATTTCCTCATTCAATCCTTACCGTGTTTATATTCAAATAACGCATTTGTGTATAATTATGTAATGCCTTTTGTTCTGCCCCGTGATATTTATTACTACAACTAATTGTATATATATTTTAAATTGTCAGAATTTTACGTGGTTTTACAGGTACTAATATATTATATGTTTTTATTTGTAAATTTCCTTGGTGTGGAAGGGTATGCTCCGGGTTTGCTCTGAATTAATTTTGTGTTCTAGACACGCTAATCAGAAAGTAGTTACAGCATGTTTAACGCGGTGTTTGACAATTATGAAAACTCCACATTCAACCAAGGATGCAGAATAAACTATCCATACAACAAGCCAATGAGGCCTTTTAAATTCGGATTAAATTAGGAAGTGCACCAAATGTGTAATTTCTCATTATTCTTACCACACGGCTTTGAGATGAGTCAGTCTTATTTATTTACTTTAGATACTAATCAGAATTCATCGCCATTATTGACATTTAAATAATCCAGCATTTACGAAAGTGGTCTCCATTTTGTCATATGCTACGACTTAAACATCTTTAAAATAATTCAAATATCGTTCAAAAATAATAATAATATATTCGCCTTACATCCATGGAGCAAGCTATAATAAAATTAACATTAAACCTTTCCAGCTCATATGGGTTTTTTGTTTGTTGTTAAATGATTTATGTAAAAGCTGAGATCGTCTGAATGCAAATGATTATCCTTCACAATACCGACTTCAAAAACACTGTAAAATGGCACGTTAACGTGGCATTCAACTCTGGTCACGATATATACCATGCCTTAAAGATCATTCATGTTTAAGGTCAAGCAGAGTTTAGTTCCATATTGATTAACGTCCTATCAACAGCTATGGTCATTAAAGGACTATCTTCCTTGTGTTCAAGCTGCATATATATGTGGTGAATGTGTTTGATTTGTTAGAGGTTTATAGAGGGTCATACTTATGAGGAAGGTTGTCGTGGCAATACCTAGAGTAAGATAAAGGATAGAAAGACAGGGCAGTAAGGGAAGACAGTAAATATCCATGGTCCATAGTGTTGCGAAGAGGGCAGAAGATCTATTTTGGTCTTTTAAATGTCCCCTAAATTGAAGACACAAACAAAAGCCCCGGATTCTTCAGGAGGGCTACCTTTATTCGCCTTCTACGATACATTCAGTGGGATAAAGCGAGCCTTTTTCATAGGCTTTTTGATGTCCCCTGATCAGTTGGTTTGGTTTGGTTTGGTTTTATTGTTTAACGTCCTATCAACAGACAAGGTCAGTTAAGTATGGCCTCTCGTGCGTGCTATATGCATACGTGAGGTGAGTGCGTATGTGTGTTTTGGGAGGCTGTGGTATGTTTGTGTTAAGTCTCCTTGTGATAGTCCAGACCTTTTGCGGAATTATAGTGCTACATCACTGAAGCATACTGCCGAAGACACCCAGCAAGACATTGTACGAACCAAAACCGAGAAAGTGTTAAGGGGAGAAGAAGAATTTTGTTTAAAAAGTACTCGCCTCTTAGCAGAAAGCGCAAAATACCAAGTAACATGCCTTCATCCTATGTTGCAAGGGATAGTAGATAGTATAATGGGAAAAATGTATTAAATGATTCTCGCGATGCGATTTATGTATGAGAATCGGAAGGTGATTTGTATGTATACGACAATAATGAGTAGCGGAAAATAATCGTCAAGATATCCTCAATTACGATTAAAGCAGTTAAAAAACAAAACAATGCGTGTCTCTTTTTTGTAAATCATTTATTTATTATAAAAAGTAGTTCCCCTAAAAACTGGACTTATTTTCACATATAGCTACTGCATTGAATTGTCGTTTTTAATGACTTTGGTATGTAGTGGTCTGAAGCACGACTACAGTACAACGCCTTCACAGTCGTGAATGCTCAAAACAAAGGCTAACATTGAGCAATAGTGTCAGGGGAAGCATGAACAAGAAACTCATGTTCTCTAGCAAACCAAACATCGAATGTCAAATGAGTATCATTTGGTGCTTATTGCAACTTCCAAATGAAATCCCAGTATCCACACTTTCCATATTCCTCTGAACCAATAACAACAAAAGGAAACCACTGCACAAGCACATGAAAGAGAATGTTCCATAAATTAATGAAATCTGTTACATGTATATACAATATATTTCAATCTTATCACTCTTGAATTTAGCGCCAGCATGGACTCTTGGGATCAGTTACGTTCCTAGACTGATTATACTCAGTTTTATTCTATTTTAGTAAGAGTACATCTGAAAGCAATATAGAATCAATGTATATGTTCTTATATCAGGCAAATAATCATGATTCATACGTCAGAGATCCACGTTCTCTCTGTACTCTATGTAGTTGTATAATTGATATCCACTGGTGAATGCTGAATCTTTATTGATAATAAAAAACAAGAAATCTTCTATAACTATACGGTTGAAATAACCATATAAAACATAATGGAATATACTGGACTGAAATTTAATCTTAATGTATTTGTGTACATATTTTTGAAATGTGTTATGTATATGTATATAAATATCTGTTGTTTTTTTTGAGTCCGGTATAGGAGACTATAAAATGTCCTGAACCAGAAATAAACTTATCTTATCTTATCAATATATATAGTCAAAATTTCGAGATGTTTCTTCAAGCAAACATCCTCCGTCATGGATTCAGTTTTATTTAAGTAAACAAAATTCCCTCGTAAATATTACCATAGATTATGATATTCTCCGACACGGTACAGTATACAAACAGGGTTGCTGACGCATTAATAACGATGAAATATCATGCAAATGTGTCAAAAATGTTGTGTTTCGGCAGGCAGCTTCAGTATCAGATAGTCCAGATAGATAGTGAAATTATGCACAGCACAAGACATAAATGTACTGATAAAAATGATACATATTATGTATCCTTTATTTTGTATAAAAAACTCAGCCAAGACCTATTTAATATTTGTATTCGAAAATGAGATATGTTTTTGTTATTTTTATGTTAGAGCCATGCAATAATAGTGTAATAGCGTGGAATTAGCCGTATTGCCAATGTAAAATTAGAGGTATAAGAAAACTCGAAATTCAATTTATAATTAAAAACACCAGAAGTCTCATTGTGTTGGCATGCGTTGTTTTCTATTGTGTATCGTCCGGTAAACATAGACTTCATATAAAACACACCACGCGAGTTGTTGAGAATTGGCAATGCACTGAATATAGTTGCATACAAATATTCCGTATCTGTAGCTGTACATAGACATATGTGGGTCTGAAATATGTCAAAAAAACCCCCAAAAAACCTAATTCATTAGTCGTTATATAAGTGTAGGAGGCGCTGTTATATATGTTATACATTATATCCCAACTCAGGGCGGTTCACGTTAGCTCGGTATTCAGGAATACGGACCTTCCTATTTGCCTTGGCGTTCACGCTTTCTACATGCATCAAATGTAATGATCACTAGACAAATTGAATATTTACGGATCGACTAGGGGTATCATTATAATCATTGCATTTATTGAAAATGTTTTGCGCGTTTAAACGCTTGCACCTTTTGCTTTTGTTTCTTTAAACGCGAAAACATAGGGTTCGCAGACGGGTAAGAACGAAAAGGAATCGCATTGACGGCAGCATTTCTTTATTGCCCCCTTAGCCTTAATATTTTCTTGTTTCTAAGCGACTCTTTTTGATTTTATTGTGTTCTTTGATACATTTGATCTTTGTATTGAATGTGTTCCCTTGAACCTTTCCCCAGCGGAGATCTACTAGTGTATTTGAAATAGGTAGTTCCTACTCTCCGAGTTCAGCCTTTTGAGAGAGTAACAACTGATTTTCTAGTTGTGAGTATAACCGGGCATTGGTGTCCTTCTTGGAATTTCCGACAGTATAAATATCCTTATAAAGTTGTTTTTTTTTATTCAAATTTTTTCCATATAATCACACATCTATACATTGCATATGTAATTGGATATATTATTATTCACACTACAACTTAATATTCAATGACAATTTTAAATAGATTATTTAAATTATCATTATATTCCTAATATGAATGTACAGTATATTACACATGTAAAAATGAAAGGACATGTATCTTTGTTACCTCATGAAACATGGTAACACTTTAAACAGAAACTGTGTAGTTTACAAACCCATTGGTTTAATAATAGACAAAGATTGTGTAATTTACCAACCAGTTAACTTGTTAACTTAAAAGTTGATTAATAAAAATCCATTTATATTTTACCTTTTCTTGTTTTTTATGATGATATGTATATAATCCCATATCTTCTATTTTATTGTAATGGTTGATGTATTTTTTGCTTTCAGAAAATATTGGAGTTGTGTTTTTCAATTTACACAAATATATATAGTATCTCATAAGCAGCAATAAAATGTTTATCTCATAATTATGTTCTATGTCTGTTACACCAAAAAGAAAGGTCATTGGATGTCTAGGTAAGTTATTTGGCATTTGTTTTCCAACATTTCCATAAACAAAAGCCAGAAAGATTTAACAATACTACGATCCCAAAATAAATGAAGAATAGTTTCTCTTCCAATTGTGCAGAAGGTACATCTTTCTGTTTCTGAAAGTTTACATTTCATCAACTTAGTGTTGGTATACAATATCCTGTGTACCAGTTTATAATGAAAGTTAATAAGTTTAGTATCATCAGTTACCTCCCTTGGTAGAAGATATAGTAATTCCAAAGTTTCATCACTGATATCAGTATTTAATATGTCTTGCCATTTTCTTTGGCTATTAATTGGTTTTTCAGAAAGAGGTCTGATCATAATATGATAAAAATATTTAGTGACTTTATTGTGTGTATTCAAATAATTAATCAACTTATATGGAATTATAGGTATATCTACAATACCATTAATATTCCGTAGAATGTCCTTCCAGTTTCTGGTATGGCATTAATAACACCAAAGTACTCTATAAAGTTTACATTTATACTGTATTTATGAGAAAAAGTTTCATATGACATAAATTGATTGTTTATTGCCTCTTTTAATATAGTTATTGAAAAAAATAGGTTGCGATATTATTTCTTCGGGGGTTGTGGGGGATACATGTTCTTGTATAGAGGCCCAAGATATGAAAACTTCCCTCCAAAAAGTATTGAATTTTTTTGATAATTCTGTTAAACCATCTTTTGTCATTTTAAAAGTTTTATCCCCTCCAACACATTCTAATCTATCTAAAAGTAATGTTTTCCAAGCTGCATGATTTGAGGGATCCATAATATTTTTTATCCATGACATCTTTAAAGCATGACAAAAAGTTAAAACATGTGGTAGGCGTAATCCCCCATTTATATAATCACTATACATTATATTTCTCTTGATTTTGCCTGGCTTACCATCCCACAAGAAATTAAAAAAAGTTTTTTGTAATTCAGTAGTAATATATGAAGGAGGGTCCGGGAGGACAGTTAATGTCTGAATAAAAATAGGCAAAGCTAGAGTTCGAATAATTGTTACTCTTCCAATGTAGAATAAGTTTCTAAATGACCAATCTTTTAATAATTTTTGAACCCCTTTTAGTTTTTTCAATGTAGTTATCTTCAAAAATATTTGTTTTTTGAAAATTGTATTTAATACCAAGAAGTTTAAAAGCACCTTGGTGGTTCCATAATAATTTTTTTTCGGGTAGAAATTCCAACCCACAACCCCGTCTTGCCCCAATCCATATTGCTTGGGTTTTATCAAGATTTATTTGCAAAGTCATCTAAAACATTTAAGGTTGTTGCAAGGGAAACTGGATCATCAGATAATGTGAAAGATGTATAATCTGCAAACTGGTTTACTAAATATTCTGAATTATTTATTGTAATGCCATTTATATTTGGATTAATTTTTATAGCTGAACTAAGTAGTTCTACGCACAAGATAAAAATATACGGGCTCGAAGGATCACCCTGCCTTACTCCACGTTGTATTTCAAAAAAATCTGAACAGTGGCCATTGTTTATAATACAACATGAGCTATTTCTATATAAGGATTTAGTCCACTGAATGATTGAAGGCCCAGAACCATAAAAATGTAAAGAGTCAAAGATGAAATTAAAATCTAGAGAGTCGAAAGCTTTTTCGAAATCAATCAATAAAAGGAGTCCTGGAATGTTATTTGTTTCTGTGTTTTCTAATAAATCTGCAATTAATCTAGTGCATTCACCAATATATCTCCCTTTAATAAAACCTTTTTGTGTATCACTTATAAGAGTGTCTACAATTTTCTTTATTCTGTTTGAAATAACTGATGATGCAATTTTATAATCAACATTTAAAAGTGTTATGGGCCTCCAATTCTTCATATATAACTTGGATTTTCCTTCCTTGGGAATACATGTAATCATACCACGTCGCTGTGAGATTGAAAACTGACCATCTCTATGTGCCTGGTTTAAAGAACGTATAAGAAATCTATAGATATCTACCCAGAAAAATTTATAGTAGAGTTTTTCATAGTAGAGTTTTTGTTCTACTTGAACAAAAACTCTACTATGAAAAAATATCTCCTAAATCTGTTACCTCATGTCCATCATCTTTTATAAGTTTAGGAATTAGTCTCTCCTGATAGTGTCTTTTCTCTAGGTTACAAAAATATTTGGTACTTTTATCACCTTCCACCTTCCATCTAGCTTTTGCTCTTAAGATAATACCATTAATTTTCTTTTCTCTAAGTAGTTCTAATTCATTTTCTAATTCCTGTATATGTTCTACTTGTCTATGTTCTGCTTTTTGTAGTGTTTCTAACCTTGATTCTAACTGCTTCTCTTCCTTGCCCCTATCTCTTTTTTTTCTGTGCTGTATAAGCAATAGTCATTCCCCTTGTAGTGAATTTTATTGTTTCCCATAATAAAGTGTCACTGATTCTAAAAATTAATAAGTCCTTATTATCTTTTTCTGGATTTTCTGCATATTGATTAATTACTTCATTAATACATCTCTTTACTAAAATTGCATATTCTTGATCTCTCAACAAACTATTATTGAACTTCCATGTTCCTTTTCCCCTTTTCTGTTTTATAAAATCTAGAACTATTGATATTGGACTATGATCTGACCTGTAACTTATCCCTATGTCACGTTTATTAACTAATGGGGCCGAATCTGAGGATATCAAAAAATAGTCTAACCTTGCCTGTTTATTATTTGGATCGTGCCAAGTATATCAATTTATATCTTGATTTTGTTCTCGACAGATATCTACAAGATCAAATGAATCCATAATGTCCAAAATTTTATCCCGATTTACAGCATTGTTCCTATTTATATAGTTTCTAGTATCCTTTGCATAATTCTGTGGTGTATTCCAATCACCACCTATAATGAGAGAGGTATTTTCACAAAATTCAAGATGGCTAGATAGTTGATGATAAAAGTTTACATCTGTACCATTTGGTCCATACACGGCTATTAAAGTTAAATTCTTATCACATGAAGTAAGATGAATATTTATCATTAAAAAATTACCATTTTTGTCTTCTTTCTTAGATAAAAAAGAGAATCCAAAAGAATTTTTAAACAATATTGCTACACCCCCTACTATTTGATGTAATTTGATTTGACGAATTAAACCAGGCTTCATAACCCCATTCGACTTTACATGAATTCTCAATCTTTTTAACAGAATGTGTATCTATAAGAAAAGTAATGTCATACTTCTGTCTACATTTATCAAATAGATCTCTACGTTTTATTGGATCTGATGACAAACCTCTACAATTAATACTTCCAATCTTGAGACCTTCAGCCTTAGTCAAATAAATACTGCCATGTTTTTAAAATAATAGGTACAATGAAATACTGATAAAGGATGTGTATGGTTATATGATTCCCAGAACAGCGATCAAAAACATGTACATATTCGAGAGTAACACAAGAATGTAAAAATACAAGTATAAATATATTAAGTTGCAGAATTATATAGATGATGTGATTATTTTTTTCAAAAACATTTTCTATCCCCCCCCCCCCCCCCCCCCCCACCCAACTTCCAATTCTATCCATTATAGAGAACTCCTCTATAATTACACTTGCCAGTCTAAAAATCATTTCAATTATTAAAAAACAAAAGAAACTCATTGTACATCATTCCACCTACAGATGTCTCCTTTCAAAGTTAGAAAAAACGTTAAAACAAACCCACATATGTAATTATGTATACAAATTAAATAGTAACATTTGACACCGTGCACCTTCAGCAATGTTAAGTACATGTTACACCATAAGATACATAAGCATCACTCAGCTGTATGAGTATAAAATAAAGTATCGTTACAGTTTATATATAGCATACATTTGACTTCCACATTTCTTTTTTATTTATGTAATAAATGTCAGACATTTATATTATTTCAAGATTATAAGATGCCCGACACTGATATCATTGGTAAAAAATAAACCGTTTGGTCCTGATGATATAGATCTATACCGTTGGGTATATTTACCCTATTACTTGTTACCTTAGGTACTATACATGTGTTGCAACTGGAGGCTGCCATCTTTGTAAGTAGTGCGCATGCGTAACTGCAAGAAGCCATTTCCTGTTTTAAAGATCGCCACCCTGTACTTCGTATTTTACAATCATTATAATAAAAAAAAATATAAAAATGAGCTATAAGTTATACGGCACCTTTTACTGTGATATGATAATTTGTGATCACAATTGATAATACAATTGCTTAATACTAGTTATGTAAACCTGTCTAACTAACACATTCATTACCAGCTACATAAATACAGTATCAAAGACGTACAAAATTCGTATTGGATGTACAATTTGTGTCGTTACCCTATCAATCCTTATAAAGTTGGTATTTCAGTGGAAATCAGGCATTTAACATATAGGCTTGATAATTGCTGTGGCTCTTGATATGACGTTAAACAAAAAATAAAAACCAAACAAGAAGAGAACACGGACATTACGATTAGTCCAACTTATAAAGGCAATGTTTCATCGACATGGCGTCTGAAAACGAGACATCGGACAAATCCCCCCCCCCCCCCCCCCCCCCCCCCCCCCCCTGGGCATAAAAAGGGGCATACAACGAGATTCAGCAGGCCTATTCTTTCCCCGCTCCTGCTCCTGTTTTTCTCACATAATGTCTTATGAAGACAGTCGATTCCTTGAAAGCGTCATATTATAGACACAGCGAAGGGATTAATTCACCAAGTTAACAATAACCGAAAATTAACAACGATTGAACACACGTTGCCGTGTACGTAATTACTTCTCACTATTATTTTATTGGCAAGTATGTATATTATACCAAGACATTATCAAGCACTTTCACAGTTGGTAGTCTCTGTGTGACACTAAAAGACTGTTATCATAGTCACTTAAAGCTTGTATTATCAGCAGTGAGTGAGTGAGACATACTATGCTATCAAACTTTGTTGCAACCTTGTTGGTCTTTAGAGGATTAAATAACCAGGATAGTAATGTCGAATATAATAGCACAAGGAGCAGATCGTCTGTCTCCTAGTGGCCATGAAATGAGGACATTGAGGTTGATATACGTCGTTATACTGGTTATAAGCGTCTCATTTCTACATTTCGTTGCACTCTGTTTTCGTAGAATGTTTCTGACATTTCATTTTGGTCCCTATCATACGCAGTAAGTTAGATATTTTAATGTTTGGTTTCGGCTTTACGATGACCTCTCAGGTTCACTTCCGCAGGTTTTATCATAAAATACATGTACCATAGGACTTTTCTTACCAAGACCGAACTAATATGCAGCTAAAACCATCAAAACTGTTCAAGTTGGTAACAGAACGAGAATATTTTCTAACTTGGTGTTTAGTAATATAGCACTGCTATGAAGAGTAACTACAATTCACTCTGGGATAGATTGTCAGCTGCTTCGTCTTTTGACGACACTTAGTTCAGGTATATAATTCTGGGGAAGTGTAGGATTATGTCGTTAAATGACTACGTAATTTACATGACTACTGCTAAGAGCCGTAATTTGGCCATTCCTCGGCCGGATTTCTGTTAGATAAAACTAGTCCTATACTGTTTTCAACATTTATATGATATTAAGACGTTACCAGAGGCTACGCCAACATTTACTTTGAATATTTACCCAAGTCATTGTCTTCACAATGTCTTATCTTCTGAGACGCCATTTAAACGACGCATACATGTATATTGAATACTGATTGTCATCTGTGGCTCCGTATTGGAAGGAAATATTCTATATGAATATATATATTCCAAACATGTTGTCTCGGTTTAAGTGAAATAAGTCAATATTTACTAATGCAATTATTAGAATGTATGCTTTCAGCTTCTACAATGCGTCTCCGAATGACGAGACCGGATAGCAAAAAATAACAAATGCTGAACGGTAAAATCTAGTTTTAAACATGAGAAGAAAACCTGATTTATTGTGAAGAAGAAATATTCAACAAAGAGATAGAGAAAACACAAAAAGCGACTTTTATAATTTGGGTTTAATAAAGCATTTTGCTGAAGTAAACATTCCCGGTCGCCTAGAGAGGTTATGTGAATGGCATACTACATGTAGTTAGCAAACCAACAAAGTCCATACATGTCTGTGTAAAATGACAAATCCGAAAAGTCTGGTTTACTTTTATTTGCCGTCAAGCTCTTTAGTATATACGTACTACCAACTCCCGTATCTACATATGTGTAATATTATCAAGACTCAAACAATTAACAACCTGAAAATATACACAGCCTTTCAAGCAGATTTGTTTGGTTTGGTTTTATTTGTTTAACGTCCGATCAACAGTTAAGTTCATTTAAGGACGGCCTCCCGTGCGTGCGATATGCATGGGTGTGGTAAGTGCGTATCTGTGTTGTGGGAGGCCTACACTCAAACCAAGCTCATGAAACTAATTCAATAATAGGCATTGTATAACTGTAACTGGAACTGACATAGAATTGTTTGGAGTCGTAAAAGTTGCGTCTTTGATATATCATTTGATGTTTAAAGTGTCACTTCAACATCAGCGACATAGAACGTCACATGACAGAATACTGACTTCCCATTGGCCACACACATGGATACAATGAGGCGATAATATCAAACGGATCAATGTACGATTTGAGTGTGATGTACTTAAAATATGTGTACCTTCGCTAGATATGCCATCGACTCGTGTACTTTACCATCCCTCGACAACACAATCAGATCATAGTGTCCTTTAAAGAAGGCAATAATGTATAGGTATATAACATAGACTGATACACCAAACCCTTTTCATACGAGGGGAAGAGTAAGCAAGCTTGTGGTACCTCACAGCATGGTATTGTAACAGGTAACACACATTGACAACACTGCAGATCGGTAGGACCTCATTTTTATCTGTTGCGGAAAGTGCTGCAACACTGCACTTACTTCAACATTTGAGACATATCATTTTTTTTTGTTTCGAGTTTTTGTCAATGACAACTATAGTCTCAATTGTTGCCCTTCTTATAAATAATAAATAAATAAATAAAAGTGCGACATCAAGAGGTAAATACACAAATATCTGATGTCTATGTTGGTGTCTTTTGAATTTTTACATCATCTATGAACTAAGACAAACATTCATACTTTAAATGGGACTAACCCGCTTCCTCCCCTATAGTAACAATAAACTATTTATACGGGGTATCCCCTTGACCATGATCTAACAAGTACATGCGTCACGTCAACAGCAACAGAAGAAAACAGAACATTGTCAGAACGAGAAGGCAGGACAGAAAGAAACCTAGAAATGTTACGATTGCCGATTGTGTAAGTGGCATATTTACACGGATTACAATAGGATAATTTACCATTACATCTCGGGAATCTTATCTTTTATCTTCTTCCTTAACAACGTTTTTCTTCTCAATGTCTCCATCGACAATGCCCCACTTTTGGCCTTCATTTCAGCGTTCGCCTTGTGAGGAAGGCTTTGGGTTTTGCCCCCTGGCCGAGACTGGTTTGTCCGTTGTCAGTATAATATGCCCGGAAGCATCAGTAGAGTCGATATTTTGTCCACAATACCAATAGGAGACGAACAAATACACCTAACATGCCTAACGCATGCATACCGCACACAGGGAGGCCGTCCTTAAATGACCTTAGCTGTTGACGTTAAACAATGCTAAACCAAACCAAATTACAGTAGATATTGCTGTTAGTGATGGTATGCAAATGACGGCATGCAAGCTTTAATTATATTTTCGGCATCGATGTGTTACAGGAGATTCATATACAAGCCTTCAGTATATACCTGGGTTCAAAGGGAACCGCGGTTATTCGTCCTCAAGTCGACTGCGGTCTATAAAATTCAGTTAAATGCAGCAATGTGATTGGTCGCTGCGTATGAGATGGCATTGTAATAGACAAAACGACAGGATAGAAAAAGTCAATAGATAGTTTATGTCCAGTTTTAGCCCACTTCAGCATGATGTTGGACGTTTAATGGTGTCTGTAGCAGTAAATCTGATCTCCCTTAGTGTCACTTAAGTTGAAAAATCTCAGGATTAGCTCCCCTTTTTGCGATATTCTAACAATAAAGTATGTCCAATTTCCATCACACTGTTAAACAATCTACCAAATCGAATCACGTTGCACTTTTAGAGGATGTTATGTGAAGTCCAGAATTTTAATAAAATACAAACACCCTGAAAACCAATGATTTCCTGCATGTTGCGGGAATCGACTAATACAGACATGCATACATAAACGACCTCTCTACATTTTAAATATAGTGTGGAGCATCGTTCCAGCAGGTTACGTTGTTGGTGCAGTTTTCTAGCCAAGACCGACCCTAGTCTATACATATCTGCTCGATATTTGCCTTTTGCTAGTGATAGTTTGAAGTAAATCTGCTGGGTCCATTTGGTTATTAGTTGTTGTAGACATGCTATTAATCTTATGTCATTTCAGGACAATAACCACGAATCATCTGATGTCATTTTTCGTAATAGCGTACACGGACACAGAAACCTTGTTAGTTATAGGTTCTTAACGGCCCATCAACACTATAACGGTCATTAGGACCAAAGATGGTGATTAAACATGAGAAAAATGGGCAAAAGACAATATGACATCAAACATACCGACAACATACAAACCAGACATTAGCTTTAAAGGTTAACGTCGGGTAGAGAGGTACAAAGTGAGGTGATTATGACTATTTCAACTTTATATCACAATTGAAAATCAAGATGTATCAGCTTATACTAATCACTCTTGGTTGCATTGACCGAAGTTTACGAGTGTCTTATTGTCGGCGGAAACAGGAGTACTCGCAAATCCAAAGTGTTTCAGGCAGGGGACACACATTTTAAAATTCGGTCGGGGGGATCGAACAGCGTTGAGAGTGAGGAAAAGTGCAAACAGTGGTAACTTATCTTCACATTAATCTTATGGAACGAGCAATTAGCAACTGCATTAGAAGTTCATGTACAGATTCGGTTTCACAACAATCATGTATCTGGCTTAAATAGCCGTTAGTTCTAATTGGAAAACGGTTAAATTGTTTTCAAAAAAAAAAAACCAAAAACAAAAAACAAAAACAAAACAAAAACCAAAAAAACCACACACACACACACAAGGAAGCTTAAATTCAAAACTTTAAAAAAAAAATTTCAGTTTTTCCTTCAATTGTTTAGTGTACCGCAGGGTGACACACTATACCCCCGTCATATATATGCCATATTATTAAAACATATCATGGGCGTCTGTACAATAGTCCAGAATATTTGACACGAGGAACTGGTCATCAACCGATGTTCTATTGGAGTGCATCGTCTCGCAGTATTGACATCTGAGTGAATTAGACGCTTGAAAGGGAAGGACTAAATTCCTCAATAGTTCGTACGTGACCGTGAAAGTCATTTTTGTTCAATTTATTACATAGCGCGTTAGATTTTCTTTAACTATACGCATTAGCTATATTTTGAACTATTGCACGGCTAAAATTATTATAGCACGGTCATGTGCAAACTATTGAACATCTGTAATGCTTGGGAATTTGTTCACGTGCGAACTTTTGAACACTTTTGACGTTTCGGAATTTTGTCCTAACCTTTCAAGCGTCTATGTCCCTCAGATGTCAACACTGCCGACATCAGTTATGGCGACTTTTAAGCCTAAAGGAAAGTCGAGATTTCAGTGATTCTAAGTGTGTTTTACTGATTAGGTAATAAGATAAGTATATCATGGGTGTCTTTGCAATAGTCCAAAATAGTTGACCATCGGTACTGCCTCGTGCAATAGAACATTGGTTGATTACCAGTACCTCGTGTCAAGTATTCTGAACTATTGCACAGACACCCATGATATTTTTTTTGTAAATACCTTATGCAAAGTTTAAGGGAAATCAAACGCATTATGTAATAAATTGTCATATATTATCTTGCATGAAAATATAGTTTGCATCACCTTAAGCGTGGCTCTGTCTCATGGTATAAATATCACTTTTCACTACAAAGTCAGTATTTAATTAAGTTTGAGGAAGACAAGTACACTGTACTTAAGTCTGCATTATCAGAATTTCTTTAGGGAAACATTACAATTTATTTTGACTCCAATGCATACTAAGTTTCAAAGAAATCAGTCAAAAATATAGGAGGAAATCTCGAGACAAAAAATAACTACTGAAATAAACGAAGAGGGATGACTTTTGCGAAAACAGTTTTAGGATACTTTTTAATGAGACGCATTTTAATATCAGGATCATAATATCTTTCATGTTTCAAAGAGATCGGTGAAAAGTTGGAGATTGCCGGAGAAATTTATTAAATACTGAAATAACGAATGGTAATAACTTTCGCAAGGAAAATTGAATCAGAATTCTTTTTTAGCAAATATAACTTCATATCATGATTATAAAGCCTTCCAAGCATCAAAGAAGTCAGTCGAAAAATGTTGATCTCCGGGCAAAAATAATCGAATCGTGAAGCTTATGTGGATCCGGTACCCTGTTAGATTTGTCAAATTATTTTGATTATTTATATTTCAAAGATTTCGTTAAAATGTATTGAGTATAATTCAATTAGTTTTATTTTGTATAATGTTGTGTCATTCATTTTAATTGGTAGTCCACGCTTCGCTTCCGCTGTCACCTAGTGTCGTGTGTTGCTTTCGTTTTAAATGGAACGTATGCGAGGGTGACGTAAATGGGACTCGGTTAAAATGTATTGAATCCAATTAGTATTATTTGATATATGGTTGCCATTGATTTCAATCCGCGACCCACGCCCCGCATCTCCCAATCTCGTGTGTTACTTTGTTCTGAAAGGAATGTAGGCGAGTGTGATTTGTGAATGTAATTGGTAATCTGTTTGGCCAGTAACAAACTGACACCTGTCGCATTGCGCGATCTTTCCCGCGCTTATGCTTTCTTTGCTTCTCTGTCTTTTTTTTATTCAATTTCTATCTGCTCCTGGTAAAAGTAGATACATAACTTGCGGTTTGGTTTGGTTTGGTTTATTTTGTTTAACGTCCTATTAACAGCTAAGTTCATTTAAGGACGGCCTCCCATGCGTGCGACATGCATGCGTGTGGTGAGTGCGTATGTGTGTTTTGGGAGGCTGCGGTATGTTCGTGTTAAGTCTCCTTGTGATAGGCCGGAACTTTTGTCGATTTATAGTGCTATCTCACTGAAATAAGAATATATCTACAGAACTACTAATATACTAGTGGATCCCCGGCACCACATATAGGGTGCAGAAGAGGGATGATAAAATATGCCCGCTGTATCTCACTGCGTGTGGTAAGAGTCGACTAATTGTGGGCCCCCTGTAGAATCAGAGATAGTGTTCTATTTAGGGGACATCAAAGAGACCAAACTAGATCTTCTGACACCATTGCAACACTTGACTCACTGCTCTGTCTTTCTGTGCTTTGTTTGTTTGTTAGTTTTTTTTCTAGAGTTGTCCCTTTGACACAAATCCTCATATTACCATGGTTAGTTTTTTCTAGAGTTGTCTCTTTGACACAAATCCTCATATTACCATGGTTAGTTTTTTCTAGAGTTGTCCCTTTGACACAAATCCTCATATTACCATGGTTAGTTTTTTCTAGAGTTGTCTCTTTGACACAAATCCTCATATTACCATGGTTAGTTTTTTCTAGAGTTGTCTCTTTGACACAAATCCTCATATTACCATGGTTAGTTTTTTTCTAGAGTTGTCCCTTTGACACAAATCCTCATATTACCATGGTTAGTTTTTTCTAGAGTTGTCTCTTTGACACAAATCCTCATATTACCATGGTTAGTTTTTTCTAGAGTTGTCACTTTGACACCTATCCTCATATAACCATGGTTAGTGTTTTTCTAGTGTTGTCTCTTTGACATCTATCCTCATATAACCATAGTAAGTTATTTCTAGAGCTGTCTCTTTTTCACCATCCTCAAATAACCACGGTAAGTTTTTTCTAGTGCTGTCTCTTTGTCACCAATCCTCACATAACCATGGTAAGTTATTTCTAGAGCTGTCTCTTTGTCACCAATCCTCACATAACCATGGTAAGTTTTTTCTAGAGTTGTCTCTTTGACACCTATCCTCATATAACCATGGAGGACGTTAAACCCCTAAAAACAAAAAATGCAGAGTAATCAATATCGGTCAATTAAGTTGCTGATACATAATAAAGTTCCATCATTTATATTTATCGAGAATCCAATTACGTATCAGATGGCGTATTTGTACGTATGAGTGTGGTTATTGGTGTATTTGTGAATACTTTATATAGAGGGACAGTTATTTTATACTGATATCATTATTCGGTGTAGTTTACTGCTGTTCTAAATATCCATGTGAACAATAGTTTTCTACTTTACTTCGAACAATGGTTTTATCACTTCATAGAATTTTTTAGCCTCTCTTTATTTTTCTGAACATATAAATTGTGACAAAATTACATAAAATATTATGAATGAAAGTTAACTGCCTCTTTTTGGACCTTAACGGGGCGATCAGCCCTATGAGGAAGGCTTTGGGACCTGTCTACTGGCCGTGGCATAACATAATCAATAAATATGATAGTACATGAAGCTAATCCGGACCAACGCTCAGCATTTTCGGGGTGGTACAGCTGGTTCGACCGTTGTCAGTATAATGTCTTGCTGCAGTGTGCTTCAAAGAGGTATCCCTATAAAGTTGGCATCTGTCCCGCAGGCATGCATTTTGCAAACGGGACCGTATCTAAACTATAAAACTGGTCATAGCACGTTAAACAATACAACACCAAACATAGTTCCCTTTTCGCATATCAATGGAATGCACTGAATGCTAGCATTAAAGATACAAGGAGCGTGCCTAGTTTTTTTTAAACATCCCCACCAAATTTTATTTTTCAATGACGAAACGATTTTCTTTTGAATATTCGACATGGACTTCTGTTTCATATATTTGAAGATATGGTCTTCATATGTCAATCCGTGTTTTGTCCTCTGCTAATTCTCCTTGCAACACTCGCCTTCATATACCCGTGACTGCTGTGAGGACGTTAAACCCCTAGAAACAAAATGTTTAAAACGTCGGAGACTATGCTATTGCTGTAAATGCACCTTTTGTTTTATTTCTGTTTAGGTTTAAACATACTTGTATCAGTAAGAGTCATATAAGGACGGATGTCAAGAAGCCACCTTAGAAGAAAACAGTGAGGAAAGAAAAGAATGATTTAAGATATCAACTGTTGCAATGGGGGCACAAGATCCAAGGTATCTTCCTAAACAGCGAAATTAAGGACACCGATTGAAATTACCAAAATAGAAGGCACGGATGATACCCCCGATTCTTACAGGAGCTTTCTTTTAGTCCCTTTCTACATTATCATATTAATATAAATTGTAGTTTAAAATTTAACATGCCTTGCCATTTTGCAAACACAACGATCCGCCTTTTTTGTAGGAATATTTTAAAACACAAATAATGCAAATCCATCTCGAGCTTTAACCCATGGACTTCACTGAGTCTGCAAGAGTACGTGTTACAGTATGTAAATCTCATGGGAGGAATAGATCATCATATCTGTGGTTATCAGGAAAAAGATAAAAACACTTCAAACTACAATTTTTTTTACCGTCAGCTTTTTATGGTAAACAGTATATTATTTAGAGTTTATATCGCCTTTAAATATAATAGTGATATACAGTCTTATCGCTATAATACACGATATGCATTATATCTGCACATTTGTTCTATCCACACGACAGATGATACATGAAGGAGAGATAAAGACACATTTCCCTTATCTTCAGACATATATGCATCAATTACAAGATCAATAAATGTCTCATAATACTTTTCGGAAATATATGTGATTGTCTGCAGCATGAAAAACTGGATAACCTTGGAGACATTAACATAGTATACCAATTAAAATATATCGATTTCATTTGAGAAATTCTCGTCCATTTAGTCCTTTCTTATCTTGTGTTATAATTCAGTGTATGATGTGTGATGAATGACGTTGATATCTTAACATCAAACGAAAGAATATAAGCCGTTTCTGAAATTAAGGAGTCGTATGTGTCTAAATCAGAAGATGAGAATATTTCAATACATTTACAACTTAGTTGTACCGCCACCATCACGATTGTCTATCGTATAAGTGACGATTTTGCAGTGCATACGGGTTGTAACGTCATATCCGTTGCAAAACCCAAACATCCTGTTGGAAATGAGCAATACGTAGGTTTTATATTAGCAAAGAAATGAAAACGTGCAGTGAGACATTCGATAATATCAAAACTGCTCCTGTGATTGCAATTTACTTTCTTGTACATACGGCCTCTGCGATTGACTTTCCTGTGTTATTGATTCAAAATCAACAGATTTCGATGAATTTTGTTAACATAATCAGACATTATCAATTGGCCAAATAGGTTCTCGCAACGGTTAAAATGTAAGTGCTATGGATTCCATAATAATGTGACCTAAAGAATAGATACGGCAGTTTCATACGTTCGTATTGAAACAGACGCAGTCTTGTGCGGAACAAATTACTGTTGTAAAATGTCCAAGTTCAAGTAGTGGTCCCACGGGGGAATTTTAACCAAATCTTGATCTAAGTACATGTCCTTATAACGCCTGTATATCATGTGTGTACGTCGACAAATGTATAGAATCACCAAGACTGAAACAGTTTCGCATGTCAGTATGCTAACTCAAGCACAAATAGGATCTTACAGTTTCGACTTGGACCTCTTGTTCCACACAAATTGAGGCAGAGTAAAACGAAATTTCGTTGAAATCTCTCGTTTGCACATTGAAAGCTGACGCTGGTGGTGTCGTGTCATATCACCTTTGTTGCTCTATTGGTCCAAATCATTCACTGCGACGTCATATAGAATATCATATTGTATAATAATCAGTTTGCGTTATAAAAAATAACATTACGATTGATTTAATTTTTGATTTGAAGAAATATGGGAATATATCACATTTACATATATTCTGGCTTTACACATATGTATTGTGTGCTATACGGGGAATCACAGTGTGTGGAGAATCATTAGGCTGTGTATCTCGAAAGGCATACCCATTTACTTCCAAAGGTATTGTTCAGAAAAAGTAAATCACTATAAATACGTTTTAAAGCCAAAAGAATATGTTATGATAATTGTGCTAATTATAATGTATTTCTTGAAGGTAATACAATCTAATTACAATTTTTAATTGACAAATATGTTTTCAATTATATTTATTCATCTATTTTTTCTCATTTAGGCCAAACAACACTTTAAAACTACGTTCACAAAACTTGAAACATCAAACAAATAAAAACTGGTAAAAATAATCAAAGCAGATATTATGGACCCTGACTTTTTCGGAATCTTTCCCAGGACATACGCGTGCACGTAGAGATTTCTCTGCATGGACTGGCATTCCACCAATCAAAGTGCACATTCCTCATAAATTCTCGGTGGTGCAACATTTAGCTTTTTATCGAAGACTTCAAGAGGCACTGTGTCTCCTTGGAGTCCTATAACTCTTCTCTCAGGCGACATAATTACCAATTACCAAAGTATGTGCCTGACGTGCCTGACTTGGTCACATGGTTTGTAATGAAATTGGATTAAAACGATTGTTTTGTTTTCTGTTTCGTGAGAAAATGTATGATGAGATTTCAATATTTTTCAATGTGATTCATGTCGTTACACCTTGTATAATTATTCTCAAAATTATGATTTCAATGGGAAATATTTTTTCCTATTACTATGTCAAGATCAAAATATAATGCGTTTTGCGAACATTTCATTTGGTATCATTGATTTTTATATTTATTTTTACCTTTTGACATTTTAATTTAATTTTGATGAATTATCCTTTTGTGAACGTTCTTGAAATCTCGGTTGTTTGGCCCGACATGACTCAAACTGTCGATGGGCCGTAAGGCAATATGATGTGTCCTGTGGAATATGCCTACTGTAGCTCACCGCATGTCATAAGAGGCGTTTGTCTAACTGCATGTTAATTGTAGAATGTAACTAAATGTGTTCCCCGGAAGAATCGGGGGTTTCTTTCGTGCCTATTCAGGGGACAACGATGAGGAAAAATAGATCTTCTGTCCCCGTTGCAATACCTAGAATCTTAAATCATTCCTTACTACTCTGTCAAAACAAAACCTTGCCCATTCCGTTATTGAACACATGGTCCTTTGCATTTTATTGGAATCTGTGTCAATCGTTCATTTAACAAGGATTTGCCCATACTAGAGATTTCACCAAATATTTCAAACATGTTAAAGTTCAACGTGTGCACCAGAACGCAGTGAAACACGAGTTGTCTACCTTTATTTAAGACGAAGTGTCATCAATTTACACCGCATCACCCTTTGCTATAATTGAATGTTAGAATGTCGTAAGCGATCAACACGTATGTACAGTATACTTATCTTGACGTATGTTATATAGGATTGAGTATTTGTTAATGTTCTTACACGTGCGGTATGCGTTAGATATGCATACGCTATTCACAAGAGAATACTTGAATGTGTTGAATCAAATTCAAGGTTGAAAATTGTTTCCGCTAGATGCAAAAACCAGCATACTGCTACGCCCTTCTATAGGTTTCCACAACATTCAGACTCTAAAATACATTATATCAGACTTGTACAGATGTAGGGCGTTACGCGATCGGCCTGTACCGGCTAATGATGTACGCTTCTGTATTTTTATCTTCGTGTTTCCCTGTAGGAAGCCTCTGGTCGTTTTATAAGGGGCCGGTTTCGGTATATGTAATGTGGTATAGCTGGTACAGAAGCGCGTGTGAGCAGTTATCAGGCGCTTTGAGAGGTGTAGCCTACAGTTCAACTCTGTAAGACATAATATTATATCTCATGCTGTCAAATATAACACCTTGCGTTTTCCATTTAATTTACACCTACGTTTTATTCAAAAACGTTCACTAAGAACATTATTTTCGTTGAAATCGTTATAACAGGTTACGCCCCCTCACACTCAGCAACGCGTGTACGCCAGGTGATACATATCGTATTGTGTTCCTGTAAATATGTTAATGGGAAGTTACATTTCATCAGTACAGATTAATATAAGATATCGCATCTTAAAGATAAGATCGGTCACAAATATTTGCGTCTAAACGTTTAGACCGTGTTTGGCGTCATGTTAACGTCTTAAGTTGGGTCACTGCTGTGTTATGGTACCAATACCATTAGATGAGGCGTGGATGTCAACGCCAAACTTGCAAATGACAAAACCTAAAGCAAACCCTCCACACTTTGTCACTAGTGTGTTTGTAAATTATGTTCATACATTATGTATGATAAGAAACGTTAAACGTCCGCTAAAATATATAGAATTCCTGGAATGACGTCATTGAACTGGACTGGCAATGTGTGGATCACAGCGGGACCTCTAAGGATGGAGATGGAGGTAGTTCCGCTTCACTTTAAGAGTAACTGTCGAACAATCTTATTTTCACGTTATAGTTGCTCAACTTGTGGGCGTCTATAAATGGTTTTTCTTGGCTCTAAATGAAATCAGCTGTCAATATATTATAAAAAGAAATACAAGAAACCAGAACCAGAGGGCCAATATTAATCATCTGGATACTTCAGCGACCATGGCAAAAATATAAATCTTACATAAGAAATATTTTTGGATCCCCGTACATTAGTACATTTGTAAAATCATATGACAGAAACTCTCTCAGTTGGTTCTACATGCAATTGAAAAGACATTCAGCTGAAAAGCATTCAACTTATATAGCCAGTATTGATATTTTTGAATGTAACTATTCAGATCCCTTTGGTAAAGGATTATTAAAAGAATTTGTCAAGATTTTATCAAAACTAAATCCTTCATATCCCTGTTTTGGAAAACCATCCCTCCTTAGAACATTAAACAAATAAAACCAAACCAAACCAAACCCTTTTCTATACGTGGAAACAATAATTCTCTTACCTATGATGGCTTCTTTTACAAATGGTGTGCTCTCAAATTAGTCATTAAACATCTTGAGATATATTGTAAGTATTAAAGTGAAGGAGTTCGTGCCGTTCACTGGAACAAGATCACAAGTAGGTCGTTCGACCTTGACGTATGGCTTTGTTAGACGTACATAAATATACATTTCCAAGCTGGCCGGTGTCCGGTGACCTCATGCTGCCCAAGGTTTCCGAGCGCTGGGTCTAATTTCCATCTACTATTGGAATCAATTCCGGGAAAGAGCGGTAAATTGAGACAAATGATACCAATCCGCCAAACCGATTCCCACGTCCGACCCATCGGTGTTCGGAAATCGACTTGGATTAGCAGGACTTAGTAGGGGGTCCAAAAGCTATCGACAGTGTGAACATATTCCCTATAAAACATACACTGCCGTGTGTCTGTTATTTTCCCCGTAAACTACTGCTGTTTTTAATTCAATTTAAGATATAACATATTTATGTTAATATACATATTTGTCCCTCAATACAAATTGTTACTCACATATAACTGTTCAATATAATTGTATGGTTATATATAGTGCAGTTTAAGAACATTTAATAAAGTAAAATCATTTTTGCTAAATCTCAAAAGGACAAGTGTATATTAACGATGAACACTCGCCTTTACATATATGTATGACCAACATAAAAAATATTGCTATTCTATTCTCAATGTTCACATGACTATCAAGAATTTCAAGATAATGTGACCGAGATTGTCCCATCCATGTACTATTACTGTGCCAAGGTTATGCTATTTCTGCTTGATTACTCTATACACGCAACCTTTGGCGCAACCTTTGGCGGCCTTTGGTCATTCCTAGCAAACATCTCCATGTATATGTATATGTAGATGGAACGATGACCACATGAAACTCATCGGCCTTAACGGACACCTGAATTTCGATATATAATCGCAAAAGTGTATTTGTTTGTTTTGTTTTTAAGACCTGACAAAATAACTAAGTGTCAAAAACAACAAAAAACGCATTACGAAAGAGTTAGTATATATTATAAAAACTGTAGTGTATTTACTGGAAGTAAATTGTGGAAATTATAGCTTGGCATTTTGTCAGACAGGCAAAATGCCAATTTGCAGTTGCGTCTCCTCAACAAATAAAGGGAACAGCTATCCAGTTCCCAAGTTGTGATATATAAAGGATATTACACAGTCATTGAAGTACCTGATTAGGGACAAAATGACTTCCGCGTGTCCGAGTTATTGGAACATATCAATAAAATCACCATTTACACCATGGGAATCGTTAGTTCGTGTACATTCAAGTAAAATCCCTCACCAGTATCGACTATACAATCATCTATTTATCAGTATTGTTTTCTCCATCGAGGATGAGACATTTTCAGGTAGAAAATGTATTTTGATATACACAATCTTATCTGATTTTATTTAGAATTTTCACAATTCAACAAAATTTCGTCTTATTTGGCTTTATAGGAATTATTGTGTCGTGGCATTGAATTTATTTACCAGAGATCCTTAACCATCTGAATAAAGCCAAGTTGGTCATATAGAAATACTACCAATCTTCACACCACTTGTAGTGCGACCATCAGGAGTGTGTTTAGTCGTTGTCAACGCTGTAGATTCAGGAATGATCACATGCTGTTACTGCAATATCGTAGTAGTCAATCTGCCTGATTGATGTTGTATCACATTTGGAGCATTGGCCATACAAATAGCACACAAACTTATATCTTACAAAAGGAAAATGATCCCTTTTGTCATGCCTGCCACAGAGTACCCGAAGTAAACCAGCGTGGTCGTGTAAGTTACTCTCAGACTCTCTTATTATAAGATATTTTATTTTAAACACTCGAACGAACCCTTTTAGCATAGTGTACATTCTTTTTATGAAAAGTTTATTCGAAACTTTTTTTCTAAATTGCCTGACATATTCGATCAATTATATATAGTATGGTGTAGGTGAGTATTACTCATTAAAATCATCACCCCCATAATCGAAAAGGAACAAAACTATAAATTGTATAACCATCAACAATATCCTTACTCCGGAATAATCGAGTCTGTATTCATGAAGCCATTATCATACACAAGAATAAAACCACGCACCACTCATTTTCCTGTTAACGCGCTTATATCGTTCAATTTCAGCTTAAACGAACACCATAAACATTGAAAATAATATCTCACTAAAAAAAATTCCGAAATGCCAAAATCGTGGAAATAAAAATGTTAATTCATGTATCAGTTCATCACCAAAAGTATTCGAGTCTGGGCACAAAATGTGTATTTGAGCACGATGACGGTTTCATGAATACGGCCCTTGAGGTATTATTCTATTATTTTTCTAATCGATAGTCTCCATGCAAATATAGTTGGAATTACGGTTTTTATGGTGTCGATATTCTCTGGTGATTTTTTGTAATCAAATATGTTTGCAAGGGATAACGAGACAAGTATGAAGACATTAAATATAACAGTTATAATGATATTCTATTCTTTAGACGTGATTTTGATACTTTTATTTTCAATCCACTTCTTAACGTCCCTGTCAGGTATAATTTGGGTTCCGCCCCATGACTTTAACCAACCAGGGTCTCCAAAAATGATTGTGTTACCCATGCCCAGGATATTTCGGAAGTTGGAAGTGTAACAACTAGTTCGCACGTTGTCATTATAGTTTGACGGAGTTGTGTGTTCTGTTGAGTTTATTAAATCGTTTAGTTCAGTAAGGTAGCGCTATAAATTCAACACTAGTTCCACGCTAGCAGAAAAAGACATTATGAACATACCGCTGCATCGCGAACGGATGCAGCTGACACACCAGGCGCCATAATGACAAACAAAAACAGACGAAAATCTCACTTTGGACATTCAATAAGGATAAATCTTGAATAATAACCAGTAATTAAATAACTGTATTGCCTCTATTGACGTTCAAAATTAACGAAATTTCATATATGTTTTCAACTTAGCAATTTACTGGTGATTTTTATTCATGCAGAGAAAAACGTCGAAATGTTCCGGTTAACAGCAAATAAGCGATATGGCGATTTTTTGCTGAATATCAAATTTTATCAAATATACATTCTTAATTTGGCTCGCACGAAAAAAAAATATATATATATATACGCAATATTATTAATAGTACTGAAAATGCTAAGTTAAATACATATATGAAATTACGTTAATTTGGAAAGTCAACCTAATATAGCGAACAAACCTATTTAATCACTGGTTAACCTAATTGGAAATGTCTTATATTTCAGACAAAATCACATATTACGTATGTAATTAGAGATAAACGCTTAGCAGCCAAATAAATTGGTGTTGCATTCTTGGTTAGAGCGTAAGGTCATTGGGTCACTACGTCAAAGATTTTGCCAGAATGTTCCAAGGAAAAAAATATCAAGGTTATTTCGTCTTATACAGAACATTCAAACTTGACTGTTTTCCGCAGAAATGTATGTGAATTCAACGGGAACAGTATTATTTCTATTATTCATGTATATATAGTATATCTAACGCTATCGAGAAGGTGGTTCTGAGATAAAGTTGTCGATTCAACCCTTCTGGTGCTCTAATACAGTTGTACGTAATGGTGGTTTCGGGATCATGTTCGTTATGTTAAGTACTTGCGTATTACGAAACGGAAACCATTTTCGTTCTTTTACGCTTCCCGATCGTATAATTAGAATATTGAAGCATGTTTTATTGTGAATTAAATAGAAATTTAGATATACTCTCACATGTTAACGTTATTACCACGCAATGGTTCGTTTTTCCGTTTATTATTGAGATTTACCACTATCCCTATGTGCACTAACTATCTATATCGTCCATGTAGTTAATCTATTTTTTGTTATGACGCAAATACTTATTTATAGTAAAGTTATTACATAACAATCTCTGTATACATACAAGTATTTCCTTCATAATGTGTACAGTTGAATGATTTTATTTTCTTTGTCATAAATCCGAATCAAATTATATGCGACCATTGAAATGTCTCCATTAATTAAAATGTTCGTGATTTGAGCTTAAGCTTCAAGAAAAATATTCTAATATTGACCCTTCCGCATTTTATAAATTCAGTTTAATATTATAATTAAATATATTATTTAATACTACTACTTCCAACTACATTTGTATTTACACTTATAGTTTCGAAGACTAAATTAAACAAGAATATCGGCACCGTGGTTATTCACCCTTGAACACATTAAAGCTAATGATATACAAAAAGAAATTACATTTTCTGATTTTGTTATGCCTTAAAATTACTTCATAAATGTTCTAAGTATAATATTTTGTACATTTCGCTCCATTTCTGAACATACGGCAATACCTCGTAATGAAAAGGATTTTTTCTCTTTCCAATTGATCGTAAACCTAATGCCAACCGTTTTTAATCTTTTGCATATTGGTGTTTATAAATCGGTATCACATCAACATGCTGCCCTGTAGGTAGAGCGTGAGAATTCTATCTGCTGCTCTTATATAGACTGTATGAATCAAATATTGACTTTTACGTTGTACACTTTGTAGTAAATATCAATTAACGCGCATTGATAAATTTTGTATTGCAGACAGTGGGAATCAATAAGATAATACCTCGTTGTTTTGTCGCCGTTTGGCCAAAGAAAGGATTCAAAGGTATTTAAGATGTAATCATGGATACCTTTTAATGGAAAACGATGATAAACTGAAGATCACTTGATGGCAAATGACAGATAACGATTGGCTTGTTTGTAGTTACGTCATGTTTTAACGGTACGGCAATTCTTCGCCCAGTCCTGATAATTCAGTTAATGGTGTCCAGTCGAGTAATAATTAAAGAACATTCGTTTCTTTCGATCTTGTGCAATACATCAAACACTCATTGAAAATCATAAAATTCCGAGATCATGGCGAAAATGAATATTGTCATTTTCCCGATTGTTGTCATTTTGTGGTTGTGGAAGAATAGTGGGGATTGTTAAACTTGTAACGGAAATTCGCTCAGTTTCATATCCATATAATCCTACTGAGAGCACTAATGAAATAAAGTCTCGCAGGAGAAGGTAGAAGAAACAGTCATCAATCCATAGGAATGCCACCCTGACTGACAGTGTGAACATGCAGAAATATTTATCTTTTGAAAAACATAATCCACAACGAAGCAATCTATTTCGAAAATAGTCTCAGGAGAGGCGTGCTATAATTCTGATGGCTTGAACAGTCACATAATATTGCAAGGAGTGGAGACAACTAGACTGGGATATATAATTTACGTACAGGAAACGTGTGGATGAATTTCTGACTAGACTAGCTTGTGTGCATGTATAAGCAGTATCAATAACAGGAATTGTTCATTGCATTAAGAAAAAGGTTTGATGGTTTGGAAACATGAATTGCAGTTAAAACCCGGCAAAAATGACACCTGCACGCAAAAAACATTTATGAAATGTCGAACTAGGTAAACAGCCGAGTCCTGAATAATTCAGTGGAATTTACAAAAATATGTAAGGTCAATGACTTCCGATGCTCATTTTCATCGTGGAAATTTCATTTTGATACACCTGCATGTAGTACGACACCTGTGCTATTTTATCGATAATAACCCGGAAAAATACGTGTTCCTTTGTAACTGTATAGAACAGTATGCGTACTCCAGTTACATTTTGATTTATCAATGTTAGGTTATACACTGTGTTTACAGTGAGGGACATCCTTGGGGTGACTATAGGGCATTGAGTGTATCGGGTAACGTGGCGCGAGGTGCACGTGCTTTACTTGTGATACAGGTGAGTTCTACAGGTGTACTAGGTACGTGGGTCATTCGAGCTTTTGCAGCGCACCTCGACAGACGCTATAGTGCCCCTCTCCCCGCCCGCCCACTAAATTTATGTTGGAAAGAGTAGTTGTTCTTGTTTTGTTTTCTGTGTTACAGGTCTGTAAGCCGGACAAGGATGTGGTAATGAGGTCGGGATTAGCAAGAACCATTATGGCGGTATCGTGTGTGCTTTACGGACATTGTTGTGATTTTTGTTGGGAAAATGAGTGCCCAGTAAATAGCGTCAGCTGCAGTAAGCGGTATTCTGAACACAGTGTGTTGAGTTTTATTTGATGAATGATTTATTTAACTTCCGCATAGAGCAATACGTGTAATCCCATTACAGTATTCCGCATAGAGCAATACGTGTAATCCCATTACAGTATTCCGCATAGAGCAATACGTGTTCTCCCATTACAGTATTCCGTATAGAACAATACATGTATTTTCGTTACAATATTCCATATAGAATAGGCGTTCACCTGTTACCGTAATGCGTACAGAACAATAGGCGTACTCCCGTTATAGTATTCTGTATAGAACAATAGGCGTACTCCCGTTAGAGTATTCCGTATAGAGCAATATGCGTACTCCAGTTACAGTATTCCGTATAGAACATAACGTGTTCTCCAATTACAGTATTCCGTAGAGAACATTACGTGTTCTCCAGTTACAGTATTCCGTATAGAACATAACGTGTTCTCCAGTTACAGAATTCCTTATAGAACAATAGGCATACTCTCGTTACCGTAATCCGTATAGAACATTACGCTTACCCCGTAACAGTATTCTGTATAGACTGCCGAGTACACGTAGGTAGGTCGTAAGAATTTTACTTGTTGCCCCTTTTCATGATCGTAAAAGGCGACTAAATTTGGGATCTTATCTTTTCTCTTCTTTCTTACAACTTTGTTCTTCCTAACGTCTCCCTTGGCAATGCCTCACTTTTGGCCTTTAGTTGAGCGTTCGCCCCTTCGAGGAGGGCTTTTGGTTTTGTTCCATAGCCGAGACATACCGAAGTCTTTAAAAATGATAGTTGCTACTTCTGCTATCGCTCAGCATATTATGAGTGGGACGACTGGTTTGCCCGTTGTCAGCATAATGTGACCGGATGGGGTGTCCTGCTGGGTGTCTTCAGCAGTATGCTTCAGTGAGGTAACACTATAAATCTACAAAAGTTCCGGATTATCACAAGGAGATTTAACACGAATATACCACAGCCTCCCAAAACACTAATACGCACTCACCACACCACACCACACCACACCACACCACCACACCACATCACACATGATAAATTGTACTTCTAAAAGAGTTCTATCCTAAAGGTTGTAGGGCCACTGTTATTTCATATATATCAATAACATGTCAGATACTTTACTGATCGACTCGACTATTTGCTGATGATACTTCATTAGCTCATTAATCAGGAAATTTGGCAGAGTTCGAGGAAATTATGAATTTTGATTTAAAACAGTTAAAACCTGACAAATAGTTATTGGCTTTTAATCCACTTAAAACGTAATTATTATCAATCTAGCATCTGCATTTAACTTTAGAGTCATCTGTATAGGAGAATAATGTTGAATTTAAACATGAAAAATATCTAAAAACTAACACAAAAAATAGTGATGTTATTTACCACAATGTTTGTTTGGACATATAGTTTCTTACAATCACCACTAATTTGTCGTAGATACTAACAGTTTATCTTATAGAGTTACTGTGTGGTATGATTTAGCATGGACTAGTTCTACGTCAAAAATAATCAAATCTGAAAAAGCCAAGCTGTTAAGCAACAAGTGTCTTAGCACAGGGAAGGAGCATATGTTTGACCAGTTTTGAATTTATGTACATATAAACACTTATTTTGTTTTGCCATCGAAATGCAAATGGCGGCTGTGAATAATATAACACAAATATGGCATAAAGGGAGGCATTTCAATCAATACAAATGCTCCTATATCATACTTTTAAGACATCTGATCATAGTAAGAATGACGTTTTTAAGACAAATTGTTAAACTGGTGAGTTTGGGGTCTTTCTCAGAAATATGCATATTTTACCCCAAACTAAACGGTTGAATATTTTTTTTCTTCCAAAAGCCGGCTTCTTGCCGTGTCTGAGTTCTTTATAGTTTCTAATAAGAGCCTTTTGATGTTTTAAATACCTCCTTATATGCAATATTTGAGTGATATCATTCACATTCGTCATTTGCATTTCAAGGTCAAAATAAAAAGTGTTTATACATATTATAAAGTCATAGCTGGTTAAATCAATGCTCCTATTGTGTGCTTTAGACTCTTGTGAGCAAATGACATGACTATTTTGTGCAATAGTGATACAAATGAGCTAACTTTGTCCCCCAGAAACCTGCTTTTTCGCGTGTTTTCTTGATATTTACAAACAGCTGTACAAATAACATAACAACAGCAAATCCCCGTGGTTTGTTATGATACATACTAAACGTTCATCACGTTACTTCTGTGAAATTGCACTTTTGTAGGTATCTTAAGTCATGTAAAATATCACTGTTTTGACTAGATTTGCTGTTTTTTATACCCCTTTACGGAAACTCGATCATGATAGTCAGTTCTCACAAGCATTTAGGAGTTAAACCTTAATGAGGATGCTAAATGGAAGGTCCATATTAATAGCATTGTAAGTAAAACTAATCAATTCTAAGAAACCTTAGATATATTTTAGAACGGGAAAAATCAGAGAAACAATTTTAGGTGCGCTTGGTGTTTGGGATAGTTGAAACAAAGGAGACACAGACAGTTTTGAAGTATGAAGTTGTTAGAATAATTACAGGTTTTCTCATTCTTACAAGTAAATTTCCACAATATAAGGAATTGAACAGACAATCCTTAAAAGAACGTAGAAAGATAAGGAAACTAAGTATTATTTTTATAGCATTTTATGAAATCCACCAAACTATCTTGTCTCTCTTCTTTCCGCTAAGGTGTCTTATCTACTTGATCGTCTTAGTCGATCTATGGCTTTTTTTTAAAAACCCAATGCCCTTAATTTATGGAATATAACATGTCGCTGGAAAATAGAGATAGTAACACTAAAAAGGTTTAAAAGGTCAATCAAACCTTGTAAATTACAGCTTAATGGAAATATTTTTAAATGGGTCGGTAAAAGGATAGTGAACATTTTATATTGTCGTATTTGAAACATTGTTAGTAATTTTAATCATATTAAAAAAAATGTAAGTAATCTTAATCATGAGTTATTCGATGTCAACCTAATTTACAACCCATCTTGTCGATGTGGACATAGTATAGAGGAAAACATTTAATTGTTGTTTATTGCCCATTATATATGGTACAAAGAAATACAATGACATCTATTACATTATAGAAATATTACATACGAAAGCCTGGTGTACGGTGAGAAGTCCATATATATATAATCAAACGAGGCTACTTGTGAACATGTTCAAAACGTAATTCCTGATAGCAAAAGAATTATATAAGTACGTGTATAGTTAATATGCATGTTTAATATTCATAAAGTCATCTGCCTGCCCGTTAACTTTTACAATACATTCCCATTTCAAGTTGTGATAACCTGTGTCCAACCTTTTGTGTACTGTTTATGCAATAACATTGTTTTAAATTCAATTCAATTAAACAATACAAAACCAAACCAATTCGCATGTGTTTGGCAAGAAGAACCATCGCGCCTGAAGAACAATCGCGCAAGAAGAACCATCGCGCCAGGAGAACCATCGCGCCAGGATAACCATCGCGCGCCGACAGTATGTCAATACACCTCTCGTCTGATACCACGTAGAAGGCAAGTGCGTCTTAATTGGAACGCGCAGATATGGTCCAAATATGTTTGGGATACTCAGGTGGAGACGTGTGAAGTTAAAAAAGGAGTCTAGATTTCTCTGTTTCGCTCAGACAGGGAGAATACATTTACATGTTTTACAGATGCGATGAGCGTTTTGCCGAAGCGTGCAGGATTGTTAATGTCAGATAGAGGAATCAAATCCTTCCACTTCTTAGACGTCATAGCCTCATTTTAGCAGGACAATGCTCGACAATATGCTACCAGAGTCTGCCATAATTGTCTTACGGCAATATCCAGTCGCTAAAATGCCTCCATACAGTCATGACATGTCTCACATGTAGCATCTTTGAGATGAACTTGATATGCGTATCAGAAACCGCCAACCACCAGTCTATAGAATAGTCTTTCAAATAGCTAAATATCCCCTCGAAGAGACCACAGAAAATATAAGTGATGGACCACAGAAAATGTCACACACTTTCTTTTTATATTATTGTAAAGAGCAGGCTTGTCCCTTTGTGTCACTTTTGTACAAACATTTCAAACGAATCAAATTATTAACTATCATTGATTGCATAATCAATCTTCCAGCCACATTACAACACTTAGGGTTGTACATCTTTTCATTGTTTCCTCACTGACCTGTCTTTCTGTGCTTTATTTCTTTATTCTAGGTAACTCCTTAATACTCGTCCTCATATGACCAAGGCTGTTACAAGGACGTTTAACCCCTTAAAAACGAAACACAAACAATTAACATGAAACATAAGAGGGCCGTATTTAGGCCAAGCCTGTTTACTAGAGAATAGATGTAGATGAGTTGGCATTAGCAAAGGAGTGATGAATTCGTGAGATCGGAAGTTCGAATATTATTAAAGCTTTCGCTGGTTTTGGTAAAAGAAGTAATGTCAGTAACTGTCATTAACCTTTGTGTTGTCATGTTGTCGAAGTATCTATTCATCTTCGTTAATAAAGGAGGTGATAAGGTTGTAGTCTATTGCAGTGTTTAGGATGACCAATCCAATATTTGACAGAGTTATTATACAATTCTTGTGACCCCTTGAGAATTCCTTTAAAGATCATATTATCTATATAGTTTGTTTCAAATGGGAAAGAGAACTAATAACACTCCTAAGGGTAAACGGTGATCATCCCTATAAATCCATGTTCCTGCGATAGTCTGTATTTAGACTAAGTTGATGGTATTAGGGAAGGGCCCAAGGTCTATCTTGGCAGCTCGTCGACGATAATTTTTAATGGAGTATTGGCTATTCTGTGTGATACACTTTAATATCACGACGATGCATGGCCAATATTAACAGAAAGCATGCCTTATTGTGGACCGGTCGATGGTGACCTGGGGAGCTGATCAATAGTAAGTAGATAGGTACTGGGGGGCTGTGTAATATTTGAGTCGGTAGAGTACCGGTCCTGCGGATAAGCGTCAAGTTGACGCTGAATTAACGTACGAAGAATACGTATTTATTACTCCATAAAATATGTTACGACAGAATGCTTGTCGGAAAAGTGATGAACTCCTATAAGCCTTAGATATATTGCGACATTAAATTGTTATTGGCGAAGAGCACGACAAGGATACTTTCAGATCAGATAGGTAGACTTGGTGACGTCAATCACTGAACTAATAAAAACCTTGATATAATCTTAACGGTTTTATATCGTTAACAATTAAATACGATATAGAGTAAACAGGCTTTGTTTCCAAAGGAAGGTTTCTCGATTAGATGGCGCCGATAAACCTCTAAGGAGTTTCGTAACAGTATGTTCTAGGAGAAGGACAGATAATGCAAAGAATGTCGTATCAGTGTTCTTATATTCGTTAGGTTTAACGATTTTTAAAAGTATTTATTATGTAGAACTGCTACATTAAAATGAGATCATATATAGAAAAATCAATAAAAAGGAAGCAAATTACGAACAAATATAAAGATTTGCCTGACAACCACTGAAATAGCACAAAGTTAATATCAGGTGTTCCGACGACCCCATCCATGTTCATCTATGTCAAGCCGGGTTAAGTCACCTTCTCAAAATGAGAGGTAGGGTGAAGACGATGGAAGACGAATTAACAGATGATGAACCAAATGTAGAATTTCATCATATTAAGTATTTGTTGTAAGGTCTCTAGTAGGAGTAACACGTTTTGTGTTATTCATATAACTAAAATAAAAAAGAGCTGATTATAGCTTTGGGGAATGGTAGTAATTTGATACAGGAGCAGTATAGAATATGCTTACTTCCAAAATAAGTGGTTCTTGCATTTGTTCTGAACGCTTTATTTTGCTCATATTGTGCCCGTTTTAAGTTGCCTTCGGTTACACCTTGTTATTTTATGTTTATGATAGTCATTGATTTGTCATGTCGCTCAGGGTTCCGATCCTATCATTGACAGAAACTAATGATAACCCTACAGGAGAAGGGTCTGCTTTATCTCACCGATTGACGTAAGAGACGACTTATTGCAAATCCATTTGTATTCAATCCAAATTAAACATATATGTTTGAAGGTATTCCAACGTTTGGTATACGTTTGTCACTTCATAAAAAATTGGTTTGGTTTGGTTTGGTTTGCTTAACGTCGTATCAACAGCTAAGGCCATAACAATAAATCTAGCATTGACACCTATATCGTTTGTTCATTTTTCTTATGCCTACAGTAAACATACAGAGAGTTCAATCATTCTACCGTTATGGTTCTAAATACTATCATGAGGTTGTTGTTTCAGCAATGGTTAAAACAAATTGAACCTTGGAAGGTCGGCTTTCGAATGATGCTCTAATATTCTCTGCAGAAGCCCAGGCTATCTACAATATACTTGAACGTATTTAAGCTAACGACATACAAAAAGTGATTATCTGTTCTGACTATCTGTCTTTACAGAGCCTTTGTAACAAGTCGTATCTTGATAATGTCTTCTAATGTTTTACTGGGTTCCTGGACACAGCAGAATACATATTACTGAAAAAGCAAATCACGTCGTAAAAACGAACTTTAAACCATTCGTAATTATTTTTATAAGTCCTCGTGGCAAAATGTTTAGAATAAATATGTAACAACAAATTGCTCTAGGCTAAAACAACGATTGTTGAATTGTCTCCTTTCTACAGAAACAGTCGCCGAAACGAGGTGGTCCTTAGATGTACTAGTATTATGACGGGTCATACATACATGTATATTATTGAAACGTTAAGACCAGCCTCAGTGTATCGCCTGATCCGTTTAACGTTAAATACAAAATCTAAATCCTACAAGAGATATTTTCCATAACAGTATAACAATCCCATAACAAACCTCAGCCACATTTACCTTTTTAAAATATATGTTTTACAGATATCATGTTGTTTTATTTAATACATTTATGCTAACCATTTATTAAGAAATGAGGATCAGCCTTATTGTAATCGGACCTTCAGTTTCACATATCATAATAACATATTTTAACCAAATTCGTGATTTTTTTTTATAGCGTTACCTCTATAACAATATAATTAAAATCTCGATGGTCATTCTCACTACGTTACATGAACAGATGGTCATTCTCACTACGTTACATAAACAGATGGTCATTCTCACTACGTTACATGAACATTATCGTCATTCTCACTACGTTACATGAACAGATGGTCATTCTCACTACGTTACATGAACAAGCATGAACAGATGTTTATATAACGTAGTGAGAATGACCATTTAGATTTAAATAAGACTGCTTCAATTATGAATTTGTTTGATAGAGTCTGTCGCTAACAATCAATTTTCTACATGCAATTGTCCTTTACACTAACTACAACTATTTATATATTGTAATTATATAAGTGTATGTTTTCATATACTGATAAGATTTTTAATAATTTAATTAATTTTTTTGTTTTGTTTGGTGTATTATTTTTTGTGGACTTTTTTTCTAGTGTTGTTTCACTCTAAATGTTTAATAATTTCGTCATAAGTTCCGCGCTATCACAAAAAATACAAACACAAGCATGCCGCAGTCTGCAAAAAATACACCTCGCACATGCATTTCGTACACATGGGAGGCCGTCCTGAATCCTTAGACGTTACACAATACAAAAACAAACCTATTGGCCCTAATGATTATCAAATTGTGTTGATGAGTCGTTAAGAATATAATTAAATGTAATACAGTTGTGGGATCGCACAACACAACAAAAACACCGTGCATACATCCTTCGTACATCATGTAGACACAGTCGCACAAATGTGCTGTTTTATTTTCTTAAGGTCAACTGATCAATATTGCGAGTTGACGAAAATATGAATGTGTCGTACCAAAGACGTATACAAAGATTACAATCACAATTCATATTGTTTATTAAATTTAATCAGTGTTTGTTTGGAATAAAAAAAAATGGGGCTCTTATTACCAGCATAGGACTATACGCATAAACAATACAGGTTTAATATATTGTAGATACATGTAGCCTCGGTGTGGGTTACAGTCTACCCCAGTTCAGGGAACGATCGCAGAAAAAAGGAATGCAGTATTACGTATATCATCAATGAGTTATCTATCAACACAACAACCCACGCATTAAAATAATTTTGTCACATATCATCTGTCATTAAAACCGATCTGAACGATTAAACATTACTCGCATTCAATTCCTAAGTTTCATTTAAACACAGTAACTATCGCACACACTTCATTTCGATCGCCTATCGTGTTCACATTCGCCTGCACAATACAATTGCAAATTTATATCGTGTAGACATCGTGCACATATCGTGTATTATTGCATCATGTACAGTCGTTAAATGCAGGACAGTCAATTGTTTGAGATATGTAGAATAATCCACCGGATTGTGAAACGGCGGCTCCGGATACATGAGAGAGTCAGATTCCGAACTCGTATAAGCAAAAAATATATGAAGATTTTACTGAACTTGTTTAAGCTGGACATAGTTAAAAATGAAAAAGGCACTGTATTCAATGCCGCAAAGTCAACCTTCAAAGTAACTGTCGATTTCCAATCAATATCATGGATAAACTAATTGCAGCACAGCTCTAACGCACATCAACACGAGGTATAATTCTCAAGTACATTATACATAAAGATACGCGCTGTTCATTGCATTAGAGATCCCGAGTGACAAAGCAACCCGCACAATCAAAGGAAGGATTTCTTTTAAAAGGAAACACATTTTTAAGAATAAATTAATTTAGATGAAAAATATTTATAAAATTAAGCAACAATTCCTCGTGGTCGTCATAAAAAGGCAACAATGAAACGGCAATACAACAAGTACTAAAGTAAATATTCTTTGGTGTCCTCCAATGATTCAGATACATAACATAATAATGGTAGTTTAATCAGTGTTCATAGGCTTGAATACTTTTTAAGAGCATTTGATACATGCAAACTGTCACAATTTCATATATAATATATCAAACACTGAATATTTATCTCTTCTTTTCAATATCAGTTAAGTCAATAAGCTTCCCCATTGGGAAACATTGTTGTTGTTTTTAATGATGTTATCGGAAAAATTATCGGTTTTTTACTACCTCTAACTCTATATAACTATCGACCAAGGTTTTTTATTCAGTTATAAGACGGAACGGAACAGGCTATCGAGTCTTTATGGAAAATTACATTTGTTCGGATAAAATTACCGTTTGCGTTTGATGGTTTCTGCTGCAACAGATGACGTAAACAATCAAACAACATTGTGTAAACCTAATGAATGATGTCCGCCCGTCACTCTGACGACACGGCAATGTTAGATACACAGTATAATCGATTCTCTATCTGGATACATAGGTCGCTTAGCCGAATGTCTATGATACGCCTGGTGGTTACTTTGTGACATTTATAGATAATTATCCTTCTGTACAAATAAACCGTGCTTACATGTCATAGTTGAGTTTTCCTTTATTTCATTAGTCTTGTTTTAAATGATCACGATTTATTTACGCGTACGACTGCCATAACTAAAATTAGGGTCCTTGTAGGACATTTATTCTTGTCATTACCCTTTCTTTCCGACTCGTTACTTCCATGTTTCTCCTTTTATAGGGTTTGTATAACTGTCGAAAGGAACCAAGCGTACTCGTACTCAAATACCCTGGCTGTTTGGGGTGTGGGGGCGTTAAACTGGTACAAACGATGAGAAAAGCTTACATACCGGAACAGCTAAAAACTGGGTCCCCTGAAGAATCGGAGATTTCTTCCATGTCTTCTATTTAGGTGACATTGACGAGATCAAAATATATTTGCTGTCCCATGGCAATACATGGAATCTTAAAAATCTTTTCTGTGCTTTGTTTTCTTCTATAGGTATCTTTTTTGACACTCGTCCGCTTATGACTCTGGTAGTTGGTGTAACCCTGACATCCGTCTTCATATAACCCTGACTGTTGGTGTAACCTTGACACCCGTCCACATATGACCCTGGCTGTTGGTGTAACCCTGACATCCGTCTTCATATGATCCTGGCTATTGCGAGGATGTTAAATAGCCAACAAGAAAAGACCGATCAGAGAACAACATAGCTAAGCTTGTATTTTGATATTTGAAGTTTGTTACTGCTAGTTCTCAAACTGAAGTACTTAATGGCTATCATGGGTCTTTTTCAAGTTTGAATGTAGAGATTCCCCTTAGTCTCAAGTTGTGCATGCAAGTAAGATGGGCTATACTCATTGTCATTTATTTAGTTTTGAAGGAAGAATGAAATAAGGGGAAAGAAGAGAAAAAAGTCTTTCGTTTGACTGATATGGATAATTCAATGGTGGACGCCAAGATCCCCCTGGGATCTCTTGTTATAGAAGTTGAACACGAAAAACAAATGGAATATTTTTTTTGAGTCCCAACAACACTAGCACTCTTGGCAAGACTTTGTCAAATGCTATATTTATTCATTAAAAACTTTTTTTTTTCTGAAAATGAAAATGACGCATGATAATATTGATGACAATATGGCACATTTTTTTTATATTTTACTCTTAAGTGGTAACAGTTAATATAATATTCAATATTTAAATTTATGTTAGATATTACCTGTGTCAATCTATAATGTCTAAACATGACATGTCACTCTGATGACACTAAAACAGTGATCCTATCACCAACTAAACTAATGAATATAACGGCATCTTATGGTATTAGCATCAAAACGATTGTGCTTATGACCTTAATTGCTTCGTGTATATAACCGCAGCAGGTTTGTTCACGAATGTTACATGCGTGTGAACCTGCAATGTTTTGTGGTTTCCCGTCTACTTGATGTGTAGGCGATGTCAAGTTACCCAACATCCTTTCATTACATTGATTAAACTTATTTTAAGCCTTCGGTTTTTAACATATCTACAAAACAATGAGTATCGTTTGTCGGTCACACATAAGTTAGCATGTACATTTACATTATTTTGAAACAAACGAACTACCGCTATACATGCAATTCAATCGTTTAAAAACACGAATAATTACAGTATGCATTGCGCATTTACATGTGCAAGTAATTATATTTACATTATAAATGTTTGGTTTTTTTTTTGCTGACGTAATTGTCTTATAGAGTGACACAATACTGCATCATCAGCCAAGGGAAATACCAGGATGATATTGGTTTCACTTACAGGACGGTTTTCTCTGTTTTTGTTTTTTGTTTTTTGGTTTTTTTTTTGTTCTTTTTTTTTGTTTTTGTTTTTGTGTACTGTTCTTAAACACACTGATACCAATGTTCGTTTAATAGTTCTTACACACAACAGCAGACAGCATGGGTTTGCTGGTTTTATGCGAATGCATACATTTAATATATATCTTTTGGAGATCAGATGTCAATATATTATATTGGAACCCTGGCGAATTGGCAATGGTTTTAAAATCAGTACACGTAAGGGAAGCAACTCTTCTCATTTAGTGATTTTAATATCCCAATTTCCCCGTTCTTATGGTTTTGATGTTGCCGCTATACTTTCTCATATTTGCTTTTGCGAGGACTTGGAACCCTCTCGCATCAGCTAGGGGTATATGAGGACGGGTGTCAAGGATACATCTAGAGTAAGAAAACAGGGCACAGAAGTACAGAGCAATGAGGAAAAGAAATGAAAATATCCCAAGTGTTATCATGGGGACATATCTATTTCGGTCTCTCAAATGTCCTTAAAAAGAAGACGGAGAAGGAAGTCCTTCTGCGGGGGTCCGCTTTTAGTCGTCCTCTACGATCAACATGCATTGGAATTCAGCTAGTCTTATTCTTGGCCTCTCTCCAACGTCGCCGAACAAAATACAAAGATTCATACCGTAGTCTATAAAGTAGTAGTTGCTTGTCGTGCTGAACGCTCAGCATTTTAGAATGAGACGATTGGTTCGCCCGTTGTCAGTATAAAATGATCGGGTAATGTGTCCTTCTCGATGTATTCAGCAGTATGCTGCAGTGAGACAGCACTATAAAGTCGGCATCAGTATGGCAGCCTCCCGCAACACGCATGCTATTCTCACACAGGGGAAGCCATCCTTATATGAGTATAGGTGGTTTGAAATGCAAAGCCGTCTGCTGATAGATTCTATACTTAAGTGAAATAGAAACACACATATCAATATATATATATATATACATGCTAAACAAATGAACATCATACTTTGCACTGTACTGATGATGGATATTGCACTAATAGCCTGACGGCTCGAACAATTCTAACGAGGGAAATCCATCTGTTCAGCAGAAATGATTCTTGGAAATCCAATAACTTACACTTGTCGCTGAAAACAATAAGAAATGCTTTGTTTCATATTTTTTTAAACTTTTTATTCATGAGGCAATTTAAAAACCATGTTTTACCAAATATCATTCTTGCGGCAGTACGGACATGCTTCATATTCATACAGTTATCACTTCCGTCAGGCAAATGTTGTCAATTGTAAATTACTCCAAATTGCCTTTTTAATTCGACATAAAGGCATGATTGATGTCTTATTTCTTTAAAAGCATGAAACCTTTTGCCCTTTAAGGATCATTTACCATGCATATGCAAAGCATTGAAACTCCCCTGTAGAATCGGGGAAGTCTTTGATTTCCTCTCCTTGTGGATATTCGAAAGCAAAAGCAGTATCCAACATCTTTTATATAGTTAGAAAAGGTTAAAATAGACACTATAACCCCCTTTGCTATCTTAGTATTTTACATTTTACGATGTTTTCCAGGAAACTGCCTTTTCAGAAACAAGCTCAAAATTGTGTCCATTAACCATTGACTATGCGATCGAACGGAAACTGCACAATTGCTTATATGAATGTCGAATTATAAAAATGCAGGATGTAGCGTAGGTCTGTGTACAACTTTGATGATGCTGGAAACCGAACACAACGATTTTTGTGCATTTTCGCTATATAGAGAAACGGTTGCTATAAGTAAAATATCATCATATCAATTCCTTTGTTTGTTAACACATTAGGAAATAAATATGATATGAATGTCTATAGAAACAAAAAATATCTAAATGAAACACGGGAACTATTTTGGTACTCGTAAAATATAGAAGGCTTTTCTAGAGAATACACATTCGAACGATTCCATTAATTTCTAAAGCCATTCCTACATTTATGTTTGCAAACAATTTAAGATATTCTTACTTTCTAATCCTCGAACAAAGTCATAATTTGGCTTACTGGTTGAATGAACGAAGGTCAGATTCACAGACAGTACTTCGTTTATCTGAACATGACTTCGTATGCCCAACTCTGATTTCATGATTTCTAAAGCCATTCCTATATGTTGATTACAGGAAATATGTTTGCAAACAATTTTAGATATTCTTACTTTCAAATCCTCGAACATAGTCACAGTTTGGCGTTTTGATTGAATTAACGAAGGGGTCAGATTCATGGACACAGTGCTCTATTTATCTGAATATGAGTTCGCATGTCCAACTCTGATTTTGTGTATCTTATTTGCTTTTTTTTCTCTCCTTTTTTTCATTTGACCGATTTGTTACACTATCCAAGAAAATAATTGTATCGGGTGTAACCGTGTTATTTACTTCCCAAACTATGTTGAAAACAATATTTAAATAGCACAATAACGGTATCAGCAGATCATGCGTTTTGGCCCCGAAATCAATCGATAGAGCAGAAGTGTGATGACATTTTGTCTTGGCAGTTGAGAGGTTTCCCAGATTTGCACACCTCATTTTACTTTGGGTTTTTTGTAATGCGGTTAAAACCGATTCCTGTTCGCATTATATGCAGGTGAAATGCGATATAAGGCTGCAACACGTCCCGGCTAATCGATAGCACAGACAGCGAATCGCATAGTTCGAAGACGTATTGGCGATGTAAGTATGGAAAAAAAACCCCAGATATATTATTATTCGTTTTATAGGAAACCGCACTTATCATGCCAGAATATAATTCGACACATTATTTCTGTATCATTTATGACTGCTTTAAAAAATATTCATTGTTTGCGGAAACGCTTCGGTTACTATATGAGAGATATCTTAAGTACGTTTTCTTATCATATTTTATTTTTTCCGGGAATGTTTAATCAGCTCCTAAAGTAATGTATGATTAATAAAACCAATGAAAGTTAACAGTTCGAGCATAAAATCACCTTTGCGTGTTTCACGTGCCTCTTGATCACAGATACCATCTTCAGAGATAGGTTGTTCAAAGTATCGCCTGATATAAACTGAAAGGCATCGGCGATAGGAGCACAATTCGTTTTGACAGAGATGAAAGGGCTATAAGGCTACGTGTATGTAGAAAAGAAAACCATAAACATTGGTAGTTTTCGTGTTCTGCTCTTGGTCCAGGTTTCCGATGAAAACGCATTGCTTGTGAAAAAGATGCTTTAAAACTGAGATAATGTCCATGAAAACAGACACCCGGGCGTTCAATGCGTAATTTTACCGTAACGTGGACATACCTAGATGTTGATAACAAGGAAACTAAGTTCCGTATCACCTGAAAACGATTTATTTTTAGACAGGTTTAGTATAAGGACTGGCTAGAGCAATACCACGCCGGTCACCGTGGCCCTAGCCAAGATTAATGAAGGCGCCGCCATAGAGCAGCGTCTCTTCTTACTAGCCGATGTAGTTTACATCACAGTTCAACCGCGGCGGGTCTTAAACGAGGTCCGACCAGCACCACGGGTGTCACTTAAGTTGGACTATTTCTTGTCCGATAAGAGTTGTATAACCTCTGCCGGCACTAAAACTTAATACCTGACCTTCGACGTCTGTTCCGTATATTAAGGCCAGGATCACATGATCAGGCAGGATTGCTCACGTCAGATTTCATAACGCTTACGACAAAATGCAATTAATAAATGCGCTTATTATTAAATTTTCTCGCATATATTGTTTGTTTTTCTAAGGTTTTAATGTTTTCATTACATATAGAAGAAAATAGAGAATTGAAAGTGCAGTCAAGAAAGAAAGGAGAGATTTAGGATCAAAAGTGTTACAATGGAGGCACACTATCTATTTTGATCTCTTCAATATTCCTTTAATAGAGGACATGGAAGACAATCTAGAAATCTCTAGGGGCCAACGTTTAGTCGCCTGTTATGATATACATGCGGTGGGATACAACAGGCCTTATTCAAGGGCTCACCAATCCCCCTGACGTCGGAAATGTAACGTCGTTGCATTTACACCCCCCCCCCCCCCCCCCCCCAAAAAATTCGACGGATCAACGGGTGCGATACCAACAACACGTGTCAACGCTAGGATTCATCTGATCAGCATGTACGACTTTTAACTTGATTCAGTTCTTATTAGGAAAAGGACGTCGAGCAACACTGTACCGTAAGGTGGATGATCGTTCAAAGATATTAATCTCCATAAACCAAAATATCTCAATATGCCATGAAGTATTGTTTTTACTATCAACTTTCGAAATTCATGAAAATCATAGTTTTGTTTTCTTTATTTTACTTGTTTTCTCAACTTCAATATCACTAATTTGTGGTCCGATATTTAACTTTCATTTTTACTAAATAAATGGAATATTTATTTTTGATCCGATCAGAATTCACGGATATCCATTAACATACTCTGATAAATCTGTTTTCCAACCTTGCGTTATAACTGTAAAGGGTTTGTTTACAGGTTTTAACAATTCTAAAATCTAATGAATGAGTGGGCTGCGTTAATTAGCTACACAAGGTATCAGAAGAAGCACAGAGAATGCTTTTATCAACCTGTCTTTATTATAAATTTATCGCCATCTCTTAGAGACAATTCTAAAAATTCCTATTTCGAAATCTTTAAAGTGTAAGGCTGTCATCAATTAAGGAATAAGAAACAAATCATAGAGATTCAGGGTACATGCAAGCCCGTAAAACGCCTTTAAACGCTGTTTTCTCTGCGTGTAAATCTCCAGACAGCAAAGCAAATCAGCTTCACTAAGTACACTCTGCAGTGCGCGCGCATCAATCTGATTACCGGAGACGTTGCACATCCGACATGTTTCATTATCTCTACACTATCCATGTTAATTTAAAGCAGATGCATGATTTCTCTTCATCAAGGTATTTTATGAATCGTGCGATTTAGCAGTGTCTCTGAGAACATTGAATCTTTCATTACAATAAAGAATGACATGTTTTAAGTTATATTCGAAACTGTTAACATAAGCAAAATTTTGAACTACCTAAAAGCTGCTTTTCCTTTAATAGCCATTTTCACTCACCATTTATCGCCCCTAATGATCTTTGAGGTATTGATGGTATTTTTGTTAAGAATATTCCAAACAAATAATGCCAACGAACACAATGACATGTGATCATTTCTCAGTAAAATGGTACTGTGGCTGGTGACAACGGGAAATGATAAGACTACAGAAGAAATAAATATGTTTGATATCAATATATGTCGACAGAGACATGGATTTTGTTTCATTAAGTATGCTCTTTAGGCCGATATCGGAGTGGTGTATTACCATTTTGGCGGCAAGGCGAACCGTTTTTAGAATAATGTGACTGGTTGGGGTGCCGGTACAAAACCCTTTCCCTACTCACACGTAATTGATGTCAATCACGCTTGAATTCCTGAATGATGTCCGCCAATCGAGAAAGTTATGTTATGTTCGACCTGGTTTCCTATTTTCCACATACCGTTAACACTTGGTGCGATCACCGCGTAACGTTGTGCGATCCGACATCTACGGAACAATTTGTAAATGAAAATGACATGAAATCAACAAAAATCAAAGTTTTCAACAGATATGTACAAGTCCTTGTTCTCTTTTCTGACGCTGTGACTTTACCTCGGTTCCACCAAGACGTACATGTAGAATGTCGTAGATTGAGCAGAATTTATCTTCAATCTGGAACACCCGATATATATATAATATGTTTTCTTATTTTGCATTCGTTTTTCAGTGTCGAAACGAATTAGAATAACGGTTTTTGTTTGCATGTTTTTTTCATGTAACCATGTCTTACAATATGGCAATATATTTGTCAAAAGCCTCATATAAAACAAGGACGTGTGTTGCCATATAAACCCGAAAGTAGAAATCAAAATTGGACACGTTTAATCCAGACAGAATTCCGCCAACTTCATCGAGACAGGACTCCGCCAACTTAATCGAGACAGGATTCCGCATACTCAATCGAGACAGGACTCCGCCAACTTAATCGAGACAGGATTCCGCATACTCAATCGAGAAAGGATTCCATCAACTTAATCGAGACAGGATTCCGCATACTCAATCGAGACAGGACTCCGCCAACTTAATCGAGAGACTACAGGTTTTGGCTTTGGTGTGTGTCACCCCAATGTTTGTTGAACGAGAGTGGACATAACAGACAACCCTGTTACACTCCTAACCTTAATACACACATGTGTCTTTCCTACAGGCAATGACGACATGTGTAGGCCACGTCGGTAAGTAACCATCTCTGTTTATTATAATCAGGACGCTTAACACAATATATCACATGCCATTTTGCAACAATATACCTCATACCCAAATCATCATTGCTCTTTTGACACTACTTTTTATATGCTTTTATTGGAGATATTTTTAAGTATTTAGCTTCTAAGTCCATGATATGAAATATTGTATTGATGTGCTTCTTTCTTTGATATAAAATCGCATCTGACTGTGACCTAAAACTTCACAATCCAATGATCTATGTTATGGCCATTCTTCCCAGGCAAACTGCACACTTTGTATGTTTCAATCAAAGCTCGACCATTTTGCCTAAGCTCGCGAAACAACCAACTGTGGGCTATTGTGGGTAAACGTGAAGGCGGGCATAGGCTGGAAACAGTGTACAACTCTTTTTTTACATGTCAATTTTCAGTTAATCGGAAACATTTCATTCCATGGTAAAGCATTAGACATAACTATTGTTATGTTGTTCCTTTGACGTGAACCTCCTTCAAGGGAAAACATTCTGGTCAACATCACAGTGGTCTCAGAAGCATTTTTGGAAACCGGGCGACTGTCATACTTGACGGTATATATGTAGTTATTCGTAAGAGTTCTGATCACAGAATCTGTATCTCTTAATGCAAAAACAGCATGTTCTTACTCAACATCAATCACATTTTTATCTCATGTCCCCATTGCACAAGCAAGCTATCGTGATTGCTACTTTGGCTTTTTATTTAATGGGGGTGGGGGTGGGGTTGACTTTCCCTTCCGCGTTTAAGATTTAAGCATATATAAAGAATCAACAGCTGTATGATGTAGTGAAAATTACTGCGTCGTACTCAACATATCTTTGGTACCCTTGTATTCCATTAATCTTCATCTTGACTGTGATGTATTTCAAGATATCAATACGATCTATCGAAGTCCTATGTATTTTCAGCACGTTTTGAATATTTTTGTTTTAGTTCGTTGGTTCCTCACAACAAATACACGAAGATGTATCAGTTTTTTTCGTTTGAATAATCTTTTATTTGAACGTACCTATATATTATCCAGTCATATACGTCAAATACGAACAAGAGAATGTCTAGCGGGAATATGTTGCACAAAGTCCTATTTTGCCTGTATTACACGCCGTAAAGATTCGAGTTAAATGTTTCGGCGCGATTCCAAAACACCGTGTGACTTAGATATGAAAGTGACATACATTGGCATCATTCTTTAAAAAGAAGTGGAATACCTTTACATAAAACCCACATGTTTTCCAGTTGGAACAACACAATATTGTATAACGAGTTATCTGCGATAACGCTGGAAGAATTCTCTAATTTCCGGCGAGATCGGTCTTGCTGTCACATTCAAGCGTTGCTCGCTTTGTAATGAATACGATTACCCGTGTCAAATATCTGACCTTGAAATGAATTCCTGTGCCGATTCCGTGTATAGGAGATGACAAGTCTTCGAACCCGCGTGTATTTAAGGTTCATAGGCGATAGGATATTTCAAAATTACAACCCATTCCACACCCTTACAATTTCATTTGACTTGTAAGGATATAAACTAACTACTAAATGTTTCATACGGAGCCCGCTTACTGACATCCTTAACACTAACGATATTGTTGGATGTAACATTTACATACAATTCATTATGACGTAATATTTATAGTTGAAGTAACTGAACTGGACAGTTAAACAGATACACCACACAGATGTATATTGCCACAGGAAAGGCAGTCCTTAAATGACCTAAGCTGTTGATAGGACGTTACACAATATTAAACTGAATTAAATTAGACAGTTACTGGTTAGTTTGATGTACGGATGTACATGTAGAACACACGGGGAAACAGCATTGTTAGCGCTCCCGTAATAGGAATTACCGACTGTTATTTACATGAATTGTTTACTTTACTGTTTTATTTCATTTCAAATTGATATACTTTATTGAATTGATTTAATTTAAACGCATTTCAATGTAATTAAAATATAGAGCGTCATTCTCACTACATTACATATTCATGTACCGTAGTGAGAATGACCATATTTATTTTAATCAGATTGAACGCATTTCGACAACAAGTAAGACAAGACCTTTACATACCGGTCTTCTCAAGCGGTTCACAAATATCAAACAATAAAATTATAATTAGTAAATTTAAAGTGTTCACTCAGATCACAGTTTTATTGTTCTGTTATAGAATTTTAAAAGATTTATCAACAACTGGAGAATGGCCATCTAGATTTTAATTTGATTGGAAGGTACGGTACCATTATTGAAGACGTCCTATTAACAGCTAAGATCATTAAAGGACGGCCTCCCGTGTTTGCGACATGCATGCGTGTGGTGAGTGCGTATGTGTGTTTTTGGAGGCTGCGGTATGTACATGTCAAGTCTCCTTGTGATAGGCCGGAACTTTTGCCGATTTATAGTGCTACCTCACTGAAGCATACTGCCGAAGACAGCCAGCAGGACACGCCACCCGGTCACATTATACTGACAACGGTCCAACCAGTCGTCCCACTCCCAAAATGCTGAATCTTTTGTGTAAGCTCATAGTGACTAATCAATAAAAAATTAAACATATATTACCAAGTTGTATTTTACTAAGGAAATATCCTCCCTTTTGTCATGCCTGCATTCAACCCTTTACCATCAAGCACTTTATGAGTCAGTGACCGATTTTTGACAGACACATCAGACCTTTTTTAACGTACGCTTATAAAATGCTTATTCGATACAATTTCTGCATCGCTTGTAGTTGATGATTGACGTGTAATTGATCTATACCATAAAATATAATGTGTTTTGGATCCAGTTCCTTTGATATCAGTGATTTCGAACTTTCAACATTCAAGTTTGATGTGTTTTCTTTCCGTTAACGGCCTTCTCATCTAGTGTTGTCGATGGACCGTAAAACAATACAACACAATTCATTGAACAAGTAATGATTAGATATTTCTAATATACAATAACAACATCTGCTATTCCCTACATTGCCCTGATCTTTCTTTTACCGCATGACCCATACCATGTTGTTTCCACCAAACCCTTGTATTGGATTGATTACAACCTCAAGCCCCATCTCTAATATCAATGGTCCTCTAGTATTGGACGGATGATCACATCAAGCCCGGAGCCCCGAACTCTATTTTTAAAGATCCCCTTGTATTGAATGAGTAATCACCTCGAGCCCCGGACTCTAGTGTTAACGGTTCGCCTGTATTAAATGAGTTATCACTTCAAGCCCCGAACTCTAGTTTTAATGGTTCCCTTGTATTAAATGAGTTGTCACCTCAAGCCCCGAACTCTAGTTTTAACGGTCCTCTTGTATTAAATGAGTTGTCACCTCAAGCCCCGAACTCTAGTTTTAACGGTCCTCTTGTATTAAATGAGTTGTCACCTCAAGCCCCGAACTCTAGTTTTAACGGTCCTCTTGTATTAAATGAGTTGTCACCTCAAGCCCCCGAACTCTAATATCAACGATCCTCTTATATTGGATGATTATCACCTCAAGCCCCCGAACTCTAGTTTTAACGGTTCCCTTGTATTGAATGAGTAATCACTTCAAGCCCCGAACTCTAGTTTTAACAGTTCCCTTGTATAAAATGAATTAGTACCTCGAGCCCCGAACTCTAGTTTTAACGGCCCTCTTGTATAGGATGAGTTACCACCTCAAGCCCCGAACTCTAGTTTTAACAGTTCCCTTGTATAAAATGAATTAGTACCTCGAGCCCCGAACTCTAGTTTTAACGGCCCTCTTGTATAGGATGAGTTACCACCTCAAGCCCCGAACTCTGGTTCTAACGGCCCTCTTGTATAGGATGAGTTACCACCTCAAGCCCCGAACTCTAGTTTTAACGGTCCCCTTGTATAAAATGAATTAGTACCTCGAGCCCCGAACTCTAGTTCTAATGGTCCCTTTTTAAGCGTTCTGTCGACATTTATGTTTTTGAGATTGTCTTTTCATTTTGTATCAGTCGTACCCTACTAAAACCACAGGCGCTTGCATAGAAAATATGACTTTCAATTTTTTTTTTGATATGACAGTGGTATGTGTAATCTGTTAAGCTGAAGGTTGGCAACAACGCCACGAGCGAAACGGCACCCCATCTCACTTCAATCGACTAAAAAACACATTTATTCAAACTGACACGGCGCACACTATATGCGACCGTCATCAGAAAACATTCATCTTTAACCTACCGTGCCACTCAATACGAATTGTTACATCCAAAACACAATAATCCGTTAAAACATCGCCGAATTCCTCGCTCAGAACGCCATTTTTCAAACGGCTCCCTCAGCCTGTCCAGATTCTTCATTTACATACTGGGTTGAAAGGTCATGCGATTATATAATCGACTGTCACCAGGTGCACTTTTTGGGATCATCTCGGCATACTTTATTTTACAGGTGCATGCACAGGACGTCGTTTGCGATATCACGGACTAATAAGATAAAATGTTTTAATGCCATGCAGTGATGAGATCGTCCTTTCCTTTTCTTCAACTGCATCATTTCGGTAGTTGTTGAACTTCGTTTTCAATAAAAAAGATTGCATATAACGGTGCTCAATAACTTGTTCAAGACAGGGCCGGGACATTATACGTATACCATGAAGAAGCAGTATCAGTTGAAATTTTTCGAAGTTAAAATTTGGATGGGGTAATAGCTGATAGTTGTTTGATATTTTGATTTTTTATTGTACTTGCCATCTATTTAGGGCTATGCCTATCTTCAATTTAAAAAAATGGACCCCTACATGACTAGTTAAAAAAAATATAGACCACACACAATACCGGTAAGAATAAGAGGTTGTTCTGGGTATTCTGGCGTTAGCCCTAAAATACTATAAAAGTCTGGCGTTGACACAAAATAACCACTACTTCCCCCTCAAGTAAATAATTCTGTAAGCACTTCAGCCAGCTTGATTATTATTAAAGTAGCGTTTGATGCTTACACACTCCATTAATCAGGTAATTCATCAATAACTTAAATTTCATATATGCGAGCGATGTAAAGTGGAATTAATGGATAATCAGTATTACAAAGAATACTTTACAATGTGTTAAACTATTTGACATTGTCACTGGCGGATTTTAAAGCCCCCCCCCCCCCCCCCCCTAAAATTGTCAAAGTAAGGATATCTTAAAAAACGAATTCCCGTATCAATCAGCGAAATAATAATATAAAATCATTAAAAAATCTCTCATATACTTGTTTTTATAAAACACACCAGGTATGAATCTATCGTGAAATACACTAGAATGCAGGATTTTGCATTTACCTGCTATTTTTTTTTTCAGGGGGAGTACCCGCGGACACCGCCCCCCCCCCCCCCCCCCCCTTTAATTTCGCACGCCCCCTAATTGAAAATCCTGTGTCCGCCCCTGATTGTAGACACTGAGGGGCAAACTGATATCGAATGTATTAAAATCGAAATCAAGTAAGAAAGTAATTCTGTTTCGAAAATTTGAATAAAAGGGGGTTTAAAACAAAATGACTGAAGGAACTCCTCCTCAATATTTCAATAATCATACAGTGATAGATCTATAGGCAAGTCTCGAGTCTTGTATGTACTCATACAAATTGGATTGAACTCGAAGAACTTCTGGCAAACATTAAATCTAACATTGTGGGAAATGAAAATAAATTGATGATGGATCACAACGTACAAATCGTTTGGCAGGTCTGAAGTATGATTTTCGTATTTGACGACACCATGATATTTGTAAAATGTGCAGAAATAAATGAACTGGTCTGAAGTAAGTAATGTTGGTACACATGTATACGTTCCAGTAACCTGATGACAGTCTTATTCGTGATTCACTTTTCTTTTTGTTCGTCCAGATTTCAGTTAACTGACAAAAGTAAATCAATAAAGCATTTGTTCTACCTTTGTGACAAAAGTATGCGAATCCATTTCCCTTTTACCATTTTTTTGTAATTTCAAGTATAAAATGTCTAGGCCTACTACGTGAACGTGATTGCAGAATAGGTATTCTTGACTTATTTTGCTTTTCCTGTGTACTAGCGGATTCAGAGGGGGAGACCCCAGGACCCCTGCTCCCCCCCCCCCCCCCCCCCCCCCCCCCCCCCCCTTCGGATGAGGAAAAATTGTTTATAGCCTTAAAAACCGTTCATTATTTAGAAAACGATACGATAGTGACGTTCTGTGTGAATCAATTTATACCCCCCCCCCCCCCCTTCCACTTATCGAAAATCTTATTCTCGAAAGATTGCAAAATTTGCTATAATCATTTGATCATTTCATTTTTCCGAAATTTTTTTCCGAAATTTTGGCCCCCAGACCCTTCGCCAAAAAAAATTTCGGCATGGTACATCGTTTAAAATAACGAATAATTTATGATTATAAATCATCGTTCATCGACGAAACTCTTCAAATAATCGTAAATTAGACGAAACTCTTCAGCGAGCCGAAGCATTTTCCGGACAAAATGCATGTGGAGATGACCCCCAAAAGTGCACCTGACGACTGACGATCATATAATCGCATGACCTGATTAATGGAGTGTGTAAGCATCAAACGCTACTTTAATAATAATCAAGCTGGCTGAAGTGCTTACAGAATTATTTACTTGAGGGGGAAGTAGTGGTTATTTTGTGTCAACGCCAGACTTTTATAGTATTTTAGGGCTAACGCCAGAATACCCAGAACAACCTCTTATTCTTACCGGTATTGTGTGTGGTCTATATATTTTTAACTAGTCATGTAGGGGTCCATTTTTTTTAAATTGAATATAGGCATAGCCCTAAATAGATGGCAAGTACAATAAAAAATAAAAATATCAAACAACTATCAGCTATTACCCCATCCAAATTTTAACTTCGAAAAATTTCAACTGATACTGCTTCTTCATGGTATACGTATAATGTCCCGGCCCTGTCTTGAACAAGTTATTGAGCACCGTTATATGCAATCTTTTTTTTATTGAAAACGAAGTTCAACAACTACCGAAATGATGCAGTTGAAGAAAAGGAAAGGACGATCTCATCACTGCATGGCATTAAAACATTTTATCTTATTAGTCCGTGATATCGCAAACGACGTCCTGTGCATGCACCTGTAAAATAAAGTATGCCGAGATGATCCCAAAAAGTGCACCTGGTGACAGTCGATTATATAATCGCATGACCTTTCAACCCAGTATGTAAATAAAGAATCTGGACAGGCTGAGGGAGCCGTTTGAAAAATAGCGTTCTGAGCGAGGAATTCGGCGATGTTTTCACGGATTATTGTGTTTTGGATGTAACAATTCGTATTGAGTGGCACGGTAGGTTAAAGATGAATGTTTTCTGATGACGGTCGCATACAGTGTGCGCCGTGTCAGTTTGAATAAATGTGTGTTTTAGTCGATTGAAGTGAGATGGGGTGCCGTTTCGCTCGTGGCGTTGTTGCCAACCTTCAGCTAAACAGATTACACATACCACTGTCATATCAAAAAAAAATTGAAAGTCATATTTTCTATGCAAGCGCCTGTGACTAAAACCTTGTTTAATCGCTCTAGAAGGTCCATATAGTTGGAGCCTTTAGACGTTCTGACGATCTTCAACCGTCATGCGACCTTAAATCATTGGACAGTTAGACCATAACGTTTCACCTTAGGACACTGTGGCAAACATATCTGCGATTTGCGACATAAACTAATTTGAATCGTATTGTCCACTCTGATTACCGTCAGTTGGTGGCTCCCTCACACGGGAACACCCTCCCTAAATGCCATTTATGTGTTCATACGAAGCAATACCGACCAAATCTTTCATGAAAGAATGCATTCTAAAAACTTAATTCAGGTTCTTCGTTTAATTCTTTCGTGACTTTCCTATATAATATAAATACCGCAACGATAAACGACAAGGACCAATCAGATCTCAGTACTGCCAAGTTGACATGATTACGGTATTGTTCAAATCAGACATCATTACGTCCATGTTAACGTAATTCTGGCACTGTTCAAAACGTTTCTACGGCTGTTTTTCGTCCTCTTAGGAACACATGGATTCGTGTTTCTGGTGCGTGTCCAAGGACGAAACAGACAGGAAAGAAAGAGATGGCTTGAATGAATGGAAACTACACAGGCCCGAAATATTATAACAGGTTTGTGTGTTCAATGTTAATAACATTGCTACATTGTACATTTACATTATTTAAAACGATAGGAAAATTTGTAATTTATATATCTTATCATATTGCAACATTTACATTACATAAAACGATAGGAGATTCTGTAATATATATATTTCAATACATTTCTTAATTTACATTATAAAAACCGATAGGAGATTTTGGAATTTATATATTTTATTACATTACTACATCTAAATTATATCAAACGATGGAAAATTATGTAATTTACATATTTTATTACATTACTACTTTGATAATTGATCACTATGAAATACAGCAGTTCCCGACACTATAAATAAAAATATATAATTTCTATATATATTTATCTCGGTACAACTATGACAGGAAATTCAAATCTATATCTTCGGATCACCAACACATAGTGTATGTGATACATTGTGCTAATAAATAGATATATAACTTAGCAACACAAATGACGAAGGAAGACAACTTTTTGACTCGTGCCCTAACCGGGCCTCGAACTCACGATCTACGGCACCCAATCGCCTAGCCAGAAATACCCGCAGCTTAATCCACTGCGCCACATCGGCGTTCTTATAAAAGAACGTTTCAATGGCGCAGTGATGGTCGGTCCGGTACCTTGACATGATCATTGTGGAAGTCGTCTATTAGATGATATGAATACCTGGATCGCAATGTATTTACATACAATAATACGAATTGTACATATATAATATATTTCTCTCGGTACAACTACGACAGGAAATTCAAATCTATATCTTCGGATCACCAACACATAGTGTATATGATACATTGTTCAAATAAATAGATATATAACATAGAAACACAAATGACGGAGGTCTGATGTCATTTTCGGACTGAAGTATGAATAATTCAATTTATCCTCTTTTTGGTGCCGTAATTATTTGTTGTTATCTGACAGGTGCGGCATCATCGCCAAACAGAGATGTAATCAACAACTCAATCATGTATTAAATTCAAAAACGATAAAAAGTGGCATGCAAACCAACGAATCCACTATTCTATATCAAAATGGATACAGTGATGACAAAGTATGGATCGACTTTATATTTGCACGGAGATAATTGGCAATGCTATAATAGATAAATTTCATATTGTGACGTCATCTATTTTATTGTGTCAAAACTACACCACACTGTTTCAAAATGCATGTTGTAAGATATGTTCTCATGTCGTAAAAAACGCAGGCAGAAGCTGGGGAAATATGCTTACTGTATCTCACTGTCTGTCGTAAGAGGCGTCTAATGTGGAGGCTCCTGCAGGGTCGGGGATGGTTTCTCCAATGTCTTCTGATCAGGGGACATTGGAGAGCCAAGAATAGGGTCCAATGTATTCAATTGCGTGTTGATGGTAGAAGGAGACAAAACGTGAGCCCTCGGATGAGACGGGGATTTTCTTCTGTGGTTTTTTCCATTTCGTGGACATTTAAGGTATTAAGATAGATCTTCTGCCTCCATTACACTTTAGAACTTAAATATTTCCTTTCTCTCCTCATTGACCTGTTTTTCTGTGCTTTGCTTTCTTTTTATAGTGTCTCTTTGACAACCCGTCCACAAGTGACCTTGTAACAACCCTTAACAAAAGCCAAAATATAACCTGTACAAATCTGATATAGAAATATCATAATTCATTTTATTGTACTCCTTATATAACACATTGGTATTTTCTAAAAAAAACAACTATCAATGCCATGATTGATCAGTTAAATTGATCAAAAATAGTAATGCTTGACAAAAGATTACACTGTCATTTTGTGTCGGGATATCCATTGTACGTGTAATGTTGTGAGGTATGGGGAACTCGCTTTACGTTACATATCGTTAAGCAAAACCACAAACGTCTTTCCAGTTCCAAATCTTTTTATGAATCCTCAAAATGTATCTTACAAACGAAAAGAATTACTACAAAGGGGAATAACTCATATACATATGGAGTTAGATTATCTCTCCTAGATTGTACAATTACACCCATACAACCTACATACACAACATCATGTAGCACTTGATAACTACCTCTCTGAACTTAAGGCCAGTCGCATGCCATCCAGAGCATGGGTAGTGTCTTTCCCAAGGACACGATCACCACAACACAGACTGGCCCGACCCGTTTCTCAGCTACACGAGAAACACAAACCGACACGGGTAGGATGCGTCGAGCCACGTACGTCGGATCTTCAACTGAGGTTGCGTGACCCCTAAGTGTTGAGAAAACGGGGAAATCTACACTCACCTTCAATATCACTGTCTCTGTATATTCTAACCTTTTTTCTTCTTTTTTTTTTCTTCAAAAACCTGACATTTCACAAAATATAAAATGCTTTTCAAATAACCGTTCTATGGAAAATCGTGATGTACTTGATCCTTAACAATACTCGAAAATTATGTTTGATTTTCAACGGAAATATACTGTTGGTAATTAACCTTTACATCCAAGCATTTAATTGATTTAGCCCCGATGTTTAAACCCGTATAATGTACTGCTGGTAGACTACCGAGGCCCATAATCATCAATTTATCAATTAAACACTGATTAACTGAGTAGTGGCCAAGGTCAAGCGCTTTATTATATACGCAATCTTGCATATTGGTCCTAGCTGTCAGATAATATTAGGTTGTTCAATTTCAACCGGTATATTAGGATATCTAATTTAATCAAAGAATGCCAGAAACAATTTATTTGTTCATAGCTTTTGTCCATAAACATCATTGCATGCAATCTAGACGTATTTTTGTCATTCTCATGGGATGTTTATCGAGTTAATCTTTTAGACAAAAGCTATGTATTTTCTACGGCTTCCTCTTATGTAAAAAGAAAACCTAGTATGTGTTCCTATCCGTGTCAGCAGAAGTACAAGGTATATAATTATTTCCTCCTTAGGGATAAAATAAGTATACACCTTTTACTTTCTTTGATTTGGACAGGAACACATACGGGGTTTTCTTTTTACATTAGAGGAAACCGTAACATTTCCTCTTCCTCTACACACGCATTCACCAAACGCATGCATGTCGCACGCACGAGGTACTTCGGCTTTCCTCCATCTCCAAATTTGGCACGTCCTTAAATGACCTAGGGTGTTTATCAGACGTTAAACAAAATAAACAAAACACTCCTCGGAATAAAGTCATGTCAAAAGTGTCCAGCTGGAAGGACGTATCTGCTGCTTCTAATGTACTATTTGTAAATGGCGACTGAATTTGGAATATTTGTTTCTCCCTAGACAACATTAATCATTCTGAATTAAATTCGTGAGTGTAAAAATATGTAATTTAGTTTTGACATATCTTTTGTTTGATGTCTCTTCCTTTTATGTACATTTCTACACGCCTTTGTTTGGCCTGAATGACCTAGACAGTGTTAATGGGCCGTTAACAATGCAATAACTAACGAACTAGGCAACCATCACGCAAACTGTTTGCAATGATTATTTTGATGAATGGGAGATGTACGTGTATGATATATACCACTTGCTGCTCGATTATGTTACATGTAAATACATATCTTACTAATGAAGAGTTCCGTAAAAAGATATGAATTATTTTATAAACATAAGCAAGGATAATACATAATCATTCCCTACTCCTTCTACTTTCAGTTCTGGGTGTCTTCGGCAGCATGCTTCAGTGAGATAGCACTATAAATCGGCAAACGTTCCGGCCTATCAGAAGGAGACTTAACACATACACGAGAATTGAGATGTCTTGGAATTTTAAGAGAATAGTGTATCAGAGGAGATGACAGAAAATATGGAATATAGATTGAGCTTTTAAATAATAGAACCGCGATCAAGCCGATTATTTCTAGATACGCGATAAATTTGATTATGCCGATCGGCATTAATATATATATGCGATTGAATCATGTATCTCTAGAGATGTCATTCTAACATTGACTGTGTAATTTTTTTTATTTTGGCACAGGGTGCTGTGTGACAAGTCCTGTCTTTACAGTAATTTGCTGTAGATGCTGGCAGTTTCTTCTATAGAGTTATTTGTGGTAAGATGAAGCATGGAATAATTGCAAGTCACGCAAATATCAAACCTGAAAAATAGTCATACCGTTATGCTCACAAGTGTGGGACCTTTGTTTGGCCGGATTTGATTTTATATACGTATTAAAACTAATTTAATTTTGACCTTGAAATACAAAAGGCAGTTATGAATAATATATCTGAAAAATGGCATAAAGGGATGCATTTTGTAAATAAAAGTGTTCCTATTGGGTGTATAACGGTATATATAGTTTGTGCAATATATATGTGATAAATTTGTGCTTATTGGCGTTCCGCTAAACCGTGCATTTTACGCAGGATTTGCTAAAATATATTACCAGCTTCAGGTCTGTTAGTATATACATGATTTTGCACTATCTAAAAGCTGTTGGTCTGCATCATAAAATTTGAGTTACCATTTCCTCTTTTTCATTTAAAACCTTTCGTGAGTGTACCAATACACATTTACATCTTTATATGTTTCGTTTGTTTGCTGTCGTTTTGTATTTTGCCCATTTGAACTCGAGCTATTTTGCCCTAATGACGTGTTGTTGGGCCGTTAAGAATTTGTAACTAACTAGCAAACAGCTTAACAAATTACATGTCAACAGCAAGGCGGCCATGATTATCCGTGATACATACTCACAATGGATCAAGCTATTAATGATAGATGGCCCTTAAACGATTCATGAAAGCTAAAATGACATTGGTAATTAGCAGGTTCAGTGAAGGAACCCGTTGAGGCCATAATGACTAGTATTCTTGTGCTTTATATTGTAACAGACATGTATTTTACCTGTGGCAAGTGCTGACTGAGTCTGTTTAACGTGTGCAACCATCCATGAATGTATCGATCGGTGTGTCTCGGACACACGTTTTTCAGTATAGCCGTATAATTTTCTTTTGGCCCCGGATATGACGCGAAAGGTGGCGTTAGTGGTCAAGATGAAGTATGTGATTGGTCAATTTTGATTTAAACATATTTTATTTGTAATTTACAATCTATTACAAAGAGATTGGGCACAAGTTTTCCAACTTATATTAAGCCCTCTCCCGATACAATTTTACATTGAGAGAAAATTTACATGATGGCAGTTTTATTTACATATTTACAATCTAATTTTATAAGAAATAGAGAGAAAGAGAGAGAGAGAGAGAGAGAGAGAGAGAAGGGGAAGGAGACGGAAAGAGTGACGGAGAGAACGGGGAAGAGAGGGGAGTGACAGGGGGGAAAGAAGAGAGAGAGAGAGACAGAGAGAGATTTTATAAGATATAGATACAAATAATCTTATATATATGGGATATACATGTATATCTAAATACTTAATAAAGACAAATAGTTTTGTGGTAGACCTAAGCGGACTCGGGCAACAATCACTTTGGTACACAATTCGACTTTCCTCTCGTTCAAACTTGTCTAATGTCTATGATAATCCATGCCAGTGGTGTCTTCCTCCTTTTCTTTTCTGGTCCATCATTTATAACATTTCACACACACCCGAATGTCACCCGAGTCCGCAAAGACATAAATACAATGTACATTAATTTCCAATAAAGATATTATTAAAATCTATTTGTATTTTAATAAATAGTTGGGTTGATTGGCATATAGTTGCATTTTCTTGATGAGAAAGTTCATTTTTTCCGAATAGCAGAAGTTTCAGGTCTAGTGGGATGAAATAATTTAGATCACGAAACAGTTGCAAACGCTGAACAGAGTAATTATTACATTCAAAAAAGAAATGATATGCATCTTCAACAGGGTGTCCTCATTGGCAGTGTTTAAAATTAATCAAATTTGCATAAAATAAATCGTTGTTTAGGGTACTAGATCTGTTTCTTAATCTTGCATGCATAATGTTCTCTTTTCTGTCACCAATTTGATAGTAGAAGGGAACTTTTGTGTCTGTAAAATTTTGAAGAGAATGTTTGAAGTCCGAGTACGTAACACTTTGTCGGATTTCGTTATCTAAATGATTCCATAGTTGGGTAGTAGAGGGAAAGACAGATGAATTAGTAATATGTAAACGGTAATTCGGTATTGAGTAATTATTGGCATTTCTAAGGTTATATTGAGAATTTTCTGATACTAAAGGTGGAAGAAGTGATGTTAGGTAATTTGGAGATAATTTATGTTTAATTTTATAATAAAGCTGCAATTTTCGCCTAGAGCGTCTGATAGCAAGAGGTTCTAAACCACTTTCAGAATATAATGACTGTATACTAGTGTAAGATGGTAATCCCGTAATCACACGTTCAGCTTCTAGTTGAAGTTTTTCTAGTTTGTCTGAGTCACCGAGACTACACCCATCCCATACCTCACAACAATATTCTAATAATGGTATAATATACGAAGTATATATTCTATATAAAGAATGGCGATTTAATATATATTTAAGTTTACGCAAAACACTTGTCTGTTTCGATACCTTTTTACAAATACCATCAATATGACTAATCCATTTACAATTTCCGTCCAGATAAAATAAATAACAAGGGACCAAGTACAGAACCTTGTGGAACGCCAGCGTTAGTAGTTTTAACAAGTGATTTAGAGTCACCCACACAAACTTGTTGTTTCCTTTCACTTACATAATTTAAAAGCCAATTTAAAAGTTTGTCGCTAATACCATAGTTTGCTAGTTTCACCTCCAGTCCCTTGTGCCACACACGATCAAAAGCTTTCGATATATCACAGAAAACTAAACATGTAGGATGTCTTTTTTCTAGATTTTCACATAAAGTGTGATAAATTTCAATAAGTTGATGAACTGTCGAATGGCCAGGTTGAAAACCAGACTGAAACTTATATATTAATGAATTATCTAGCAAGTAAGTATTTAAATATTTAACAATTAACCTTTCAAAAACTTTCCCAACCGTACTGAGTAGTGAAATTGGCCTGTAATTTGAAAAAAATATGTTTGTCCCCAAATTTAAAAGGTGTAACTAATGCATGTTTCCACAATTTAGGAAAAACTCCAGTTTCCAGAGAAGCTCTAAAAATAAGACTCAATGGTAAAGCTATACTGAATTTGCTGTATTTTGAATAACATATTGTGACTGATTGTATCATTCCCAACAGCTTTATTTATATTTAATGATTTCAGTATGTCAGTTATGTCACTCGTTTCAAATTGTATGTCAGAAATAGTGGAGTCAGTCCGTAATTCAACTGTCGGTACATCAAAATTATTGTCGTCAATAGTAGAAATTGAAACAAAGTAATCATTTAAAATATTAGCTTTATTATCATCAGACATTTCAATGTTACCGTGTATATCTCTAATAGGTGGGATAATGTTCGAATCATGAGGTGTTTTTATTAATTTACGAATAATTTTCCAAAAAATTCTAGGATTTGAATTTGAATATCTATCTAAAATACCATTTATATCAACATAAAAAAAGTTCTTTTGTTCGTTTCTGCAGGTTGTTTACATGATTATGTTGCTTCCAGAAGTTAGATAAGTTTCTGTCTGAACGGTCTGATTTATATAATTTCAACAGTCTATTTCTTTTCCTAATTTCCTTGCGTAAAGTTGAGTCAAACCAAGGTTTGTCATTTGATCTGATCGTCACAGTCCCAGTCGGTATACATTCTCTGGCTATGTCGAGGTATCTAGTCGTAAAAAAGATTACACATATCATCTGGTGAATTAGCATTCGCAAAAAAGTCAACTCAGTCCGTTTCGTCTAATATACTATTGAATAAATCATAATTTGCATCATTATAGCATCTAATCTCCCTATCATACGTCCTTCTAAAATTCGTTCTAACAGTCAATTCAGAAGTTGTCGCCTTATGGTCAGAAATGTCACTTTCAACGTCAATAATATCTGCATAAGTAAAGTTACACGTGTCGGACAGTATAATGGGGTCAAGTAAGGTCGAGCTAGTGCGACCTACACGTGTCGGTCTATCTATAATATTCGAAAGGTGAAAGGAGTCGAGAATATCAACAATTGCATGATTTCTACTAACAGTTAAAAGATCTACGTTTATGTCACCAACAATTACTACCCGTGAAGTTTCATTAAGAGCAATTTCAATAGAGTGTCGGAAATAATTCCAAAAAGTAAGAGCACATTGTGGAGGTCTATACACTGTACATAGAAGGTATTTTTGCTCTGGAAACTGGAGTTCTGTCCAAATCAACCCCCCCTCCTGGAATTCTAGATCAACTCTACGACGAGTGCACAAGAGACTGGACGTGTAAACAGCTACGCCCCCTCCCGGTGTTTCACGGTCTTTTCGGTATAAATCATTGCCACTTAGGAGTATATCAACATCTACAGTTGAAGTATCAAGGTGAGTCTCAGTGACACAAACTACATCGTAATCTGACGCTATATTTTCCAGAAACGATATTTTGTTTTTCAGACTACGAATGTTTAAATGAAATACAGAAATGTCATTTTTTTATTCGGACCAGGGTTAGGATGAACGTCGTTACAGGATAGGATGAGGAGTTGTAATAAAAGTAGAAAACAGGAATTATTAGTAATGGCAGACAGAGTAGTTTGAATGGCTAATAATAATGTTGTAATGCTATGCATCAACCTAGACCTGCATCTTTTTAGAATTTTACCTATAGAATTAAATATGACAAAGTGTAGTGTAGTTAATATACCATGTGTACGCTGGTAGAAACAACCAATAGCTACTCTATATTGTACTAAATCATTACCCATAATCATCGAAAATTAAGTATCGACAGGAGTAGTCATCAGTTGCACCCACCAACGTTTTATACTGCGAGAGACTATAGCCAACATACCCAACCATAAGAGTAACATAGGGAAAAGGAGGAAAGGAAAGACTTGAAAAAAGACATAAAGGAAGGTACAAAAGGAAAATGTAAAGAAAGCACATAGATTTCATAGGAGGTATTGGGTTTGTGTGGTGTAGAAAAGATATATAAATATATAACAGAAGGCATATGTTACAAGTTGTAATGGAAGTTAAACATATGCTACATATATGTATACTAAAAAATGAATGCATTCGAATAGCATCAAAAAAGTATTCTAAAATTGTGTTATAACCATCAGACAGATACTATACATAAAACGTTAGATATATACCAGATTTGTTTTATACTAATCAGAAATTATCTAATATTATAGCATCAGCACCAGGTATGTACCAGATCATCAAACTTATAATATAAATAGTATAACATCACATATATCAGGTTTGTTTGTATACCCATCAGCATAGTACTATAAAAAGTATAACAGCATACATATATCAGGTTTGTTTTATACTCATCAGCATAGTACTGTAAAAAGTATAACAGCATACATATATCAGGTTACTTTTTATACTCATCAAAATGATACTATAAATAGTATGACATCTCAGGTTTGTTTTTATACCCATCAGCATAGTACTGTAAAAATTATAACAGCATACATATATCAGGTTACTTTTTATACTCATCAAAATGATACTATAAATAGTATGACATCTCAGGTTTGTTTTTATACCCATCAGCATAGTACTGTAAAAAGTATAACAGCATACATATATCAGGTTACTTTTGATACTCATCAAAATGATACTATAAATAGTATGACATCTCAGGTTTGTTTTTTTACCCATCAGCATAGTACTGTAAAAAGTATAACAGCATACATATATCAGGTTACTTGGTCAATGTAGCGGTAAATGCAAAAGGCAGATATGCAGTTAAAGACGAAACAAAATTAAGATTGAATGCAAGCTGAATAAGTGGATGTATCTATTCAAATGACACATTAATAAAATCATATTCCTGATTCAAATGCAGTCTTATTATCACCAAAAATGATTCAAACTGATATAATTTTATCCGTTTGGAAACTGCGCATTAATTAATTAGTTCGTTAATTTATTTCACCAGCAGTTTTACATTATAACCACCAGCATTAAAACTATGCCGTTTATCTTTTTTTAAAGATATTTCTTGTTTTATGTTGATCAGCCAATGCGTATACATCGAGTATTACCAGTACATATCAGACATTTTAGAAAGAGATGCATAGTCTGAGTTATACCTTATATTTGTATACTGGTGTGGTGTTTTTACATGGTGTGATTAAAAGTTATGAACGCTACCAACGACTTGTCATTAAGTTCCGATAAGTAAAACAGAACATTACAATATTTATTTTCCTTTGCAAAGAAATGACATTTTTTTATCTATATTATGCATATATTCCGGATTGGAAATGTATGTTTCGAGACTTTTGTTATATTTGCCTTTCTCATACACGTAACATTAAGCTAGGAACAAATTGTTAGTGATCTACTGAACAAACCAACCTTGAATCAATAAGGAAGTGGGACGACCATCACTACATAGAGGAAGGGAACGCGGAAACAGTTACACGCGGAAACAGTTACACGCGGAAACAGTTCCTTTCATTCGTTATAAGAAACGGGACGACACTACATAATTTAATTGAAATCTAAAGAAATTCGAAGGAGGAAAAAACAAATTACAACTCTAGTTACTCAGATCAGTTCAACTAATACAATTATAGACTATCCACGTAACGCGGAATTAAACTGGATAATTTCATTAGAGAGTAAACAAAACTCCAGAATTATATATTCTCTCTTTGTCAAGACAGTAAAAAACGGGATAATGAACTATTCAACAACATACCGAAACATCAGGGGCAAACGACATAGGGTGAAAATATGTTCAATGGCCTGTATCACCCACCTGGATATTGCAGTGATACCTGTGCTTTCTGTCGATTCTCATTTGTCATCATAAATTTTACGCCGGTGTGGCTTTATTATATTATATCAATCGTTTGTTTGGTGTTTCGTTCTATGTCCATTTCTACTCACCAGTTTTGGCCCTATAGACTTTTACGATGTTGATGAACCATTAAGAAAGAAAGAAATGTAAATCTTAACTACAAATGCGCTACCTGGGCCTTGCAGGTAAAAAGAACTGACGTAATAATTGAACTAGCTACCTCTAATGCATGATCGTAAGAGCCGACTTACTTTGGGATCATTCTCTTTCCAAATAACTTTCTTCTTACTAATGTCTTTCTTGACACTGCCTCTTTTTGGCCTTTAGATGAGAGTTCACCACTGAGAGGAAGGCATTTGGTTATGTCCCCTGGTCGTTTATGGTATGAAAATGGTAGTTGCTACTCCTGGTAAGCGCTCAGTCCTATTGGAGCGAGACGACTGGTTCGCACCCGATGTCAATTTAATGTGTATATTCGGAAGTATGCTTCGTTGAGGTAGCACTATAAATCGGCAAAAATCCCGGACTATCACAAGGAGACTTAACACGAACATACCGCAGCCTCCCACAATTCGCATACGTATTACATCGTATTTATATAGTATGGAGACTCGATATTAGAATGTATTTATATAGCACGGAAACTAGATATTACATTGCTTTTATATAGTACGGAAAATAGAAATCGCAATGTACTCGTGTAGTACAGGAACTTGATATAGTGGTTTTTTTTTACAAAAAAAAAAAAAAAAAAATGTCCTGATATTACAATATATGGTATAGCACGATGACTAGTTCATACAAAGTAGAGATAAAAATCCCAGTCTTACTTCAGGTTTCATGTTTGTAAAGCTGTCAATGATTGTTTTTCGGTATTTTCTGTTCTTGCAAAATTATGTTATCTTATTTTACATCCATTGCGAAATTTACCATAAAATCTTATATATCAATCATTTGTTTGTTTGTTCAGACGGAAGTGCATGTGGTGTGTGAGGAAACCAGATTTCCTAAAAAAAAACACCAAAAAAACCACACACACATTGTCTGGCAATTGACAACATATCTTATTACATTGCTCCACATGGCATAACGCCATGAATTTCACATACATGAAGACAGTTGTTGAAAGGATGTTTTACAATAAAAACGATCATGTTATCATAAGAAATAGAGTTAATGACTAGATGGCATACTTGTATGTACATGTATACCTACTACCTGAGAAACCTGTACAGGAGCGAGAAAAGATTGCATGTTGTAGGAGGCTTTTTTTTTTTTTTAGGCTTTTTTTTTTTTTTTTTTTACGTCCTATTAACAGCCAGGGTCATTTAAGGACGTGCCAGGTTTTGGAGGTGGAGGAAAGCCGGAGTACCAGGAGAAAAAACCACCGGCCTACAGTCAGTACATGGCAACTGCCCCACGTAGGTTTCGAACTTGCAACCCAGAGGTGGAGGACTAGTGATAAAGTGTCGGGACACGTTAACCACTCGGCCACCGCAGCCCTTTGCAGGAGGCAACTAGTCGTGAACTTTCCCCCCTAACCCAAAAATCTATCCCCTTCCCCAACCTTGCAGAGTCGGAATTAGGTTTATTTTATGTCTTCTGTTCATTCTGACATTGGAGAACCCTTAGAATATATAAGGCCCGTCGTTGTACTCCACTGCAGATTGATCGCAGATGGTGACTAAATTCCCCACTCCTCGAAGAATCGGAGAATGTCTTCCCTTCAGTATTTTATATATCAGAGACAATTAAAAGACTAGATCTTCTGTCCCCATCGCAACTCTTGAAAACTTTACATCTTTCCTTTCTGTCCTCACTACTATCCTGTTTTTTCTTTGTTTTCTTTGTTTCTTTGTTTTCGCATTAAAGCTGTCTTAATACGTGTCCTCTTGACCCTGACTGTTGCGTCAAACCCCTCTAAACAAAACAAACGAAAAAAACACAATCTTATTAAAATCTATAGATGGTCATTTTCACTACGTTACATGTAACAATTTCCGCAATATTCAGTTTAGTTGTTGACAAAATATTCACTTGACGATATCTTTTTGTGCATATATCTTCTGGTATCCGGAAAAGACGCTAAAATTGCGTTGATGGTTCTTTCTAAATGGCGCCGTCTAGTTGACGTTCCGGAAACGTCACAGAGTCGACGTCATGCTTATGTTACCGATTCCCGCGCTTATTAATCCTCTAAGCCTTCTCTCACTGCGTATACGCTAATTCACTAAGCTGGAAAGCGGTTTGATTTGGTTTTATTTGTTTAACATCCTATCAACAGCCAAGGTCATTTAAGGAGGCTTTTGGGAGTCTGCGGTATCTTTGTGTGAAGTCTCCTTGTGATAGGCCGGATCTTTTGCCGATTTTAGTGCTACCTCACTGAATCATACTACCGAAGACACTCAGCAGGACACCTCACCCGGTCACATTATATCGACAACGGGCGAACCAGTCGTCTCACTCCCAATATGCTGAGCGCTAAGCAGGAGTAGCAACTACCATTATTAAAGACATTGGTATGTCTCGGCCAGGGGACAAACCCAAAACCTTCCTCACAGGGGCGAACGCTCAACAAAAGGCCAAAAGTGAGGCATTGTCAAGGAAGACATTATTACTGGAGAGGGGAGAGATCTAAATATTTCGCTATAAAATGTAATAAACAGAATATCTACGCACTCGTGAAAAATATCAAAATATCAGCCACACTCTTGAAATATAAGAATATATGTGGTGGTATAAAGAATATAAGCATCACAAATATATTAAAGATAAAGTTATCTGTAGTTATCAGATAAAGGGGGTATGTATACTTTAATATGAGATATTAAGGAGATTCGTGTGTGCGTGTTCCTGTACACATAATTGACAATAATGGATACTGATGGCACACTATTTCTAGTGGAAGTACTTTATATCATTATCTTCTAATTATATACTCTTGTCCTCAGCATGTTAAAGTGTGCCATTACATCCGCCTCTAAACTGGTACACACTCGCCCGCTCAGTGGATAGGTGCACATTAGAACGCTCCTTCAGGGGATCACGAAGGCTCTTTCAAATTGCGCACAATAAAACTTTGGTAGACTTGTTTGTTTTTGTTTAACGTCCTATTAACAGCCAGGGTCATTTAAGGACGTGCCAGGTTTTGGAGGTGGAGGAAAGCCGGAGTACCCGGAGAAAAACCACCGGCCTATTGTCAGTACCTGGCAACTGCCCCACGTAGGTTTCGAACTCGCAACCCAGAGGTGGAGGGCTAGTGATAAAGTGTCAGGACACCTTAACCACTCGGCCACCGCGGCCCCGTAGGGTAGACATCTAGACATAGGAAAGATATGGTTGTATTGAAGAAAATGAAGCGTTTCTGTAACAACAAATTATCAGTCGTAACCTGCAAATATCATGTTTATTTTATCCGATTCGGCAATAATCAAAGATAGGCAGACTATTGTATAACAAGGCTTGGGGACTTCCTGAAAGTCTACACGCCCCCGCCCCCGCCCCCGCCCCCTTATATAGCTGACGAGTTATAGAAGGAGGAAACATCTTTGTAATCCAGTTATATGTTCATGATTTGTCATATTTTGTCTCCGTGACAAAGTTCATAGTAAAATTAGTTTCTCACACTTTTGTCTGTCGTTGAAATCCTAGATTATTGTTGTTTTATCGTAATGTCTTTTGTCTAATCCAAGAGTATTATTAGAGCTTTGTAGTAGTGTCTGTTGTACAATCCAAGAGTATCTTTCGTACCAACCAATAGGATTGTTGATATTTGTTTTCATGTCTTTTGTATAAACCTAGAGGATTGTTTGGGTTTTGTAGTAGTGTCTTTCGTACAAACCAAGACGATTGTTGATGTTTTGTTGAAGTGGCTTTCGTACAAACCAAGATGATTGTTGATATTTTGTTGAAGTGGCTTTCGTACAAACCAAGATGATTGTTGATATTTTGTTGAAGTGGCTTTCGTACAAACCAAGATGATTGTTGATATATTTGGAGTGGGACGACTGGTTCGCCCGTTGTCAGTATAATGTGACCGGGTGGGGTGTCCTGCTGGGTGTCTTCGGCAGTATGCTTCAGTAAGCTCGCACTATAAATCGGCAAAAGTTGCGGCCTATCAGAAGGAGACTTAACACGAACATACCGCAGCCTCCCAAAACACACATACGCACTCACCTCACGCATGTATGTCGCACGTACGGGAGACCGTCCTTAAATGACCTTAGCTGTTAATAGGACGTTAAACAAAATAAACCAAACCAAACCAATTTTGTCGTAGTGTCTTTCGTACAAACCAAGATGATCATTTGGTGTTTTAGCGTAATTTGTATACGAATTGTCATAGAAATAGCAGAACCAATTATTTTCTTACATATGAGAATAGTATATGGTCGAGGACAAGTAAAATAACACTTTAGGGTAACCAATGAGTGTCCGTGTCATCCTAAGATGGCGTTTTTACGTGATTTATCTGTAACGAGGACATCCGATTAACGCTAACAATAGTACTTAAGGGAAACGGAGGCTTTATGAAGGGAAAGTAGCAATATACACATATGATGATAAACATATATTAACAAACGGTTTTATGGAATAATGATTATATATTTACATGGTTTATCTAATTATGTCTATAACATATTCCCCAGATTCCAGCTAACGCGCGGTTATGAATATATTGTTTAAGAAAATAGTTTTACTTAATATTCTACGTTTTAAAGGAAAGGCTCTTGTTTGTGTCCAAAGAAAGCGGCCGATAATCAAACTGTCTCTCGATCGAAAAGACAGCCGATTAACGCACTTTTATGAGGTTCAACATCCTCTCGTCAACATGGTCACACCAACGGAACATATTAGAAAGCAAAGGGAGCAATGTATTTACCAATTGCACGCTCGTTAGATTGTATTCATGGTGTAACGGCCCCAATCTATTCATCTGTCACCCAGCTTACATTTATATTGACAATAAATACAATCTTACAAGCGTTTAATCGTTTTATTTACATTTAGTTTTCTTTAATTCTGCCTTTCTTAAGTAAATAAGTTCTTTGTTGTCATCCATTTCCTTGTATTGTTATGTTAAAGAATATCATTTTAAAATCATGTTCCTTTCTGTGATTGAATTGTAACCAATCTGACACAATGTACAAAGCCTTGCCGTGAAGAAAATCAACAAAGCGCAAAAATGACGTCATAGTTATTTTTCTCAAGCATTACCTTTGCTGCGTTTGATTCATTCGAAGCGCATAGCGAAGCATTTCCATGATATTGATCAAAATAACGTGCTTATCACTGCATCTATACGCCTGCCCTGTAGGAAGGGCGTAAGAATTGTACCTGTTGCCCCCATTGGATGATCGTAAGAGTCGACAAAATTTGGGATCTTATCTTTTCTCTTCTTTCTTAACAACTTTCTTGTGTTCTGTCCCCTAGCCGAGACATATTAGGAGTGAGACGACTAGTTCGCCCGTTGTCAGTATAATGTGACCGGGTGGGGTGTCCTGCTGGGTGTCTTCGGTGGTATGCTTCAGTGAGGTAGCACTATAAATCGGCAAAAGATCCGGCCTATCACAAGAAGACTTAACAAAAACATACCGCAGCCTCCAAAAACACATATTACGCACTCACCACACGCATGTATATCGCACGCACGGGAGGCCGTCCTTAAATGACCTTATCTGTTGATAGGACTTTAAACAAATTTTAAACTTATTCATCAATTTGGTTAAAAAAACTTATCCAGCGACCACATTTGACTTTGCTGTCATTTACGTTTTAAATACCTATATATAGAGAGAGATGTTCGTCTGACTCATGAAGGGGCGCTCCATTGTTTTATTAAGCTTCCAATACACAAACGACTATCGACTGATATTATTCTTTTATCGGCGTTTGAACATCGTGCCAGAAGTTAGACGTACACAAATGTCATATAACACACACAATAATCTGTTCATCAAAATGTCTTTATTGAATCTTCGCCTCGGTCGACGGCTTGGTGAAATATTGTCGTCATAGCTTGATGCCAGGTCAGCGATCGTTGTCAATTACTGTTTATGAAAAGAAACATCCAGACAGAGCAATCATGCTGATAAAACCCTAACTTGGACGCTGGACGGAAAAGTGAAATCCTTTTAAAGAGTTGGCTAAAACAAGAGTTCCCATCAATACCCATATGATTTTACAATGACTGTTACAGGGCGGAAATCTAAATGAATATTGTTTTTTGTCAAATGATTTGAATCATAATTGGTGATTGCAGGCATATAACTGAAAGTCTGATTACCGAACAAATGGGTTTTACATCAAGATATGACAAAGTTATCTTCAACGATAGACGAACTGCAGTTCGCCTGTCGAAACAAAGATAAAGGAACTATAACTCCTCTGCCGAGAAAAAATCTGTTGTCTGAACTGGTACAGAGTGCACGGCGAAGCACGAGTATGATCAAATTTCAGTATTGAAATTGGTTTCTGTCATTCAAAAGTGAAATATGATTATAGTACAGAAACGAAGAGAAAATTTGAGACTTCGCTTTTTAGAGTAAGGTGACAAATTAGATCTTGTATATGAAAGGATAACAGATAATGATAGGTGAAATATTGTTAAAAAAAAAGAAATAAAATAGCATATTTTAAAATGAATTTTATAATGATGCATTACGAAATTATTGATGAAAATCAACTGCGGCATGCAGGTTGTTTGGCCATACAAAGACTCATTAGTCATGTTAGGTGATAGAAATGCGGCAATACAGTAGGAAAGTATGGGAAAGTCAAATTTGGCTTAATTCTTGGAAGTATTTAGAACATCTTAAGAAATGTATTTCTTTCGGCTCGTATGTATATTAGTATACAAACAGATAATGAGCTATTCAAAATGTATAGTGTCACAAAAGTACAGTCTTATCTACTCAGACTACAAGTGTCATCACGGTACCGTCTTATCTACTCAGTGTCATCACAGTACCGTCTTATCTACTCACTGTCACCACAGTACCGTCTTATCTACTGTCACTACAGTACCGTCTTATCTACTCAGTGTCACCACAGTACCGTCTTACCTACTGTCACCACAGTACCGTCCTATCTACTGTCACCACAGTACCGTCTTATCTACTCGGTGTCACCACAGTACCGTCTTACCTACTGTCACCACAGTACCGTCTTATCTACTGAGTGTCACCACAGTACCGTCTTATCTACTCAGTGTCATCACAGTGCCGTCTTATCTACTGTCATCACAGTACCGTCTTATCTACTCACTGTCACCACAGTACCGTCTTATCTACTGTCACCACAGTACCGTCTTATCTACTCACACAGTACCCGTCTTCCTACTCCGTGTCACCACAGTACCGTCTTATCTACTCAGTGTCACCACAGTACCGTCTTATCTACTCGGTGTCACCACAGTACCGTCTTATCTACTCAGTGTCACCACAGTACCGTCTTATCTACTGTCACCACAGTACCGTCTTATCTACTGTCATCACAGTACCGTCTTATCTACTGTCATCACAGTACCGTCTTATCTACTGTCACCACAGTACCGTCTTATCTACTCAGTGTCACCACAGTACCGTCTTATCTACTGTCACCACAGTACCGTCTTATCTACTGTCATCACAGTACCGTCTTATCTACTGTCATCACAGTACCGTCTTATCTACTGTCAACCACAGTACCGTCTTATCTACTGTCATCACAGTACCGTCTTATCTACTGTCACCACAGTACCGTCTTATCTACTCAGTGTCACCACAGTACCGTCTTACCTACTGTCACCACAGTACCGTCTTATCTACTGTCATCACAGTACCGTCTTATCTACTCAGTGTCACCACAGTACCGTCTTATCTACTGTCACCACAGTACCGTCTTATCTACTGTCACTACAGTACCGTCTTATCTACTCAGTGTCATCACAGTACCGTCTTATCTACTGTCACCACAGTACCGTCTTATCTACTGTCACCACAGTACCGTCTTATCTACTGTCATCACAGTGCCGTCTTATCTACTGTCACCACAGTACCGTCTTATCTACTCAGTGTCATCACAGTACCGTCTTATCTACTGTCACCACAGTACCGTCTTATCTACTCAGTGTCACCACAGTACCGTCTTATCTACTCAGTGTCACCACAGTACCGTCTTATCTACTGTCACCACAGTACCGTCTTATCTACTCAGTGTCACCACAGTACCGTCTTATCTACTGTCATCACAGTACCGTCTTATCTACTGTCACCACAGTACCGTCTTATCTACTCAGTGTCATCACAGTACCGTCTTATCTACTCAGTGTCACCACAGTACCGTCTTATCTACTGTCACCACAGTACCGTCTTATCTACTCAGTGTCACCACAGTACCGTCTTATCTACTCAGTGTCACCACAGTACCGTCTTATCTACTCAGTGTCACCACAGTACCGTCTTATCTACTCAGTGTCACCACAGTGCCGTCTTATCTACTGTCACCACAGTACATTCTTATCTACTCAGTGTCATCACAGTACCGTCTTATCTACTCAGTGTCACCACAGTACCGTCTTATCTACTGTCACCACAGTACCGTCTTATCTACTCAGTGTCACCACAGTACCTTCTTATCTACTCGGTGTCACCACAGTACCGTCTTATCTACTGTCACCACAGTACCCTTCTATCTACTGTCCTCACAGTACCGTCTTATCTACTGTCACCACAGTACCGTCTTATCTACTGTCACTACAGTACCGTCTTATCTACTCAGTGTCACCACAGTACCGTCTTATCTACTGTCACCACAGTACCGTCTTATCTACTCGGTGTCACCACAGTACCGTCTTATATACTGTCACCACAGTACCGTCTTATCTACTCAGTGTCATCACAGTACCGTCTTATCTACTGTCACCACAGTACCGTCTTATCTACTGTCACCACAGTACCGTCTTATCTACTCAGTGTCACCACAGTACCGTCTGATCTAACTAGTCACCAGCAGTACCGTCTTATCTACTCGGTCACCACAGTACCGTCTTATATATCGTGTCACCACAGTACCGTCTTATCTACTTGTCACCAACAGTACCGTCTTATCTACTCGTGCACCACAGTACCGTCTTATCTACTGTCACCACAGTACCGTCTTATCTACTGTCACCACAGTACCGTCTTATCTACTGTCACCACAGTACCGTCTTATCTACTGTCACCACAGTACCGTCTTATCTACTGTCACCACAGTACCGTCTTATCTCTCGGTGTCATACAGTACCGTCTTATCTACTCAGTGTCACCACAGTACCGTCTTATCTACTGTCACCACAGTACCGTCTTATCTACTGTCACCACAGTACCGTCTTATCTACTCAGTGTCATCACAGTACCGTCTTATCTACTCAGTGTCACCACAGTACCGTCTTATCTACTGTCACCACAGTACCGTCTTATCTACTCAGTGTCACCACAGTACCTTCTTATCTACTCAGTGTCACCACAATACCGTCTTATCTACTCAGTGTCACCACAGTACCGTCTTATCTACTGTCACCACAATACCGTCTTATCTACTCGGTGTCACCACAGTACCGTCTTATCTACTGTCACCACAGTATCGTCTTATCTACTCAGTGTCACCACAATACCGTCTTATTTACTCAGTGTCACCACAGTACCGTCTTATCTACTGTCACCACAATACCGTCTTATCTACTGTCACCACAGTACCGTCTTATCTACTGTCACCACAGTACCGTCTTATCTACTCGGTGTCACCACAGTACCGTCTTATCTACTCAGTGTCACCACAGTACCGTCTTATCTACTGTCACCACAGTACCGTCTTATCTACTGTCACCACAGTACCGTCTTATCTACTCGGTGTCACCACAGTACCGTCTTATCTACTGTCACCACAGTACCGTCTTATCTACTGTCACCACAGTACCGTCTTATCTACTGTCACCACAGTACCGTCTTATCTACTCAGTGTACTAATACTTCATGAAAATTTGCTATTTTGCTGGAACTTTCATGGCCAAAAGTCAACAAACTTAAAAAAAATATATGCCCCCTCCCTAGAGGCCTTACGAACGAGGGAAGAAGGGTTCAGATTGACTGAAAATTCAAAATAAGGTCAAATTAAATACTCTTCATAGACGAAGTGTCTTAGGGTGCTTTATCAAAATTCTAATTTAATGACCCTGGCACTCACGTTTGCCCCTTTGGAAAGGGTAAACTTTACTATAGTAAATAGAAAGAAATCACATTTTTGACTATCACGTGTTAACATTTTTATTGGAATAAGATTAAATTATCAGTATTGGACGACAGTTAAACGGTGTGCACATGTTTGCCCTGACTTACCCGAAGTGCTGATAGGCAGGGCCAAAAAGGGTCAAATTCGCTGAAGTACTCAAGAACTCGGGTGATCGTTAAGGCCAATGGGCCTCTTGTTTTTATCATTTGAAGGCTTATCAATGCAGAAAAAGGCACCAGAGCAAATGATTTTAAGATGAACAATGCTCCTGTATACTCGTATTCAAACTTGGTCGTGGTTAGTTACTGTATATAGGTCGATCTTACAAAGTCGCTACAGACTGGTCTACAGAAAGAACGTTAAATCTCTGATGATGGAGTCACTCAAAAGTAATTTAAAGGGACATTACACTAACACTTTGTATGATCAACAGCACACTCCATCTGAATATAAGATACTGACAAACGGATAATGAGCCTTTAAAAGTCACTTATTTAAGCCGGAGCGTCGTGTATATATATAAAACCTATAGACTTGTGTTTGTTTTGATCAGAGACCACATATGTATAAGATTCCTCCCCCGGATTGACACTAAAACTATAAGCAACATCGCGGATTTGTCAAGTGAGACATTATCAAACGAAAATGGTTGTTAGAAGGACGAGAGGATAAATACGTGATGATGGTAGTAAATTTAGTCCGTTTAGTGCCCGCAATAAGTTCCCAATCATTCTGGGGTTCCCTAGATTAGTCACCTCTTCCGGTATGCTATGATTAAAGCAGATTGACTCTTTGATCAATTCCCGATCTCTGTAGATTTGTCCCCGAAAACTATAATGTCGACATTGTTTGGCGCTATCACAAGGAGACAAGAACCATTCTAACGCATTTAAAAACACATGTAAACTACACGCATGTATAGCAAAATAGCAAGTTAAAAGCTGTTGAATGGGCGTTAAACAATGAAATACCAAACACCCTGAAAATAATATTTGAACCTGCTTTATCTCACTTACTAGGTGATTGACCGTAAAGCCGTTCCTTAGTAAGACAGAAATTACATTTTGGATGTATAAGTTCGGTAAAAAAAATCGGCTCAGCTAAGATTCCATCAACATCAAAGGATAACAAAAATATCACAAACATGTCAGAACCAGGTATTTAGTACAAGGTCGTTCTTATACATCTCCGGACTTGCCAAACATTTTTGTACTGCCATTATTGCGGATGATGACGGCAAAGATATTGTCGTGTTCACATGAATACTAATTTTATATACACAAGTAACACTTTCTTTCTTATACACATGCTATGGCATACAATGTGTGTCAGGTCAAATAGATACAACACATTAAATTCTACATTTTATATATAACTCATTTACTTATTTAGAGATATATTACTGCTTCTACCACAATACCCTGTGTTATTCCACTCCCAAGTCATTGTATAAATGTGCTGACTGTTGGATAAATATGTTATATTCAACTTGTGGAATATGACCTTCCGGTCTTTTGATTGGTCAAGAATTCGAACTTTGACCCGAGCTGCAATTGTTATTGACGTCATCAATAATCGAATGACGTCACATCACCGGGTCCCGGCCGTCACCTTTACACCTTATTTGTATGCGCGAAATAAGCTCACGTTTCCCTTTGATTCAAGCCGATATTATTGTGGTAGAAACAGGTCACACGACTCGTGATATTTGGATATGGAATTTATTTCACACCGGTAAGTTATTATTAAGTAAGTTATAAGTTAAACTTTAAAAAAATAACTTACTCGTGTGAAATAAATTCCATATCCAACAACCACTCGTTGTGTAACCTCTATTTAATAGTCATATTTTTTGTTATTTAGTAGTTTTGAGGTGTTTTACGGAATTTAGAGTCAAACAACATCGGGACCCAGTTGTTCGAGGAATGATGAGGCTGATGACGGTTTAACAACAATGTTAATATCTTGATAAAATCATTTCTGGATATACTACCTAGACAAAATGCGTATGTGTGTTTTGTGAGGCTGCGGTATGTTCGTATAAAGTATCCTTGTATCCTACCTCACTGAAGCATACTGCCGAAGACTCCAAGCAGGACACCCCACCCGGTCACACTATACTGAAAACGTGCAAACCAGTCATACGCACTTACCACACGCATTCGTGATATATGTATGACCAATACGCAAACGCAAGAAGACAACTTTCTCACGACGATTTCCTCTCCTTTTACTACGCATGCCAACTCTTTGTTGAATGTTTACCGTTTGTGACCAATACTCTTCCCAGTTCAATTTGATCAGGTTTGTTATCAGTGGTTTAAGATCAGAATATGGCAGTCTAATGTCGTTTTGCTGTAGGCTAAGTGCTGCATTAGCAGCCTTATCAACTTCCCCATTGTCGGCAATTTCGACATGACCTGGAATCCAAAAAGGATAATATGGCATCTCATTAAAGTTTAATGGGTCCGAAAAACTACATTTTGTACCAATGTTCAAAAATTTCGATTTTTGATGCTTTTGAATACCGACAAAGAACCCTAGCAGATAGCTGTTTTGGTAATATCGTTTTCTATTTCATCTAAAGCCAAATTGCAACTGTATCAGTAGTGAAAATTGTGGTATTGTGGTAGACGGCACGAGGAGGATACATAACCAGCAACACATTTCGCAGTTACTTCCTTCTCTACCTCAGAACCATCGATATTCGTATGAGGGTGTTGTAGAGATATTGTGGGGTTACTTTGGGAAAAAAACAACATTTTAGACTGGGAGAGTACGTAGTTTTGTGTCCTTACGCGATAGATTTACACCAGATAGCCGAATTGTCCATTGTGCGGTTTAAGATATTTCTTCTAACTCGGTGAAAGAAAGACATGAATCTGAATTTGCCAGCAGCAGTTGTTCGAGTCTGATGCAAAAAGGTAGAATTTTTTTTTTTCAATTTGTTCAAAAGGATATATATATATAGTATATTTGAGATTTAAAACAACTTACAGAAATACTGGATTTTCTGTTTTCGATTTTAGCTGAAAAATAAAATGGAGGGAAAATGTTTGTACTTGGCGGAAAGAGAGAGGGTAGCAGTTCGTATGCTTCGATAGAAAGGCTTGTGGATGGTGATGTGTGAAAAGCACCTAACGCTAGACGAGGTCCTTGAGAGTAAATTGGATAAAGCATTTGTAAATAATATTTCCGGATATAACAGAATCATAATCAAGTTTTGATCTAACAACCACGTGATGTAAGCGCAATAGCACCCTGTCTGCACACCAATCTGTAAATGATAGGACTTTAATCATATTAAGTGTTTTTGAACAAATTTATTTTTAGATATCTAATATTAGGTACAAATAAGTTGGAATCGAATATCAGATCGAGGAATTTTAATTGTGGTATTATCGGAATTTCCGGTTAGAGTAAAATGCTGCATAGTTACATGACCTAGGACATAGTATTAAAGCAATGTATGTTACGAAAGTTTTTAGGCACACAGCATATATAATATTTATCATACTGCATTTATATCTTAATTTATATCTTAATTTAAGATATTAAATTAGTCAGTAGATTTATATATCTTAATTTATGACAAAGGTAGTCGTAACGTAATCATATCTTTATATAATACCTGAAGGTAGTCAGTAACTTAATGCTATATTCATCTAAGATATAAAAGTAGTCAGTAAGGTAATGATATCTTGATCTAAGATATAAATGTAGTCAGTAAGATAATTTTGTCTTTTTTAAGATATAAAGGTAGGCAGTGACATAATTATATATCATTTTAAGATTCAAAGATATTCGGCAACATAATTACTGTAAAAGTGGATATTTTCGCGCGTTGAAATTTTCCCTTAAGCCCCAGTCACACATGGGCGCGACCTTTGGCGAATGTTTTACGAACTACGATTCGCAGTCGATCGCGAAGTTGTCTCGGAATGTCGTATTTTTGTCTTAAAACATTCTGCAAGGTTCTCCAAGGTTCGCTCAATGATCGCCATGCTTTGCGAATTTTTTTGACTGCCAAAAAAATTCGTTAAATAATTTTTGTCGTAAAGTGTTCTCTAACGATTCTCCACTCTGTCGTATGTAATTGAAAAAGAGTTGTAACTTGTCTTAGCGATTCGCAAAGTATTCTCTTTGGCGATCATTTACAACAGATTTACGAATTATTAACGAACCAAGTACGAACGACTTGCAAACTGTTAGCGACAATATACGACATGTTTGAGACATATGTCGATACAGACTTGGACATTTACAAACACATACGACCTTTTGGCGAATAACAACGATTACATTAGCGACCCTTTGAGACTCCTTTGCGTTATAATTACGACTGTCAACGACTTTTGCGAGGAGGGTATAAATACGGTTAGCCTATGTGTAGGGTGCATCCAGTTTCTTTATTGTTCTTGAACAAGACAGACCCAAAATATGGCCAGGACAAAAAACGACATTCTTTCTTTTCTTTCTCTCCTGTAGTCTATGATCTCGTTTGCTACTTCAAGGTCATCCCGTAGCATATCTTGGTCAGCTAAGAGAAGCTGTTGCAACTCTCTGAGTCTCCTTGGAGCCAGTAACATATTGTCCTTTGCTTCAGAATAAAGCTGACTGAATGTTAATTGCAAAAATACATCTGTATTTATACCAAAATCTCATGACATTCGTAATCATTCGCAATCAATCTCATCATAATCGCTAATTGTTGTAATTAATTGTTAACATGTCGCAATCTGTCTCAAACGATTGTAAGTGATCTTACACGCTGTCGCGTTTAGTTGTAAATGTGTCGTAAAAAAGTCGCGCCCGTGTCGCTAATAGGGTCGCTTACAATCGCTATCTGTCGCAAAAGATTGCCATGTTCGCAAAATATTCCTGGTGTAAAATTGTTTTTTCGTAAGAAGTTCGTCTATTTGTCGTCAAAGTGTTGCTAATAATTCTCAAAGAGGTTGCAAACGATATTTTAATTTAAAAGTTCGCAAGAGTTCGCTGTCAAAATTGATCGCAAATGAGTCGCCTTGATTCGCCGTTATGTGTGACTGGGGCTTTAGTCAGAATTCAATCTGTTTGCGGTGTGGATATTTTCGCGCTGTCAGTATTACAAATAGTACGCTAGTATATTAGTAAACAGATCTAGACCTAATTAAAGGGAAAATGTTGTTTTGAACTAAACATCACGCGAAACAACAATGCTATTATGATAAAAGTATTGCTCATGCTCTCATGTCAAACATGAATACAATGACAATTCGTGAGATGTACAATAACAATTTCACAATAAATACATAATCAATTACGACTGTACAAAACGTTAGCTATTCTACAAATAAATATAAACGATTCAGTCGGTTACATACAGCTTGTATGGGTTATCTTATCCGCTGAAACACGACTACGGTAACCAACGATTGCCGGGTCTTCGTGAGAATAGATCATACATCACCGCAATACGATGTTATAAATGCTCCTCCTCCGGATGGCAAGAAGTACGAGCACAACACCAGGTTTCCACTTATCATTTATTCATATGGACCTGCTTCTATATAGGGCATCCTTATACAAAAAAAGGAAAGCTAGAATCCAGCCGAACCTTTGAAGGATTTATTTCTTTGAGGAAAACATGATGTATGTTATGGTATTAGTGTCTGTAGAACTGCATTTACTAATTGTGATTTTTAACAATTCTAGACATTTTAAGCCAGCGTTAAACATTTTTGATACACAATTGTTTACTCTTGGTTTTAGGTTTGGTATCGTGTTACGTCATATCAGCACAAACTATTCACTGAAAAGGTCATTCAAGGGCACTGTCTACTTATGAAGTAGGAGCGTGTCGAGGGTTACAGAACGTTTAGTCTTCGTTACATGAAGTACACGAGTGTCGAGAGAGACAGAAACTTTAGCCGTATTTACAGGAGGTACGACAAGGGCGAGGGAAACAGAACCCTTAATCTCCGTGGTGGGACGTACGGTAATGAGACAGAACCCTTAATCTTCGTGGTTGGAAGTACATCGATGTCGAGGGAGACAGAACCTTTAATCTTCGTGGTTGGAAGTACGACAATGTCGAGGGAGACAGAATCCTTAATCTTCGTGGTTGGAAGTACGACAATGTCGAGGGAGACAGAATCCTTAATCTTCGTGATTGGAAGTACGACAATGTCGAGGGAGACAGAATCCTTAATCTTCGTGGAAGTACGACAATGTCGAGGGAAAATGAACCCTTAATGTTCGTGGTAGGACGCACGACAATGTCGAGGGAGACAGACCAGTTTGGCCAGGCAAGGATTTTCGTTTCGTATACTGTATACCTGGTAATTTTCGCCCCCGTTTAATTTTTGCCATTTTCGCCCTCTGAAGATAGGGCGAATTTAAGATGAAGGCGAAAATTTCAAGCTGAATTGAAGGCCTTATAAACCATAGTACATGGACAAAGTGTAGTAGGATCACAAACATACTCTCTTACTTTTTTTATCTGTAAAATCACGTACTAGGCTTAGCAGTTATTTTAAAACCTCAGTCATTTTTTCAAAACTATGTAGTCTGGTCATGATGAAAATGAAATACAGAGTGACATCAAATTCCTGTCATGGAAAAGACTAATTTTATAAGTTCACCGTCACTTAATTGTGGCTTTCATTCATGTACATGAATATACATGTAAACAAGAGAAAACACTGGTCAGTCATTAATCACGGCGCGGAGAACTAATCACCCATGCATAGCCGATACTACTTGAATCCGTAGGATCTAAGAGAAAATCTGAGCACAGGTAAAAGTTCTTTATTTCACACATGATGACATTTCACATCTCATGCTGGTAAGACAATTGGGGAACTCGATAACTCCCGAGTGTTCCGAGTGCAACTGTATTGAGAATTCCGAACGGAGTTTTTCGATTTTACAAACGAGGAAAAGGATATTTCTGGAAAACTACCAGGTATACAGTAGTTGGTTTACAGCAATATATCGGTATATAATGTATGTATGACCAATAAGCACACGCCAGTGGACAACTTCCTCCCAATGAGCTGGTCTACTTGTAGATCATGCAACCCACATTTGCCTATCCTATGGCGGTTGTGTAATCCTACTGGAAATTAGAGTGACATACTTACACATCGTATAACCCAATTAGCGATGGCGTTACACACTTACCACATTGCATAACCCAATTAGCGATGGTATAACAACCTTACCACATTGTATAACCCAATTAGCGATGGTATAACACACTTACCACATTGTATAACCCAATAAGAGATGGTATAACACACTTACCACATTGTATAACCCAATAAGAGATGGTATAACACACTTACCACATTGTATAACCCAATTAGCGATGGTATAACACACTTACCACATTGTATAAACCAATTAGCGATGGTATAACACACTTACCACATTGTATAACCCAATTAGCGATGGTATAACACACCACAGTGTATAACCCAATTAGCGATGGTATAACACACCACAGTGTATAACCCAATTAGCAATGGTATAACACACTTACCACATTGTATAACCCAATAAGCGATGGTATAACACACTTACCACATTGTATAACCCAATTAGCGATGGTATAACACACTTACCACGTTGTATAACCCAATTTGCGATGGTATAACACACTTACCACATTGTATAACCCAATAAGCGATGGCGTTATACACGTACCACACGTATAACCCAATTCTACCAAATTGTCTGAGACAGGATAAGTAAATTGTTTACCTGAGTCACATACGAACAGAAAAGAATTACATTCCATTGGACTGAATTGATCTACAATCTACAATAGCTAGATTATACAACGGTATGAAAAGTCTAAAAAAAATCGAAACTGTTATCATATACAAAAACATAAACTTTCTAAAAGATGTCTGTCTCTACCGCAAGATATGAGTAGCTATACAAACATTTGTCTTTTTAAATATATACAGTCGAGTGTACCAAATACATTTTTTTATGTTTCGTGTGTTTGATGTTACTTCGTTAAATACCCATTTTACTCGCAATTTGTTTTCGACCTTCTGACATTTTCAGTATTGCTGACCCGTTAAGAATGTTGTAATAACCAACTAAAAGAGTTCGAAAGCACATAAATATCCATATGTCCTATCATTAACTTTATTCGCAGAACTTCGTTCATATAAAATGAAATATAAAAGAAAGTGTGAAGGTTGTTCTGCAGTATCTGTTTTTAATTTAGATAGTTATAGCATTTTACTTAGAGCGTTCTTTATAGCGTTACAGATTTTATTGCACATTACTATAACATGATCGTAAAACACACATTAAGACGTCATTGTGGTACCAGGGCTTGTCTTTAGCATTATTGAAAAGCTTTCAGTTTTACAGTCGATCAGTCTGCGAGAATATATCAGTATGCTGTGTCGGTGTGTTTTCCGTTGGAAGCGTTCCCATGACATTAATGTTTCAGACATGTAGTATCTCTTCTCCAAGTCATGGAGACACTGAAGTCGGTCGGCTTGTGTCGCTGATACACTTAGTGGCCGATTGACAGCCAGCAGGCCAGATCCATTACGACTTCAACAAATGTCATCATCGAAATTTAATTTCCATGAGGTTTCCAGTATCGCTCATTCTCTTATTTTAACATTTTCGATGTCAAGGAAAGTTTCAAATTTTGCAACGCCGTCGTGATTTGACGCCATCGGTTGACGTCAATCAAAAGATTGCTTCGCACGGTTGGGATATGACATTCATTTTGATATATCGTTTAGACACGAATAATATAGAAGTATGGATTGGATACACGCTTTTTGACAAGTCATTTTAAATTGTTATGAATTTCTAAGGAATCTGTCTGGATTTTATCAAAGGAGGCAGAACCATATTAAAAAATGTTATTTTCATTAACGTTTGGCAAACCTTATGCTTAAAAAATAACAGACAAACTATTTCTGAGATATTGGAAACGTTAAGGTTAGCGAATGAAATGGCAGATTATTCTTCTCTTCATATATTTTTGATAACATTTAACTCGCAATCCTTCTCTTTCTTTGAACTGCCTTTTTACATTATCATCCATCTAAAATTTGTACTGGAGACATTAGTGCTGATGAAGGTTATTTGTCTTCAGCAAAGTGTTACAGCACGTTTGGCATCCTTTCAGCCTATTATAAATGAACCCATATCTTGGCCGGAGATGAAACAGTGTTTTTGTATCTGTGGTGATGGTGGCTTATCTCTTTTTCGGGCGGACGTTTCTAAGTTAATTACTGTCCGTCCTCCCTTGTGTTTAACAATTTGTTCACATTCATCGGCAATCATGACTAACAAGGTAAAAAATAATCACCTCATGCGCCATAGATATAAACCACGCACAGGCACGGTCCCTGTGGTGTTTTCTATGGCAGCCTATATCCAACAAACCACGCGCAGGCACGGTCCCTGTGGTGTTTTCTATGGCAGCCTATATCCAACAAACCACGCGCAGGCACGGTCCCTGTGGTGTTTTCTATGGCAGCCTATCTCCAGCAAGGAAAACGTGTGGCTACCGTAGTCTATGAGTAAAGACAATGAGTCCGTATTACAAACGATATGTGTGTGGAAAGTGCGACAATTCCGCCACAAATTTTCAGGTGGTAGTTAAACACAAAGAATGTCTAGGTCAGGGTAAGGGTTAGGCTAGGGTCTAAGATTTCATTTCGAAAACATCATCGCGGCGGTAAAATTTTCGCGCAGGTTTCATAATTTGGAAAACCTTACAAAAAAGAGAATTTGCATTGAACGTGGAACATTTCCCCATCATCACATATCATCTGGTATCAAGTAGGTTTTGCATTTTTTTTTTGTCCAGGGCTCGGCAGTGAGATAAGGCCCAAATCAATCAGGTACATACTTTTGCATAGCATACACACCACAAGCGCAATTAATCAGAAGTAATTCATTTCTGACTCAGACACCAGTAACGAGTCTTAGATGGACGATATGTTGTATAATCAACTTACATATTCATGATTTGAATATTTCTGTAAATAATGTTTATATTCAAATATTCAATCCAATTGCGTGTCTTCTTACACATCTTTGTTGAGACTTGAATCCCGTAGTTACCACTGTGTTGTTAAAATATGTAGACATCAGTCTCGATCACTACTATTTCTTTTCAATATCTCATAATCTATACGATTGATAAGGAGTTATCTAACAACCTTAGCGAATGTCAGATGGAATTTACAAATCAAAACTTCTATAGTTACCTTGCGATGTCTCTGCATTTATTGCTGTATCACAAAGTAAAAAAAAAAGTGACGTTTCATTGACATTTATTCCGCCGTGGCTTCCGTATCGCTGATAAAAAAAGTTCCCTTCATCTAATTGGCATTATGGGTAATATTGGCATGACAGCGACCTATGTGATATGACGCTTTAAAACTATTCGTTCGATATAGGTAATTATATATCCATCAAACGATATTTAATATAATTACACCGGGACTCATTGGCATGCGGGTCTCAATCAAATAATAAAGCTAGAAAGAGATACATGTATATATATATATATTATATATAAAACAGAGCAAATGCATAACGTCAACACGGGCTATAATGACTTAGGCTAAGTCTTGTTCATCATCATAATCTCATTTGGAGACATTCTTGTTTTAGTCTGAAGACGTCTTTCCTTCCGGAACAATACCATTCATGCATTTCATTCAATTAAATTTTGTTTCACAGGCCGGGATGTTGTTGTCACGAGTATGTTAAAATTCATAAGGATATCTGTTTAAACTACACTAATGTTTAGACCTGACCTTAAGAGGCCAAATGACATCCTAACACACCATACCATATCATGGATGTGGTGCATTAGGTCATAGGAAGGGTATGCCTCACAACCTGAAACTATGAGAGAAAAAACAAACACATTGTCTATGGACAGATTAAGTACATTTGTATGTCAACGTCTCTGAATCATAACACACACAAACAGGAATCCTATTCTTGAGAGTGACATTTGACAAATTGTATGCATAAAGTCTTGGCAATAAAAAGCAACGCGATTGTTGACTTCGTTTAGATTTTCCGTAGATTTCGATACGTGAACATTCTTTTTTTTTTTTTTTTTTTTGAAATTTCTTCTCGCCAAACAGGCTAGTGCCGAGGACGTTGTGTTCCAGCAATGTCCTTGCGTGGTGACGCCATGATATATCTTCTTAATTACGTAATAAACCGACAGGGTAAGACAGTTGCCGTGTGATACCATAGTGAATACGTCTGACGATCACTTTCCTATGTGGAAGAGGGCTACAGCGGCAGTGTAAACTGTCTGGCCATCTCCTTCGGTCACGGCATGAGATAAACCGCATCTGTTAAGCACTTAACATGATTCCTAATCTTATCATATTATCATCTTTATCGAGGCTACAACGGATAGTTTTATGACCTCGTGATCTGTCTGTGATGCCACAACGTGTGTCTATTTTAGGTAACATTGCACCTACTATGCTTTACGTCATACCGATAATATCGTTATATATACTTGATAAAGGTGCCGTTTAAAATAAAATTTTGTCATGTGTAAGTAAATCTAAATAGGTCGACTTGTCCGCTATTCAGCCATTAATAATTGTTTATAGCATATTGGCTGTCATCATGGTACCGTGTTCATTATCAAAATGGCTATATGCGGACACAAAAAGATTACGATATACCATTTCATCGATAAAAGGGGGGAAATACAAAATGAAATAAGATCCCTAAAAGAAAGTTAGGAAGACCAGTAGTTCAAGTGAGCAAGCGTCTTCTGCTTCATTGATGACGCCCACCAGCTACACAAATCTAAGTCAAATCAAGATTCAGTCAAATGAGATACATGTTTATGAAAACGGAACCACTGGTCATATCAACGTACATCTCTCGAAAACGTTTCCAATTAAATCATTCCGTAAGCAGTTCACATCTGTCACGAAAATTGTTAAAATGGAAATTAGAAACTTAATGTCGAATCAATAGGGTCATATAAACCGTAGGTAGGTAAAGCAGTTATGTTACTATCTAGAGATGGAAATTGAGATCATAAAGCTTCGCCGTACGGTGCCCCTGCTGGTTTCGTAGTAAGTGAAGATCAAGGTAAGCGGCTAATATTGAAGAGTCTTTATTGCCCTTTTTCAAATTCTAGAGGGCATATCTGATCGACATTCCGTATTTTTTTGTTACTTAACGATGTGTCGTGTTACATATACCGATAAGCTCTTCAAATATAATCAGCCTCGTTTTCAAACAGCTCAAAGTCTCAAGGGCACAGTTTGTTCCAATGAAAATCGTCGGTTGGGAGATCGGACATCTAAACACAACAAAGATATAGATCAGAAATTTAATCAATTTCACGAGTTTATCATCGGGGTACGTCCTTAAAAACGTTTTAAATGTGGATTGAGTGTGTAAAGATTGGAAATTCAAACGTTTTGATGGAAAAACGTTTATCAGAGCGGATGATCCAGATTTATCATCAGTTCTTTTGTATTCTTTAAAATTCCAATTCCATCAATTCCACTTTTGAATTAAAAAGCGTCCTTATATGGCTACAGCACTGGCTAAATTGTACCAAGAACGGTTGTAAGATGTAAGGGTGATAGAGTAAGGCTAGTAGAGTGTAACCATAGCAATACACTAGTTTACTATTTATGCCATTGGCTTAAGGAACGGATGTTACTTAGGACTCATTGATTTTAAAATATTACGACACAATGCACCGCAACCTTTACAATACTAAGAGAAGAGTCAGGCAACCACGCACCGAAGTCTTATTTCTTCTGCGTATTTCATTGCCTGTACATAATTGTTAATATTAGATATGCTCGTCTTTATTATATATGATAGCTTATGTCTTCATTGCAGACAACATCCTATGACCTCGATACATAACGATATCTTACGTCAACATTGGTGATGACGTCCTACGTCATCGATCCAAAACGATACCTTACGTCAACATTGGTGATGACGTCCTACGTCATCGATCCAAAACGATATCTTACGTCAACATTGGTGATGACATCCTACGTCATCAATCCAAAACGATATCTTACGTCAATATTGGTGATGACATCCTACGGCATCAATACATACGATAACTTACGTCAGCGTAATCTTCGCGCTGTTTTATGAAACAGTATTAACATGTTAAAACGTAAGCTTGGTGATATTTCGGTACTAACTTTATGACGTTTAATTTGGTTTTATTTGTTTCAAGTCCTATCAACGGCTACTTTATGACGAAACAGCTCTATAGATTTAGGAATATGATATACAGAACAGTATCTAAATTAGCACACTATTTTAATTTGCCTTTGTACAATTTTAGACGTCTCTGTTAATGTCCCTATATTAAGAACAAGCTGACGAAACGCTGATTGGTCAGATTATGCCACGTGATTCGTTTCCATATTAGCTCTGATTAATCCACTGCATGCCACTTATATACAAAGTGCAGTAGGCCTTATCGGATGCCCTGTTGCCTACATGGAAATACGGGATTGATAATACATTAATGGACATTTGAAACTCCGGGAGTTAATGCTATCGGTAGGCGTCCACCATTGTACTATTACAAATGGCTTCGTATGATTATATTCCATGCACGTGTTTATATGGTTAGAGTAACATATATTTCTGTTAAATATCAGTAGGCCTTTGTGTGGCATGTGTGTAGTATATCCTGCTGACCTCCTGTCGCCAAATTCTCACTGGGGAAATATGATAATAATGACGATAAAAGGAAACCCGTATAGCTCTGGAATGGCGGGCACCATAATGTGTTGTAATAGATCGATCTCGTGCAAACAAACCCTTTCACGAGATTTTTATTTCTGACAAGACGTGATATATGTATTAGAGAGAGGTGGATGATACCAATATACAGCACGTAGTAGATAGACCCGGTATAAGATATCTATTTAATAACATTATGTAATGGCGAGTGACGCCGCCAGACATTGATGTGTATTGTCAGTTTTAAGACGGGCTTCTCCAGAGTTGTCTGTATCGTCAATTTTCAGATTGGCTACACCGGAGTGGTTTGTTTGGTCGTCAGGCTTAAGATGGGTAACCACAGAGTGGTCTGTATTACCAGGGTTAAGGTGGGCTACCCCGGGGTGATATGTATTATCTGGTTTAAGGTGGGCTACCCCGGGGTGATATGTATTATCTGGTTTAAGGTGGGCTACCCCGGGGTGATATGTATTATCTGGTTTAAGGTGGGCTACCCCGGGGTGATATGTATTATCTGGTTTAAGGTGAGTTATTCCAAATTGATGTTTATTATCTAGTTTAGGTTGGGTTACCGCTGAGTGATGTGTACTATTTGGTTTAAGTTGGGTTACCCCGGGGTGATATGTATAATCTGGTTTAAGGTGAGTTATTCCAAATTGATGTTTATTATCTAGTTTAGGTTGGGTTACCGCTGAGTGATGTGTATTATCTGGTTTAAGTTGGGTTACCCCGGGGTGATATGTATAATCTGGTTTAAGGTGAGTTATTCCAAATTGATGTTTATTATCTAGTTTAAGGTGGGTTACCGCTGAGTGATGTGTACTATTTGGTTTAAGGTGGGTTACCCCGAGGTGGTGTGTATTATCAGGTTTAGGGTGGGTTACCCCTATGACAATGACAATTTGTTTATTCTCGTAAACAGTACAGTGTAGAGAATAATAATACAGACAAATGGATAATAATAAAACATGGTAAAACAGGGTGGTGTGTGCTGTCGGTTTTAAGGCGAATTACCCCGGAATGGTCTGTATTGTAATGTTTAAGATGGGTTACCCCTGAGTCATGTGTATTATCTGGTTTAAGGTGGGTTACCCCGAGGTGTTGTGTATTGTCAGATTTACGGGTAACCCCAGGGTGGTGTGTATTGTCAGGTTTAAGATGGGTTACCCCGGAGTGGTGTATAAGTGTTAAGATGGATACCCTGAAGTGGTTTGAATTGTAAAGTTTAAGGTGGGTTGTGCTTTTCTGCAGGTTGTGCTTTTGTATCGTTTGTGCTACTGTAGGTTGTTTTACGTATTTTGTGCTGCTTTACGACTAGTTGTGCCTGGTCATGTTTAGTTGGTTAACGTCCTATCAACAGGTTAGGTATTTAAAAGACGCATATGTGCGAGATGTATACATGTGTGTATGTTTCGGAGGCTGTGGTGTGTTTGTGAGAAAGCGAGGACCGATATAGTGCTACCTCACTGAAGCAGACAGCCGAAGACACCCTAACACAGTCACATTATACTGACAACGGGTGAACCAGTCTTTGCTGAGTGTTTACGGAAGAATAGCATATAAGTACCATTCTTGTATGTTTCGGCAAGGGGCAGAACCTAAAGTCTTCCTCACTGGGGGAACGCTCAACGAAAGGCCATAAGTGAGTCAGTGTTAAGAAAGACATTAGGAAGAATAAAGTCAATAGAAAGAGAACAGGTGAGTTCCCGAATTTAGTCGCACACTGGCAACGAAAAGAAGGTGAAGATAAATGCTGTTACAATTACAACGATACACAGTTACACAATATGCTTGAAATGTCTTTTCTGTGGTCATATCACCAGCGATGTTGTCGCACTAGTAAGTAGAAAGAATTAATGTTTTGAAAGATCGCTGTGTGGTAAAAATCAATTATAAGCACGATAAATGTAGAGGGTTAATGACGTAAATGATGATCTATACACTTGTAAATGTAATCAGTAATGGGACTATTGAAAGACATATATATCTTAATTATACTAAATATCAGCGACCTTGATCGTGGAATTAGACCTACACGTATAGCAGAATCCATTTCCCGGGAAGCCTGAAAAAAGAGGCTACAACAAATATTACCAACGGCAGTATATATATATATACATGTATAAAGGGAAAAAATGGTTTGTTTCCATGTGAAAGTAAGAATAAAGATATAATGATAAAAAAAACCTCGACGACTGACTTTCAAGCGCTTTCGCAGCTCTTGCTGCTCATTAGGAAAGTGTTTATTTTGAAAAGACAACTTAATGACGTCATAAATAATGTGACGTCACAATGGTATACATGTACAACGTTTCAAAACAAGCTAAAATTGTGGCGCCATTTTACACATTTATAACAATTTTTCTATGGTCTGTTGAGGCTTGGTTTTAATATTTTTATAATTTGGTCCTCTTTCTTTTCTAATAAAACCGTGTCAGTCAAAAGTAATTGGTATAAAGGTATCACATTAAAATGATCACCGGCACAATCATGAATATGCTTATTAACATGTAAATTTCGCAACGAGTCGGTCTTAGTTTGTTGCCTATGTACAGTCATTCTTGTTCTAAGTTCATTACTAGTTTGACCAATATAAAAATCACCACAATTGGAACAGATAACGGCATATATAACACATTTTGATTTACAATTCATATTAGCTTTTACTGTAAAATTTAAGCCATTTTTGAAATTATACGTATCACATTCAATAATAATAGGGCAAGTAGCACATCGAGGTGTCTTACATTTTGATACCCCGGGACTTAAACCAGAATTATCAAATCTAGAACGTGTTAACATTTGCTTCAAATTTGTAGGTTGCCGTCTACTATGTAAAATAGTGTGGTTATCAAAAATCTTTTTCATACGGCTGCTACTTTGCTTTAACTCCTCACATTTGTTTTTTATCAATGAATACACATTGAAATTCCGTGGATTAACAGTTGAAACAAAAGGAATCAATCTTGTGTTACATTTTTCTGTGCGTACACGGGATGTAAACGGTCCCTTTTCAATAGCCTTTCTTATACCATGTTCTATCACCTCAACTGGATAGCATTGAGCTTTAAGATATTGTTTCAACTGACTAAGTTTAATATCTTGTACCTGTTTCTCGCTGACAATGGTTATAATCCTTACATGTATATATATATATATATATATAATGAAAAAATGGTTTGTTTCCATGTGAAAGTAAGAATAAAGATATAATAATAAAAAACTCGACGACTGACTTTCAAGCGCTTTCGCAGCAAGAGCTGCGAAAGCGCTTGAAAGTCAGTCGTCGAGTTCTTTTATATACTGCATATGTGTCTATTTTTAGTAGCGGTGACCTTGACGAACCTATTTTTCAGTTATGAGACGTTTTTGAAATTTGAAAGGCCTTAGGTTATCATGACTTGCGTTATCAACCAGCAAGGAATTTGTGGAAGAACAGACAGACAGTAAAAGCGATTAATACTTGTAAAGGGCACCAGTATCTCTCACAGATAGGTTATTATGGATATCATATTACAATATCAATAATTCATTTGCTTTGAGTATACAAGACCAATTCCGGTTATCTTGACCTGAGTGAGCAATGTTGCTACAACAGACGGCGCAACGTCTATGAACATTTGTGACAATTCACAACTCGTCTGAGAGGATCAATCAGACTCCAGACTCGCAATTTTTCATGTTAGTAGTCTAGGCTATGTATCTGAGAGGCAAGCCTCCCAAGACGAGTGCCCTTGAGACGTAGTTGTGTCTGTCAAATCAATTGTTTAAACTATCGATGAAAGCGAATGTGATAAGCACCCTAAATACAGAAGATCTTGTAATGTGTGTTCTGTGTACAGGAACACTGTAAGATAAAATAACCCAGTGCATGTGTAGGACTAATTTTGAAACAAGAACAAACACTTCTAATACCATGTGTGAATTTGAAAATAAAAGAAGAGAGAATATAGTATAGAACATATGTAGGAACATTATAGATTGGCAAAAACAGAAATTATCAAGAAATATAAGTGAATGGATCCTTTCAATAGTAACAGTGCACCGAAAAACGAATAAAAAACCTGCCCTCCGCAGGAAAAATGTCATTGGAATGAATTTCTTGACCCGCATTGACTATACTTTACTTTTCGGGTCAATTTCACGTAAACATGTTCACTGAAATGTCTTCCATGTGGTCCTCAGACAGAATTTGGGTCAATTGTTTTACCAATTGCACCAACTGGAACGGTTCCTATACCAGTATTTTCTCCAGGCAGAAGGTTCTCGTGTAGTACAGTTGTTTAGTTCCGAGTCATACTGCACAGTTTGTAGCAAGTCTGCAGAATAAAATAAATGATATTCAAATGTGTCAGTGTTTAAATTGAAATATCACATGCCACAATCCCTCTTTTCTTATACTGTATTTTTCAGTCAAGTCAAGAACATCCATGAAATGACAATTTAGGTTTTCACATCTTACAAAATGGATAGCTCTTCGTTTGTTGGGCTACATTTTCGGCTGCAACCTCAAATACTGTTCATGATTAGAAAGCATTAACATCAAGGAACACCAGAGCCCACAGTAATTCTTCATTAAACTAATCGTCGTTTTATTATCATTATCAGTTATGATACCAGTTATTGCAAAAAGCCCAGTGTAACGAATAAAATCAGCTAATACTGCCGAAATAAAACATCAATGTATCAGCTATCAGGCATGTGTTCAAACAATATCCCTGTCAGACATTCTTGTCAAAGTTAAGTCTGTAGCATACTAGATTCATAATAGGATTTAGGGCAATCTCGTTGGATCATCTGCGCTTATCTGGAATATATATGAAAAATGTTATAGATTATAAAAGTAAGTAACCATAATGCATACTTATATTATATGGAAATGACAACGAAAAAGGTTATTGCCATATCATTAACAATGAATAAATGGTTACTATGTGATTCTTTTTATTACATGGATAGATTTTATGTATCAATTTAAGAAAATTTGCATAAATTCCATCGATTTCAATGTAATATTTTCCCATAGACCAACATTAATTGAATCTTTATTAATTATCACACAAGTTAATTGTCTTTCACACCTTCAACGAAGATTGATTTATTCATTCAAAACTGCATACTCATTCTGTATTGGTCCACTGTCCGCTACGGAGTGGTTAAATATAGACTTACATGTATACAAATGGTCCGTGTGAGTGTGTTTTGCTAGGCCTGGAAATAGATTTTGAAAAAACTGGTAAGACCTCGTCACTTTTCAAAGACATCGATACCATCATTTTTTTTTTTATAAAGTTTTATAATGAATTGTTGCACATTATGTTCTCCAAGATAACATCAGTTAGTGGACATAGCCTTAGTATATACTTTATATCAAACCTATACTCCTTCCAGTATAGTCTCAATGATTATATGAATTGTTATTTTATCAAGTCTCTCTGTCAATTGTTTCTGTGTGCTATAAAGACACAGCGAATTTTTTGTCTTGGATATATTGCTTTATTTCTTAACTTTAATATCTTATCAACGACTTTTATTCCCCAGGCATCAAACAGTATTGCTATTGACATGTCACCTGTTTATAGACTAAGCTCACGTACAAAAATCTTGTTACCGAGTTGTGACGAGGAGAAAGAGGATTGAAGAGTTGAGGAACTCCTTGGAGAGAAGCATAATCTGCTTAAGCATATTCACGTTCGGCTTATGAAAGATTTTTTTTTAATGTTCGTCCATAACCAGCTCAACAGGATCGCAACTGGTAAATGGCTTTAAGACTCGAATATTCAAACTCCTATGCAGATTATGACTTTACTGCAAGTGCCAATGGATTATAAATACTGTATATATCTAATATATGTCTATTGTATCAACTGTGACAAACAATGAACAGCTCCCCAGGGTGACCAGTCATTGGTTTGTTGGATGGGAGTTATTGAGCTACGGATTCCCTTTCGATTCTGTATCCGACTACTACAAGCTCAATACTGTAAAGAACTTGGTGAAATCGATGCCTCAGCTTACGTTAACATTGTATCTCTGATAGGAGACTTTAAACTTTACTGGTGATCAGAACCGCCTGCAGAAACTGGTACATATATTGATGACACATCGACTATATGAATGCGTTAATGTATCACAAAAAGTTCCATATCCGTCCAGAAATCAGTAGAGTACCGTCTCAACATATTGTGTACGTGTCCCAAGCCCTTAGTTCTGCCGGACCTTTATCTATAAACGTTTATTGGCAAATTACTATTCTTAAATCTGAGAAATTAATTATGCTAACCAATAGATTCGGAAACATGGACTTTGTCATAACAACAAATATAAAATGCAAATATGATATCGTTTCCTTGCTCGCGCTTGCTTTTTTGCATTCTACACTGGAAACTATCTATAAAATTCCATTTATTTGCGTGAGAAAGGGTGTGGTGCCATTTTTGTGGGAGGAAATACAAAAATGAGTTTGAGAAAAATGATTATATTCCTTAAAGAAAAATGAGTATGAAATGTATACATGTTGAAAATATCATGTTAGAGATTATATATGCAATGCTACAAGATTTCGTTTCGAGTTAGTGGTAAGATGGGACAATAATGTTGAAAATATCATAATAAAGATTGTTTATGCAATGCTACAAGATTTTGTTTCGAGTAAGTGATAAGATTGGACAATAATCGCATCTACCACCTTGTGTGAAAATGTTCTGAAAGCTAGAAATACATACCTGCATCATTTTACATGTTTCGTTTTTATTTAGTTCTCTGGCCCATTTTGCTCGTATTTTTAATAACTGTTTTGGCCCTTATGACGTTTTTAGTGTTGATGGGCCGTTAAGCATTTTAAATATATATCTAACATATACCTGCATAGATGGAAGCCCCTCCTTAGGATTTCTTGACAGTTGATTTTTATTCTAATTAATCATTCTGGTATGCATTGTCAATGCAAATTCGGAATGTTTGGTGTTATTTGGTATTGTTTAACGCCATTTCACCTAAGATAAGGTCATTTAAGGATGGCCTCCACTGTGTGCGAGAAGCATGGTTGTGGTGAATTATTATACTGACTACGGGCGAACCAGTCGTCCCATTCCCAAAAGGAGTAACAACTGCCATTTTTATGGACACGAGTATTTTTTTTCCAGGGGACAGATCTCAAATCCTTCATCACGGGGGCAAACACTCAGTTAAAGGCTAAACTTAAGGTATTGTCAAGGGAGACATAAGTAAGAAGGAAGTTACTCCAAAGAAGGGAAAGATAAAATATCCCAAATTTAGTCGCCTCTCACGATCATGCAGTGGGTTGTGGTAGCAGGTAATTTCTTACCCAATCTATTCTACTTTTTTTTTTTTTTTAGTAAAATTGACAATCCACACCACCTGTCTTGGCAAACCTGTGTAGACATTGTTTCTATACTTCAGTAACTTCGATTGCATGCCATTAAACCCCACATGTATATATTTCAATAGTAACAGGAACTCTCCAGGGTTTTTATTTTTACACCATTCAAACCCACACACCAGTAGTATTGTTATGACGACCGTTCCTAAAATGTCGCGTGACATTCGCGTGAATACCAAATCAGCCCGCATCCAACCTTACCGAGATGTTAAACACTTGATACATGTATAAAGGTAACCCGTACTGATGTGAGGAGATACACTTGATGCACTCTAGGTACGAAATGCATTTAAAACGTCATATTCTCACATCAGTTTATATTAACAATATACTAAACATATTTAAACTCATCTATATCCATATTGTCAACAAGTAGTAAATGATCCTGTTATATAAAGTTGTATGACGGTTCCCGCTTTATCTCTCTGACAGATGGTAAATTAAAGGACACGTATTTATCCCCGTCAGCCTACTCCAGTAATCACGACAGCTAGGATTCTATATGGATCCATTTACACGCACTGCTTGTATGATATGTGCAACCCTCTAAATACATAATTCCATGTCGACCTGTCTACCCAGTAAATGGAAAAAAGTAATGACGGATCTATCGAAGCTGTCTACGTGCTCCAGAGAGAGAGACAGACAGACAGCGAGGAGAACGATTTTACAAGTTGTTATAACTTGTGTGCAATCCATTTGTTTATTGCTATAAAACCTGTTTATCAAATCAACAGACAGAGAATTACATGACCTACAACTAGGCGAACCACTAACTATAACGTGCAAGAACTTGTGTTTTGTTGTATAAAATGTTCACAGAACGGAAAACATTTGACTGCTATAACAGATGATTTGGGGGTCTTTTGTTTACATACCAAGTGCTAAACAGGCTGTTTGGGATTTACTCTTTAATGTAAAAAGACATGTTATCCTACTTATTATTGTAAGCGCAAGCCTCGTTAGAAATCATAGTTCTCTCGTTAGATCATTGGTCTCCTGTAAGATATCATTGTTCTGCCTTAAGATGTATCATTGTTCTGTTAGATCATTGTTCTCTCCTTAGATCATTGTTTTGTTAGATCATTGTTCTCTCCTTAGATCATTGTTCTCTCCTTAGATCATTGTTCTCTCCTTAGATCATTGTTTTGTTAGATCATTGTTCTCATCTTAGATCATTGTTCTCTCCTTAGATCATTGTTCTCCCGGTAGTTAGATAATTGTTCTCCCGTTGGATATCACTGTTCTCCCGTTAGATCATTGTTCTCACGTTAAATATCGCTGTTCTCCCGTTAGATCATTGTTCTCCCGTTAGAAATCTTTGTTCTCCCGTTAGAAAGCTTTGTTCTCCCGATAGATCATTGTTCTCCCGTTAAATATCACTGTTCTCCCGTTAGATCATTGTTCTCCCGTTAGAAATATTTGTTCTCCCGTTAGATCATTGTTCTCCCGTTAGATACCATTGTTCTCTCCTTAGATCATTGTTCTCCCGTTAGAGCATTGTTCTGTGAGATATCATTGCCGGTTGTACAATGTACTAGTGTCAGTACTCTATAGGAGCTACAGTAGCGGTATCAATGTAATTCACCAGACAGTGATGTTGTGGAGACATGGAAAACTTATAATATTACAAGAGAAATGCCCCTGTTGATACTTATGTAGACCAATTACGTCTTATTTACATGTTACAGAGGCTGTAGAAACAATTTCCCTGTGAACGCAGTAGTATAATTGCCACCGAGGAATATGGACGATCTGTGTATGGGCAGTATGCATTCTGCAGTAGAACTATCACGAACACACATCTTTATCGTTATACTGGAGCTTCAAAACATGTACAACGTAGTCTGCAGCATATGTCATGTGTACATTTATTTTCTTCTATCTGTAATAAAATCAAACTTCCATTCCGGATCGAGGAGAATATCAACTAGACAGCACATACCATTTATAGACTGTGTTCTTATGCTTTAAAATTACCAGATTAGAGAGCATGGCCTCAGTGAAAAAGCGGATGTTTCCACCATCTTGAAATATCTTGGAAATAATATGGTTCATGTAATGATTCTAGATAGTTATCCGTGTCTGTTTGCGTTTCAGACTTTCTTATTAAAGTATACGTTTATTTTTTCTAGGTCACATGGTCTATGATATTCACGTAAGAAATATGGACAGCCTCCGGGGAAATGACTCTCAAAGACTCCGTATTGAATAAATGAATTGAAAATTGTCATAATTGTGATATATCGACGATTACTTCCCAACAAGTTAGTATTACTGTACCGATAATAGTTCCATACCTTTCAACATGCAAAAATCGTATTTCCCTCGTAATGTTCAAAGTGTAAGAAACTTTCATAGGCTTTTTCCCATTACACACTATATTATATCATTTAAAAAGGGGATTGATTAAATCCTGCAAAATTCTTCGGAGAATCAATTGGAAAGTTATCATCCCGCCAAAAGATTAGCCCAATAACCGGGGCCGCGGTGGCCGAGGGGTTAAGGTGTCCCGACACTTTATCACTAGCCCTCCACCTCTGGGTTGCGAGTTCGAAACCTACGTAGGTCAGTTGCCTGGTACTGACCGTAGGCCGGTGGTTTTTCTCCGGGTACTCCGGCTTTCCTCCACCTCCAAAACCTGGCACGTCCTTAAATGACACTGGCTGTTAATAGGACGTTAAACAAAAACAAACCAAAGCCCAATAACCAAATATAGGTTCATATCGACTGGACTGCTATACCCTTTCTATAACTCCTATAGAGGAGTCTAGCAATAGTGTTATCATTCATGAGTGATTTTTATTAGTTTTTTTACAAGTTAATTGTCATCGTGAACCGTTTCCTCTAGAGCCTGCTGTTAACCGATATAGGAAGGAATAAGGAAAAATATTCTGCCCGCGCTGAAGCTCGAACTAGCAAACCTCTCGTTCCCAAGGCAAACATCCTACCACTAGGCTAAAGGGAAATGTCCCCTAGTGTGAGCTTGTTAGGTGGCCATACTCTCTACTTTTTCACTACTTCCTCCTTCACACAGTCTTCGTTCCCAAAGACAACCCCAACCCAGGTTCTTTATCTCCAAGGAAGCCTCTCAATCTCCTATAGCTTTCACTTGGAGTGGTCAAGGGCACCAAATCTGTAATAGGAGTAATGAAAAATACCTTGACCGTGCCGGGCTTCGAACTAGCGACCTTTCGCTCTCAGGGCAAACATCCTACAACTAGGCTGAAGGGACATTCCCACTAGTCTGGGCTAGTAATAATGGTAACCATACTCTCTACTTCTACATGTATGATCTGATGAAGGCTTAGAGCACTGCAGTCCTACCAATAATCATCATTACAAACAGAAAAAAAAACAACACCAACAACAACAAAAACAAAAACAACAAAAAACGAAAGAAATTATAATCCTCCCAGAAGATAACTTAAGGTGATTTAGCTGCAAATGAATATTACTATACATAATGAAATATGGTGTATTCCTGTTAGAAATAACTACACATTTCGACCACAGTATTCAAATTGCATCATCATTTTTTAGGCTACTGTAAGACGAGATGGGAGGATACTGCAACACAATAAAACATAAAGTTAATAACATCTATTGTTAGAGGAACCGAATTGGTCTGATTAACGGTCTATGTTTTAACAGCAAAAGTCTTTACTAATGAACACTTTAGAAATGAATTTGTACGGTTGTCAAGGCACTGGGCGAGTACGAGTCATGTTGGCACTGCTAGAAATTTTGCGACCTCCTTTTCACTTGGAAAACAACTGTTTTGCTGCTGGTTTTACACTCCGTGTTAGATTTACATGTTCTCAGTAATTGTTCTGTATTTGGTTAAAAAAAAAGCTGTAAATGTATCCTTTATCATTTTGCATCAATAACAATTGAAAGCAAGTTGTACTGATCAACATAAAGAAACTAATACTTTCAGTCATATCCGTCAGCAAGGGTTTTACTGTAGGAAGAAACTGGAGTACTCGGGGGAATCTTAAGGTTTTCAGGAGAGGGAGGGGGTATATCTTCTATTCCATAGAGGTTGGTTATATTTTTACCGTAAACATTTCTAGATAGTTCATTGAAAATGCTGATCATTGATATATGACATTATAACATAGACGATTGTACACAGACAATTCGTGTTTGTGTCGGCAATAGGATGCATTCTGGTTCCATAATGTCATCTACGCATAGTTATGAATCATCCATCAATATTTGATATCATTACGCACATACGACCCCATAAAACCAAGTTAATGTGAAAGAAACTAATAGGTTACTATGGTTATTGTCCATTGAATGTTTACAAATGGTGTATGTTTCATGTTGTAGAAAGTTCCAGGTATATACATTACCGTACATGGCTTCACATAAGTAAACCAGGAATTTTATACGAAAATAGCAGGAGAAGGTAAGCTGATGTAGGGCACAACGTTGTTCGGAAACCTTACGAGTCTTCGGAGTAAACTACAGCTGTGGCAGGGCATAGTGTTGCCAGGAAATTTCAAAGTCTTAGAAGTAAACGAAACTGAAGTATGTCACACTATTGTCAAGAATGCTTAAGAGTCATAGAAATAAGCTAAAGCCCGGGAAGGGCACAGTGTTATCAAGAAATCTTAGTGTCTTAGGAGTGAGCTACAGTGTTGCCAGGAAATCTAAGTGTCTTAGGAGTAAGCTACAGTGTTATCGGGAAACCTTAGTGTCTTAGGAGTAAGCTACAGTGTTATCAAGAAATCTTAGTGTCTTAGGAGTAAGCTACAGTGTTATCGGGAAATCTTAGTGTCTTAGGAGTAAGCTACAGTGTTATCGGGAGACCTTAGTGTCTTAGGAGTAAGCTACAGTGTTATCAAGAAAACTTAGTGTCTTAGGAGTAACCTATAGTGTTATCAAGAAATCTTAGTGTCTTAGGAGATAGCTTAATCTGAAGTACGTCAGAGCGTTGTAGGGAAATCTTAATGTCTTAGGAGTAAGCTACAGTGTTATTGGGAAGTCTTAGTGTTTTAGGAGTAAGCTACAGTGTTATCGGGAGACCTTAGTGTCTTAGGAGTAAGCTACAGTGTTATCAAGAAAACTTAGTGTCTTAGGAGTAAGCTACAGTGTTATCAGGAAATCTTAGTGTCTTAGGAGTAAGCTGTAGTGTTATCAAGAAATCTTAGTGTCTTAGGAGTAAGCTACAGTGTTATCAAGAAATCTTAGTGTCTTAGGAGTAAGCTACAGTGTTATCAGGAAATATTAGTGTCTTAGGAGTAAGCTACAGTGTTATCAAGAAATCTTAGTGTCTTAGGAGTAAGCTACAGTGTTATCAGGAAATCTTAGTGTCTTAGGAGTAAGCTACAGTGTTGCCAGGAAATCTTAGTGTCTTAGGAGTAAGCTACAGTGTTATTGGGAAGTCTTAGTGTCTTAGGAGTAAGCTACAGTGTTATCGGGAAATCTTAGTGTCTTAGGAGTAAGCTACAGTGTTATCAGGAAATCTTAGTGTCTTAGGAGTAAGCTGCAGTGTTATCGGGAAATCTTAGTGTCTTAGGAGTAAGCTGCAGTGTTATCAGGAAATCTTAGTGTCTTAGGAGTAAGCTACAGTGTTGCCAGGAAATCTTAGTGTCTTAGGAGTAAGCTACAGTGTTATTGGGAAGTCTTAGTGTCTTAGGAGTAAGCTACAGTGTTATCGGGAAATCTTAGTGTCTTAGGAGTAAGCTACAGTGTTATCAGGAAATCTTAGTGTCTTAGGAGTAAGCTGCAGTGTTATCAGGAAATCTTAGTGTCTTAGGAGTAACCTACAATGTTATCAAGAAATCTTAGTGTCTTAGGAGACAGCTTAATCTGAAGTACGTCAGAGCGTTGTAGGGAAATCTTAATGTCTTAGGAGTAAGCTACAGTGTTATTGGGAAGTCTTAGTGTCTTAGGAGTAAGCTACAGTGTTATCAAGAAATATAAGTGTCTTAGGAGTAAGCTACAGTGTTATCAGGAAATCTTAGTGTCTTAGGAGTAAGCTGCAGTGTTATCGGGAAATCTTAGTGTCTTAGGAGTAAGCTACAGTGTTATCAGGAAATCTTAGTGTCTTGGGAGTAAGCTACAGTGTTATCGGGAAATCTTAGTGTCTTAGGAGTAAGCTGCAGTGGTATCAGGAAATATTAGTGTCTTAGGAGTAAGCTACAGTGTTATCAGGAAATCTTAGTGTCTTAGGAGTAAGCTACAGTGTTATCAGGACATCTTAGTGTCTTAGGAGTAAGCTACAGTGTTATCGGGAAATCTTAGTGTCTTAGGAGTAAGCTACAGTGTTATCAGGAAATATTAGTGTCTTAGGAGTAAGCTACAGTGTTGCCAGGAAATCTTAGTGTCTTAGGAGTAAGCTACAGTGTTATCAAGGAATCTTAGTGTCTTAGGAGTAAGCTACAGTGTTATCAGGACATCTTAGTGTCTTAGGAGTAACCTACAGTGTTATTGGGAAATCTTAGTGTCTTAGGAGTAACCTACAGTGTTATCAGGAAATCTTAGTGTCTTAGGAGAAAGCTTAAACTGAAGTACGTCAGAGCGTTGTAGGGAAATCTTAATGTCTTAGGAGTAAGCTACAGCCGGAGTAGAGCACAGTGCTGTCATGAAATTTTAGTGTCTTATACGAGTAAGCTAAAGATGAATCCAAATACTCAAGAGTTTGGATAATATCAATACTGTGTCAAGTAAACCAGAGATTTGGATGACGAATTTTATTTTACAAAATTTAGTTGCAATCAATAATATAAGATGTCGTCACTTTAAAGTGTTCAGCCAAAATCAAAATGCTTTGTTTTATTTTAAAGTAACTGACATATATGCCATTCTGCGTTATGTACCGGCTACACAACTGTTAGATAGATGTGATTGGTGCTTCCATTTAGAGGATTATAGAATTAACTGTGTAATATATATTCCTTCTGTGACGTAATCCCAATATCATCCATTAGGTAGAGTATTGAATTTTATCATAACCTTTACATTAGCAGGCACGCGCGCAACTTTTGCCATTAAATTTTAAAAGCTTTCAGTTTCTCCGGTATTCTAGTCGTTGTATTAAGCGGTTCGAAACTTAAGTTTGTTTTATAGCAAAGTTCATCTGATATATCAGAGAATAAAAGCAACATCAGTGACATTAATTCCGTATATAGTCCATTAGTGTTTGGCACTGACAATATTATACCAGCAGGTAAAAATCTATGAATAATTAAATTGTTCTTGCATCCTGGTAATAGAGTGATCGAACAACCATGCGCGAAGCTATTAACCAAATACATCAGTATCTGCAACAACTTTTCAATGATTAAACATATTTTTTTTTTAAAAGTCTCCTCCTATAAGCGCATGTAGACAGCTCGTGTAGAACACGCGATTACAGGTCAGAGGTCAAACATTTTATACGCATGTTCAGTCAATAAGTATTTGAATAGTAGGAAATTCGTGCTTGTATATTATCTTGACGATATCGTCAGATATCCACGGTTGATTGCACTATACACTACGCTAAACTTATCACCCGCGCGTGATAACTGTTAACGTAGCGTACGTAGCGCATTGCAATCAACCGTGGGTGATAAGTGTTGCGTAGCCTTGTGCAATCAACCATGGGTATCCGACGATGTCTTGACAAATTTAAAGGCACTCACATCATCTCTATCACGGAATTGTATGTAAGTAATTATGTAGTGCAATCTTCACCGGTTCTTAATAGATTACCTAATGATGTAATAGTACTGTAGAACATATAAGGTAATAACGAAGATCCCCAAAGTTATTTATAGAGAAAAGGCAAAGTTTTCATTCATTAATAAAATTGTATTTTGGAGAGGACTTGCCTGTTGTTCAAACCTATTATGTTCTAAACAATAAAATTTGTTAAAATGAAATTCTTTATACATCAGATGGTAAATAAACACACTTTTGAACAAAACTAATGAAAGAAAATATCTGTGTTACTATTTAAAGTAAACTATGAGAATATGCAGATTTATACTAATCAGCGATAAGTTTCAACAGTAATTATTTCAGAAAGCTCAACAACAACAACAAATGTTTCTTAAACTGAATATAGAGGATGGGTAATCTTATCTCAGTAATTGAAATAAACAATCTGCTCTCATGAACGGATTCTGCAGAAGGGAAAACACGATAACATTAAATGCATTACACATTAATAAAGGATATTGAAATATTGTGGAAATTTGTATCAAATCACTCTGACAGCCCTTCATTAATTATTTAAAATCAAACTTAGATATTCAGTAACAACCTCATCTCAATTTCGACACTTCCGTTTAAAAAAAAAAGTAATTAAAACTTCAATTCGAAACTGTTAACATATGCAAAATTTCGAGAACTGTGCTTCTCTTCTATAACATGACTAACCATAGGCGAATTTTTCATTTAGAACCGTCCCATGAATGAACCAACACATTTTTACATATTTGTTTTGATTGATGTTGTTTTAAAACATGTTTTTAATCACCTTTTGTTTGCCTTAATAGCCTTTTCATGTTGATGCGCCGTAAAGAATGTGGGGATAATAAATTCTGAAAAATGAAAAACATGAAACACAATTGATGGACACGTAATGCTGTAGCAGTGTCGCCGACGGAGACTTGTGATTCAGTGACATTTGAATCATGAAGCCACTGGTGTGAATTTTATGATAACAGTTCTATTATGATATCAAATTCATATTCTAGATAACAATACAGTGACCTTTTTGTGACCTCGTGTACAGAATTGTGTGAAACGTGGCAAACAAAAAAAAACCAGGCGTTTTAATGTGCGACCTTTACTAATGATCTATATTGTGCATACAGAAAGTATGTGACATCTACATAGTGTATCGGTCTACAGTGTGTACCGTCTACAGTGTGTACCGTCTACAGTGTGTACCGTCTACAGAGTGTACCGTCTACAGTGTGTACCGTCTACAGTGTGTACCGTCTACAGTGTGTACCGTCTACAGTGTGTACCGTCTACAGTGTGTACCGTCTACAGTGTGTACCGTCTACAGAGTGTACCGTCTACAGTGTGTACCGTCTACAGAGTGTACCGTCTACAGTGTATACCGTCTACAGTGTGTACCGTCTACAGTGTGTACCGTCTACAGTGTGTACCGTCTACAGTGTGTACCGTCTACAATGTGTAACGTCTACAGTGTGTACCGTCTACAGTGTATACCGTCTACAGTGTGTACCGTCTACAGTGTGTACCGTCTACAGTGTGTACCGTCTACAGTGTGTGACGTCTACAGTGTGTACCGTCTACAGCGTGTACCGTCTACAGTGTGTACCGTCTCAAGTGTGTACCGTCTACATTGTGTACCGTCTCAAGTGTATACCGTCTACAGTTGTTGACCGTCTACAGAGTGGTACCTGTATACAGTGTGTACCGTCTACAGTGTGTACCGTCTACATAGTGTACTGTCTACAGTGTGTACCGTCTACAGTGTGTACCGTTTACAATGTGTGACGTCTACAGTGTGTACCGTCTACAGTGTGTACCGTTTACAATGTGTGACGTCTACAGTGTGTACCGTCTACATTGTGTACCGTCTACAGCGTGTACCGTCTACAGTGTGTACTGTCTACAGTGTGTACCGTCTACAGAGTGTACTGTCTACAGTGTGTACCGTCTACAGATGTGTACTGTCTACAGTGTGTGACCGTCTACTAGGTATACCGTCTACAAGTGTGTGACGTATACATGTGTAGGACCGTCTACAGTGTAGTACCGTCTAGCAGTGTAGTACCGTCTCCAGTGTAGTACCGTCTACAGTGTGTACCTCTACAGTAGTGTACGTCTACAGCGTGTACCGTCTACAGTGTGTACCGTCTACAGTGTACCGTCTACAGTCGTGTACCGTCTACAGTGTGTACCGTCTACAGTGTGTACCGTCTACAGTGTGTACCGTCTACAGTGTGTACCGTCTACAGTGTGTACCGTCTACAGTGTGTACTGTCTACAGTGTGTACCGTCTACAGTGTGTACCGTCTACAGTGTGTACCGTCTACAGTGTGTACCGTCTACAGTGTGTACCGTCTACAGTGTGTACCGTCTACAGTGTGTACCGTCTACAGTGTGTACCGTCTACAGTGTGTACCGTCTACAGTGTGTACCGTCTACAGTGTGTACCGTCTACAGTGTGTACCGTCTACAGTGTGTACCTGTCTACAGTGTGTACCGTCTACAGTGTGTACCGTCTACAGTGTGTACCGTCTACAGTGTGTACCGTCTACAGTGTGTACCGTCTACAGTGTGTACCGTCTACAGTGTGTACCGTCTACAGTGTGTACCGTCTACAGTTTGTACCGTCTACAGTGTGTACCGTCTACAGTGTATACCGTCTACAGTGTGTACCGTCTACTTTGTGTATACTGTCTACAGCGTGTACCGTCTACAGTGTGTACTGTCTACAGTGTGTACCGTCTACAGTGTGTACCGTCTACAGTCGTGTACCGTCTACAGTATGTGACGTCTACAGTGTGTACCGTCAACAGTGTGTACCGTCTACAGTGTGTACCGTCTACATTGTGTACCGTCTACAGTGTGTACCGTCTACAGAGTGTACCGTGTACAGTGTGTACCGTCCACAGTGTGTACCGTCTACAGTGTGTACCGTCTACAGTGTGTGACGTCTACAGTGTATACCGTCTACAGTGTATACCGTCTACAGTGTGTACCGTCTACAGTGTGTACCGTCTACATTGTGTACCGTCTACAGTGTGTACCGTCTACATTGTGTACCGTCTACAGTGTGTACCGTCTACAGTGTGTACCGTCTACAGTGTGTACCGTCTACAGTGTGTACCGTCTACAGTGTGTACTGTCTACAGTGTGTACCATCTACAGTGTATGCCGTCTACAGTGTGTACCGTCTACATTGTGTACCGTATACAGTGTGTACTGTCTACAGTGTGTATCGTCTACAGTGTGTACCGTCTACAGTGTGTACCGTCTACAGTGTGTACCGTCTACAGTGTGTACCGTCTACAGTGTGTACCGTCTACAGTGTGAACCGTCTACAGTTTGTACCGTCTACAGTGTGACGTCTACAGTGTGTACCGTCTACGGTGTGTGACGTCTACAGTGTGTTCTGTCTATAGTGTGTACCGTCTACAGTGTGTACCGTCTACAGTGTGTACCGTCTACAGTGTGTACTGTCTACATTGTGTACCGTCTACGGTGTGTGACGTCTACAGTGTGTACCGTCTACAGTGTGTGACGTCTACAGTGTGTACCGTCTACAGTGTATACCGTCTACAGTGTATACCGTCTACAGTGTGTACTGTCTACATTGTGTACCGTCTACGGTGTGTGACGTCTACAGTGTGTACCGTCTACAGTGTGTGACGTCTACAGTGTGTACCGTCTACAGTGTGTACCGTCTACGGTGTGTGACGTCTACAGTGTGTACTGTCTATAGTGTGTGACGTCTACAGTGTGTACCGTCTACAGTGTGTACCGTCTACAGTGTGTACCGTCTACAGTGTGTACTGTCTACAGAGTGTACCGTCTACATTGTGTACCGTCTACAGTGTGTGACGTCTACAGTGTGTACCGTCTACAGTGTGTGACGTCTACAGTGTGTACCGTCTACGGTGTGTGACGTCTACGGTGTGTACCGTCCACAGTGTGTACCGTCTACATTGTGTACCGTCTACAGTGTGTACCGTCTACATTGTGTACCGTCTACAGTGTGTACCGTCTACAGTGTGTACCGTCTACAGTGTGTACCGTCTATACTGTGAACCGTCTACAGTGTGTACTGTCTACAGTGTGTACCGTCTGCAGTGTGTACCGTCTAGAGTGTGTACCGTCTATAGTATGTGCCATCTACAGTGTGCAACGCCTGCAATGTGTAACGTCTACAGTGTGTGCCGTCTACAGTGTGTACCGTCTACAGTTTGTACCGTCCGCAGTGTGTGACGCCTACAGTGTGTGACGTCTGCAGTGTGTGACGTCTGCAGTGTGTGACGTCTACAGTTTGTGACGTCCACAGTGTGTGACGTCTACAGAGTGTACCGTCTACAGTGTGTACCGTCTATAGTGTGTAACGTCTACAGCCGTGTACCGTCTTCAGAGTGTACCATCTACAGTAACCTTGGCCCCTATTTGTGCCAATACTATTTACATTTTTGAACAGTATAACAAAATGGCCGAAATGCAGCCATCTTAAATTTTGAGAATAGAAGTGTTATATCTAATTCTTGAAAAGAATTTGAAGGATGTTTCTCAAACTTCACATGTAGGTTCCACTTGTTCTTGATATGAGATTATTTAGAGGAAAACAAGAAATAAGGGAAAAGTAGAAAGAAGATCAGTCTGTCATGGAACCAATTAAGATCATCAATGGTGGGTGCAAATAGATCCCTCTGGCTGGGGACTCTTGCTTAAAACCATAATTTTTTAAATTTTGTTTTTCATTATTATTATTTTTTTTTTTATTTTTACAATACCGAGAGCCAATAAGGCCATATAGGCAAATGTCAGCAGCGTATTTAGAGAATCATTTCCTTTTTTAACAAGCACTAAAACACAATTTGTAATTATAATTATCTATCTTATTGGATAGTACGAATAGTGATCCCAAAGGAGTTATCCATTACTTGGTTTATATGATTTGAGTGCGATCAAAGAAGCTGTTCTATATCATGAATCAAATTACAACCAAATGTCTGAATATTACCCGACCATAATGTAATTATAAGGATTTGTTGACAGAAAAGAAATCCCCGGAGACAAATCGGCGGTCATGTGACAGATGATATTAACGCAGGCTCGAGGTATTTACACGTTTAAATTCAAAACAGAATCATTAGACGCAAACACTTCGTATTTGATCCCAGTAAAATTTCACCATCCTAGAAAAGTTTAACATTTTTATCAATCTAATTAGACACACTTGTTTAACAAGTTTATCGTCACGTACCCGACACCAAACCGCTTCTAACAAGACCGTATAGGGTTTGTTATTGCGTTCCTAATTAGGAATTAAGAATGTCTGTTTAAATTTGTTACCAAAACATCTAAAGTTCAACGACTAAGGGAGAGAACTCCGTATATGTCTTGCACTGCAGCTTCAACTTCAACCACATTATGCATTGGAGCCAGGAGGCGAGCTGCCGATCCTCTTTCATACTACTGCCAGCACAGGTACAAGTAACATTGTAACGGGTTTGACTGAGGATGATACATGTACGAAAGTATTGAGGTGTTCATAATAGAGCTGCAAAATTAAATGTAACGACCAGTACATATACCTCTTGCCAACCGGAAACGGGAAGACAATCAGACTTATCATATTAAATAACCCTAAGTAAAGCACGACATCGACGGTAGACAATATAAGTATATAACCAAGACCTGACCTTAAGGGTCAACGTTATAGTTGAATAATGTTTAATTTCAAACACGAATGAATATCATGAAATGTGCACAAAAATAGTCATGTAATATACCGAAATGTTCCTTTGGACATGTAGTTTCATGGTATAAAAGGATGCATTTCAATCAATAAAAATGCTCCTATATAATATTTTAAGTCATATGATCAAAGTAAGAAAGACATTTTAAAGACAAATTGTTTAACTGGTGTGTTTGGGGTCTTTTTCAGAAACATGCATCTTTTACTCCAAACTCAATGATTAAATATTTTTTCCTAAAACCATTCTGCTTGTCATAGCTAAAGTTCCTTATAGCATTGGTTTTACCAGATTTGACTTAATAATATGTAAAAACATTGTTATGCTCTTGTGTAGTGTATCATAAGAGCATTTTTGATGTTTGAAATACCTCCTTATATGCCATAATTGTGTGATATAATTCGCAACTGCTATTTACATTTCAAGGTCAAAATAAAAACAATGTTTATACATATTATTAAGTTAAATCTGGTAAAACCAATGCTCCTATTTTGTGCTTTAGAAAAAAACGACATAGCTATTTTGTGCAATACATGCGATACAAATGAGCTAATTATGTCCCCCTGAAACATGCATTTTTCGCATGTTTTGTTGAAATTAACAAACGCATGACAAATTACATGTCAACAGCAAGTCCCACAGTTTGCGATGAGGCATACTAAAAGATGATCAAGTTACTCGTGTTAAAATGGACCATAGTAGGAATGTATCAGCTTGTAAAATATCACTGTTTTGACTGGATTTGCTGTTCATATGCCCCTTTAATTAATTGATATGGTCGACCCTATACAACGACCCAAATCAGGGGAGATAACTCCTGAGCTGTGTTCAATATCACCCTCATGAAACAACTTGCGTGTATGTTAGATTAAAATATATACCTTCCGATTAGTTACAGTCTTATCAACAATTATTTATGTCAGTACACAATCACGTCTTTAAACACATGTGATAAGTGTGTTTTAGAACTACTACTTGGCAAATATGCAAGCCATTTCCTATCAGAGGAAAAATGTATATGTAAAACTTACACAGTTTGATATGTGATATCGTATCCTAATTAAAATAAAATAAGCGGAATTCTCCATGAAGGAAACACCAGATCTACAAACGGTATGCGAGCAGCGAGAACGGCGTTAATTCAATTTACAAACTACACGTGTAGATTTCAGCACTTCATTACACGTTCTGACTGATTCAATGGTCTACTGTTTTAACCCCCTCCTTAGCCCCGGCCATATGGTAATTACAAACGGATGTTAGAAGGGTGAAACGGATGAGGAAAATTAGAGGGAGAAGATGATGGAGTGTGGGAAATGAGAAGGGGGATGGCGAGACGTGGAGAATGTTTTATAGGGATTTATTTACGGAGAACAATGTGCCAATGTGTGTAATGTTTTACAGGTGTAGGTATCTTTTAAAATCCGGATATTTAGGGTCAGTGGAGAAGTCAAGGGGAATTCTTCAGCAAAAATATTATAAAAAAAGGTTTGATATCGTTACCCATAATATTATCAGCTCGGAGAAGCAGTTAACTCGATGTGGAAAGCTGATATCATCTTCCATCTTCATCTTCAAGGAACATTTTCAAAAACAACGTTATTAACAAATATTCAAGTAATTTGTTAACCAGTATACTATTAGCCTTTTTAATCGACCAAAAACGACACATTTTATCTCGCTTTGAGTCACTGGTGATATTTCTCTTTTGATAATACAGGCGATAAGCGGTTATATGAAGTTATATATATAGTTGTCGGCCCTGTTGTCATAGCAACCGTTAGTACCGCTTGAGTGCAGCTGATAAGTATGACATAGTCTTCATGCTTACACCACGTGTGAGTTTGGTGATTAAATCATATAAAGTTTGTGTAAATTTCTATAAATTATATGTAGAATTTACATGAACGCAAACAAAATGACGCGACATTGTACGTTTGTGAATAGACACCAGCCCCTCCGTCCGTCATTTAATTTCCTAAGATGAATTCGGATTCTAGACTATCTCGCCCTAGATTAAAACTTTGGAATAAGACATATCCTAGATGCCAAAACAATACAGCTAAATTTTATTTATGATTTGGATATTCTAGATACAGGGGTCAGCCTAAAAACACACATACGCCAACCACCACACGCATGCATATTGCACGCACGAGAGTCCGTCCTTAAATGACCTTAGCTGTTTTGTTCTGATTTTTCTATAGCTAGGTTAATGGGGTAATATACAAAATGTAATCTACGTGTAATATCTAATATTTTGGCCAAAAAATAAATTTCAAATAATTCTAGTAATGGAATGCACAGTACAAAAATAGAAAGGTATGAAATGTTCAATCATTATAACACAACAGGTAATTAACTTTCAACTTAAATTGGAATTTATTCAGAACACAGATCAGTTCCCTGGCAGTGACGTCAGTAGAGAAAGGGTTTATGTTACTTGATAACAAACATAAACAATGACGGTGTAAGTGTAATATATGACGTAATATATGACGTAATATATGACGTAATCTATACAGATCTGGAGAACATTTAACATCTTCCTCGAAAACGTAAACTCTTAACAAAACTAAAAGTAAGAAGAAAAAAAAACGTTCATTGCGGAACTGACATTTCAAAGAACGAACACTTTCCAACACCGATCGTTGGATTGTTAATAGTTTTTAACGCTTGGTCGGCTTTAAGGGTCATCTAAATAACAAATCTAGTGTGATATTTTACAAGTCTATAAATCACTACTGTGGTGCAATTTAACAGAATTGATCAATTGTTAGTAGGTATCAAGGCTAATCATGGACATTGCTGTTGGCATGTAATGTTACATACGCTATTTAAATTTCGACAAAGCATGCGAAAAATGCACAATTAGCTCATGTGTACCACATTTAATTCACAAAATGACCATGTCGTTAACTCACAACTCTGAACATGACAAAAAGACTGTTTTATTATGAAAAATTGTCCAACTGCTGAGTTTGAGATAAAAAATGCATAATGTAAGCGTTAAAAACAAACACTCTACAATTTAAATATTTGTCTTGAAACAGCCTTCTTACTATCATCAGATATCCAATGGAAGCATTTTGTATGAATTGAAATGCCTCTCGTATGCCATATATGCACAAACACAATTTGCGTTTCAGTTTAAAAATAAAATCGGTGTTCATACGTAAACAAAATCGAATCCGGTCCAGACCAACATTTTGGTATATTTCATGACTTGTTTTGTGCCAATTTGCTGATATCTCTTCGATTTGAACATTCAACAGTGTTTTCCTAAATAGATTTACCCTTAAGAACGACGAATGACACAGTATGATAGATAATAGAGGAATAACAGACTCGAGGGATGCTGGACATGGAACACAAAGAATAGCACAACTTACCAGACAGTATAATAGCAAAGAGACCCATTACCAAGGCTTTGCAACACCAAGGTGATCAACAGGTTTGTCAATGCATTTGTTACATCGACTTCTATTGACACTTTCCGTAGATGAGGATGTACTTCGGGATTAAATGGCGGAGAAATACAAAAACAGCATCTGTGGTGTAAGGATCCCTGAGGGATTTATCGGCAGTATACAACTGCTATATCGAACTTTTAACTATAGGTCAGATTGGCTTTATTGGCTGGCAAAACATCAAACTTCAACACCAGTGAAATCTAGTTAGTATACGTGAAATTCTCATTGCGACTTGTAATTAAAGGTTAGGAAAAAAAATAACAAAAAACTGCTCTCATGAATGAATAGATGTACATTGTACATCACAACGTAACAAGCTCACAATCCTCGCGTGTTTATTCGATAACTTTTGAATCTCTGTGGTATTATGTGGTTCCTACTGAAGGTAGCCATCTTTGTTTACAGGTGTAGACTCTTCGTTATAACCAAAATGACGACATTTGTTTTATTTCCGTTTAAAATATGCGATTTCTCCTTGTTTCTGCCTTTGTTAATTTAGATATCCTTATAACTCCGCCGGGACTTGACCTGGTAATCACATTATAGACTGTGACGTCAGCATGTTTAATTATAACATACATATAACGAGTTAAAAAAAATAAGAATCTGTTACAATGTTCCTCCCAATAAGATATAAACTGTCTAGCATAGCAATCGAGACATTTCACTAAGTAAAATGTATACATTATTATACAATATGAGTGTTGCACCCTGTTGTGGGCAAATTAATGGAGAGTTCGAGCACTGAAAACTTCTATTAGCATTATATATATATATACTGAGATAAAACAACGCACCAAGAAACCAGGCACGTCAGGGCTTTCGATGTGTATCCATATTGCTATAATAAGGATTCAGAGTGTTGAACATATATCCCTGAATCGGAAGAGAAAATTATCTACTTTAATGTTGTTTTTACAAGACAGACACTGTACCTGGAAAATGTGTATATGTAATGTGAATTGCTCAACAAAATTAACTTGACAAGCTTCATTGGTAGAGGATTTGGTTTGGTTTATTTTGCTTTACGTCCTATTAACAGTCAGGGTCAATTAAGGACGTGTCAGGTCTTGGAGGTGGACGAAAGCCGGAGTACCCGGATGAACCGCCGGCCTACGGTCAGAACGAGGCAACTGTCCCATGTGGGTTTCGAACTCGCGACCCAGAGGAGGAGGGCTAGTAATTACGTGTTGGACACCTTGACCACTCGGCCAGCGCGGCTTTGAAGAGGAAGAGCCCATACCAGTGTAATTCTATTCAGTGAAATAAATGACCAAATTGAATGAAAGACTTCATTTTTTTCAGCGAAAAAAAATTCCGAAATAGAAACAGATTTACGTTACAGTATCCTAACGTGCTCTTGACCCATCCCTCTTGTGGAGTGATCTCTATCAATGGAAAGTGATATCTTCCAATGACCATCCCTTGTAACGGAATTGTGTTGCCTATTAAAGGAAATGTGGTTGAGCACCAGACTGTCCAACCTGTTTTGGTAATATGGTTGTGAAATTGACAGGCGCAGTCATGCTATGGGGTTGGCATTATCTCACAACAGAAAAGGGTAGTCTGACAATGAAAGTAGACAGCGGTGATATTACAATGTTCGTAAAATACTCATTGCACCAACAGCAGTAAAGTAAAACAATTGGCATTGAAGAATATTATGATATTTTGTGTGATATGATTTGTGGTATGTTCTCAATATCATTAAACACTAGATAGTCATTCTCACTATGTTATATCATGTAACGTAGTGAGAATGACCATCTAGATTTTAATTAGATTGGTATGTTCTCGAGTGACAATAAAGAACGGCTAGAAACGAAATATATCTTATGCTTCATGTTATGACCTATCATTGCCCTTTGTTGTAAATATGTTTGTTTACTGAAAATGTAACATATTCTACGATTGAAATGTCATACTAAACTATATATACAATCGACCTTTGTTGTATTGTACCTGATGATGTTCGTTATTTCCCATCAGACTAGTGGTGTTCACGCCGCTGTGCGAATGGTTTGGTACAGTGGCTGAGAGAACCGCAATGTTATAGCGTTATCCGTGGTGTCACCAGGAGAGTGTGGTATGTAGAGAGAGCGAATCATTAGTAAGTTGTAAACGTTCATGTATCCACTCTGATCTGCTTCTCTGTGGTTTGAAAACGGACTCTGAAGAAACCTATTAGCCGACTACAGGTAAGTTAATCTGTACACAATTTGTCCGTCGAGATGATGTCGATTGTAGAGTAGTACGAAAGGGGCCGTGGCAATGTTAAAAGTTCGTCTATATTTACGTCACATATATTCAATGTTAATCCGTATTTGGGTCACAAAATGTTAAAAGTTCACCGTATTTTTGTCACTAACTACTTTACAAACCAATATTACTCCGTATTTCCGGTAAAGGTACTAAAATGTTAAACGTATCTTGTTAGATTCGTATTACATGTTGGTGACACTTATCTTGGTAAGAATTGTTTTACAGGACTTTTAACTTGAAACAATGATAAAAACTGCGTCCTCAACACGTAGGCTCCTGATGTTTTTTCTCCCTTTAATGTGTGTCTGTGCTTTAGTTTCTTCTCTTGGTGTCCCCTATACACCGGTCCTCATATGTGATTTCGACTGATACGAAAAATGTTAAACTCCGTATCAAAACATCATAATATTGCTGGTTTTATATATTGTCTTTGGATTACAGGAGCTATTTTTTCAGCGAAATAAATCAGTGCTGTTTTAATCATGAATTCTGGACGTCATTGTACATATTGTAACAGTGACACGTGTCAGCAAATAATTTGTTAATGGGTAATAGATTTAAGCTACAATACGTTTAAGATATAATGTTTAGATTTAGATATGTTGTTCGAACGGTAGTCTGTGTTAGCGAGCTGTGATCTGTTTTAGAGATAAAATATTTCAATAGTGTTCAGCTGTAGCGATAGTCTGATATGTTTTCATGGCAATTTGTTTTACAGATTATTATGTTTATCGAGACTATGAGTGAGAATCAGTTATGTAACCTGCCTATGTAGTACTTATAAGTTGTTCCTGTGGTAGTCTGCTCTAGCAATATCGACGGTATGTTCAATGTTATCCTGGTCCGTATTTACGATCACTGATTACTTGATGTGATTTTAGCCTCGATAATCTTAATCCGACCCAAGTCTACCTCTATAAGCATATATTGATTTGATCACGTACAATGTGTCTCACATTTGAGGTATTTACAGAGAGTATACCGTCAATGAAGCAGAAGCGCTTAGCCTTTAGGAACACATGGTCTTATTCGTTCTGACGTCGGTGTTCTGATCTCGTCTTTTAGCATACTGTTTACCACTCTTTTGAGTGTTTGTCCTTAATTGTTTCGTTTGATCATATCTATCTGTATTAAGTTCCGATACATTATATTGACTTTTTTTCTCTTTTGTTTTGCTCTTTACGTTCTTTCGTCAGCACCTTTATCTTGCCTTTATGTCATATTCTCAATATTCCCATATTATTAATTAATAATTAACATTCTTTATTGAGGATAAAACATGTTTAGCCAATGGATAATCTACAACATGGTCCTCTTGTTAGTACAATACAGACGTTAGTTGCTAAATTAAATTATAAAGACAGTACACACACTAACAAAATGGTTTCACAATCATATAAGAAAATATAACCTAAAACCTAATAACACAGCAAATATTACTTTAAAATATCACTGAATGCACACTTGTCATGCAAGGTGGTTTCATCAGTAAAAAGGCTATTGTCCAATATACATACACGCTAACATAGCAAAACATAACATTTGACCTAGTTTTATACTTACATAGCATGATCTAAAATAATTGTAATCAGATTAAGAGACTATTTTAAAATGAATCCATTCCAAAGTAGGATCAATCTAATCAAAATCTAGATGGTCATTCTCAATACGTTACATGAACATCTAACAACATCCCATTAGGGGTCACGTTCTGGTGACCTCTTGAAACTAATTGACATATTATACAAGCTATGCACTCTAGTCCTGCTAATTCGGACATATACAATTCAATCCCAAGATTCTGGAAGTAGTCATTTGATTGGCTTATCCAAAGGCCATTCCGAAGTGACCCCTTATGGGATGTTGTTAGATGTTCATGTAACGCAGTGAGAATGACCATCCAGATTTTAATTTTATTAAAGTTGGATACCAGCAAGAAAAATCTGTTTTGAATAAAATGTTGTTTGTGTCGGAAAACTGATGCTATTTGCCTCCGAAAACCTTGTGTGTCTAGAACAGACATTTTGTACTCAAAAACAATATCTGATAAGTGTTCATGTATAGTTCCATGTAGGCATTTAAAAATCAAACAAAATATTCTGAATTTCAGATATTTTTCAGTAGGCATCCATTTCAAGATTGTCAACATATCCTTGGATGGCTTGTCATATGGAACTTTCAAGAACACTTCTGGCTGCCTTTGTTTGAGCCATTGATAGTTGATTAATTTCGCAATACACCCTGACCAAACTGTGCTACAATATATGAAATTTGGAAATATACAAGAGTTGTAAAACTTTATTCTCCCACTAATTGGGAGATATTTACGAATTATATGTAGTAGTCGTAAACGCTATGATTTTGGTAACAACGCATGAAATATTTCCATGGAATGAAAGACACTCATCATTATTTACATCTAAAAGCTTTCCTGGCATGTCTGCTCCAAAGGAACATCTTTCATACACTTAGCATTTTTGCTACGAAGCAACTAACATACATGTGGTTTTACTTGCATTTACAGTCATTTTATTTTCATTTTACCAAATTTCAACGTTAGATAAATCGTGTTGAAGTTGTGACCGGACATTTTGTATGGAAACGTCAGATGCTGTTTAACTAGAGTCATTTGCATCCATGTCAGTTTGTGATTTCATTGACAAAGGTAGATCGTTTATAAAAAAATTAAAAACATCGAATGACCTAGTATTGAACCTTGATGAACACCGGGTGTTATATTTATTGCCTCTGATAAACTCCTTGCAATAGACACTTTCTGTGACCTATTTGTGAGGTAAGATGTAAACCATGCCACTTTATTTGGGACACATCTGTATAATTTCAACTAATCAATAAAATCATTGTGGTTCACTAAGCCAAATTCCTTGAACAAATCTAAAAATACAACTCCAGTTAAAAGACCTTCATCAATATGTTTGGTCCATGTATTAACAATATTTAAAAGTGCTAATTTCTTCTATCCAATTCTCTTTTGTCCTTACTGAGCATTGCGACCGGATGGGGTGCTATTCTAAAGTATTTCAGTGGGATCTCGCTATAAAAATGTCCGTCAGCCCTGTCCTTGCCGAGCATTGCCAGTCTTATGTGACCAGGTAAAGTACTATGCTAAAGTGCCCAGATGTGACATTTCAGTGCAATGACACTCTAACAGCGTCCGCCAATTGCCCATCATCCGTGGACGCTATCCTGAAAAGATGCTAATAGAATGTAAACATTGCCAAAACAGAACAAACTACCCGGATAAATAATTTGATATATTAAAAATAAAAGCAATACAGGCCCGCCGTATTCCACTGCATCACCCCCCCCCCCCCCCCCCCCTCCCCTGAAGAATCGGAGATTTCCTTCGATATCTTCTATTCAGGGGACATTATGAAGAGAGGGATCTTAAATCTCTGCTTTCTTTTCCCACTGCTCTATCTTTCTGAGATGTGTTTTTAATGTACATATCTCCGTGACAAACGTCCTAATATGACCCGAGCTGTTGCAAGGGCGTTATAGCCAAAAACACACACATTTGTCAATCCATTGGAGAAGCAGATTACATATCAAATTATCAAAATCTAAGGTTTTAAACCCTAAATATAAATTGAAAAATAACAAGGAAATTAATGTTATCAGTAGGGTGTGTTGAGATGCCAATACTAAAATATATCTATAGTTCAGGTTTATTAGGAATAACATTGATGCTTTTTCAGAAACTGAGCTAAAAACAAAACTTTTATGTCCAGCGTCTAATCATCTTTAATTTCCAGAGTCACTGGACCATAAACTCTGGACGATATTCTGCAAATGAAGGATGTGTTAAGATGGCCACTATATCATCTATCTATATACCACGTTTGAACTTATACGTCTTGAGCTACGAAACTAAACTCAAAACTTTTAAATGTAAATATTGTCGACGCCTCCGTTGCCGTCGCCATAGGAAATAACACCATGATCTGGCTTCGCGAATTCGTCGCAGGCGAGACAATATGATGGTTTCGTTTTGTATTGTTTTACATCCTACAGTGTATCAACAGCTATGGTAATTTCAGAACGGCTTCAGCAGTGAGCGAGATGCATGTGTGTCTTTTAAGGCTGCAGTATGTTCGTGTTTGTCTCCTTTTAACAGCTCGAAACTGATGTAGACTTTTATTTTAAGATTGTATTTGACAATATCCCTTGTTTCCTCTATTCAGTGTCACATAATCTGATGTAGACTTTTATTTTAAGATTGTATTTGACAATATCCTTTGTTTCCTCTATTCAGTGTCACATAAACTGATGTAGACTTTTATTTTAAGATTGTATTTGACAATATCCTTTGTTTCCTCTATTCAGTGTCACATAATCTGATGTAGACTTTTATTTTAAGATTGTATTTGACAATATCCTTTGTTTCCTCTATTCAGTGTCACATAATCTGATGTAGACTTTTATTTTAAGATTGTATTTGACAATATCCTTTGTTTCCTCTATTCAGTGTCACATAATCTGATGTAGACTTTTATTTTAAGATTGTATTTGACAATATCCTTTGTTTCCTCTATTCAGTGTCACATTTAAGGATTGTTTCTTGATTTGGTCGATTTCATGGGGTCATGAATTGAGTTGCTCTTGAGACAAATTTAATGAACTGCGAAGCAGTTCATGTTGAATTTGTCTCAAGAGCAACTCAATTCATGATCCCATGAAATCGACCAAATCAAGATTCAATCCTTATATTTCAATTGTTTTTTTTTTTTCGAAGAAAAAAGTCGGTCTAGATATTAATGTCTGGAAGCTTGTGCAAGTCCAATTGCGGAAAAGCCCGAGGAGTTCCGGATTGTGCATGTCTAGTCGGTCGAGTAAAATAGTCCGCAATATTAGGATTAAAAACAGCATTAATTTGTCGAAATAGAAGTATTTAGCATATCTGGTCTTTCATAAAATACAAGAATGCATTATAAATTTGATAATTTTAATAATTATTCTATGTTTATAACAACAATGTAGAAAAAGTGAAATCGTTTCGCGGAAGGATTTTAACCATGTATTCATACGCACTGATCAGTGTTAATCTGGTCAAATTCATGAGCAAATGAAACAGATTAAGTTTGGTAGTTTCATTGAGTCCAACTTGAGTAGAAATTGAAATATAATCTGATGTAGACTGATATTACTGAGAAGTAATTTGAAAGTTGAATATGAGATGTGTATGTATGCCGGTATGAAACGCCATTATGTTGCTGTTAAATTGAATCGGACTACTTTTATAATTTATAGCGTATGAATATTTAAGATATGATATCTATTTAATGAATATCGATAGTAACACAATAAGAACTACCAATGAAACAGGAACGTGTGATATTAAATATCTCAGAGATGGAATATGAATGTCCTTCTGTACAACACAAGACATGCAATAATATACGTGAACAATCCCCTGCTTTTACACGGCAAGTGTTTGATAGTACCCTAGGTACAGCGCTGGGTGTATTGATACTCTGATATCATAGGCTTCGTGCGAAAACACATCTTATCTAAATAATGGATGCAGATGTATTTGAGAAAGATTTAGCTCAGAAAATATGAGAAACTGTAGAATAAATGAGAATGCGTTGTGTAATATCTATTTTCTGATCTGTGTATAAAGTATTGATGGGTCTCCGTGGACCAATTCCGGTGTTTCCAATTTTGATAGCCATTCTAGAAACTCACATTAAACATGTCCCTGTCTCTAGAAGAAGCGTATATATTTTTAATTTGGAGAACGTATGATGAAAAGCATGTATCCTAAATTAGACACATGTATGCCAACACAACGTTCAGTCGATAAGGGCATAGAAGATGGTTGGAAGTGAAGACCGACAATTTCGTGCCGCGTTTATGTAATATAACTCGTTTTCATAGTTTTCTGTTGATGTTGTCATACCACTACAGTACGCATGCGCTAACAGAAAATATACAAAATACCATTCCTCATAGATTAATAGGACAGATATGTACCATTTTACGCTCAATGTTTTTCACACGGGGCGAATTTGGTATACTGCATGTATACAGCTGGAAGAGTCTAAAAGGAAACGATTTTGACAAAGAAAAAACGTTTTCGGACTCGATGAACCATTAGTTTGTCATACTTTTTTTCCAGTGAAACGAACGATATCAGCTATTGTTTGATGCCCAGCTATTGTCCAGTCCCTAGTCGGACATAATTCCCGATCGACAGGAGATGCTTTGATAACTCTTGTAACGTATACAAATTATATATCTCTACCAGACATTCTCGCGCACGTTGATCAACCTTAATGCCAGGCAACAATTATTGAATGCGACAATGTAATGTCAAATACGAGTTGATATGCCTGTCAAGCATTTCCACACGATATCATATCACCGCCGTACGTCCTGTCACTAGTGTGGTGTATCCAGGGAGAGCAGTGACGAGGACGCGTCAAAGGCATGGCTATCATGAGACTACTACCATTCTATCTCCGGTTTGGAAAGTCTCAATCTGATGGCAACTAAGCAAGACTTCTTGGTACGGAATAAAGCGGTGACGTTGTGTCGTCTTCACAATGGAATAGTCTAGTCTTATTTTGATTTTCCACCGCCGTCACGAACGAAGAAGATAAAAACAACTAATCCACTGGTCTGGTGACTATTGGTAGCCGATCGACACCTTGATATTCTTTGTTTGACGTGTGTTCATAGAATCAAAATTTTGATTGACACCATTTCAATAGGACGTTGGATGCTCGGAACTCTTGTGTTATCATCCGTAGATGCGTTTCTTGTGGCCCAAAATGAATTAAAATAAATGAATAATCAAATAAATAAATAAATAATCACATGACCTTTGTGTTTATTTGCCTATTTTAATATATAAAATGCTTCGTTTCCTCATGTCTCGTGTACTGAGGACTATTCACTCAAATACCGACATTTACACCTGTTTTTTAAGTTAAGTATGAGCTCATGATATTAAACTCTAGTCTGAATTGTCGTTTACCTACCACTGAAATGACATTTCCCATATGTAGGTCACAAAAGAACCGAAGACAGCACTGTTATGGCTTAGAAACCCGATGCGAAAATATGCTATTGGTCTGTAAAATCTTTTCTTTTTTTCTCAGGGCAAAATAATTATATCAATAGTGTGTTATAAGGTTATAGAGCGGCAATGTGGTACATGCAAATATCAATGACAGAGGAGTGTAGAAAAAGAGAACCGCCCAAAATGACACCTAAAATTCCAGGTGAAAGTAACGGTTTTAACAACAGCGTATGAAGCAATGCTATACAGACTGTCACGGACACAAATATTACCCGCATTACGTAGTCATCAGAGAGACAATTCATACGATTTGTATCCATGGTTATCAGACAAAGAAACACCGTGACACCTATACAGTTATGTCAGACATTAGGTAGTATTATAGCTTAAATCTATGGCACGAGATTTGGCGCAGGTTATTATACATGTAAAATGTATTGGCCTTGCTTTTGGAAGACATGAATTTTTGTTCAGGCCGAGGCGAACATGACATGTCGAGAATAAACAATATTTATGTCTTCCCAAAACAAGGGCAATAGATTGTTTATTATACTTTATGTATAAGAAAATACTCGGAATTTTAATTAACATTCCCACACAACACTCTTTTTGAAAGAGAAATATGCAGGCCGCCATTTGTTTGTTGTCGTCTGATTTTACTTGGAACTCTCACAAAAAAAAAAAACAGCAAAAAACAAAACTGACAACTCCTACAGTCATGTTATAGAGTCTCCGAATAAGGGCGACACAATGGCATGATTTGATCGTGAGCGGGCGACACGATGTTTCGTCAGCCATACACGTGATCAACATAATCCAATAAAATGCGTTGTTATATAAATGAGGTATAACAAAAACAACTTATCTATAGCCTTCTCCTAACATCATTTTTTATAATAGAACAATGTAAGGGTAATCACTATAAATACTAAACAAACTCTCTATTTCTTCATCTGATAAATATCTGCATATGTCTAAGCGAAGAATACCGACATTCAATCGACATCGTAGGTATAACTCAAAATCAATTAAACTGACTGCAACAAATAGATTTACATAGAGACCCTTGAAAATTACTTGGATAAAAGTCTGTATTGCGAAATATTGTATGATCTCAAACATGAAGATATAATAGTTGTTCGCAGCTTCAAGTTGCATCAACGACAGGATTTCTCTGAGGTGCGGCGAATAACGAAATTGAGCTTGTGTCTGAGGTTTGTTTGCCAAATATTCAATCTTACGACCTCCTAATCGTAAATGGATCAGCATAACTGCTGAATATGTGACGTAAGTAAGGCTCTGGATGAAGTTTATAATCGTACTACATTATCTATGGCATTTCAAGTATGAAATGTAGAGAGTATGTTTTTGTTATCTGGAGAGTCTAACTAAAGGAATCGTGTGGTCGTTGATGTTTCGTGATAGGTAGCGATTATTGCGTTTAATGCAGGGCGACAGAAGACAGGTTCTCTGGTTATGTATCTTAGTTGGCGTTGTCGTCATTTCCGTTGATAAATGTGATATATGTACATGTTTCAGTGTTTAAGCAATGGTAATATCTAGTTATGATAAAGGATTCTCTCTGATTAGGTTGGCCGTTGTGTCATGTTCTATCAACGCTATAAGCTTCATACCTGAATGGTCCTATGAAGAGCCGCATTATATTGCCATTTAACTCAACTATCATTAATACACCGACTTCACGGATTCAAATATTTTAAGAACTATCCCATACCATTCAACTATAATATTTTAGAACTGGTTTTGAATGCTTTATAAACTGTTAAACGTTCATCATGATTCGACAAAAAGTGTTGATAACACTTTCCATCATTTTACACTTAATTTAAAAACAACCCCCATTAAAATTCTAAATCTACATTTCATCGACTGATTTTTTTATCAATAATACATGTACATCACATTTGTGCTTGACAGCAAAACATGCCTTGCGTTTAGACAAGGTATTTCGAGTCTCTTGTATAGATTTCTTGCTTAGAAAGCATAAAGATGATGACATTAAAAGCAATATACATGAAATAAATCTTTATCAGCGAACGGACGACAAAGTGATATAAGCAGAATCAGAAAACCAGGGTCCAAGATGCAAAATGTGGTGTCCGAATTTAATTTATCACATAGGAGAATTTAAAAAGCTTCCTAACGACGTTGAAGTGATTACCATCCAAACTAGCCATGTGAATTAATTTGAACCCTCCCGTCAAACCCAACAGCAAAGCTACCGATGGCTAGCGATTCTAGGGATTGTACATGTAAATTTTTGATAACCATCTGACATACGAGAATAAAATGATTGTAAAATAGCATGAAAATACTCTTTACATTATGATACCAGCAGTTGGCCGTATATAAGATAGACCAAGAGAAGTATTGGTCAGAGTAATAAAGATTTTTACAGATACAACATTGACTATCATTTACCAGCAGTACAGATAAAGACGGCAGTATAAACGAGGAGTTTATCGATGTAGTGGTACATCCCGTGCTCAGCCAAGTCTTGCAGAGCAAACCTCTTCAGACCTGACCGACCGTCGGTACGTCAAGTGTTTCGGAAGAATTTGCTCTCGTAGAGCTAATTTGGTTTATCAGTTTTTGTCTCAATAACAAGGAATTCAGTGTTCTTGTCGCGTGTTATTCTACAGGATCCGTTATTAAATAAAGCGCGACCTTCACATCAAGTTACTGTATTATCAGTAAAAGGATCCACTGGGGTAGGTGTCGGTGTGTATCGGTTGATTTAATTAGGAATGGTTTGAATATAACTCGGTATCGGATAACAAATAAGACAATCAATATTGTCATGAAAATTATCATGAAGTGTTTGTACATTCATTTTTTTAACATTCTAGATGTAATAATTGGTTGACTTGGCTGGTAAATTTACACAGTTGATTGTTCTATCCATGAATTACTTACATGTATTTGATACAAATTTTGTATAATGTCTTGTTATTAGTCCAATACTGGTGAAACCGGGGGGACTATAGGTCTCCTCCCTGTCTGTCTGTCCGTCCGTCCAATCATTTTCTGCACTTTTATCAGTCATGCTTCAAGGTATGTTGGTGAAAAATGGTTTGTAACTTCAGCATGAGTAGATACAGATCAAGTTCGCGTTTCATGGATTTTGGATCCAGGTCAAGGTGACTGTTACTATTTTTAAAGGGGCCGGTAGGACACATGTATTGCTTTAGCATTACCTAGCATGCTTGTTTACGTTGACTTTTTCATAAGACAAATGTGCTTTGCAACAAGTTTGCTAGGAGGTCATTCTTCATTCAGCCTTCATTTCACCTTTTTCTTTTCGTGTTGTTTACAAGCGTTTTTGTCGAACGCCCGTAAGACATTACAAAACCGTATTGCTCTCTCTTCTCTAGTATGACTATAACAAGACAGATATTGAATTATTTAGAGTTTTCAATGCGCACCAAGTAAGATATGTATTCTGTAAAGGGAATGTAAAAAGCAAGCCTTCTATTTACATTAGTAACCATGGGTTTTCACAAAACATTTCTAAAATTAAATTACCTTCTACCACAATAGGTTGGTGTTATTCAACTCCCAAGGCATGAAATAATCATTGCAACTGTTGAAGAACATTCAGTTTATAGCACACGTGGAATAAACCCTAAACGCGTTTTGATTAATTGACCGGGTGACCTTTGACCCGAACTGCAGTTGTTATTAACGTCATCAATAATCAAATGACGTCACATCATCGGGTCCCGGCCGTCACTTGTACACCTTATTTGCATACGCGAAATTAGACTTGGCCACGTTCCCATTTGATTCAAGCCCATAACATTGTGGTAGAAACAGGTCACACGACTCGTGATTTTTTTTATATGGAATGTATTTCGCACTCGTAAGTTATTGCTAAAGCTCGTGTCTTTTGTACCTTAAAAAAAACTTACTCGAGTGAAATAAATTCCATATCCAACAACCACTCGTTGTGTAACCTCTATTTATACAGATCGTGGGAACATCGCTTGGTATAACAGACTGTCCAGATTACAGAGGAAGCGCTAGGTGGTGCCAAAGGAGTGTATATGACGACAACACTCAAGAAAATAGTTCGAAGAGAATCTAATGAAAACAATGTGTTTTTAGGTTGTTTTTTTATTATTAATTTTGATGTGATTGTGGGTTGTATTTTAATTTTGGACATTAAATACACCGCAGATAATATGAGCATTGCTCAACTACACACTGTGGAAGTGGTGAGGAGAGACCGCTTGATCAGCTGGTCGGAAGAGCGGGAAAAGTCTCGCGTCATTTTGCACTGATTAGGCCTAGCTCATTTTGTCGAAAGTAAACGTGTTGGGTTGGATAAGACCGCTGGCTTGACACTAGCCATGTTTGAAAGTATGGTAGCAGGATATTGCAGATGGAATTGTGACAGTGTGATTTCAGAGAATGTTATTGGTAAAAACTAGCGACATTTGTTTGTAGTTATGTTGACATTTATGTAAGTTACCCTGGTAAATACTAGCCGCAATATACCGCTAGGCTAGAGAGATATCCTATTTAGCTCGATCGGTTGAGCGTTAGACTAGTAAGCCAGAGGTCCCGGGTTCGATACCTAGCTGAGACAATGATTTAAATTCAATTAATCATGCGTTCTATTACTTAAACAAGCTTAATCATTACACGGAAACATTGATAATTTCACATATTTGGTTTATTAAGCTTCGTCTAGAGTTAATAAAATGCAAATGTAAATACTGGAGGGTGTGACACAAGTTTGACTCTTCGTACGGATAAATACGGCACTGTTGATCATGTTATGACGAAAGATGGAAAGTTTTTGAGGTAATATTCAGAAGCTTCCATAATGTTGTAAGATTTGCCATGTTGAGATAAAATGCGATCGGTACAGGATTATTCGGTCAATTTGATTTGTTTGGCGTTAGATACATTAACACTGGACATATTATACGTGTTTAATATTATAGGAAATAGCTGTTATTTATCATTCTGGTTGTCATATATCTAAACTCCGGGGGAAAGATCAGTGGTGGTCTTGTCTGGGAATGTCCCCGGTGGACAATCCCAGGCTAACCATAGGTCGGTGTAAACCTGTCTGATCGCTCTCAACATTACGCCACAATGGCATGTAACCACATCAACCATTTCATCCGATCCAGGAAACAAAATGGATCTTTGAACCCTGACTTGATAGTTTTACGGCTCTAAGACCATGTCATGTAATTGTGAAAATATTGTTCAATATAATCAGACCGACATACACGAGTTATTTTTGGTATTTATATGAGTTGCCGCCAGCCGCACAAACCTAAAACAGACGTGTTTGTCATGAGTTACTTTTACAGAAACGGGTTATTTTTCTGCTGAAATCATCCTGTTTTTAGGTATGGAGACGAAATTAGAAAAAAAAGAATCAATAGACATGCCAGGTGGCGTGCTGATAATGTAAAAGTACAGACCATGGACCACGAAGCAAATCAGCAAAGCATGCTCCTGGATACTAAAGGACGTAAATATCGGTCAATGGTGGGCAAGTGTTGAAAAGGAGCAAACTTTGAAATTCATACATTTACCACACGCCCAATTCTAAGTGGTGAACAGCAGGAATCGTAGGTATAACTGGATCATTAAACTCAAGAATGTATGGGCCGGTCACAAAGATTATGGGGCTGCCAAGCTCACAAAGGTTATGACGTTGCTGAAACTCGGCAGCATGTCATTACAGAAATGATGGGAGAGAAACTGGTGTCAGTTCTTAAAGGTCACGGAGCCGTTAAAATTCTGAAATGAAAATTACGTGTTCACATTTACTTCATATAGGGATTGACTTGATTTTTTTTTCAATTTTATTGCGGCTATGAATAGCAGTAGTTATCTACATATATCCCGTGGTGCGCGTTAGCGCACCTCAGAAAATATGTAGATAACTACTGCTATTTATAGCCGCAATGAAAATGAAAAAAAACCCATTCAATTTATGTATTTACATTAGGATGAGAACATTTTCAATCTTTTAACTTTAGATAGCTACATGTATATATGAAAAGATTAGATTAATGGAACAGCTAGTGATCCCAGTTATGCACCATCTCCTCGTTTAGCGCGTCCTTCCCCAGTTTCCAGTCATTTTTTTCTTTTTCTTTTTCTTCAAAACAAGAAGACATCAAATATAATAGTTCGTGTTAAATTTATTTTACGCGAATAAATGGCATATATAACACAATTTACGGGGTCTAATTTTCTGGCGTATTAATATTTAACTGATTGTATTTCGTGGAAAATCAGTACGTGGAACGATGTTTTCATACTGTATTCATTATGTGTTTCCATAGTCAGTGTTTGTTGCTTTCTCTTGGTATGCTCATATAAAGAATAACACTCAGAATGTAAATACATATATATATATATATACTGTTATCGCACAAAAGCATCCTATCTGGTTTTATTAACTTCCTCTGTAAAGTGTCTTACCCACAGACGGAGTCACGTACCCTCGGACTGGGTCACATGCCCTCGGACAGAATCACATACCCTCAGACGGAGTCACATACCCTCGGACTGGGTCACATGCCCTCGGACAGAATCACAAGCCCTCGGACAGAATCATACCCTCAGTCACATACACTCCCGTTGTCAGTATAATGTGACCGAGTTGGGTTTCCTTGGTAGTTTGTTTGTTTTTGTTTAACGTCCTATTAACAGCCAGGGTCATTAAAGGACGTGCCAGGTTTTGGAGGTGGAGGAAAGCCGGAGTACCCGGAGAAAAACCACCGGCCTACAGTCAGTACCTGGCAACTGCCCCACGTAGGTTTCGAACTCGAACCCTTGGTAGTGCATGTGTTAAGTAAGGTACATAAATGTAGCACTCTATATTCGGCATCTGGTCAGCCCAACCAATTGAGACATACACGAACGTGCCGCAGCATCCCAAACACACTCACTTTAACCTAACAATTGCATCTCGCAGACAGAGTTGGCCGTCCTTAAAACTGATGTTAAATTCTAAATAACTCGAAACATGTCAATCAGAAAAGATCGTTACATATCGTACACGCAAATATTATCGCTTCATTATATCATCTGACGATGTCAAACATTTCATAGAATCGACTTAGCCTCTAACAAAAACAACACAACAATCACTCTCAGAAACAAGTTCTTTAATACAATGGTAAAATGTTACTAAATAAGGAAAATGGTAAGCTTGCAAAACTCCATACAAACTTTTAAAATAAGGCTGTTGTTTCTTAGTTATTCTTTGTAGATCCGAAAGTTCTGGCAACGCTCGGCCTTTTTTCGTTATGAAACTATAAACCATGCTGAAAAATGCAGAAAATTTACGCTAGTATCGTGGTTATATATAGCGCGAAATTAGGAACGAAAAGTTTGTTAAGTTACTTTCTAGCTCAACCATGGTCATGCGAGTTCGCCTGTCCAATGGAACAAGCGCGGAAACAGAAATTGCACAAGTGTTACAACTGGACAAGCACAGTCATGTCTCCCAGCCTCGATTCTGCAAAGGACTCTTCTTCGTCACTCTAGATTCGATCGCATGAAGCAGGGTCTACTGGGATCCCATTTTCTTCTCTTTTTAAACAACTTTTTTCGGCATAATGCCCCCCCCCCCCCCCCCCCCCCCGCCTTACCCAGTCTTACTGTTGGCCATTTGTTTAACGTTCACTCTTATGAGGAAGATTATTGGTTCTTAATGGGTAGAATAGTAGAGTGACATTTTGGTAACACACTTATATTTCACTTAGGCGGTCGGGGGTTGAGAAAAGCCAATGTCTTTAACATTTGTTCTCTGCTCTGGTCGAGAACAGCTTAGGTCTATAACGTTGGTTCTCTGCCCTGGTCGAGAACAGCTTAGGCCTATAACATTGGTTCTCTGCTCTTGTCGAGAACAGCTTAGGCCTATAACATTAGTTCTCTGCCCTGGTCGAGAGCAGCTTAGGTCTATAACATTAGTTCTCTGCCCTGGTCGAGAACAGCTTAGGTCTATAACATTTGTTCTCTGCCCTGGTCGATAACAACTTAGGCCTATAACATTGATTCTCTGTCCTGGTCGAGAAAGCTAATGCCTGTAACATTTGTTCTTTTCCCTGGTCGAGAATAACCAAGGTCTATAACATTCTGCTCTGCTTGCCATTCAGCTTTAGAGTCGGCGGTAAGGACTGATTCGGCCGTTGTCAGGATAATGTGACCGGGTGGTATGACATGCAACCTTGTCTCAATCAACCTGGTTTATTCACAAGTCAGTTTCAGTCGAAGAAAGGCCAATCATGTTGTTTCCAGTTGTGTAATGAATAATAACGGAAGAACATGTGATACGCGTCCTTTGTGTTTTATGTTATAGAATTCTGTGCTAAGAATACATAATAAAAGGCTGCTTAAAATTACGTCTAATAATTATGTATATTATACAAGAATATTGATCGATAAACCCCGTCTTCCGCATCCTAATGACGTAAATGGGTTTTATCATAGCTCGTTCGTTACTTCCAGGTGACTTATTTGCAAAAACAGTGAACAGTGTTTATTAAATTGGCTATTCCCACCTGTGTACAAAGTAGATTGTCTGCCGACTACAGATCATTTGAAGTTTCCAGAAAAGGAATTCGTCAGCATGACTATGGTTGCTTATTAGATAACAAGTTGTAATTATGTACGTGTAAATGTCTATGGTGGTATGTTGTGGGGGGATAACCACCGGGGAGTATTATCTAGCTGTTGCGACTCAGCTTCTTCGGTCGGCAGTGAAAGGACACGGCGATTACCGTAAACGTACACTTACATTTTGACAATTTTGATGGAATTATAACAGGTTAGCTCATTAACACCATGACACGCCTGTAAATATGTCATGGAAATGTATATATTGTAACTATCAGAGCCAGTGTAATTAAGTAAGAAAGTCAGCTAAATAACGTATGTTCAAATATATGGTGATAACCGGGTGAGGCTTTATGGCAACTGGTGTTATCATTACAGAGCTACAACTATTAGGCCTATAGAGAGTTACATGACTGTTTAAATAAGTCGAGAATACCGACAGAATGTGTTTGGTGTGGAGTTAGAATCAGAGTGGATAGGTGAGAGGGTATTCGTCAGTCATCCTCCTGACAGCTCTAGTTTCATCCCTAAATAGATTAAAAAAGCGCAAAATATCAACAAAGTCTTGATTTACATTATCGACCGGTATATTGTAATATAGTTTTACATAATCTGCAGGTATCTCGTAATCTAGATTTATATTATCTACAGGTATTTTTTAATGTAGGTTTACATTAACTACAGGTATATTGTAATATAAAATTACATTGTCTGCAGGTTTTTTGTTTGTTTTTGTTTTTGTAATCGAGATTTACATTATCTACAGATGTAATGTATATTTATATTATCAACAGGTATATTGTTATGTATATCTATAGTATCTACAGTTATACTGTTATGTATATTATCTACAGGTATATTATAATGTATAATTACATTATTTACAGGTGTACTGTAATATACATTTACAGTATCTACAGGTATATTGTAATATAAAATTACATTGCCTGCAGGTATTTCGTAATCGAGATTTACATCTACAGGTGTAATATACGTTTACAGTACCTACAGGAATATGGTAATATATATTTACATCATATACGGGTATATTATAATGTATATTTACATTATCTACAGGTACATGTATATCATAATATCACAAGGATATATGAGCACAAGGAGAAAATAGCTAGATGTTCTGGAAGGGTAAGAACCGTCGACTGTTTCATGCACGTTTTTTTTTATGTCGTTGAAAGACCCGTATGTCCTCTCAGATCGTTAAAATGCAATCTGCTGGTACAATTAGCTGCTTGGCTAACAAAGATGTGTATACAAAGGTGTGCATGGTGGGACTGCCACAGCGTATTTCGTTTATCATTCTATTTATTTAAGTGGGTTCTTAATTAATGGGAACGAACTGCTATTAAAGGCAACAGTGTTGATTTTCCTTCCTGGTACAATGAGTATCGAACTACATCCACTGTTGAACAAGGCCTGTCAATATTAGGTATGTTTGATCACCTGTCCGTGATAGTCCTAATGAATTCCCTGACGTTGTAATTGAAACAGCAACTTCGAGGCTCTGAGGGCAGATTTAAGTGCATGTTTTGATAAATGCAATCAGCCTGTAAATTAAAATCCCTTTCTTCTGAAAGAATAACGTAAATGGTTATATATTGAATCCGTCAATAACAATGGTACAACATACACACACAGCCCCGAGTGAACACTGCTAGAAAATAGGAATATGACTCTTGCATGCGTCGGCAATCTTTCTTTCCCGCTATATGGGAACATTTGTCTTTGATGCCAAGACCTTCTGAGATTCTAGCTTATTCCCAGGTTGTTATTACATGTCGTGCGAAACCGAATTGGAATCCTCGCTGCACAAATTACGTCAAAAGTCGACGATATATATGACAACACAGTCAGACATTCCCTGACACTGATAGGCTCACCCACGATGGCAACGCTCGTCCTTTTACAGTGGTACTGCGATATTTTTGTCATAAAACATCAACATATTATGATGACAATGATTTCATAATCACACAGATAATGACGAGTCTGTGTGAACTGCATTTCAAATTCAACGCTAATACCGATTATCTTCATTTAATACCGAGATTCCAACTGTTTGTAAATATTTTATCAAGGTTTTATCAAGTTATAGATTGTATTGAAAAATGTTAAATACAAATTAAAAAAAAAAAAAAAAAAAACTAAAACAAAATTAACTTTCTCCAGTTTCATTCCTCTCCTCTCTCTTTCATACATATTGTTGAAATTGATCAGTACCATATAGATGTAGATGCACTGATCTCCGGTCAACATAAGCTTTCTACAATATGTAGCGTTTAAGATATAATTCCATTCCATATCTTCTTTACCATCACCGTCTGAAAAGGATGATTTCATAACGATACATTTTACGATGCATGTAGTTTTTCTTCTTTATGTAAAAATGCAACATTTTCATCTCAAATCTCGAGTTTATTTATTGTATATCGATATTTTGACATGAAACCATGAATTTGTCCAGGCCTCATTTAAATCACTATTCCTTATCATAGAACAATTCTTAACTAAATAGTATAGGTTTTGATTAAACAAATCTTTGTTAAAGACATTTCTGTAATGCTTTCCAGTGAATTTTTAAAGTAAATTAATACTAATGAAACTAAAGCTAGTACAAGTAATGATATAGCAACACAGATATGTCTAGTAATCACCATAGTGCCAGTGTACATCCCTGATCTTCTCTGTAAACCAACACACACATTACTGAATAGTGGTTACGGTGTCGCATATCGGAAATGAATAAGCATTTCAAAGCATAAAATACCATACTAATAAGAATATATACCATAAAATGATGTATAAACACTATTCAGTAAGTTTTATTTGAAAATAAGAAGATAAACATTAAGAATCCTTGAAGATTTTTATCAGGATGGCCATGACCTATTTATGTCACGTACGCATTTTTAATTAAATAATAACACTGTAACTCCAGGCTTATGCTGTGTGAATAATGTCCCGTTTGGGTCGTTTATAAATTTCTTTGTACATAAATTTACATGGATTTTATTAAATTCCAGAGCATGTGTAGTTATTGATATGGTTATCCTTGCATTAGCCGTTAAGTATAACTGATGTTCCCGATTCGTTTTCGTAGGTTTAGTTGACTTTCAAAATATTTTATTGCCCAATATTGGTACAAAGGATTTGACACAATCTAAAGCAGATTGAAGCCATCCCCTGTCAACAGGATATGTCATATATATACAGGTGATGGCGTAGACAATTAATTTTGAATTCAACAATGAAAAGAAGTCAATTACACAATTACATGTAAACTGTAATACATGCATGCACAATGTAATATATGTATAATGTATATATATTTTTTAAATCTTCTGCTGGAATTAAGGAAAGATTTGCACACGCTTGAATACATAGAATATGCATCCAAATCCAGATTTTCGTTGCCAAATGTGACAGATTTGATCTTTTGCATATAAAGGTTATAAACAGCTCGAAGCATTACTGCACGAGCATTTGAATAAAATTGGCACTCAAAAAAGAAATGATAAGTATTTTCACAATGTTTTCCAAAATTTACACAACCAGAATCCTGTGCTAAATTAACACGGAAGAGATCATCTTTAAGAGAGCTAACATTGATGTCTAAATCGTGTATGAATTATTTATTTTTCTTTCCTCATACTTATAGTAGCAAGGCTGACTAGAGGGAATATGTGTGGATATAGTTAGTTTAAGAGATAGGAGAGGCAGAGGTTCAATATTATCATCTAAAGAGTTCTGGTTATGTAATGTAGAAGCTAGGAAAGATTTGTTTGTAGCAGAAAGTCGATAATTTGGGATTGTGTAGCTGTCTTTAGTTCTTCTTTAAGCATATATCCATCTTACATAATAATTGTTTTCTTTTCTGGATCTTCTCTCTGAAAGTTATTCTCAATCTGATCAGATAAATAAAGATTAATCAATAATCCCATTTAGAACACCCATCCCAAACTTAAAACAAAATGGCTGACTCCATTTGATTACTGTAAGTCCTCCACGTATCTACTTTAAAACCTTTCATAATTTAACTTTTTTGAGTTTTCTGATAAATATATCTTAAATTTGTTTTCATTTAATACTTTTTATGACATTTTATGAAACTTGACTCAAAGTTGAAGTTTTGCTCGCCATGTTTGTTGGTTTTTGTTTAATGACCAATCAACAGCTAGGGTCAAAGAGGGCCAAACAATATACTATCGTTGTATTTGATTTGAATATAAATGTTCATTTAATAAAAATATTCGTATTGTATATTTAGATTAATAAAATAGAAAGAGGGTTAAAATAATGAAGAAATATAACAAACAGATGTGAACTTTGTGATATATATATAACTCAAAAGGTCATCAAGTGCTATATAATAAATCGCTGTCTTTCAAATACAAATACATTTGTAGCTGAATACTGCTTTCGAATCCATGGAATGGAAAATAGTTTTCATATCCGGGACTCGAAAGTATTTAACACGAATGTGCTTAAAATTGGAATATTCTTTTGGAAAATGTTCCACTTTAAATTGAGTGTCACATACATGGCATATTGTTGGATCCTTTCGTCTTAACAGGGACGAACAAGTAAGATATGTGTGCCCGGAACAGAGCCGGAGTGGATAACTTCCCCTCTAAGATATTTCCGACTGGGGATGGATGTTTTAAGTTTCGGTTGTACTTCAAAAAGTTTGTTGCTCGTCTCGAGAGACCAGTGTTGCTGCCATCTACTTTGAATGACCGTACAAATGACAGGTTTGAAATATGTATGTGGTACATCATTTTGATGTTTGAAGTGAGAAGATGTCACTTCAGTTGGTTTGGTTTTGTTTTGTTTAACGTCCTATTAACAGCCAGGGTCATATAAGGACGTGCCAGGTTTTGGAGGTGGAGGAAAGCCGGAGTACCCGGAGAAAAACCACCGGCCTACAGTCAGTACCTGGCAACTGCCCAACGTAGGTTTCGAACTCGCATCCCAGAGGTGGAGGACTAGTGATAAAGTGTATGGACACCTTAACCACTCGGCCACCGCGGCCCCTTCAGACGCTTGGTTTGGCGTTATGGTGTAAAATGGGTATAAAAAGAGAAACACTGGCCGCTGCTGTGGTGTACTATCTAACGTTAAGCTACAGATAATACAGTTTAAACGACTTATTGCAGGGTTAATCGTATCTCCAAGTATATTTAATTACCAATTACATGCAATCATAATTTGATTAATACTATTTTTGATCGTGTATTGAATTATTTTCCGGAGATAGACTTCATTCATCAAACTATGGTAAACACAGTACTTGTTTGCAAATACAATAATTAATTTTTCTTTGTTTTCATGGTAAATACTCAAATGTGATTGGTCGAAAAATTCTTTTCATTCTTCTATGAAAGAAATTCCGAGAATGGCGCGAAAAATGTGACGTCACAATACGACAATTGACGTTGCGTATTGATTTGAGAAAAAGAATCCCATTTAAAACCAGTAAAATTGTACATAAAACATGTTTTAAATTATAAAATCATTTTCAAAAATTAATTATAAGCGCTGATGTCAATTATTTTTTAGTTTCATCGGGGTTTGAAACAAATTTTGTTTGCAAACTTCTGTAAGAATCCGCTACGCGGATTCATACAGTTTGCAAACAAAATTTAAATAAAAGAAACTGCAGTTATGATAGTGTTAGACGGAAATACTTGAAATATTAGACATTTTTTTCCCTGACAAGCCAGATATCATGCCCTACTTGAAGGAAATCTAGTTTCATGTCAATTTCAGTTTCCTGTATTATTATTTCATAGTACGTACTTTCGGATCGTCATTCTGTGTTCAAATTGATAGAAATGTTTCCTTGTCATTATATTAAAAGTATCAGAAATGAAGTAACGTATTTCACACAAGCTACCGCTAAAATAAACCCTTTATCATGAATGTATGAGAGTAATGGGGTAAGCGAATAAATAACGTCCTCAGTAGTGAGCTGATGGTACATACCCGACCCTTCATTACTCATTAAAGAACGTTGTATATTGTATCGTTAGAAGTAATACTATATATATCAGGCGATGTCCTTTTTTATTGTCACTCTTTCTGAGCTTGTTTTCAACTATCGGTTTCTCCTCTATATCCGTCCTTATATGATCCTAGTTTTTGGTGTCTCTTTGATACATGTCCTCATATAACCTTGGCTGTTGGTGTCTCCTTGACATCTGTCCTCCTATGACAGTGACTGTTGGTGTCTCCTTGACATCTGTCCTCATATGATTCTGGCTGTTGGTGTCTCCTTGACATCTGTCCTCATGATTCTGACTGTTGGTGTCTCCTTGACATCTGTCCTCATATGATTCTGGCTGTTGGTGTCTCCTTGACATCTGTCCTCGTATGATTCTGGCTGTTGGTGTCTCCTTGACATCTGTCCTCATGATTCTGACTGTTGATGCCTCCTTGACATCTGTCCTCATATGATTCTGGCTGTTGGTGTCTCCTTGACATCTGTCCTCATAGTGTCTCATTGACACAGGTCCTCATACTGTATGACAATGGCTTATGCGAAGACGTACCGTAACCCCCGTTATTATAAATTTAAACATGACCTTTCTCGAGACGACACCTTTCCTAAAAACTGCTCATGGAAGCTCATACAAAATCATAACAACTGATCAGATATCAAATATACTCAACGAAAACATAATCCTTATTTATCACATAATATGTTTGTTATCCAGTGAATGTAAGAAATCGCATGTGACGTCATAATTTGTGAGTGGTACAGCAAAGTGACCATCTGAGCTTGATTAATCTCTCGACATCTCGACGTAAAATCTTGTAAATATCAGTTTTCAGAATTTTGTGGTACAAAGTACAATTCTTATTTTAAATTTGTTTCACTTTATGAAACTCGTCTCGAAGTTAGGTTTTTTTCTCGACAAGACTGGTAAAAATAAAATCTTCGAAAACTCGCTCCATAAAATCTCATATGAAATTAAACTCGTTTAAGATCCTATATACAGGCCGACGGTATCTATATTACTCTGTATAACCCGTGATTTGCCTGATAGTATCCTTCTATTATGGCTGAATGTCATCCGCTACGTCCCTTTGCGCCTATCGAGCAATGGGATAATAACTATCTAAATCCACATCATTATCATTGTAACAGGGCACAATGACTAATATTTGTTCATTTCCTAGATTGTTTTGCTATAAAATGTTTCAAAGAAAGTCCTTTTTCTTTTATTGACAGGTGATTACTTACACTATCGCGTGTTTGATTTTTTTTTTATTTGAGCGCGTGAGAGTTTGATAGCAAGGAGTGTGTGTGCTTGAATGGATATGAATGAGAGTGTAGGCGTGTAGGCGTGTGTGCGACCTGTCTGTAAGTTGTGGAGACATTAGTCATGGAAATTCAAGGGAAAACAATATCATATGCATTATATAAGAATAAATAAAACCTTCTTGAAGACAATCTTAGACTATACAAGAACTTGAAGCACAGGGAATGATATAGATGAGTTGAATGAAAAAAATATGATTTATAGAAAATAAGTTCACATAAAATGAAAGAGAGCATCATAAGATCAGCATACAAGATGTTTATTATATATAGACAATAGAAATAATTCATACTTAGATTGTACCAAAATTAGAAACTGACAGCAACAGTAAAATAACAAAACAGGAAGTGATATTCAGGAAATTTGTTCATTTTATAAAAGTCTCCATGGTGTCTCTAACATCGCAGATAATAAAACAAAGAATGTATTAGGCATGTTATCGGAATAATCATGAAGCGGAAATAACATACAAAGAGACAGGAAACACTTTAAATTTAATTAAAAATAATAAAATCACAGGGTCATATAGATTTATAACAAAATTCTATAAATGCTTTTGGGGAAAATTATCGCTCGAAATATTATGTTCAAAATTGCACAAGAAACTATAGCAAATAGGATTGAAACTGTCCTCCATAAATTGATAAATGATGATCAAATTGTTTTTCTTTCAGGTCGGTATAGGAGTCAATACAAGATTAATATATGATATTATACAGTATACTGAAGTGAATGATATACCAGACATGCTTGTAGTGATTGATTTCAACAAAGCATTTTGTCTTAGTTATTTATTGAAAAAGTTTGTCTTTTTGGTTTTGGTAATAGCATTATAAATTCGGTTTTAAACTTTGCATAATAACGTTCGTTCAGCTATAAATAAGGAGGGGATATGGTCCGTGTAACACTTAACATTTCAAAATTCTTAAACATTTCGGAATTTCATATTTTTGATCAAAAGTTTAAAATATCAAATTTGTTTCTTACATTTTGACCTAAACTGTAAAATGCTAAATATCCTAAAATGTTTGGAGATGGGTGTATTAACCCTTCGGTGGGTGGTACATACCCGGCAGGACCCGTAGCCTTTAGGTCGATTCTCGTTAAATCTGTTCAATGATTTAACAAACTAGCTTTGACATGTGTCATTTCACCCCAAACAATATGTTTATTGTTCCTTAATACAGTTAGATGCATACAAATGCATTTTAGATTTTTACATTTAAAACGTTTTTTTATTGCAAACAGAGACTTACATATGTGGTATAGCTGTCGTGTAGCTTTGCATTAGATGAATGATATGGTCACACGTGGAGTTATCTCCCTTAGTTTCATTTGATAACAAGGGTCAGAGCTCCGAGATCGATAAGATACGACAACAGGGTTAATATAAGTCCGTGCTGATGCTATTGATCGATAATGGTGAGGAGGGATGTGGGGGAGATGTGATTTCAAAATTTCGAGTTACTTCGAGTGTCGTCCTGTCAATTTTTCAATACTACACTAATCTTCAAATCGATTTACTAGAAGAACATTAAAAAATACTGTAGATCAGCCTACATCTGCAAATCACCCGCAGTAAATCTAAAAATTACGTTAATTACTAATCCGCGTGAGTTTAAGTAAGAACTCCCAGTACCCTCGCCTATGATAACATACAGGGGGTAGGTATAACGAGGATATAAAAATCAATGATAATTTGTCACAATGTAATATGTTAAAGGAATTATGTTCTCCCTTGGTGTCATTCTATAGGAAGTGGATTCTATATTTCTAAAAATAGCAATGTTTTGATTCACGAGTGATTGATCAATGGTATAAGTGACCATTATGAATGGGTTTTTTTTTTTATCTGTAGGCCTATCGGATATAGTAGTTAACACTCCTGAAATCTATGCATGTTATTTTATATATTATTTGTACTTGCAAATGCCCGTGTCCATGTAAATTTTCCTCTCCCTCATTGCCCTTCTCCTTCTCTGCTGCCCCCCCCCCCCCCCCCCCCCCCACACACACCCTCCACTATCACCCGCACACCTCTGCTCATCGCCCCTTTCCATTTAACAATGCCTTCACCAGGCTTCAAATCGAGCTTCCTTTTCATATTAACTAGAAGAACTTTAAAAAGTATTATGGATCAGCTAGTCTAGGTGCAATCTTTCTGAAATTTTATTCTAAATCCTCATTACGTTTTTCTCGTTCTCTTTCGCTAATATTACCAAGAGAAAATGCGTGTATATAGTAATAGCCGAAACATGTAGCTAATAACATCATAAAATTAATCTTAGATATAGGTAAATCGACAGTAAAACCTGTCCGTTGTTTCTCGTATTTATGTGTGAGATCAGAGCTCTGTATTCCTTTGGTAGAAATCATGCAGTCTGGTCTCTGATGCTGTTATGAATATTTGATGCAGATTACGTACGCGCTGTAGTATGATTTACGACTCCGGTTTTAAGATGTTCAGACAATGCTTTTATAAATATTCTCATGCAATTTGTCTACCTAGCTTTGATACGTATTTATATATATATGTACATCGATTTATACTCAAACCGTGTGTTCCACCTTTTAAATAATATATTAGCCTAATACGTAACTGCCATTTGGCTGATTAAGTCGTGTGAAGTTTTAGTATCAGTGATTTTTTATTTCATGTTGATAACATATCGCGATCTGTATTTTTTCTGGTTTTCTAAAGATATTTATCATAATTTTGTTTTACTAAGACCTTAAGTTTAACAAAGGTTATTTTCAGTATACTTATTAATTAACGTAAAAATACTACTTCTTTAATATTGTTTTCTTAAATGCGTTTTCTGTAGTTTCAAACCTCTCCCCTTCTTTTTTGATGTATAACATGTTAATCCGGTTTCTGATGTTTTATTTGTCTTTTAAAAATCTGGTATGGCCTGACATCAGATTTTCAAAGGCTATATACATGTACATGAATACATAAAATAGTATATATCTATGTGCATTATAAAGATATACTGTGTGGGACATGGAAGCATGTAGACGTCCCATTGTGTGGAGTAAGATTACTGTCACATCCAATTATCGGGGACAGTGCATGCTAGAAGTCTACCTCTTGTTTTAAAGCTTCCGTTGGATAGTGAGTTTGTTTAAGTTACCAGACACTTATTTTAACGGTTTGATAATGTCTTGTTTTTATAGATCCTCTCTTGAATCAGTTCAGTGACACATTCATTTAAAATGTTACAACACAGTCTGGGTTAATTGAACACTTAACCTCGTCGCGCACCTGTCTTCAATTTAACTACAAAATTCAGGGAGGTGCGCCGACGTAAAATCTCTGTAAACCTACGCCCACGTCAATAAATTTAGACTGATAGTAACTTGTAAAATTTCCAATAGTATTGCATAATTAGATGACACGAATGTTTTTCTGATTTTTTGTTACACATTTACAGGAGTAGCATGACATTAACATAGAACGAAACCCCTTCGTGTGCCTCATACGAAAATAACGGATAGCTCCTCTTGTGTGACTCCATGTTGTGAGAGGCATGCGAGGAGACCTCGTCCCGTCATAATAACCATGTGTAATGTTGCTTTAAGCTAGGATATGAAACCTGGACAAGCCGGACGTCGTAAATGATCGCCTATTCCTGTGGTAAGGGTGTAATTTGGTTTGATCAGATGGCTGGTCAGATGTACCTATACTCTGGCTTTGTTTACATGTAGGACTAACATCATCTTGGCTAGTACATGGCTTGCATAGTCGTGATGGGAATGGGATTTTATAAAAACGTAAACATATCTATTCTGTTGTCTCCTCGATGTGTGACCAACAAGTTAAGTTATGTTTAAACCCTACAGATATGTGAATCAGGATAGAAATACACTTCAAAACGAGGAATGTGTGTTTTGCCAACAACTTTGATTCAGCTGTGCCTCGATCGCGAGCTCCCTGTCTGCAGACAGACACCCCCAGGTGGGCCGGGGTATAGACTGTAACAAACATTGTGTACGTACATGGGATTCTATTTCAGTTCTATACTCTACACGGCGTACTTGGATTACAAAATTACGACACCTTCATTGATGTTTGATATTCATAATGTCGTGATATGTACATGTGTATTCTTTTGTTATGATAATATCTATGGAATGTGTGTATCATACACACGTTTGTACCACGTGAACCGGTGACCTGAAAGCTTCTGTTCCTTAATACGACAACCCTTTACATGCCGTGTATACATTTATAGAATGTTGTTGATGAAGCATTATAAATTAATGTAATCGATATCAAGGGTATGAATGTAACATGCCTTTTGCACTAGGACTGCCAATTTTGGTTTTAAGACCTACTACCTTACCTGACATAATTTTATTTGTGTATTTACTGTACGGCCTATGTGAATCAGCATTGTATATGAGCTTTAAGGGATCCAGAGTGTTTGTCAAGTCAGTCGTAAAATTATGTTAATTAATATCATTATATTTCATGAATGTTTTCTTTCTTTGTCGCACACTCAAACTCCTAACCACACACACATTTTTCAGGGGGAGGAAATACATGTATGTGGACGTTAGGGAAAATCTGCATGTGTATATAATTATAAATTTTTTAAAATATCTCAATTGGGGATTACAATGGAGCCTTTTTGTTTAAACATAGTTGTGAGAACTGTTCAGTAAGAATTTTGAATGTCTCAAAAGGGGTGTCATTGAGTACTTACACAAATAGCATTTGAACTTTTTATCATTTGATAACATCATGGTAGCTTAATTAACTGCCACATGTGTTACATACATTTTGTTATGTTAAGATTAAGAAACAGTTACAGGTCAGTAGGGGGTTTAAGCCCTGTTGGTATCTAAAGGAATTAAATTTTGATAAAAGCAGGATGTAGGGTGTTTTTGAGAAAGTAAAAATGTAGGTACAAATATTGTTTCTATACTCCGGCTCCAAGATCTATGGAATAATTAGTTAATGTTAGCCTACAAACTGTTAAAATCAAATGCTCCCTATATAATACAAAAGGGTGTTCCGAGGATCCTTTTATAGTGGGCGTTATATACCAGGTAGTTAATACATAGGGTGCTCCGGGATCCGGGGATCCATATATATAATCAATAGACAAGGTATGTTACTCATTATATGATTATAAAGGAAGTAGTTAAGAATGCTCCTCATAATATAATTAATTATAGTAACTGTTAGTAATTTTTAATCAATACAAATATATAATAACATATATATGACACTGACATCTAAAGGGAATTTGTGTGCTTAATTAATGACCCACCAACTCCATCACCTCACCCACCTGATTTCATTATAAATTTTGTATTATTGATATAATGGCATGCATATGACAGTAACTGTGATTTCTTTTGAGCAGTTACAGAATTTGAGGTCCGCAACCCGACCCTTTCGATATAAGGGGCCGCGGTGGCCAAGTGGTTAAGGTGTCCCAACACTTTATCACTAGCCCTCCCACCTCTGGGTTCGAAACCTACGTGGGCAGTTGCCAGGTACTGACTGTAGGCCGGTGGTTTTTCTCCGGGTACTCCGGCTTTCCTCCACCTATAAACCCTGGCACGTCCTTAAATAACCCTGGCTGTTAATAGGACGTAAACAAAACAAACCAAACCTTTCGATATTCCCCAATTTGAACTTTGTTATAGTCACTAGGTGTGGTCCGACACTCTCTGTATATTAAATTTTATGATATACACTTATTGTTTACTGTAATATGTTTATTTTAATTGGTTATACAGTGCACGTGTAATAATATTAACTTGCCAATTGGTGGTTTTAGTTGGTTACAATATACAACCTGTAAGGGGTAAAATTACTTTGATCCTCATGATAAATAGCTATTGGTACATAAACCAAGCCGGGCTCCCATCCCATGTATATTTCAGACTCAGGAAATGAAATGAAATTGAAAGTGAGATTATTTAGTATCAAATTATCAATTTAAGTTCATTGTTTATTCCGTAGGAAGAACTTGCACTAGGGAATATAAAGTCCTCCTACGTAAATATGATAACTTTAATTATGTATCATACAATTGATGAACTTAAATTGATAATTTGATACTAATAATCTCCACTGCAATTTCTTTCCATTTCCTGAGTTTTATGATATTGAATTATTTGAATGTAATATGGGTAAGGCCTGGGGGACGGCCTCAGGGTCAATGTATCCATTTATAGATTGTCATGATGGATGTCCAAATGTTGTCAATATGGACTTTTAACTCCTCATTTTGGGATGTTTGAAAAAGAGATCCTATTTTATTATCTGATTATATCATAATTGAATTTATTCAATTAACAGAATGGAAATAAACACAAACTGGCACACAAATCTACTAGCAAAGTGACAAAGTCTATGAGAACACTCACGTTCTCATCTTTTATAAAAAAAATGTCATATCACACGAGAGTTGTGGCCCTACCCTGCGATTCATAACTTCTTGTCTTCCAAGAAGATGCAATACTAGCTCTTTTGTCTTTACTTTCAGGGCAAAAGTACCTTTCAGTACTACTGCAAATTCTTGTTTTAGATTGGTAACTTTTCTCGGTCGATCATTTACAGCCACACCATTACTACATCTGTATCTATGTAATGCAGTTCTGCCACCAACTTATAATTATAGGTGGCTCCAACAGACAGTACCTGTCGCCCATAATGGTTCATTCCTACAACCATTACCACTCTGATGGTCACTGTTTTTATTTCTGAAATGAAATAAAAATAACATTTAATAGAAAGTGAAAATATTCAAAGATATTAAAGCGTTATAAAGGTCAATCGCTGTAGGCTTTCACATCCCGTAATTTATAGACGACAGATCTTCAAAACGATTACTGATCAGGCATACACGTACAGTGTGCTTTTCTCTTTTTGTGAACTAGTTCTTAAATTAGAAAATACTGAATTTAATTTGGAGATTGCTTGATAAACTGTATGTAATCTACCCAGTTATTGTAGGTATTCATCGATCCTTGTGTACATGATGCAATTAAATGATTTTAATTGCTAAGCAACTCATGCCATGATCATGGCCATGCATTAACAAGCGCAATGCTGACTAATTATTACAATTACTCATCACATGTACACTAGACAGCTTTCCCTGGTGGATGACAAGGCCTAATCCTTTGAAGAATTTAGTTGGGATCAAAGCATTGTGGATATTAGAAGCTTTAATTTAGCACTACAAACACATACAGGCAACATCACATTTCATAATACTTTTGGCCTAAACCAAACAAAATGAGACAATTGCTAGCTCTTCTGACATTATAATGTATGTCATAACCTTATAGAGCTATTTTAATTATATGGATGAGTCTCAAATATTCTCTCTGTTGTATGACTGGTACAGGAAGTGGATTTTGTATGTCCAAATTAGCATGATAAGAGTGCTAGCTTGCATAATCTGTTACTTTATTAGCTCACCTGGTCCGAAGTTACTGATGCCCCTATCCCTGCTATATCTCACTGTAGACTAACTACTACAGTAGTCCTGGGTTTATATAAACATATAAATAGGTACATACAATGTTTACCTGAAATGGTTTTGTTTTAATGTTGGTAATTTTACATTACAGATGGCCAATAAGACAACATGAACATGTCGCTGAACAATTATATCTACCATGAAGAGGCGGGCCTCCTGCCCCGCGCCAAGGGACTGTGCTGCCGACGGATCTCCAAGGCAAAGGTGCTGGGACTGTTGGTATTTGTGGGCCTAGCCCTGTTCTTGTTGACCCTCAGCAGTCCTCACTATGATATGAACCAGAAGGTAGATTCTGGTGCTAGGAGACGAATACTGCCGAAGGTTACTGATTATATAGACCCAGCTAACAAGGTCAGGCCGGGCAACAGTATCGGGCTCCACCATGACATTCAAAACAACATTCCAGTTCACAAAAAGACAGATTTACGTCAAAGATTACCACAGTGTCTTATTATAGGTGTGAAAAAGGCGGGCACAGGGTGCAATGGTTCAGTATCTGAAACTACACCCAGACATTGTGATCGCCGATAGAGAACTCAACTTCTTTGACTATGAGCGAAATTTCAAGCTAGGATTTGAATACTATAAAACATTAATGCCACCGTCATATGAAGGACAGATTACCATGGAAAAAACTTCAAATTATTTTCATAACAAAGACTCAGAATGGCGTGTGCACAGTATGAACAGTTCTATGAAAATGATTTTAATAGTCCGAGAACCTATAGCTCGTGCAGTTTCAGACTACCTCCAGCGGAAATTGAAGGATAAAAACACGATAGATTTAACCCCAACTTTTGAAGAGTTAATAATTCGACCAAAGAATGGAAGGATAAATGAAGGATATCCTGGAATTCGTCCTTCATTCTATTACAAACACATGCTACGCTGGCTTAAATACTTTCCTCTTTCACAAATTCATATAGTTGATGGGGACAATTTAGTGCGGAATCCTTTTGAGGAAGTTTATGCTGTGGAAAGCTTTCTTGGATTACCTCATTTGATAACACAAGATAGATTTGTCTTCAGTGACAAGAAAGGCTTCTATTGCATGTCTATGGATGGTTTTAACGGGACGAGGCAGGAACAGTGTTTATCGAAAGGTAAAGGGCGTAAGCACCCAGACATAGACGAGGGAGTAATGGAAATGTTAACTGACCTTTTTAGGCCTCTAAATCAACAGTTTTATAAGTTGATTGGCAAAAGTTTGACTGGTAAGATCAATGGTTCATATAGCTTGAATACAAAAATATAAAATGTTCTCCATCAATTATTTATTGTTTGCCTAGCTAAGTAATGATAAACTTTTTTTTTTTTTTTTTTTTACAATGTTGATTTTTAATCACACAAGCAATCCATTTAAATACTTTGGATATAAATTTTAATTTAATAACCATACTACATATTATTGTATTGTTTGTCCGATTGTAATAAATATCTAAAAACAAATACTGCCACTTCAGAAATTTTAATATGGTTATGCAAGTTTTAATATAGTTTCAAAATGCAGGAGCTCCGAGGGGAGGGATTGGTCACTGCATATGGATCTAGTCATTATATCCTAGCATTAGATTTCTGTTCAGGTTACCTCCCTTTATCCTAGTGCTACTTCTACCTATACAGGTCCAATTTACATGCTATTATGTTATGCATCAACTTTTGCAATAAATTTAGTAAAGTTTTTTAAATCAATAAAAATGATGTCACCCTTCAGGTGATGTTTGTTGACACTGCTACAATGTAGCTACATATGTGTTTCTGTAATTCATAGTTAGCTGCAGTCATGAGTTTTGTACAAATTGTAAGAAAATATATTTTGTCTGTCCAGATGGAAGTACAAGTATAGAATGTCCCTTGATGTGTGATGTAGTGAAAAGATGGTGCCTTTAAATTTGAAATGAAAATATCTTAATTTACAAAGTTCAAACATGAATGACAGTGAAATGTTTAATTTATTGAAATCATTGTCAAAATTTGTAGAGGAAACAGTACATTACATTATGGAGCATTTCATGAGGATTGAACATTATGATTATATGTACAATTTATAGGTTGTAGTTCAGTAAAGTTACATTGAAATGTTCATAACTTACTTCATGATCAATTGAGTAGATGATGTGTGAAGTATAAATACATGATAAATTCAGTATGTATACATGATCTATTCAGTATGTATACATGATCTATTCAGTATGTATACATGATAAATTCAGTATGTATACATGATCTATTCAGTATGTATACATGATAAATTCAGTATGTATACATGATCTATTCAGTATGTATACATGATCTATTCAGTATGTATACATGATCTATTCAGTATGTATACATGATCTATTCAGTATGTATACATGATCTATTCAGTATGTATACATGATCTATTCAGTATACATGATATCAATTCAGTATACATGTATATGTTTTAAGTTTATATATATATGCCTTTAATTTGAACTTGATGAATGTATGCATGTATGTATTTTGACGTCAAACGATCAAGAAAAAATATCCAGTACTTATCATACATTGTGTGTGCTGGGGTGTGTACTCTTATTTAAGTTATTTAACAGTATATATACATGCATATGTCTGCTAATCAAGCCCACCCATCATTTTCATCTTCAACTTCTTATAAATTATCATATCCTGTATACCTCTGCAATAAGACCATGCATTTAATTCTCAGAAGTTCACCCCAGTTGTGGCCCCCTGACATGGGGTCGTTGCAGGATATATTATTTATGTAAATGTGTTTTTTTTTCGAATGGTTGTGACAGCTTCAAAAGATGTTGGTCTGGTAAACCTCTATGAAGATAAATGATACTATTATAATTACTTTGTGGTGTTTTTCCTGCCTAATTATATTCAGTTCAGCAATAGTATAAACAGATGTCCTATAATTTATAAATACATGTACATTTTTGTATGTCTTAAATTTAAAAAAAATAAGATGCATCAATTGTGTATATATGTTTGAAGCAGAAGTACATCTACATTTGTAATTTAACTCTTTACCACCTAATGACGACATATGACGCCCCTGCTATTTCCCCAAAAGCTATACTTGGTGAAGCCCTAGAATGATTAATAGCTAACTGAAAAATTTTAATTAATTAATGATTTAAAACACTGAGAAGAAAAGGATTTATTGTTGAAGATATGATTGTCATACACCAAATTAATCATGAGAGTCTCCAGAATTGAATTTTAGTTTGCAAATCCAAAAATAAAGTTTCACTTCAACTCATATTTACAGGTAAGTCAGCGAGCCCTACAAAAAGGTGGCAAATTTGAAAAGTCGTCATATGTCGTCATTAGGGATACAGGTAGGGGCGTCAGATGTCGTCATTAGGTGGTAAAGTATAGGGAGTGCTAAGTGGTAAAGAGTTAAAAGTATGCAAGTACATTTTGTATCATTAATGAACACATTGCAGTTTATGTGACAACAAATTAAAGATACAACTCAATTAAATCAAAATATAATTAAAATAACATCTATATTGTAGTTCATGCTAGATGGCCTTTATTATCCTGGTTGTGATATCGATGGGCATTAAAGGAAAAAAGTAGGTGACACTGCTGCAGATAAAAGTTATATGATATTATCTAGGCAGTCATGATCATCATCCAGTAAGCTAGAATGTGAAGTCTTGCTGATTGCAGCCTGAGGCCATCTTAAATTTAAATATTAGTTGTCATTATTAATCTAGCAGTTATTCCCGTTAATTCTATAAATATGCCACTTTCACTATATACTGATACATTCAGGAAAGTTATAATCAGGAGTTGATGAACAATAGTAATTCATATATATAGCTCAAAAAATCTTTGTTTTCATAAGGCCAAAGTTGTGTGTTTTTAGCCCACCATCATCAGATAGTGGGCTATTCAAATCGCCCTGCGTCCGTGGTCCGTCGTCCGTCCGTCCGTCCGTCCGTCCGTCCCTCCGTCCGTCCGTAAACAATTCTTGTTATCGCTAATCGTCAGAAAGCACTGAAGGGATCTTTCTCAAATTTCATATGTAGGTTCCCCTTGGTGTCTAGTTATGCATATTGCATTTTGAGACCAATCGGAAAACAACATGGCCGACAAGCAGCCATCTTGGATTTTGACAATTGAAGTTTGTTATCGCTATTTCTCAGAAAGTACTGAAGGGATCTTTCTCAAATTTCATATGTAGGTTCCCCTTGGTGCCTAGTTATGCATATTGCATTTTGAGACCAATCAGAAAACAACATGGCCGACAGGCAGCCATCTTGGATTTTGACAATTGAAGTTTGTTATCGCTATTTCTCAGAAAGTACTGAAAGGATCTCTCTCAAATTTCATATGTAGGTTCCACTTGGTACCTTGTTATGCATATTGCATTTTGAGACCAATCGGAAAACAACATGGCCGACAGGCAGCCATCTTGGATTTTGACAATTGAAGTTTGTTATCGCTATTTCTCAGAAAGTACTGAAGGGATCTTTCTCAAATTTCATATCTAGGTTCCACTTGGTGCCTAGTTATGCATATTGCATTTTGGGACCAATCGGAAAACAACATGGCCGACAGGCAGCCATCTTGGATTTTGACAATTGAAGTTTGTTATCGCTATTTCTCAGAAAGTACTGAAGGGATCTTTCTCAAATTTCATATGTAGGTTCCCCTTGGTGCCTTGTTATGCATATTGCATTTTGAGACCAATCGGAAAACAACATGGCCGACAGACAGCCATCTTGGATTTTGACAATTGAAGTTTGTTATCGCTATTTCTCAGAAAGTGATGAAGGGATCTTTCTCAAATTTCATACGTAGGTTCCTCTTGTTGCCTAGTTAGGCATATTGCATTTTGAGACCAATCGGAAAACAACATGGCCGACAGGCAGCCATCTTGGATTTTGACAATTGAAGTTTGTTATCGCTATTTCTCAGAAAGTAATGAAGGGATCTTTCTCAAATTTCATACATACGTTCCCCTCAGTGCCTTGTTATGCATATTGCATTTTGAGACCAATCAGAAAACAACATGGCTGACAGGTAGCCATCTTGGATATTGACAATTGAAGTTTTTTATCGCTATTTCTCAGAAAGTACTGAAGGGATCTCTCTCAAATTTCATATCTAGGTTCCACTTGGTGCCTAGTTATGCATATTGCATTTTGGGACCAATCGGAAAACAACATGGCCGACAGGCAGCCATCTTGGATTTTGACAATTGAAGTTTGTTATCGCTTTTTCTCAGAAAGTACTGAAGGGATCTTTCTCAAATTTCATATGTAGGTTCCCCTTGGTGCCTAGTTATGCATATTGCATTTTGAGACCAATCGGAAAACAACATGGCCGACAGACAGCCATCTTGGTTTTTAGCCCACCATCATCAGATGGTGGGCTATTCAAATCGCCCTGCGTCCGTGGTCCGTCGTCCGTCCGTCCCTCCGTCCGTCCGTCCGTCCCTCCGTCCGTCCGTAAACAATTCTTGTTATCGCGAATCCTCAGAAAGTACTGAAGGGATCTTTCTCAAATTTCATATGTAGGTTCCCCTTGGTGCCTAGTTATGCATATTGCATTTTGAGACCAATCGGAAAACAACCTGGCCGACAGGCAGCCATCTTGGATTTTGACAATTGAAGTTTGTTATCACTATTTCTCAGAAAGTACTGAAGGGATCTTTCTCAAATTTCATATGTAGGTTCCCCTTGGTGCCTAGTTATGCATATTGCATTTTGAGACAAATCGGAAAACAACATGGCTGACAGGCAGCCATCTTGGATTTTGACAATTGAAGTTTGTTATCACTATTTCTCAGAAAGTACTGAAGGGATCTCTCTCAAATTTCATATGTAGGTTCCCCTTGGTGCCTTGTTATGCATATTGCATTTTGAGACCAATCGGAAAACAACATGGCCGACAGACAGCCATCTTGGATTTTGACAATTGAAGTTTGTTATCGCTATTTCTCAAAAAGCACTGAAGGGATCTTTCTCAAATTTCATATGTAGGTTCCCCTTGGTGCCTAGTTATGCATATTGCATTTTGAGACAAATCGGAAAACAACATGGCCGATAGGCAGCCATCTTGGATTTTGACAATTGAAGTTTGTTATCGCTATTTCTCAGAAAGTACTGAAGGGATCTTTCTCAAATTTCATACGTATGTTCCTCTTGTTACCTAGTTATGCATATTGCATTTTGAGACCAATCGGAAAACAACCTGGCCGACAGGCAGCCATCTTGGATTTTGACAATTGAAGTTTGTTATCGCTATTTCTCAGAAAGTAATGAAGGGATCTTTCTCAAATTTCATACATACGTTCCCCTCAGTGCCTTGTTATGCATATTGCATTTTGAGACCAATCAGAAAACAACATGGCTGACAGGTAGCCATCTTGGATATTGACAATTGAAGTTTGTTATCGCTATTTCTCAGAAAGTACTGAAGGGATCTTTCTCAAATTTCATATGTAGGTTCCCCGTGGTGCCTAGTTATGCATATTGCATTTTGAAACTAATCAGAAAACAACATGGCCGACAGGCAGCCATCTTGGATTTTGACAATTGAAGTTTGTTATCGCTATTTCTCAGAAAGCACTCAAGGGATCTTTCTCAAATTTCATATGTAGGTTCCCCTCAGTGCCTAGTTTTGCATATTGGGACCAATCCAAAAACAACATGGTCGACAGACAGCCATTATAGCTAAATCTTAAATTTTATATATAGCTTCCCCTTGTTTGAAAAGTACTAGCTATAGAGGGCTGTTTCTGAATTTACACAAATTAGTAAGACTTAGAAGAAGGGAAAAGTAGAGAAAAGATCAATCTGACATGGAACCTATGAAGATCATTCAATGGTGGGCGCCAAGATCCCTCTGGGATCTCTTGTTGTCAATTGAAGTTTGTTATCGCTATTTCTCAGAAAGTGATGAAGGGATCTTTCTCAAATTTCATACGTAGGTTCCTCTTGTTGCCTTGTTATGCATATTGCATTTTGAGACCAATCGGAAAACAACATGGCTGACAGGTAGCCATCTTGGATTTTGACAATTGAAGTTTGTTATCGCTATTTCTCAGAAAGTACTGAAGGGATCTCTCTCAAATTTCATATGTAGGTTCCACTTGGTACCTTGTTATGCATATTGCATTTTGAGACCAATCGGAAAACAACATGGCCGACAGGCAGCCATCTTGGATTTTGACAATTGAAGTTTGTTATCGCTATTTCTCAGAAAGTACTGAAGGGATCTCTCTCAAATTTCATATCTAGGTTCCACTTGGTGCCTAGTTATGCATATTGCATTTTGGGACCAATCGGAAAACAACATGGCCGACAGGCAGCCATCTTGGATTTTGACAATTGAAGTTTGTTATCGCTTTTTCTCAGAAAGTACTGAAGGGATCTTTCTCAAATTTCATATGTAGGTTCCCCTTGGTGCCTTGTTATGCATATTGCATTTTGAGACCAATCGGAAAACAACATGGCCGACAGACAGCCATCTTGGATTTTGACAATTGAAGTTTGTTATCGCTATTTCTCAGAAAGTGATCAAGGGATCTTTCTCAAATTTCATACGTAGGTTCCTCTTGTTGCCTAGTTATGCATATTGCATTTTGAGACCAATCGGAAAACAACCTGGCCGACAGGCAGCCATCTTGGATTTTGACAATTGAAGTTTGTTATCGCTATTTCTCAGAAAGTAATGAAGGGATCTTTCTCAAATTTCATACATACGTTCCCCTCAGTGCCTTGTTATGCATATTGCATTTTGAGACCAATCAGAAAACAACATGGCTGACAGGTAGCCATCTTGGATATTGACAATTGAAGTTTGTTATCGCTATTTCTCAGAAAGTACTGAAGGGATCTTTCTCAAATTTCATATGTAGGTTCCCCGTGGTGCCTAGTTATGCATATTGCATTTTGAAACTAATCAGAAAACAACATGGCCGACAGGCAGCCATCTTGGATTTTGACAATTGAAGTTTGTTATCGCTATTTCTCAGAAAGCACTCAAGGGATCTTTCTCAAATTTCATATGTAGGTTCCCCTCAGTGCCTAGTTTTGCATATTGGGACCAATCCAAAAACAACATGGTCGACAGACAGCCATTATAGCTAAATCTTAAATTTTATATATAGCTTCCCCTTGTTTGAAAAGTACTAGCTATAGAGGGCTGTTTCTGAATTTACACAAATTAGTAAGACTTAGAAGAAGGGAAAAGTAGAGAAAAGATCAATCTGACATGGAACCTATGAAGATCATTCAATGGTGGGCGCCAAGATCCCTCTGGGATCTCTTGTTGTCAATTGAAGTTTGTTATCGCTATTTCTCAGAAAGTGATGAAGGGATCTTTCTCAAATTTCATACGTAGGTTCCTCTTGTTGCCTTGTTATGCATATTGCATTTTGAGACCAATCGGAAAACAACATGGCTGACAGGTAGCCATCTTGGATTTTGACAATTGAAGTTTGTTATCGCTATTTCTCAGAAAGTACTGAAGGGATCTCTCTCAAATTTCATATGTAGGTTCCACTTGGTACCTTGTTATGCATATTGCATTTTGAGACCAATCGGAAAACAACATGGCCGACAGGCAGCCATCTTGGATTTTGACAATTGAAGTTTGTTATCGCTATTTCTCAGAAAGTACTGAAGGGATCTCTCTCAAATTTCATATCTAGGTTCCACTTGGTGCCTAGTTATGCATATTGCATTTTGGGACCAATCGGAAAACAACATGGCCGACAGGCAGCCATCTTGGATTTTGACAATTGAAGTTTGTTATCGCTTTTTCTCAGAAAGTACTGAAGGGATCTTTCTCAAATTTCATATGTAGGTTCCCCTTGGTGCCTTGTTATGCATATTGCATTTTGAGACCAATCGGAAAACAACATGGCCGACAGACAGCCATCTTGGATTTTGACAATTGAAGTTTGTTATCGCTATTTCTCAGAAAGTGATGAAGGGATCTTTCTCAAATTTCATACGTAGGTTCCTCTTGTTGCCTAGTTAGGCATATTGCATTTTGAGACCAATCGGAAAACAACATGGCCGACAGGCAGCCATCTTGGATTTTGACAATTGAAGTTTGTTATCGCTATTTCTCAGAAAGTAATGAAGGGATCTTTCTCAAATTTCATACATACGTTCCCCTCAGTGCCTTGTTATGCATATTGCATTTTGAGACCAATCAGAAAACAACATGGCTGACAGGTAGCCATCTTGGATATTGACAATTGAAGTTTTTTATCGCTATTTCTCAGAAAGTACTGAAGGGATCTTTCTCAAATTTCATATGTAGGTTCCCCTTGGTGCCTTGTTATGCAAATTGCATTTTGAAACTAATCAGAAAACAACATGGCCGACAGGCAGCCATCTTGGATTTTGACAATTGAAGTTTGTTATCGCTATTTCTCAGGGGATCTTTCTCAAATTTCATATGTAGGTTCCCCTCAGTGCCTAGTTTTGCATATTGGGACCAATCCAAAAACAACATGGTCGACAGACAGCCATTATCGCTAAATCTTAAATTTTATATATAGCTTCCCCTTGTTTGGAAAGTACTAGCTATAGAGGGCTGTTTCTGAATTTACACAGATTAGTAAGACTTAGAAGAAGGGAAAAGTAGAGAAAAGATCAATCTGACATGGAACCTATGAAGATCATTCAATGGTGGGCGCCAAGATCCCTCTGGGATCTCTTGTTTCCAGTTTTGCCTCTGCGTGCTGGGTGGTTTTTGGACAATTTCACCAAAAACAAACACAAACTGAGTTTCACAATTTAGTAGAAGTATATCGGTAAAATTTACTCCATCAAACTGTACCCATATGAACCACCAGTCGACCAGAACACTTATTACCATATATGCATGGCCAAACAACCATATTCAACAGTTTAAAGTTTCTCAGGGTACTCCGGCTGTCCTCCACCTCCAAAACCAGGCACATCCTTAAATAACCCAGCCGGCTGTTAATAGGACATTTAGTAAAATAAACCAAACCTGAATTTAACAGCTCAAAGTCAGTTCCTGAAGGTGCTTAAGTTATTTTATTTATTTATTTTCAAGTACATTGTATGTTTTCTTCCCAATTACATACATATTTAAAGTGTGTCACAGAATGCAAACATCCTCAATAAAAATTTTGTGTTTTTATTTTTGTGTTTTTTTTTTCACCTATAGCTAGCTAGCTGGTGGTTTTTGAAATCTCAAAGGATGCAAAACTGAAAAAAACACAACTGTGGCCTAAACTTCTAATTTAGAAGTGGAGTTTTATTTGAAGCTTAATTACTTTCAGTGTGTATATTAATGACATGTACATGAACAAGATATTTGCTTGGTAATCTGTTTTATTAACCTGTTCTTGGTGCACAAAACAATGATGATATTGCTATTACACCAGAATTTGCTTTTATTTATAATTTTAGTACATTGTATGTTTTCTTCCCAATTACATACATATTTAAAGTGTGTCACAGAATGCAAACATCCTCAATAAAAATTTTGTGTTTTTATTTTTGTGTTTTTTTTTTCACCTATAGCTAGCTAGCTGGTGGTTTTTGAAATCTCAAAGGATGCAAAACTGAAAAAAACACAACTGTGGCCTAAACTTCTAATTTAGAAGTGGAGTTTTATTTGAAGCTTAATTACTTTCAGTGTGTATATTAATGACATGTACATGAACAAGATATTTGCTTGGTAATCTGTTTTATTAACCTGTTCTTGGTGCACAAAACAATGATGATATTGCTATTACACCAGAATTTGCTTTTATTTATAATGTTTGTTTTGATTTGTCATTGTTTTGATGTTAATTGTGTTCATTTGAAATCCTGTATTGATTGTAATTGTATACATGAGTCATTGAGTGCGAGAGTTTATTTTATTTTTCATGTCATCCCAAGGCTTTTTGCTAGCTAGGTGACCTTGAATTGACATTTAACATTTCAGAGGTCAAATGACATTCTTAGGTCATTCTAATCACCTTTTGTCCATTGTCATTTAGCATACATCTGTAAACAATTCACATTTTCGACTTCTTCTTAGAAACTCCAGAACCAAGCAATTTCAATGAAACTTTGCAGAACCCTATAACATGGCCAAACTTCAACCAAAATTGTGAATTATATATGCATGGTCCCTATATAAACATGTACCTCTCGGGTGCCTAATAAAGAGACATGGCAAAATGGGGTCAAATTGACTGAAATTTCAAAAATCTTCTCCGACCAAAATATAAGGTAGAATCAAATATAATGCTCTTTGGAAGGGCCTTAAAAAGGTGTTTTTACAGAAATTGTTAATTTCATGAGCCTGCGGTCTCGCGTTTCTCCCTGGAGACGGGAAAGCTTGCCTGTAGTTTGCTGAAGTCACCTTTTTGAGCAGCATTTGTTGTATTGCCATGGAAAATCTTTCTGAAAACTTGGTAAGGATTATCAGTATGGGATGACAGTTTTATGGTATGCACATGCAAATTGGCCCAGACTGACCATCAGGGGCTGATGGGCAGGGCCAAAATGGGTCAAATTGCAATTGGACGACTGTTATGGTACATGGGCCTCTTAATTGTCTTTGAAATCTGGGGAATAATCCATGTCAAATAATTGGTAGTAGTTCATAATATGACTTGAATGGCATTGATATTGAAATACATTTTTTGTATACCAAAACCAGCTGTATTGTGTACATGTACTGTGTGGCGTTTTAGAAAATTAAAATCTGCAGCATTTATAATGCAGTGAATGTTTCTATTTTGTCAGTATATATCAAAAATGATTTTAACATATAACACTTCTTATGTATCCAGTGAAGATGGATATTTTTATTTAAAAAGACAAATATTCAGATATTTTATCAGAAATTTCATTAGAAAAAATACTTATATTAAATCTTGTACAATATTTTATGTACATGTTTGTAAGCTTAAGTTATACATTAATGTTCTCTGGCCGTAATCTGACCAAGATTTCCGTATATTATACTGTAATGGCCAAACATATCGTTAATTAATTAGTTATAGATTATACATTTCAGGGATTGGTGGTCAGTGTACTGGTATGAAATGGTCTGGTAGAATACTCTACTAGAATACAATATAAATCCTGTATCATTATCAGCATTATTGGCTCTAAATTAATCCGAACATTTTAAAATAGTCGTTAAACATATCATATATATATATATATATATATATACTACCCGGAAATCTATAAACGGTTCAGGCATACATGTATAAAGCAATGTTGTTGCTGGCTGTGTTAAATTGAATTTTCACATATTATTCCTGGAATTCGGTCCCAATATCATGGGGAGACTAAATTACTACATACAATATTTACTTGAAACTTGCTACAATCTTGAAACAGAAACCCAAACGATATCAACATATTGATTGACATTTGAGTTGACACTGGATTTGATTTGTTACATATTTAATGTACAACATTTAATGTATCTGTGCTCTTATCCTGTGGTTATTTGTCCTGTAATTGTCCTTTTTGGAAAAAGTTTTAATTAATTAGCCTAGGGAATAGTTAAGGGCACCTGTTTTGGAAATCTTACATACACCAAAGGTCTGATTTCAAATTTTGATTAAATGTGTACTACTTCACACAGTAAATGAAAGTACATGAACCTGTATGATGTAAAAAAAAATCTGTTCAACAGAAATCAAGAATGTACATGTGTATGTTAAATGTAACGTTTTAATAAAATAAAGGATGATGAATATTGTATTAGTTTTCATTTTTAGCCCACCATCTAATGATGGTGGGCTATTGCCCAGAAAGTATTGAAGGGATCATTACAAAATTTCACATGCACCTTTCTCTTGGTCCCTTGTGCACATTCCATTTTTGCAGCGATTGGAAAAGAACATGGCCGACAGGCAGCCATCTTGGATTTTGACATTGGAAGTTTGTCATCACTAAATCTCAGAAAGTACTGAAGGGATCTTTCTCAAATTGCACATGCAGGTTCCCCTTGATCCTTAGTTGTGCATATACCATTTTGGGACCGATTGGAAAACAACATGGCCGACAAGCAGCCATCTTGGATTTTGACAATTGAAGTTTTTTATCGCTATTTCTTGGAGGGTACTGAATGTATCTTTCTCAAATTTTATAAGTAGGTTCCCCTTGGTCCTTAGTTATGCATATTGCATTTAAGAACCAGTCGGAAAACAATATGGCCAACAGACAGCCATCTTGGATTTTGACAATTGAAGGTTGTTATCGCTATTTCTCAGAAAGTACTGAAGGGATCTTTCTGAAATTTCAAATGTAGGTTTCCCTAGGTCCTTAATTATGCATATTGCATTTTGGGACCAGTTGAAAAACAACATGGCCGATAGGCAGCCATCTTGGATTTTGACCATTGAATATTGTTATCGTTATTTCTCAGAAAGCACTAAAGAGGATATTTCTATAATTTAATATATCGGTCGCCCTTGGTCGCTAGTTATGCATATTGCATTTTAGAACCACTCTGAAAACAGCATGGCCGACAGGCAGCCATCTTTGATTTTGACAATTGAAGTTTGTTATAACTATTTTACAGAAGGTACAGAAGGAATCTTTCTCAAATTTCATATGTAGGTTCCCCTTGGTCCATCGTATTGCATTTTGGGACCAATCTGAAAACAGCATAAACGACAGACAGCCATTGTCGCTAAATCTCAAATTTCATATATAGGTTCCCCTTGTTTGAGAAGTACTGGAGGGATTTTTCTCAATTTACACAGATTAGTAATAGGAAGGGGAAAATAGAGAGACGATCAATCTGACATGGAACCTATAAAGATCATTCAATGGTGGGCGCCAAGATCCCTCTGGAATCTCTTGTTAGTTCAATCATTCCATTTTAATTTACCACCTCGGTAGATTGAATAATATAATCTTAAATGTACATTGCATGTAACAAGCATTTTTATTGGCTTAAAAATCGCCTTTTGATACAGTGTGTAATAATTTCTTAAGATATAAGAGTATATCAATAAAAGCAGATTTAATTTCCACGGGGAGTATGTATAGTAAATCAAGTTATAAGTACATGCCTGTATGTATAAGCTTGAATATAATTATATTTGATGTTATATGGAGATGTAACTTAAAAATTCAGGGTGCACTTTCTTCATAAACCACTTCAATTTATAATAAGAGTGCACTTTTTTTGTTTTATATATATAACTCCAAAACATCAAAGACATCCAAATATAATTAAGTTTTCTCCTACCCACATACAATGTACATAACCATGCTCATTATATTGCATCTTTTGGGGTTTGGAAGGATTCTACAAAAATCAGAAGTGAGCGGCACCTTAGGCTTAAAATAATTGTCCTCTGGGACTCGTCAGTGATGTTAGGGGCCGCATTGTCTTCTGGGACTCGTACGCGTCATGCGGTAATGTTAGGGGCCATTCATTGTCCTCTGGGACTCGTCATGCAGTAATGTTAGGGTCCGAATTGTCCTCTGGGACTCGTCATGCAGTACTGTTAGGGCCCGAATTGTCCTCTGGGACTCGTCATGCAGTACTGTTAGGGGCCGAATTGTCCTCTGGGACTCATCAGTGATGATAGAGGCTGTATTCACAGGCGTCTGAAGTTCTGACACTAAACTGAGATATAATACCATATAAAAAATAAGAGTATCTACTATCTTTTTTTATAGTAGATACTCTTATTTCTTATATGGTATTACATCTCAGTTTACTGTCAGAACTTCAGACGCCTGTGCTGTATTGTCGTCTGGAACTCCTCAATGATATTAGGGGCCGCATTTGGTAGAGCAAGGGTACGTAATTTCGCACAGTACGTAAATTCGCACACCTGACGATTTTTTGCGTTTTTCCTCCAAGTGGTCGAGGACTGTGCTTTTTCGTTTATATGTTGACTAATGCCAACCTTAGTGGAACATTTGCTATTTTAAGTACATCCTTTCAGATACAGTTCGTTTTGAAAACAAATTTTAACTGATACGACTCTTTTCCGATAAAATTGATACCGGATGATTCAATATTTTATTTAAAATAATCACAGTTGTTGATTGGCATGTGAATTTGCAAATATTTAGGGAAAATATCATTTGATCAGATTATAAACAAAACTGAATACAAATCCACTAAGTATAACTAATAACAGCGCTGACCTGCAGACACCCCGTTATTTTCACCGCCTTGTTTACATTACCTCCGTAGGGAGCGGTCATTATTTAAAGCAAAAATGGCGGTAAATTAACACTTTACAATTTCACATTATTTTGTTTTTAAAGATTTTTTTAATCATGGCATTGTGCTTAATCTTAGTTTAGGATGTTGTTTGTATACAAAATGGCTGACAACTATTTTTACCAACAGAATTAAAGAAGTTAGATGGGTGTGCGAAATTACGTTCCCGATCGTCTTCAAACCCAGCAATAAACACAAGTTAACGACAGCTCCCATGCGCAGTGATACGTGTGCGCATATCAGGTTATACACTTGTATGTTACGAAGCATTTGTACATCTAACAATGTGAGGTATTCTTTCCTGATTTGAAATTGATTTGATGGAAATGTATTTAAATGCATACCGAAAGTGTGCGAAATTACGTACCCCCACTCTATATATCCCTCAAGGATGACAAGTGCTGCCTTGTCAATAGGTTGGGGTTTTGTTCTACATCACAAGCCAAAGTTTCTTACCAGAGTAGCCCGAGTTTCCTCTGGCCCTGACACCATGTTAGCAGACATGGTGTCAGGGCCAGAGGAAACTCGGGCTGTGTACAGAGTAGGGACGAGCTCGAGAATGCCGACGTTGGAGCATTCGGCCAAGAATATCCTACATGTGATTGATGGCAAGTTCACCAAGTCGTCTCCAAACATGACTTAAACCAAGATCAGATAGAATCTTGTCTGCGAATTGCTCTGGTCCATATTGGTCATGGCTCTGACAAGAGGGATAATCTGAGACAAAGGAAACGAATGCGGTCTAAGTAAGCAGCTTTGTCTTAGTGGGGGTAATGGCTGTTAAACGTTATACTCGTTGAAATGACCGTAAACATCTCTCTAGTATTTTGTTAGAAGTTTGGCTACATGTGATGACGTATGGCAATGTGATGACGTATGGCATATACATGTAATTGTAGTCGTGGAATTTTTTTAAATGACTTGTACAATCTCTCGAGCTAAGAGAACTGTACAAAGAGAGATAACTCGTATGTGCCCCATACCAACACTTAATAATTTTGTTGAACTTTTTTTTTTTTAAATTTATTTTTCATGTCATTTTTAGATATTTCGCTCAGCACACTGAACATCATAAAGTTTCTTCAACGGACTGAACAGCATCTTGTAATATTTCATGCTGAACACCATCTTGTAATATTTCATACTGAACACCATCTGGTAATATTTCATACTGAATACCATCTTGTAATATTTCATACTGAACACCATCTTGTAATATTTCATACTGAACACCATCTTGTAATATTTCATATTGAACACCATCTTGTAATATTTCATACTGAACACCATCTTGTTACATTTCCTGCAGCAGATTAAACATTATCTTGACGCCCCGCCATTATCGAGGTATCCCTGGAAACCAGAGAATTCCTTTTGTTTCCATTTTCCGTCTACCTTCAACTTCACACACTTGGATATAAGAATATCTTATAATTGTGCATGTACTTGATAAAGCACATCCTCGTCACGATACACAGATACCAGGAACATATGCACGTTCAAATGTAAATTTTGTAAAATCTTGGCTTAATTCATAAATATTATATTTTGCTATAAAAACTTATAAGTTTAATATGATTTTGCTTTGAAGTACTATCGTATAGAAGATACTGACGTGCAAAAATGTATCATCTAATTTCAAACAATTTTTAATTACCAACAAAATGATCTATCAATATTTGTTTTGCATTGTACTAACCTGGATTGATATTTCCGGACTGGATTGACATGCCCGGACTGGATTGACATGCCCTGGGTGGATTGGCATGCCCGGACTGGATTGACATGCCCTGGGTGGATTGGCATGCCCTTGGTGGATTGACATGCGCGGAGTGGATTGGCATGACCGGACTGGATTGGCATGCCCGGACTGGATTGACATGCCCGGACTGGATTGGCATGCCCGGACTGGATTGGCATGCCCGGACTGGATTGGCATGCCCGGACTGGATTAGTATGCCCTTGGTGGATTGACATGCCCGGACTGGATTGGCATGCCCGGACTGGATTGACATGCCCGGAGTGGATTAGTATGCCCTTGGTGGATTGACATGCCCGGACTGGATTGACATGCCCGGACTGGATTGACATGCCCGGACTGGATTAGTATGCCCTTGGTGGATTGACATGCCCGGAGTGGATTGACATGCCCGGACTGGATTGGTATGCCCTGGGTGGATTGGCATGCCCGGGGTGGATTGGCATGCCCGGAGTGGATTAGCATGCCCTGGGTGGATTGGCATGCCCGGACTGGATTGGCATGCCCTGGGTGGATTGACATGCTCTGGGTGGATGAGTATGTCCTGGGTGGGTTGGCATGCCCTGGGTGGATTGACATGCTCTGAGTGGATGAGTATGTCCTGGGTGGGTTGGCATGCCTTTGGTGGATTGGCATGCCCGGAGTGGATTGACATTCCCTGGGAGGATTGACATGCCCGGAGTGGGTGAGTATGTCCTGGGAGGATTGACATGCCCGGAGTGGGTGAGTATGTCCTGGGAGGATTGGCATGCCCGGAGTGGGTGAGTATGTCCTGGGAGGATTGACATGTCCTGGGTGGATTGGCATGCCCGGAGTGGATTGACATGCCCTGGAAGGATTGGCATTCCCTGGGAGGATTGACATGCCCGAAGTGGATAAGTATGCCCTGAGTGATATATGTAGCTTACAATTGCATTTCATTTTAAATCCTGGACATAATTGCAGTGATGTTTAATGAATTCCTAATCAAGTGTTCACCTACCAATTAATGGTGCCCCGGTCTCACGCGTGATGAAGTTTAGGTAGCTTTGTCTTATATAGCTTGTACATGTAGCCTTGATTAATGGAGCTTTGTCTTATGAAAGATTTTCTTATGTAGCCTTGTCTTATGTAGCTTTGTCTAATGTAGCCTTGTCTAATGCAGTTTTGTCTTATGTAGCTTTGTCCAATGTAGCTCTGTCTTATGTAGCTTTGTCTAATGTAGCTTTGTCTTATGTAGCTTTGTCTTATGTAGCTCTGTCTTATGTAGCTTTGTCTAATGTAGCTTTGTCTTATGTAGCCTTGTCTAATGCAGTTTTGTCTAATGCAGTTTTGTCTTATGTAGCTTTGTCTAATGTAGCTTTGTCTAGTGTAGCTTTGTCTTATGTAGCTTTGTCTAATGTAGCTTTGTCTTATGTAGCTTTGTCTTATGTAGCTCTGTCTAATGTAGCTTTGTCTAGTGTAGCTTTGTCTTATGTAGCCTTGTCTAATGTAGCTTCGTCTTATGTAGGCTTGTCTAATGTAGCCTTGTCTAATGTAGCTTTGTCTTATGGAGCTTTGTCTAATGTAGCCTTGTCTAATGCAGTTTTGTCTTATGTAGCTTTTTCTAATGTAGCTTTGTCTTATGTAGCTTTGTCTTATGTAGCGTTGTCTTATGTAGCGTTGTCTAATGTAGCTTTGTCTAATGGAGGTTTGTCTAATGTAGCTTTGTCTAATGTAGCTTTGTCTTATGTAGCTTTGTCTTATGTAGCTTTGCCTTATGTAGCTTTGTCTTATGTAGCTTTGTCTAATGGAGGTTTGCCTTATGTAGCTTTGTCTAATGTAGCTCTATCTTATGTAGCTTTTTCTTATGTAGCTTTGTCTTATGTAGCTTTGTCTTATGTAGCGTTGTCTTATGTAGCGTTGTCTAATGTAGCTTTGTCTAATGGAGGTTTGTCTAATGTAGCTTTGTCTAATGCAGTTTTGTCTTATGTAGCCTTGTCTAATGTAGCTTTGTCTTATGGAGCTTTGTCTAATGTAGCATTGTCTAATGCAGTTTTGTATTATGTAGCTTTGTCTAATGTAGCTTTGTCTTATGTAGCTTTGTCTTATGTAGCGTTGTCTTATGTAGCGTTGTCTAATGTAGCTTTGCCTAATGGAGGTTTGTCTAATGTAGCTTTGTCTAATGTAGCTTTGTCTTATGTAGCTTTGTCTTATGTCGCTTTGCCTTATGTAGCTTTGTCTTATGTAGCTTTGTCTAATGGAGGTTTGCCTTATGTAGCTTTGTCTAATGTAGCTCTGTCTTATGTAGCTTTGTCTAATGTAGCTTTGTCTAATGTAGCTTTGTCTTATGTAGCTTTGTCTTATGTAGCTTTGCCTTATGTAGCTTTGTCTAATGTAGCTTTGTCTTATGTAGCCTTGTCTAATGGAGGTTTGTCTTATGGAGGTTTGTCTAATGTAGCTTTGTCTTATGTAGCTTTGTCTAATGGAGGTTTGCCTTATGTAGCTTTGTCTAATGTAGCTCTGTATTATGTAGCTTTGTCTAATGTAGCTTTGTCTAGTGTAGCTTTGTCTTATGTAGCGTTGTCTTATGTAGCTTTGTCTAATGTAGCTCTGTCTTATGTAGCTTTGCCTTATGTAGCTTTGCCTGATGTAGCTTTGTCTAGTGTAGCTTTGTCTTATGTAGCCTTGTCTAATGCAGTTTTGTCTTATGTAGCTTTGTCTTATGTAGCTTTGCCTTATGTAGCTTTGTCTAGTGTAGCTTTGCCTTATGTAGCTTTGTCTAATGTAGCTCTGTCTTATGTAGCTTTGTCTAATGTAGCCTTGTCTAATGCAGTTTTGTCTTATGTAGCTTTGTCTAATGTAGCTTTGTCTAATGTAGCTTTGCCTTATGTAGCTTTGTCTTATGTAGCTTTGTCTAATGTAGCTTTGCTTATGTAGCTCTGTCTTATGTAGCTTTGTCTTATGTAGCGTTGTCTAATGTAGCTTTATCTAATGTAGCCTTGTCTAATGCAGTTTTGTCTTATGTAGCTTTGTCTAGTGTAGCTTTGTCTTATGTAGCTTTGTCTAATGTAGCTTTGTCTAATGTAGCCTTGTCTAATGCAGTTTTGTCTTATGTAGCCTTGTCTAATGGAGGTTTGTCTTATGTAGCTCTGTCTTATGTAGCTTTGTCTTATGTACATGTAGCTTTGTCTAATGGAGGTGTGTCTTATGTAGCTTTGTCTAATGTAGCGTTGTCATGTAGCTTTGTCTTATGAAAGGTTTTCTTATGAAGTCTGGAATTGGGTATGGTAGTGATAAAAAAGAAATATTCTGATAATAAAGACGTTTTCATCAACGGATGTTCAAGATTAACCAAACTACAGTTTTCGTTAATTTAGACGTTAATATCAACTCACCAGTGCATACATATGTTCACTAATGAACATTGTTTCCCTAAAGTTTTCGGGTTTTAAACCAATTACTACCTCGATTCATGTACATTGTATGTAAGCAATACTACACGTAGAAAGCCGGAGAAAGCCGGAGATACACGGAGAAAGCCAGAAATGGTTCACCTTAATACAAGTGACGAGTCCGCGCAGCGTTCTGCTTACAAGAAGTAACGTATATATCCTTGTAGGATCTACTGAATTGTTATGTTATTGCTTTGCACTGATATAGGTTTTTACAAAACTTGGTTGTGGACACTTTTTGTTTAAGAAAGGGAAAGTCTTAGCTTTATGATGTATTTTTGACAAATATTACGCCTGATGACATTTTAATTAAATAACGTTTAAAATTAAAATCACTTTAATGGTTTTTTATTGGTAAAAAGACGTTTTCAACACACTCTCTGTAATATTATACAATGTTGGTGGCTTCCTACAATTGATTAATAGCTTGTCCTCTAAAGCTAGATAACTTTGCCAATAATTGGTCATCAGTTCAAGCACAATTTATTCTTACACCGAGTGGTATATGAATACATACATGTATAAATATACATTGTAGGTTGATTAAAAACAGAGTATTTGGAAAGACAACCGCATGTCATATTGCTAAAGGAACATTATATAACACAACCAATATGACTACACTGTCACTTTCATCAGACTAATGTCAAATGTGAAGCGTACCAGCAGTGGCATATTAGTGACCGAGATGGTCATAGACTCGACCGACTTTTTTAGGATGTTTCGTCTCTATCGTGGTCCTATATATTGACATCGAATTTGAAAACAGTGTGACGAGATAGTAAAAATAAATCTCTGATTTATCATATTGGTTGCGTTAGGACTTCCATCAGGAAATGTTCCAGGATACATGCGGATCTTACTTAGTCGTTGTAGATTGGAGGTACAATTGTTTGTAAGACTTGAGTACAGAAACATAATGACATCACGGAATGATTTTACACTGTATTCTGAGTAAACACTAGGTAAATATATGAAACATACCCTCAAAAGTACATCTGCGTATGCACTAAATGTCATATATATATAGCACTATTCTCTAGACAAATTATTACCTATGATCAGATTAACATAACATAATGTACATTTGATATGTAATTTAGAATTGCAGCTGACATTTGACCCCTAAAACAATGGATAGAGTTAACGTTGTTAGAATAATGTACTAAAATACCACACTCCTGTATGGTTATTTCAAAAGGAAAATCAAATTTAACATTTCACAGCGTTTAACGCCTTCACTTCAATTATACATTCATATCACTTTCTTACAAATAAAATGTGGACAGGTATCCTCGTGAATGTTGGAATGAAAAAAAAACGTGTAAAATTACAAGATGTTATACAAAATATGTTACATGAAATTAACATGTACATGTGTATATATTCCTAGCGATGTATCGATTTCATTCAACAAACTTCACCATTTTAACTCCTCGTTGATGTTACAAGAAAAAAAAACAAAAAAAAACCCACTAGTGTTAAATTACAATATGATATGCCAAATGAGATTTACTTATTATCGAAAATAACCTGAAAATATATCATAGCGATTTCGTTCAGCAGACTTCAAACACCATTTTAACGCCCTCATTGTTGAAGGGATAGCCCTGGAACCCTGTACTCTCCTTTTCCTTCCACTTGAGGTCCTCCTTCAGCTTGGTACATTGGGTTAAAAATGTTTCTTTGTAGTCTGGCAATTCCTTGATATAATGCATCCTGGTCACGATACAGATGTAGCCACCTGGAATCCAAATACATTAGTATTGATGGAAGGTAGTGTCATTACATTGTCTTACAAATATGTATTATACACTGGCGGATCCCCCCACCCCCACCCCACCCCCACCCTTTTTCGGAGGAGGACATTTCTTATAGCCTTAAAAATGCCTTGGCGGCCCCCAGACCCCTCGCCAAAAAAAAAAAAATTCGCTCGCATTATCACTAACTTACTGGACCCCCCTCCCTTTCGAAAACCCTGGAAATACAACATATTTTTCGCGCAATCATATAGAAATGATAAAAACCTGAACACACAAAGAAATATCATGTCAATAATCAGGATGTATAATCAACTTCTTAAAATATGAAAATGTCCTGACCCCCTACATGAAAATGGCCGATCTATGCATCGTGGCGGATTTTAAACAAACTGTATATTATTGGATTCGCTCATACTTTTTACTATCCAACCCTTTTTATCTCCGAGTTTAGATGACTTTGCCCCCAATTCTTAGAAAGTATACCTACCCTGGCTCTGACTATTAGAAAACAGAGCTTCCCTGGCTCTGAGCATTAGAAAACATAGCTACCCTGGCTCTGACTATTAGAAAACATAGCTATCCTGGCTCTGACTATTCTTAAACATAGCTATCCTGGCTCTAAGCATTAAAAAGCATCCACTCTGGCTCTGACTCTTTGAGAGCAAACTTTATCTGGCTCTGATTATTAGAAAACATAGCTACCCTGGCTCTGACTACTTGAAAACATACATGTAGCTACCCTGGCTCTGAGCATTAGAAAGCATCTACTCTGGCTCTGACTCTTCGAAAGCAAAACTAATCTGGCTCTGACTATTAGCAACATTGATAGCCTGCTCCTGATTTTAAGAAAGCATACCTTCTCTGGCTCTGACTATTAGCAACATTGATAGCCTGCTCCTGATTTTAAGAAAGCATACCTTCTCTGGCTCTGACTATTAGAAACATTGATAGCCTGCTCCTGATTTTAAGAAAGCATACCTTCTCTGGCTCTGACTATTAGAAACATTGATAGCCTGCTCCTGATTTTAAGAAAGCATACCTTCTCTGGCTCTGACTATTAGAAACATTGATAGCCTGCTTCTGATTTTAAGAAAGCATACCTTCTCTGGCTCTGGCTATTCTCTGGCTCTGACTATTAGAAACATTTATAGCCTGCTTCTGATTTTTATAAAGCATACCTACTCTGGCTCTGACTATTAGAAAACACAATTACGCTGGCTTTTAGAAGGCATATCTACCGTGGTTTAACTCATTCTACGGTTTACCTGGCTTGACGATCCTGACCATCTCCGGTAATGCAGCCGCTAGGGGGGCGGCGCTGCCATGCCAACCACAGATAGTAATGGCGTCATATTTATCTGAAACGGAATTGAGAGTTCTACGTAAATAAACTTTGATTTACTTCTCAGACAAACAACCACCGTGGCTTCAAAACGACGATATCAGTAGAATGTCTTTACTTTAAGAGAAGCAGTTCTAATGTGTGACTATCCCGTTATCCTTACCGGGTAAGATAGCATATGGCATGACACTGTGCACAATTAAACGCCATGTTGATCAACAGAATGCGGTAAAGTAGACTTACCGTACATGTAGTTTTGTGACCAGACCCTGTTTCATCAACATTCAAAACGGGGAAAAATCATTAAAGTGTTTTCCTCATGGGAAATTATTATTTGAAGTAAGGGCAGATATAAATTAAGGTACTTCCCCCTAAATTCTGCAATGCTAATTTATGAAAAATTGCAAGTAAAAGGTTGCTGATGGAACAGACAGGTAACAATACGTTTACCGGAAGTTGACAAATATATACTTACCGGAAGGAAATGGGATAGGTTCCGCGGAGAGTCCCATGTTATATAACTTCCGGTATAACCCTTTCTTTGTAGCCAACTCTATCATTCCCTCAGAAGGTTCCAAGGCGTCCATCACGCGAAAACCTAGTTTCTTCAGCTAAAGATTTAAGTAATTATGTAAGCACATATGCTCCATGGCTGGTAGGAAAAGTCAAAATTAATTATATGCTGCATTGATTACGATGAAATAATATATAAGCGATGATAGTTAATGAAAAAAATAATAAAGCAAAAAAACAAAAAACAAAAACAAAACAAAAAAACAAGAAAATTTAAGAAATTTAACATTTGACCAATGAATAAGTCTTGTTTTTATTTGTGTGCATATGAACTCCCTTCGTCCATATTCAAAAGTACGATTTGCCGTTGGGATATTTAGACGTTTTGGCAACGTTGCTGTTTTGCCAAGAAATCTTGAAAGATCGCTTTAAAGTTTTAGCAACATTAAAACAGATTCAAAGTGAAACATCGAAACTACCAATGACTGTGTTTTTATTTGGTGTTATTAATGCCTATGTTCTATATATGACATTCAGTAGTTATAAATCTTATTTCAAAACAACCTCCTCGATTATCATTTTCTGATTAATTAAGCATTGCATTTAAAACATTTAAAACCCTGTAGATTATGTGACGAACTTTAAACCAGTAGAAATGAGGCGAGAACCGTTTACCTCTTCAGCGACGAGTCCGGTACCAGCGGCAATATCCAGGATCTCTTTGGTATCCCTCCCGTCCGGAAACACTTCTCCAATGGCCCCGGCAGTGGTCACGTGGGCTGTGTATCCCTCCTCGATCACATCCTAAAACCAAAAGAAAGCCATATCTGTAGGCATCGAGGCTGTAATGTTCTACCATCTGAATATCCAGAAAACACATAATTCATGTTGTTTTAGAATTACAGAACATCCGAAACTTAATAATTGATTAGATCAGCGGGTCCGAGCATCCCACTTCTGAAGATTTTTCAAAATGATCTCCTTGTCCAAGCTTTTGATTCTCACTCATCACTGACGATTCAAACTCCTTTAACTAGCACAATAAACAAGAGATCCCAAAGGGATCTTAGCGTCTACCATTGAATGATCCTTATCTGTCAAATGAAAGACTGGTCTTTCTATTCTTTTCCCTTCTTGAACTCTTCTTTCAAAAAATGTGATACATTGTACAACACGATATATAGCAGAAGCAACCTGCAATTGTCAAAATCAAAGATGGCTGCCTGTCAGCCATATTGTTTTCTGATCGGTCCCAAAATGCAATATGCACGACTAGCGATAAAAGGAACTTACATATGAAATATGAGTAAGATCCCTTTAGGATCTTGTGAGCGATAACAAACTTCAATTGTCAAAATCCAAGATGGCTGCCTGTCTGCCATGTTGTTTTTCGATCAGTCTCAAAATGTAATATGCATAACTAGGGACCTAGGGAAACTTACATATAACATTTAAGAAAGATCCCTTTAATTGTCAAACTCCAAGATGGCTGCCTGTCTGCCATGTTGTTTTTCGATTTGTCCCAAAATACAAAATGCACAACTAAGAACCAAGGGGAACCTAAATCTGAGATTTGAGAATGATCCCTTTGCTTCTTTCTGAGTAATAGCGATAACAAGAATTGTTTACGGACGGACGACGGATCACGGGCGCATGGCGATTTGAATAGCCCATCATCTGATGATGGGCTAAAACATTTACAAAACAAATTCTTCATTGTCTACAACACGGTTTCCGTTCAATACGTTCATCCAAAGTGCTCACCAATCATTTCATTTATAGATCATCACGTGCCAAATAGGTACGCAAGCATCCCGTAAACACACCAACACGCCCTCGAATACGGATGTACTCAGCTACACGAATGTCGGTAACAAATGTAAAAGTCATGTCTTTCGTATACAAACACATTCGCTTCCATCCATACACATCTACACGCATCGTATATATATACCCGCATGCATTCATCAACACACCCGTAGACACATAAGTTTGAAAAACGGTAATTCATGTATCAATCGTTCGTAAAAAAAAACAACAGCATCGTTATACATGTATACAGATGGTACACCGCTTCATAGGATGTAACAAAATGTAGTTCAATCGTAAAGTGCAGTTGTACATGTATTCACCCGAAAGTTCTTAAGGAATTGAGACATTTTATCAGTACACCCGGTCATTGGAAGATGGAAAACTACCTCAAGAATGGAAAGAAGCTAACATCACTGCCATATACAAGAAAGGATCGAAGTCGGACCCAGGAAATTATAGACCTGTCAGCCTCACAAGTATTGTTGTAAAGACACTAGAGAAGTTAGTTAGAAACAGTATAGTTAATCACATGGATAAGAATAATCTTTTAAGCTCTAAACATTTTGGATTTATCTCGGGACGATCAACCCAACTTCAGTTGCTGAATGTTTTAGAAGATTGGACTGCAATTATAGATAATGGAGGAGAAATAGATGTAATTTATATGGATTTTATGAAGGCATTTGATAAAGTCCCGCATAAACGCCTCTTAAAGAAATTGATAGGATATGGCGTAAGCCAAACAGTAGTAAATTGGATAGAGGATTTCCTGAGTAATAGATGTCAGCGTGTTATTGTTAATGGTGAGATGTCAGAAACATACCCCGTAATCAGCGGCATCCCGCAAGGCAGTGTACTGGGCCCAATCTTATTTGTAGTATATATAAACGATCTTCCTGAAATACCAACATCTTCGTCGCCGCTATTTGCAGATGACACAAAGTTATACAGACGGATTAGGAACGAGGAAGATGTGAGAATCCTCCAGGAGGACCTGGATAAACTCCAAATTTGGTCGAACAAATGGTTACTCAAATTCCACCCTAACAAATGTAAAGTAATATCAATAAAAGCTTCCAAGAAAAGACATTACTATATGAATGGACAGGAAGGAGAGAGGATTCAGCTGGAAAACATCACACACGAAAAGGACATTGGGGTTACCATCGATGAGGACCTGAATTTCAAAACTCACCTGCATAACATTGTAAACAAAGCGAACAGCATAGTTGGACTGATACGAAGATCGTTTGTATATCCTGATGAGTCAATGTTCAAGTTATTATTTAAAGCTCTCGTCAGACCACACCTGGAATACGCGGCAAGTGTATGGAACCCATATCGAGTAGCAGATATCGACCTGATCGAGAACGTTCAAAGAAGGGCATCAAAACTTATTCCGGGACTCAAAAACCTTACATATGAGGAACGCCTAGAGAGACTAAATCTTCCAACTTTACAACATCGGAGAACTAGAGGGGACATTATCAATGTTTTTAAAATAGTTAAAAAAACTTTATGATTATAGAGTAACTGAGAACTTTTTCCAAATGGACAGTTCTAGTAGGACAAGAGGTCACTCTGAGTAAAATTTTAAGAAACGTTGTAATCTAGAATTAAGAAAGAATTTCTTCAGTAACAGAATAATAGATGTATGGAATAATTTGCCGCAACATATTATAGATGCAGATACTGTATACAACTTTGAAGTAATGCTAGATAAACACTGGAAAAATATTCATTTTAAAGTTTAACATTTTAGATATATTGAGGAAACATAGCCATTGATATACTGGAAATCAATCATTCATTTATTTTATGTACATATATTGTTGATATGGATATAGAGGCTTCCAGCCTGCATCCATTAATTATCCTAATAAATCCTAATAAATGTAAAAATACTGTTTAAATCTACAGTTATACTTATTTGTCTTTCTTATATAATCTGCAATATATACATTGTACATTGATTAACTTTCATAATATTCATATTATTCAGACAAACCAAATTGTCTACGTACGTACGTGCCGGTTTGTAATTGGGTACATTCTAATAAAACATCGTCCCGACCAATTATATCCGGAATTCGACCGGTCATTTTTCGATCAACTTCTCCAGACCGAAACTTCTGTAAACCGAACAAATATCCCTGTCCCATGCATGTTCGGTTTATAGAGGTTCCACTGTACAATGTACATGTATACATATACAAGCTATATTTAACTTAAACATTCTATCATCAGTTGTCCCATGTACCTTAGTGGGCACGTCTGTTTTTAACTGATTTGATGACACAAGGCTTTTCACTTTCAACTTCAGCAAAAAAGACTCCTGTAACATCGACTATGGATCAAAATAATTTCTTTTCGCAAACTATGCTGGACTTCACACAAGGGAGCATTTTGTTAAACATATCTATTGAAGGATTTTTGGTAAATTTCAAAAGCAAATTTTGTTTGGCATTATACCAGGAACCTACAAGTAATTTTTTTCAATTATAGGTCTTTTAATCAGAATTCCATGGAACCTACCAGCATAATATCTTGATTCTAGAATGTTTGGTTATTGAAAAGAAGTCGTTTAAGTATCTTACCAATTTGGTCCCTCTGACCTTGAAATGGACCATTTCTTACATCAAACTTTGTGTGGCTTCAACCCAGGAACAAACATGATAAACATATTGAATCTGAGCCTTTTTTTTCTTCTTTTTTTTTGAGAAGTTGGTTTTTAAAAGGAAATTAAAGGTTGAAGCCTGACTAACAGCGAACCACGACATAAACTCATCCTGTAACAGTTGAATGTTTTGAATAATGATTAGCCAGTCCTTAACCGCATGGGTAGGGAAAGATCACACCCCCATCCAGAAAACGTGATTAGACATTTTTCTCATATTTCATTCCTCCAGTTGTTGTATATGAGAGATATATCTGTAGTATGTATGTCTGTCAGTCAGTCTATGTCTGACGGTCCTTCTAGTTTAGTTGAAACATATTTTATTTGAAAAATTCAAATGAAATTGGACACAAGTTATACAACTTAGTAACGTCCTTTTTCATAAACTATTATACAATGGTAAATACATGGCAGCATTTTATGTAGAAATTTGATATATACATATATTTAGATAGAGCAAAAAACTTAACATTATCATACTCTGGTGTAGATTCACAATCCTTAATTCCTATATCAGCACTAGTTATTCATTTGATATTTAACATATATATACATAAATAACACTAACTTAGTATGGCATAGAATTAAATTAGTTTGTATCTAGTACTTGTAAAACTTAATAAAGTGAATACAAAGAATAATTAATGTACCGTAATCATTAAGTACAAAACATTGAATAAATAAGTTATTGTATGCAAATTGTAAATTAATCACTTCTAATTTTACTATACATAGTATTTTACAGTTATTTTTAGCTTTGACAGTTTATGGAAAACGATTGGTATTCTTAATATATTCTTGTACAAACAATCGTATATTATCATTATCATACCTGTCCAGATTAATAGAACCATTCAACAAAACATTTAAATCAACAGTTAAACAATTTTCTAAAAAGTATATCACGGCAGTTGTTGTATACGTTACACTGAAAAAAATAATGAAATTGATTTTCTAATGGATAAGAACAATTACATTCTGGTGATAATACTAAGTTACATTTGAAAAGATCTGCATTTAACGTGCTACAGCCGTGCCTGAGTCTAGTGTGTATAATATCAAGTTTTCTATTGCCAACAGACAGTTTAGTAACAGGTTTGCCTTTCCGAGAAACACTGTTTTTGAATTTGTGTACCGATTCTTTAGTTCTGGTAGATATATCTAGCGAATTCCACATTTTCAGAGTACTGGGTATAAAGGATTTTTCATACAAAACATATCGACACTTGGGTAGTACATAATCTTGGCCATTTCTTATATTATATCTACTATTGTCATTTACTCTACTGGGTAAAATATCATTTAAATCAGAAGGAGCTAGCTTATTATGCATTTTGTACAACAATAACAACTTTTTCTGTTTTCGTCTGTCTTCGAGTTTTTCCCAACCAGTTTCATCATACAAGGACTGTCTACTAGCAAATAAAGGCAAACCTGTTACTATTCTGGCCGCTTCCAGCTGTATTTTTTCTATCTTATCAATATCTACAATGGTACAACCATCCCACACTTCACTAGCATATTCTAAAATAGGTCTAATGAATACAATATATAATTTAGATAAAATTTCTTTTTTAACAGTAAATTTCAACTTTCGTAAAACAGACAAATGCTTAGAGGCTGATCTGACAATATTAGATAATATGTGTTTCCCCACTTTCCATTTTCGTTTAAAGTTACTCCTAAGTGTTTATGTGTAGCACTCTTTGTCAGTGTTGTATTATTAAAAGTCAACCGAATATCAAGCTGTTCTAGAGAACCATTAAAAATAACTACGTCTGTTTTATTCGGATTAAAATTTACATTCCATTTCTTCGACCAATACTCAATAACGGCTAAATAACAGTTCATATAATTTTCAATATCTGCGTTGTTATTGGAAGAATATGCCAGCGAAGTGTCATCAGCAAACATTCTTGGCATTGAAAATAAATTTTCACAAATATCATTGATATATAACAGAAACAAAAACGGACCTAATATAGAACCTTGTGGTACAGCAGACTTTATGTATCCTGTATAAGAAACTGCATTGCATATATAAACAATTTGATTTCTACCCCTAAGGTAAGCTTTCAACCAATTAAAAATATTCCCTTTAAAACCATATGCTTTAACTTTCATCGTCATGCCAATCTCTATCAAAAGCCTTTGAAATGTCAAAAAATACCATACAGGTTTCTTTTTTGTTTTCTAAAGATAAATAAACAAATGTTATGATGTATTTCTAGCAATTGTGTAACAGTTGAATGACCTAAAATAAAACCGGACTGATATTTGTATAAAAGATTGTTATCGATGACAAAATTATATAAATGTTTGTAGATTACTCGCTCAAACACCTTACTAACAGTACTAAGAAGAGAAATAGGTCTGTAATTAGAGGATAAGAAACGTTCACCTTTTTTGAATAAAGGTGTTACTATAGCAGTTTTCCACCGACTTGGAAACTTGCACTGACTCAGAGACTTATGAATGTTGTTTGTGTGTTCGCATGGTATTAAATACAGTCTATACTTCTGGTAAGTATTCAAATGTAAAAAGTCTTGATTTAAACATTTCTTCTCTCTCACACTTGTTCCTCCTACATATATAAATCAAATCGAGATACGTTTATTAAGGCGAATCTCACCCGTGTACATTTTTTTATTCTTACGTAAGTTGAATTTTGTTCTTTTTTCCTTCTGTATACTGTTTCAAACTGCTGAATTGCATATTTCAAAGTTGCAGATATTACCGTTCGCTTCCCAATATGTTTTTATTTATTCACTTTTGATAAAGGTAGTGACTACTTAAGTCATAGGGTGGCGATTAGGACATTTTACACAAAAGTCTATAGCAGATGATTTCCTAAATCATTTTTGTCGTTTTTAGTAAAAATCCAACTAAAATGTTGGCAAATTTTGGTTACTTTAGAGTTTGTTTCTTAAGCAATACCTTTTTTTTCGTGAATTATGAAGCACTTCATATCTAGGTTTCTTTAATATTATTTATTCTTTTGCTCATCAACATGGATGTCGAATCGAACCCAGGTCAAACGAGTTGTCTATTTTTCATTTAAATATATAAAGTGTTCGAAATAAACTTCAGCTGGCTCTACAAACCATTCCTTCGTTACATGACCTCCATATCGCATAATATATACATTTTTTTTATTTAAATCACGATAAAACATGTATTTTAGGTCTATATTTTGGTCAATAACAGACGTTGGTGATAGCAACTCAGTATAGTCCAATATGTACGTGACAGTATTAGTATTTACGATGGTGAAGATTTTGAAATTAGGTAAAGCGTCTGGTGGTCATCACTGTCATGTATGTATTTTACCAGTCGGTAATTGTCGCTATTGTCTATTGTCCATACTGTAGGTCAATTAGTATAAAGGAAGTCGCTCACATGTTTGTATACTATAGCAATACTGTCCTACTATGCTAAGCGTTTGTATGACCATGATCGACGTATAATAAAGTGACTTGTACCAGGAATACGGTGTGGTGTTATGACAATCACGTTAAAATTCACATCTAATACTGTTTTTAAACCATTAACATTGTTGTTCAATTTGTCACTATCTACCTGTACTTTGTTCTTTTGGAGCAAATAAAATATGTATATTTATAAATACAAATAACCTCACCTTGGCATTGACCTAAAACAAGTGTCATCACTTAATGTATACATATGCACGGTCTCTTTTTAATTAATGAGAGTTCGTAAGGCGTATTAAGTAACATGTATATTCTCTACAGGCCCCGAGGTTCATCAGATTTCAGATTTTTTTTATTGTTCTCTCAAATAAATATACATGTCTGTAAAAGAAGTCCCACGTAAAAAGCAAAAGATTTTACAAATGACGGAACATAACAAATCTTATACACTATTTAGAATTTGTTCAAGTCTTTCAACAAACTTTTGAGAGCACACGAATATAACACAGAGAAACTAAATCTTTCATTTTTGTCAGAGTTTAGTTTATTGGTTTATTGTCCTATTAACAGCCAGGGTCATTTAAGGACGTGCCAGGTTTTGGAGGTGGAGGAAAGCCGGAGTACCCGGAGTAAAACTACCGACCTACGGTCAGTACCTGGCAACTGCCCCACGTAGGTTTCGAACTCACAACCCGGAGTTGGAGGGCTAGTATAAAGTGTCGGGACAGCTTAACCACTCGGCCATCGCGCCCCCTTTTGTCATAGTAGGATATGAACAGAGCCTATATACAAATGTATCACTTAATTACGTCTCTGGTATGAACAATAATAGTTTGCAATGTATACATTTCTAATTTGGCATACATGTCCTAATTACAAACAAGAGATCCCAGAGGGATCTTGGCGCCCACCATTGAATGATCTTTATAGGTTCCATGTCAGATTGATCTTTTCTCTACTTTTCCCTTCCTCTAAGTCTTACTAATCTGTGTAAATTCAGAAACAGCCCTCTAGTACTTTTCAAACAAGGGGAACCTATATATAAAATTTAAGATTTAGCGATAATGGCTGTCTGTTGTTTTCAGATTGGTCCCAAAATGCAACACCAGGGACCAAGGGGAACCTACATATGAAATTTGAGAAAGATCCCTTCAGTACCTTCTGTAAAATAGCGATAACAAACTTCAATTGTCAAAATACAAGATGGCTGCCTGTTGGGCAGGTTGTTTTCTGACTGGTCTCAAAATCCAATATGCATAACTAGGCACAGAGGGCAACCTACAAATGAAATTTCAGAACGATCCCTTCAGCAATTTCTGATAAATAGCGATAACAAACTTCAATTGTCAAAATCCAAGATGGCTGCCTGTCGGCCATGTTGTTTTCCGATTGGTCCCAAGATGCAATATGCAGAACTACAGACCAAGGGGAACTTACAAAAATGTTTGAGAACGATCCCTTCAGTACTTTCTGAAAAATAGCGATAACAAACTTCAATTGTCAAAATCCAAGATGGCTGCCTGTTGGCCATGTTGTTTTCCGATAGGTCTCAAAATGCAATATGCATAACTAGGCACCAAGGGAAACCTACATATGAAATTTGAGAAAGATCCCTTCAGTACTTTCTCAGAAATAGCGATAACAAACTTCAATTGTCAAAATCCAAGATGGCTGCCTGTCGGCCATGTTGTTTTCCGATTAGTCTCAAAATGCAATATGCATAACTAGGCACCAAGGGGAATCTACATATGAAATTTGAGAAAGATCCCTTCGGTACTTTCTCAGAAATAGCGATAACAAACTTCAATTGTCAAAATCCAAGATGGCTGCCTGTCGGCCATGTTGTTTTCCGATTGGTCCCAAAATGCAATATGCATAACTAGGTACCAAGGGGAACCTACATATGAAACTTGAGAAAGATCCCTTCAGTACTTTCTCAGAAATAGCGATAACAAACTTCAATTGTCAAAATCCAAGATGGCTGCCTGTCGGCCATGTTGTTTTCCGATTGGTCTCAAAATGCAATATGCATAACTAGGCACCAAGGGGAACCCACATATGAAATTTGAGAAAGATCCCTTCAGTACTTTCTCAGAAATAGCGATAACAAACTTCAATTGTCAAAATCCAAGATGGCTGCCTGTCGGCCATGTTGTTTTCCGATTGGTCTCAAAATGCAATATGCAATATGCATAACTAAGCACCAAGGGGAACCCACATATGAAATTTGAGAAAGATCCCTTCAGTACTTTCTGAGGATTAGCGATAACAAGAATTGTTTACGGAGGGACGGACGGACGGACGGACGGACCACGGACCACGGACGCAGGGCGATTTGAATAGCCCACCATCTGATGATGGTGGGCTAAAAAAGGGAAATAACAGCGATACCTGCGCTCCGTATAGCTCAGGTAAGACTCCTCAAACGGTCAATGCCTGATCTATCTACGCCGTAACACATGTGAACACTTTCACTCACAAATCCATACACATGTATTAAACACACTTACAACCAACATAAAACATACGACGCGACCAATGTCAAATAAATACACCTGTATTCAATTTCAATTTACATTTCAGAGTAATGCATATACGTATAATCACCCGCAAATTCCCAGATAATTCTTGGTTCCCCTATCAAATGCACTATAAGCTAGTGGTACAGGACGGAACGGCCAGCTCCAAATGACCCACTTCGATGTCCACCACTCATGTGGAACGTCCATGTTTTGCACAGGATTTGTTTTTTTCAGAATCGTAAACAAGAACACGTGTACATTTTACGACCTTACGCTTACACACACATACATCTGCATTGTATCAACACACACATCGACATGCACTGCATTACACACGTACATGTCCGTGGTAGCGTGTGTTATGCGTGAAAGGTTAAAAATACTACATGTGTGTACCTACCTGTTCATAGTTAGAAGCTACGTGAGAATAACGGTCTATTCTCTCCCTGTCCGAGATGTTCGCTGCAAAGACACCATCTATATTCTTGTAACTTGACATACCTCTGGTTTACAGGCGAACCACTGCCACTGCTGAAAGTACGTCGATGTGTGACAGAGGAAGGGATAGATATAGTTCACCGCTCGTGTTGCATATGTGTAATGAAATTTCACCGTGTTGTGTTTAACAGTAAGCTTACCACGCCTCCTCTCAAAACCACACACTGTATGCAGTGTCACGGTCGAATGAATATATACATATATATTTACTATACAGGTAGAAAGTATATATATGTGAAATTGTTGTGCGTGCACGGATGCTGCAAATTCTTACCGCAAAATGTCCTGATCCCTTTGAATTAGCATTCCTTTATAGGTTTTATATAGCCCGCGAGTTTACTCTGGCCCTGATAACACCAGACATGGTGTCAGGGCCAGAGGAAACTCGGGCTAGGTTTTATAAGGCATCTCCAATTTTCCCAGTTTTTTTAACTGTTTGTTTGTGTGTTTTTTGCTGGGTTTATCACCCCGTGAATAGCCATATGCAGGGTCTCCTTGTAGAAATGTATAATACCTAGCTCCCTTAACAATTATGGGATGTCCGTCGCAAAACAGCCACAACAGTACAGAGTGGCTTGGTACAATTACCATGAAACTGTTGAAGTTGTGTTTTGCATGCCCGATATAGACTTATACACACTAAAACATGATATCAATTTTGTAAAAATCTTAAATTATTTCTGCACCAAAACAAGAATTTAAAACTAATCGTCATTCTACTGAATATAATTAAAGGCGAAACTATAGAATGCCTTGTCATATTGAAAACCTGAAAATACACGTGCATCCATGTATGTAGATCTATATGTAGTAGTACATATGTTGAAACTTTTGTCAGGTCAGAATACTGTAATAAAATTATACATCTATCTTGAAATATATTTTGTAGAGTGTATGCAAAACTTACTAATTTGATACAAGTACAAGGTGTTTGTTAACTTAATGTTTAACATGACGACTGCAATTTGTATATGGCCAATGGGTCTAGTAACGAGGTAATGTAAACTACTTACATAGTATATTCACGAATGGTTAAAGTAAACTGCTTAATGTTTCATATATATTCAATGCTGGATTTACGCATGGTCACGAACCACTATTTAGGGAAAGCGCAGAGCTCCACAATTCATTACATGGCTTTCCCCTTTACTACTGTACGTTTCCCAACTGTCTCAGTATGATCTATATACCTATTGTCTCAGTATGATCTATATACCTATTGTCTCAATATGATCTATGTACCTATTGTCTCAATATATTCTATATATCTATTGTCTCAATATAATCTATGTACCTATTGTCTCAATATGATCTATATACCTATTGTCTCAATATGATCTATATATCTATTGTCTCAATATAATCTATGTACCTATTGTCTCAATATAATCTATGTACCTATTGTCTCAATATGATCTATATACCTATTGTCTCAATATGATCTATATACCTATTGTCTCAATATAATCTATGTACCTATTGTCTCAATATAATCTATATATCTATTGTCTCAATATAATCTACATTGTATATACCTATTGTCTCAATATGATCTATATACCTATTGTCTCAATATGATCTATATATCTATTGTCTCAATATGATCTATATATCTATTGTCTCAATATAATCTATGTACCTATTGTCTCAATATGATCTATATACCTATTGTCTCAATATAATCTATATACCTATTGTCTCAATATGATCTATATATCTATTGTCTCAATATGATCTATATATCTATTGTCTGAATATGATGTATATATCTATTGTCACAATATGATCTATATATCTATTGTCACAATATGATCTACATGTATATACCTGTTGCGCAAACATGATTCTGTTTAGATCTGCCACGATTTCCATCAATCTGATTGATATATAGATCATCATTATATACTACTTCATAACGTTCTACAGAGTGATAATCTGTATTTTTGATCAGATCTCGTGATCTCTCATGATCACCACGACTTACTACCAAGTTCGGTGACATTCTGATTCGATCTCTTACATTCGTGAATGTCATTTAAGCTACAAGTATCCTACGATTTATGGTCACGGTATGAGCAAGACCGCCACTAGTTATCCTCTTATTCGGTCCAGATATGTATGAATTGTAAGTAAAATCGCTGTTCTCTTATTAAAAAAGTTTACAGTATATTGTCATGAAAATTTAAACAAATGTAGCGGGCATTACATTTACACAAGTCTTGCGAGTTAGCTCTGCACACTTGAGACATTTTGTACACTGTTTATTACACCCCAATTATCCTCATTTTATAAAATTATGTTTTATAGAAAGAAACTAATATTTGTTCTGTCAGGTTTATTGCCGTTGTCCGTTGATATTTTTCAGATATTTATACTTTCTGTGTACCTTGGAGGAATCGTCACGAAACATGAGGAAACCGTGTTTGCAGGGATGCATCCTCCCTCGTTTATACTGGAATCATAAACTTCACTAGAATCTCTAATTAATATTTTACTACGAGAATTTGTCAAACTTTTCATTTCGTTCTTAATACAGTCGTATTGTGATTTGGAATGACTCCAAAAGAGCTTTTGATTAATCTTGAACATCATTTCCTTAAACACATCCCTTCAATCAAAACCTTTGATTTTGTCAGTATTCGAGTTTCCAACTAGGGGCAGATAATCTAGTATTTGAATTTAGCTTGGAAATTCTTAACACAACAACTTAGGGTCTGGTGGCCAGTCTACAGAACAGGTATCGGAAATATTCCTAAATATTTCACTTTTACCTAAAGATATGCCGTTCTTTTTAAATTATATATATATATATAGATACATTGGCCATGTCGATCGTATATACCCTTTATGGTATTGAAATCAACTCTCCAATACCTGCCGCTTATCCCTCGATTTTTATTTACAACACAACCAGCATGCGGGGGCAGCTTATAGCTAAGCTGTATGGTAAAGGTGGTGACGTCAATTATCAAATGTTTGATTCCATTTATAGATAGTGACATCCCTGCTTCCCCTACCTAAGGTGTTTTCATGCCCTAGTTGATTCAACATTAAATGGCTTGTTCCAATTATCGCAATTTCGATGACATATGGCGATATTTTTGCCAGTGAAAATTTTGTCACGATCCTTACTATGATCATGATTCCATCAAGTTTCCTCACGGTGACTACGATTCGATCCCACGACCACCTACGTTCATCACGCTTCGTTCAAATCGTGGAGATCGCAGAAATCTTTGCCGCGTGCATACGTTCGAGATATTCATGTATAATGAAATATCAATATGGATGTTTAAGGAAAGTACATGCATCTCTTTTACATGCAACCGACTAACTTTGTTTGCTTTAGGGGTGTAACGTCGTCGTAACAATCGAGGTTATATTATGCGGAGGGTGTCATCTTTAGTTTGATTTGATGTGTTTAACATCCCATAAATATGGTCATTTATATAAATTAAGGACAGCTTCCCCTGTGCGCAAGATAAAAGCACAGAAAGACAGCAAAGAGTAAAAGAAAGGGGAAAAAAACTAAATAAAATAATCCCACGTGTTGTAATTGACCAGAAGATCTATTCGGTCTTTTCAACGGTCACTAAATCGAAGACACAGAAGAAAATTCCCGATTAAGAAAAAAAACAACTTTTAGCCGCCTACGATCAACAAGCGAACCATATTTTTGGACTCTCCGGTGTCTCCTGGAGAGAAGACAGAAACCAGTCCGACCCTACAGGGGCGGCAATTAATCGCTTCATAGGACATTCAGTGGGAAATAACGAAGTGAAACCATTCTTGACCCTGCAGAGGACCCACCCTTGACCATGCAGGAGACCCATCCTTGACCCTGCAGGGGGCCCATCCTTGACCCTGCAGGAGAACTGCAGGAGACACATCCTTGACCATGCAGGAGACCCATCCTTGACCATGCAGGAGACCCACCCTTGACCATGCAGGAGAACTGCAGGAGATCCATCCTTGACCCTGCAGGAGAACTGCAGGAGACCCATCCTTGACCATGCAGGAGACCCATCCTTGACCATGCAGGGGACCCATCCTTGACCATGCAGGAGACCCACCCTTGACCATGCAGGAGACCCACCCTTGACCATGCAGGAGACCCATCCTTGACCCTGCAGGGGGCCCATCCTTGACCCTGTAGGGGGCCCATCCTTGACCCTGCAGGGGGCCATCCTTGACCCTGCAGGAGACCCATCCTTGATCCTGCAGGAGACCCATCCTTGACCCTGCAGGAGAACTGCAGGGGTCCCATCCTTGACCCTGCAGGAGAACCATCCTTGATCCTGCAGGAGACCCATCCTTGACCCTGCAGGAGAACCATCTTTGACCCTGCAGGAGACCTAGTGGGCGTTATTTTGGACTCTCCAGTGTCACCTGAAGAGAAGGCGGCAAGTGAAACCATCCTCAACCTGCAAGGGACTCACAATCGGTCGCTTCTTCTGAGATGCAGAAATCTACGGCAGACATATCTTTCCCTACAAAGTTTCCTTGATTCAGTTATTGGCGCTGGTTAAAAAGCTTGCTGCTCGTCAACTTTTTTCGTCGATCTAGTTGCCTTTTTAATGAAGCTAATTCTCCACACCTATACTTTCTTTTGAAATATCTTGGATGCGAACAAACAGTTAGATTGTTCAGAGTTCAACTTAGCACTGTTATAAAATATGTATCATAGTTTGATGAAACTACAGCGGTGTTTACTTTTCACATACATATCTATGCAAAAATATCATTTTATAATCACATCGATGTACGATAAACATATACTCTCACATGGTAAGCATGACGCACTGGAGGAACTTGTAGACGACAATGATTCTAAATCAAATATAATTTGACAAAAAAATCATTAACACAATATGTATACATATTATAAATATATATATCTACAATGACGTGGATATCAAATCCTGTCCTTAAGTCTCGGTACTTTACTTAGAGGCTTTGTTTTGTGTAAATTTATATGATATTTTAAGGAGTTACCTCTATATGTTGCGCACTGTCAATGGCGGAGACGTCACGTTTTTCGCGCCACTTTCGGATTTTTTTCATAGAAGTATGAAAAAAAAATCTCAATCAATCAGAAAGACGCATTCTGCGTACAGACAATAGAAAATTAATTATAAGAGGGCAAACAAGGTAAGAGAAAAGTAATGGTGAATATCAACCATCGGGGTAAGATAATTAAACTGTCAAACACTCAGCAAGCCACGTGTTTGGCAACTTAAGAATCTTCCCCTCGGGTTGAGATTCCCCTTTGCCATCCCCAAGGGAGTAAAAAATTGTATTAACACATATTCGATCTTGATAATTCCCTTCATTGCAAGGCATCAAATAGAAATGAAAAACACGATATATACACAACTTTCTTTTTTGCACTTAACCTGGCAATCAATTGACCCATAGGGAATTTAAGTAGTTCACCTTGTCGTCTGTGAGTTTTCTTGAGGTACACTATATACATGAGACTTAGCATAAATCCCAATCCAACTGTCCTTGTACAAGTTGCTTTTGAGGCCAGGGAGCGATTGATTTCGATTATATGATTTCTTAGCTATTAGTCACTGTTGGATTATTTTTATTCCGCTTCAAACAATAGCAGTTCAATACGGAGGTAATGTAAACGAGGTAACGAAAGTGACGGGGTGTTTGCAGCCGATATGTTAATAGTTATTCTACCATGTTTGCTATGCAACGCCAGTTTTGATTGGTTTAAAACCATGTATTATTTTCCAATAATACACGCTCGTGCCAATAATACACTCTCGTGAGTCACGGCTGTTACAATTTTATATATCTAAAATTCACCCGTTTCATAAAAGGTTACTATAGCCGAGTGGGCTAATGGGTTAGTATTTCAATACATTTTTATCACGACGCGAGTTCGAATCCTACGGAGGCCCCCCTCTTTTTTTCTTTTTCTTTTTAATTCTTTTTTTTTAATTTTCAAAATCAATGCCATATGATAGATGCTTTTGATCGTAGTACTGTATTGCCTGTATATTTCATCAACAAATAATGCAATACTCAAGAAATAAATTACAAGGTTTTCTCGGGGTTTCTTTGCTGTTTTTCTATTAGAAAGAGGTCGATCTCAGAACTAAACAGTACATGGTAGAACAGAAATAATCAACTTTGACTCGTGTATTGTTGCAGGATATACAACTCGGACTCGGATATTTTGCAATTTTAATTAATAAATCAGGCCTGCGGCCTTCGTTATTAATTTAATTGCAAAATATCCTCGTCCTCGTTGTATATCCTGCAACAATACACAAATCATCGTTAATTATTTCTTAAATAATTGGTGTAGTTGTATTCAGTTTTCGTTATGCATTTGCTGATCAAATGATATTTTTCAAAATACTTGCAAAATACACATCCCAATCTAAAACTGGGATTATTTTAAATAAAATATTTGATCATCCGGTACTAATTTCTCTGAAGAGAGTCGTATCAGTCAAATTTTTTTCAAAACGAACTTGATCCAATCTAAAATCTAGATCCTTACTATCACTCTTTCATGTAACAGAGTGAGAATGAGGAGCAGATTTCAATTAGATTGCACAGGTACCTGTGGTCATGATTATGATGTTTTCAATTAAAATGTTGCATTACAGACAATTAAATTATTGTATAACCTTCGCATGTTTAATTTTTAAAAAATCATACCTTGGCCATATTAAATTGATAAGGCCACATAACGTAACATTTTAATTAAAAACATCATAATCATGTCCAAAAGTACCTGTGTTAGATTGAACTTGATCAGAAGTGATATAATCAAAATGGCAAAGTTCCACGAAAAAGCAGTCCTCGGCCACTAGGGAGGAAAATCGCAAAAAAATAAATAAAATAAAAAATAAAATAGTTAGGTGTGCGATTTTACCTACTGTGCAAAATTTCGTACCCTAGCCCGAGTTTCCTCTGGCCCTGAAACCATGTCTGGTGTAGGGGTCCCACACCAGACATATATATAAACATATATATATACCTTTTCATAAAGAATCCTTCATGTATTCTCGGAAATTGTTGAAAATTTTAGGGTACAGAGCTAGAGGGACTAACAAATTGACCCACTTCCTGGACTTTTATAGCTATCTGGCTTCACATACAAACTCAGCCATGGTAAGTAACAGACAGATATCCTACTTCGGACAGCTGAACTAAAAATTAACATCCATCTATACACTAGAAATGTTTTTATTACTTATCTATTCACACAAGTAAAACGAATATCAAATAGAGTGTCCATCTGCTAATATTTAACCATGTCTTCTGTGATGGTCTTGAAGGCTAGAAATAGAAACAAGTAAAGACATATATATTCCTTAATGACTATAGTACATCATTTCATTAAGAAATCAATGTGTGGAATTTGAATTCGATGGACTCCAGGAGTGCTAATGCAATTAACTACTGAACTTATTTTCTAATTATGTCCAGTGACTTTTACATATAAATAAATTCTAACTGAAATGATTGATTTTAACTATTTAAACAAAAAAAAACGAAAAACTTTTGATTTAGCATATAAATGATGTTTTCCTAGTTTTCCAACAGCATTTTGGCCCTCAAAAATTAGAACTGTAGAATTTACTTTAATGAAAATTGGAAAGGCATTCCTTTTTTTCCTTTCAATTTAGAAAAATAAAAAACATAAAATCCTGGCACATTTATAAGGGGAGACAACTTGTTTTCAGATGTTAACTAACACTTATTACTTGCTTTATATGTATGACACTTACGTTTGCGTTTTGCAAAAATACCATGTCTCTTCTTTTGCATAGCCTTTGGTCCTGGTCCGTCAACTGAAAAACAAAGAACCCCGTAATCAGTACCTGCAGTCCATATCATCATGATACTTATAAAAATCATTTAATCAATTCACAGGATTGAGAGTCTGTGTGAGGTAAAAATGAAACAGCACATATAAAAGTAAATCCAATAGCAGAAGCATTGTGGAGAAAAAATTTCTTTATCAAACAAGAGGTCAACATGGCCTGTATTAACTGCGTCACCTTCACCCAAGGTTGCTGGAGATCACATTTGATTACAAGCTAATTGCCCTATAAATTACATTTTCATTTGTAACATTTAATATTTGTCAGGTTTTGTTACTTTCTATTTGCAGATATTTTGTCAAGTTTATATTAAAAGCTCAAACCTTAGCCTAACATGATTTTCTAATTGCCTTTCACCCACGGTTTCATTATAAACCCTCAAAAGACAAGGTAATTTAAACTCATCAAGATATCCCAGACAGATCTTGCAATCCCTGTATTGAATAATCTTTAAAGGTAGGTCTTTGTAAGACAAAGTCAAACCTTCTCTCTAGATCTACTTGTCTTATCTTTATTTTACTCTTCTTCTCTTAATCATTTAATTTAAACACAAGGGTAATTTAACCTATATATGAAATCTGAGAAAGATGTATCAAGATCTTTCCAAGTGATATGTATAAACTGCAACTGTCAAAATCTAAGATGGCCACACCTGTCGACCTAGATGTTGTTTCATGATCAATACTCAAAATAGGCAGAGCTACCTAGGTGTCGAGGGGGGATTTAGTAACATCAAGTTTGAAAATTATCTTTCTAGTATTTACTATCTACTAGTATTTAGTACACTATATATAATCTTTGTGATGACAAATTAAAGATGGATCGACCATAGAGGCATGAAGGACTACAGGCAAAGGGTCATTTTACAGTCGATTATCTGAAGAAGGTGGACTTAAAAAGATTAACAGACTTGGACTTGGACAAGACATATATACGTAAATCGTAATTATTTATACTGTTTACAGACATGTACAGGGCATCCAGTTGACCCTTGACTTTTAGCAATTTCAGAAGTCAAATAACTATTTCTGAGAAATCTGAAGGGTCAAAATATATGTCCAATAGACAAATCCCTTCGAACCTAAGAGTCAGATCTCAATTTGGGGAGTCAAAAAGACAAAAAACATATCAAGGGTCTACTGGATGCCCTGTACATATATAAAGTGTGTAGTGTATAAACATCAGAAGCTTGTATACTTACGAACTTTCTGTATTTTATAGCACGTATAAAACATTGTAGGTAGGCTGACCAGCGTTAGGACACGTGTTAACATACTAGTGTTGAAGTAGTGAACAAAAGGAAACAGCCGCATTTTCCCGGTCACACTGTAAGGATACTCCATCCTCAGCTTTCTGTAAAAGTCAAGTAATCCATAATGAAATAGCCACCAATTAAAAAAACAGATATTTCTAATATTGTGTAATAGTTATGTGTCCTTTTTATTAAAATATATTGATTAAAATTAAAAAATGTATATGAATGAAAATAAGTGTTATAATAATTGATTTAAACTTATGTGATTGGATGCTAGCTGACATCCGTGTAAGTCAGTATACAGGCTTTCACCTTTTTATCCATAAATTATAATAATCTATAATACTGTAAAAGTAACTGCTGCTTAATATGTACTATTAATGAAAATTTGTAATAAACGTTGCTAGCTATATATATTTAAACATCTAAATTATTATAAATTAATCATTAATCATTTTAAAGATAAAAAGTTTGCTTTTACTAATTACCCAACTGAACCTTAAAAATCTTGCCCGTTTTACCACCATTTTCTATAATTCAGACCCCCCTTATTCCCCTATTCAAGATATTGTTACCATTGTGTAGTCCGTTTCTGTATAAAGGTATAATGATAGTTGGTGAAATGTCCATAGCAACTATGTAAACATTTATATCCAGGCTTTCCATCAATTGGTTGTGTTGTTGAAAAGTTTCAATAAAAAACTTATATGTACTTTTTAACTGATCCACAGATTATCATAGCTTTGTGTGTTCCTATCGTTTTTTTTTCTTTTTTTGTCGGATTGCCATTGCCCCGAGAAAGCATGAACCTGGCATTGCTTGCTGAGCTCTGGCACGAACACATTCAAGTGATGCATGGTTGATGGTACCAGGACACACACAGCGGTTAAGTATTTCAAGTGATGATTCACTTTGTCCTTGGTAGGAAAAAGCATTTGTATGCATGATTATGACTTTCTGTCTGAAGTTGTTAGCCTCAGGTTCTGCTGTCAATATTGTAAACCAAATGGTTTGACGAGTCAGTAAACTTTTTTACTCGGACCGAAGCTTGTCTGGTCTCCAGCAACTCCTATTCAAAGCTTAAGTCTTAGCATTTTTCATGATGCTGCCTCCTTCCCTACTGTGATGGTTGCTGTGGACAAATATATTGCAGCCACTAATGTACCATTTCCAGCTGATAGGTTCTGAGTGCTCAGATGCTACATGTTTAAAACCAATAACTACCGACAAAATTAAAGACCATTCTGGTCCAGTTTCAGGACCTTTCAGGTCCATTCTTGTCTTTAGGAGGACCCGTCCATTTCTATCTTTCTAACGTCTCCTTGCTAAGCTTAAGTCTAATTAAAGGATTTAGTACCAGATATCAAATTGGGATTACAAAGATGATCCTTGCGACCATGCTTTATATATTCCTTCTATTTTGGTCATATAATAACTAATACAATATAAAATGTACTATTCCTGCACAGTACCGTACCCAGAACCGGTCAGAGCAGCAGAAGAGCTATATGGAGTTGTGTGTAGAGTAGCTAGTATGTCTGTATTTTACGTTATTGATGGAAGATTTGCTATCCATGTTATGACTACTTGAATATAAACCATTGTTCGTAGATATATATCGCTGGTTCAATGAAAGAAAAACATGCGAAACACACTTACGGGTTAACTTTGTCCATGGTTGCGGCCTTTTCCAATGTGACCTTCTAACTCGAAGAGACGTTTGAGTTTGTTCGATTAGGAACATATACAACAGTGCTTTTTTTTACGCTTTTAATATTTCTGGCCTAAAATTTATTTTATCATTCACTTCATCAATTGTACCGCTTTTATTCTTAAGAGAATAATATGAAATGATTTGAATTAAAATGCAGTGGAGTGAAGAAGGCAAATTGATCGAATTTTCACATAAATATATATGTATAACCTAATCGAACGCACCATTATTGTTGATTACAATTTACGGAATTTCATTTTATAAAAGCGGCACGCGAAACTACATATATGAGTTAAAAACAATTGTGAACGAACGGTTTGTAATAATTTATACTTATATAAGGTCATCAGAGACCATTTCGATGTTTATGATATTTTTTAAAAAAGGAAATCATTTTATTTATCAAAATCCATCCACACTTTTAGTAAGATATTTTGAGGGATTTGTCTCCCTTAGACCTGATTGGACAATGATAACTAGCTCATACGAGATATTTTATTTTGATTCTGTTTAAAAAAAAGTATAAACATTCTCATCTCATCTAAATAAAACAGCTTAATTTCTTTTTTAAAAGCATCCTTTTGATTTCTTAAAACTTTTCTGTTTTTAGCATTAGAACGAGTTTGCTAATGAAGTTCCAAGATAAATAAAATACAAAGAGCTCTTCGATGTTTTTATCTATTGAGTTACCTGGTGTACCTCTGAATGCTACTATATCGAATTTTTGTTTCTACGTGTACATATGCACTTAGTTTCCCGCAAAATTCCATGTATCTGTACTATTATACATCACATTTCAAACACTATTCATACGCCCTTCACGGGTAGAAAGATCATGTTCTTGAATACCAACATTGTGAATTCTATGACACCAGGGTTTCACATTTCCCTCTCCTCTGGGGAGGAGATACAGTTTTACAGGTGATACAGTTTTTTCAGACAATCTATATTTTTGAGCATATTTTTTTTTGGAAAAAAAAAACAGAAAATAGGCCAGCTTTTGTCAAAAATGAGGTCGAATTTGATAGGAGTTAAAATATTCCTTCACGACTCCGTCTTTGTAAATTTTGTTATAGATTCAAATGGAAAATTAAATTTATTAAAATATAAAATAAATTCTAGAATAAGGACAGTTTTTCTAGCAAAATAGGCCAAGCAACGATCGAATGACTTCGATACTAAGTAATCTATAATACTTATGTTGTCTTTCAATGGTCCCAACTTTTGCTTTACATGGACTGTATATATAAAATGCTATTTATTTTTTGTTCAAATTGTTTGTTCACGTTAAGATATGTTTTGTTATCATTTTTCCAATCGATCCTATTTTTTTTGGATGAGACAATGTAACAAAGTTGACTGATTATAATTTTTTTATAGATCACAAGTTGATCCGATTATTTTTTTTCAAATAAGAAAAAGAGAAAAAAAACATGCAAAACATGTCTCGAATAAGCGATATTTGTTCATTTAAGCTTTAGTTCTAAAAAATACGTTTTGTCTGAATTCAGATAATTTACTGGTCTCACTTTTCAACACGGACTGGATATACAGTACGGGGATTTAACACAAATGCCCAACCCACTGTATAATACATACTTGTATATTAGAATGTCTCCCTGTATCTAAAATATTAAAGTTTTAAATAAAATTGAGTTTGGTCTCTATAGCGTATGTCTGATTTTAGAGACACCAATTTCCTAACTAGGAGGAGATAATCTAGTATTGTAGTTGAGCAGAGCAATTCTAAACAGAAAACTCAGGGTTGGTGGCCAGTCTAACATGTAGCTACGGTCCGTGGGTTGGAAATTCGTGCCAAGTTTGTCCCTGTGTGAATATCAATATATTGTAATGAACACAGATTTTCGTTGAAATCAAAAGTCGTCTATATCGGTTGATTGAGATTAATTATCCCACCGCTGCCACCAATGTAACGAAATCCGTTACACTATCTGATCTGCTTTAATCAAAATCCTTCTATGATGTCACCTTACATTGTATATTGACTTATGTGACCCTTTGATAAAGAATAAATCCTGAACTTGCTCTTCAAAACCATTGAATCAGATAAGTACAGACAACGGTTTGTAACAACAACGTGTCTACGTCTGCTATCCGCCAATCGTACCTTTCCGCCTCATCTCACTTCAATAAAACAAAATAGCCTGAGTGAGAGATAATCTGTCGTGTCCTTTCGTTCAACAAGCAGATTTGATCTAGCGTTGGCGAGTACACCCCTAACATGAGTATTTCGTCAAAGGACGAATCATTAGAAATTATTTGCATTAAATGTTCTGATTAAAAATGGTAGGGAAGTTTGTTTTTAGTTACAGATAAAATGCCACAAACACATATCGATAAAACATTGACCTTGAAATGCATTCTGCTCGCCTGACCATATCGCCATCAATATACAATGTACATTGTAAATTTCTACCGATCGTCATTTGTAAATATTTTTGACGATTTTTACGATTTCCCCTGGTCAGTTGAAGTTTTAATTAAAATTATAGCTCAATAAACAATCGATATGAAATTGTGTATTTCACGAAGTTGAAGTTGTAAGTCCAAATATCGCCTTCTGACATATATTGACTATGATGACGTAATGTGCGGAAACGGCTCCTGTTCTTCGCGTGTGTGTTTTGGTTGCCAATCGCATCTCATGCGTTAATCCAGAGCAGGATCTCAATGTACTTGATGTCCTAAAACATAACATTATAATTTACCTGGACCTTTAATTCTTATTTTTCCTAATAAAATTCTGATTTCTTTGTTGATTGGAGAGACAATTTTGATAACAAACCGTCATGAATGTTTACCTTACATCAGTAAGACAATTAAGTGATGACGTCACCACACAACGTCTCCCAGTCATTAAATATATATGTGGGCAGTTTGCGTCCTGGTCTCTTATCAATCCGGATTGACCACATCGTTACAGATTGTTCACAATGTTCCGTGATGAAGAGACATTCTAGTCACATAAAAATATAATCTCAATTCAACGCCGTGTTCATATACGTTACGTCACTACTTTGTAGGTCGTCATAGATAACAGTGTTCATGTGTTATAGCTTTGTACGTCGCCACAGATAACAGTGTTCATGTGTTATAGCTTTGTACGTCGCCACAGATAACAGTGTTCGTGTGTTATAGCTTTGTACGTCGCCACCGATAACAGTGTTCATGTGTTATAGCTTTGTACGTCGCCACCGATAACAGTGTTCATGTGTTATAGCTTTGTACGTCGTCTCAGATAACAGTGTTCATGTGTTACAGCTTTGTACGTCGTCTCAGATAACAGTGTTCATGTGTTACAGCTTTGTACGTCGTCTCAGATAACAGTGTTCATGTGTTACAGCTTTGTACGTCGTCTCAGATAACAGTGTTCATGTGTTATAGCTTTGTACGTCGTCTCAGATAACAGTGTTCATGTGTTATAGCTTTGTACGTCGCCACCGATAACAGTGTTCATGTGTTATAGCTTTGTACGTCGCCACCGATAACAGTGTTCATGTGTTATAGCTTTGTACGTCGTCTCAGATAACAGTGTTCAAGTTTGTAACTTTGTACGTCGTCATAGATAACAGTGTTCATGTGTAATCGCCTTGTGCGTATATCATTTCTGTTTTTACAAACATCAACCGAAGTATGTGTTTATTTACTTTCTTTGTTTATTGCCCGTAAACAACCAATGTCAATTTGAGGCGGGGTCTAAGACATTGACATCACAGTTGTGTTGTAAACAGATATATACAGGCCTAGAGCAATATATGTTCTATATTTAACTGTTGACGTAGTTTTTCGTACGCTGTATATGACATATTAGTGGAAACAAATTACAACGCGTATTGGTCTAAATTTGGATATATCAACAAAGCCTCTGGTCACAGAGACTTATTTACCAAACAATGTTAAATACTTCGAACCCTCTGAGTTACATAATCTAACAATGACCCTTTAAGGCGGTCAACCATATTCGGCTTGACCACACATTGACATCTCGGTAATATGCCTTGTTTACCTATAAACGATCTGATATATGATTAGCATGCGTACGTACGTATGAGCGTATGATACGAGGCTATTGAATCGGTGTTTACGGATTAAGTATTGTACATAATGTGTAGTGTTCAATATATGAAGAGCGAGAAAGCGTACTCTCTCCCCCCCCCCCCCCCCCCCCCCCCCCCTTTAGAAATCAACATCCTACAGTTTAGATACCTTAGTGAATTCTATGTTTCTCTATAAATCTGAAGTGAGGTTACGAAAACATGAACATCGTTGAACTTTTATTTCTTTGAAATTTTGTAAGCGAACTTTATGATTACGGCATTCCACCACAAATTGTATAGTTTGCGGAAAACTACGCCGATATTCTTAAGATATAGCTGTAAGGATTAGGACGTTATTTTTTACATCTCATTTCTATTTAATAAATCGGAATGTAGTTATCATAAATGCAGATTTATGTTCTAGTTTTATCTTAAAAATGTGTTATTTCAAAAAGATTGAATTTCTATAAAAAGAATAAATAAATGAATAAACTAAAGAAAATAATTAAATGGAATTGCACCAATATTTTACTCCTTTTCCGCAAAAATAGTCCAAAATGAAATTTCGTATTTACTACATTGGAGATGGAAAATGCACTTTTTGTCACAACTCAGTAAGTGACGAATTTTATTATTCAAATACGCAAATGTGAGAATGCTAGATATTATTATTTATTTTATTTTTTTCAATACTATAATATTTAATTTGAGTGTCACGCATCATATTACAAATGTACAATGAGGGTAACGACAAAAGCTTGTTAAAAATGTACATGATGTCCAGCCGTATCCGGCTTATGAGTCTCTTTAAAAAATATGTATGCTCTTCGAATATCAAATGTCAGACCTTTATCTTTATACAGGTAGTATAGCCTATGTCGACGTTTAAATATTCATAAGTTTTGTTCTAAGTTATGTTTCATCATAAAATATATAGATTTCGATAAAAGATATTGAAGATAATTATTTTGGTACCTATAATATGAAATAAAATATAAAGATAATAGGAATAATCATCAATGTTACATGGGATTTCGAAGGTATTTCGTCACCGGTTACCTGGAGTTTAAGAGTGTCCGGCGGCTATAATGGTTGGAGGGATTAGTACATAGCTGGCTCGGGGAGGGATTAGTGGCCGTACTGGTTATATCTTTCATTGTTATAAATTTCACACTTTATCATAATTATTATGTTTTATAAATAAAACAGAAAATACATTTGTTCAATTTTAACCTTTACATTGAAAGGGCACATTATCAATAAGTTTAAGTCAACGTTACATGTTTCATTGTGATATATAACAGGTATATATAATCAGAGACTTATATACATGTATCTGATATACAAGTGTCTGATATTATTCACGTAATAAATAGTTCAATCTTATTATTACAAAGAAACTCTAGTCTATATAATTGTCACTTCCTTTAACACGAGTATATGGTAATCATAACTCTTGCAAATTCAAGTTATTTTATGAAATTTAATGTTAAATTATACTTGTATATAATGTTTAGAATACAAAAGTTCAATTTCTCAAAGTATATCATAATCACTTAGGTCCCTTTATGAAATTTAATGTTAATGTTCAGGAAACACTAGTATATGATACACGGGTATATAATTGTCATTATCCTGGATTTTTTTTACTCCAAGTGGATAACATGTGAAGCTTCATCAGCATATGCAGTCACATCCATCGTGTTGTTTCGTAGTCTCATCTTGATAGTCTGGAGTCTCCATTCCAGTTGGCGATAATTCCTCTTTACACATGGTTTACCTCCAGCTTGATACTCTAACATTCTCCAAGAAATCAACCCTAATCTGGGCATTTGCAAAATAACTAATGGAATTGGTAAATAGTTTGGAACCAGGGGGGGGGGGGGGGGGACAAGAAAAAATATTGAAAGTACACTGTATATCATTGTTACCTGTACATGGTGCATTTTTAATTATGAAAGATTTTTCCATTATTTCATTTTTAAAGTGTTGTGTAATATCATTATTAATATAAGTAATAAATTATCACTATATGTATTCTGTTATTAATACGTACATATGAATGTATATTTTTAAAGGTATTATTTTTTTCACTTTTATTGTTAGTCACATTTGAGTCCCATGTATACGTATACTGAAACAGACTATACCTACATTTTCCACAGGTAAACTCAGGTAATGTTTATATAGCAAAAACAACATGTTGGCTGAGTGGGAATGAACCGGGTGAACTGTACTTAGTCTACTTGACAAATCAAGAGTTATCTCCTTTATATCAACATGTGAATCAATAAAAATATAATTTATTTAGGAATATACTTTAAACATTTGACACATAATTAATATGTAAATGTTCAGAATGCACTCAAACATGAAACAGATGTAGTGATATACAAATCTGTGTTGAAAATTTGTACATATGGTGAAATCGATTTTATTTGTATATAAAGTCACATGCAGTATACTGATAGTAGGTCTTTAAATATAAGAATGTGTTATTGCTCAAACACAGGTACGAATGTACCACCGTGTAAGCAAAGAATGCTAGATATGAGAATGGTAAAAATGAGAATTGTAAAGATGAGAAAAAAATACATACAACTTTGATATAACAGGGGAAATCTCGAGCTAAAATGAGTGAACTCCTATAAAAATTGAATTAAGCGAACCATTAACATTACAAGTATGTATTGAATACTTTCCGGCCATTTTGTCATTCAACTGTACAGTTGTAAAACGATATCTCATGTTAATCATTTCAATACATTCAAGGAAGTCAAAAATTCTTGCCAACTAGAGGAGTCACGGCCCTCCAATCAGAGTTACAATTGTACCTACGTCACAACCGAAAATGCTGTCACACCGAGACAATAGCTTTAAATTTCGGTATCGCTTCGTAACACGTTACGCCTGATTTGACAAACAGGTCGCGGCCTTGTTATAAACGTCATATGTGAGTTATGTAATATTCCTGTGACGTTTAGTTTTGAATAATCGCAGTGGTTCTCGGATTTCGGCATCTCTATATAAACCTCCTTGTAGAGTGGGTTCCCCAGTCTGTTCTGAACCTGGTAGCGGTAACAACAAACACAGTTGATGATGTTGCCACTTCGTATACCTGCTGTGCTGTACCTTTTGGTGACCGTATACCTCGCGATCGACCCCGTGCACGGACATGGATACCTTAAGAAGCCTCCTAGCAGAAGCACCATGTGGAGGTTTGGGTTCAACACACCAAAAAATTACGATGACAATCAGCTCTTCTGTGGTGGGTTAGGGGTAAGCAACGATTTTTTCTCTTGTTATTTTTTCATGACTTGTTAATTATCATTCTTTTATCTGTTAATTGGTAAACTTAATTAAATGGCGCTAAATACTACGGAAATGATATGATTCCATTTCAGCGACAAAAATGGCTTACTTGAAGTTATGGGAATCTCCCTTTTTGAAAGAATACACTCCATTCTAATGTTTAAAAGGCTTATAGTATTTGCCCATTTTGGCACAAGAAGCTATTTAATTTTCCGGGACAAAATAATACAAATACTTTTTTGTTAGATTTGATTATACATTTTGTATCCAAATCCGAAGAGGAAATGGAATGCCGTAATCAATATATTTATATACATTTGAGTAAATCATGTGGTAGTTTTATGAAGGTGAATTTCAATATTATGTAGACTATTAGTTATATAGTAATATATAATGTACGCATGTTTGTATTTACATGTAGGTTTTAAGGGTTTTTTTCGGGTTTCTATTCATTTTTATTGAATGTTAAAATAAAATGTTGAGGATTTCTAAGACACCGTACTCGAAATAACTTAACTCAACTTGCAAATCTAGCTTTTCAATATAATTGAAATGTTAATTTTTTGAGGTTTAAGAGTTTATATATCTTCACTCTTTCAGAAACAAAAAAGTCTGGGCGGGAAATGTGGTTTGTGCGGGGATGCGTACGACCAGCCAGCGCCGAGGGACAACGAGGCTGGCGGGAAATACGCCAAAGGGGTCATCTCGGAATACTATACCCAGGATTCCGTCATCGAGATCACCGCTAAAATAACAACCAATCATCTGGGCTATTTCGAATACCGCCTCTGTGAAAATAATGACATCACAAAAACGATTACGAGGGAATGTCTGAAACATTTGCTTGTAAACCCAGACACAGGAGAGACAAAGCACTACATTGGGAAAACCAAAGATGACATTGTCACCAGACTTCAACTTCCAAAGGGTGTCACATGTTCACAATGCATTGTGCAGTGGCGATATCACACAGGTATGTCTGAAAACATGCATGTTCATTTTCTGTCATTTGATCAAAGTTTTTCTCATGATAATGATTTAAAAATGCATACAGAAACTGTGTATGTTATGTAGTTGTTTCACAATGTCGAACATGTTGACAAACGACAGATCAAATATGGTGTGGATGTTAATTACCTGCATGTGGTCAGGGCGTAAAGTGACCCTAGCTCACGTGACACACATATATCGTCTCTGTCCATTGTCCATCTATTCAGGGCTCACAATTTAGTAGGAAAACTTGTTAGATAAGATCAACTTATTTAACAATGACTTATTGGCCCCCTACAAGTGTTGATGTACATAAATAGGACTTAGATATCGGTGCTATACATACATCTGTAAAGATGCCTGCGTTAATGAATATTGGAAATAGTTAAATATATCAAAACACTTTAATACAAAAACTGAGACTTATTCAACTTGCAATAATACAAAACTATACATTTGTGACAAGGTAAAGAAAACTTAAAAATAAAACGCTGATATTTTCAGGAAAAATTAGTGATTGATGCATTTTGTTTCTAAAATCTGGAATAACAAATGTATTTACGGATCTGGCAGATACCGATTAATCTGTGCTGTTTTCATAATGCAAGGTCATTACAGGGGTATTTTCATGTACAGTATTTACACCGTGTACCTTATCTTAGTAATAAAACAAAGATTTATTTATTTATTTACAGAAAACCGTTGGGGGAAAGATGAGATTACTGGTAAAGAATGTTTGGGATGTGGGCCACAGGAAGAGTTCTATGGTTGTGCAGACATAGCCATCACCAATGACGGGCCGGTAGCTACCACACAAGCGACGCAACCACCAGCTACCATGACGACCATTCTAAAATCATCACCAGCAGCAGCAACAACAACAGAATCAACCAAAACGACAGATAATAAACCACCACCAACAACACCGAGCTCCAAATTGTCCTGTGTGGCTATCGCCGCGCCGGCGGACGACAATTACTGCAATACTAACTGTAACCGGGCGCCGTATCACTGCCCTGCCGAATTTTGTTTATGCAATGGACCCGTGCCCACCGGCAAGGGACGCTTTATCAAACTGTTACTAACTGGTATCATTATGGATTAATTATAATTGATCATTGTTAACACGTGTTGTAAAGAGCAGATAACTCTTCCACCAGGAGGGGACAAAATCATGTCAATTATTCTAACGGTAAACATTTTTATTTGACCTCCTGTTTTTATTTATTCATAGTGAATATTGTAAAGTCGTTAGTATGTATTCCTGTTTGTGTACTGGTTATGTTAAATTGTAAATAAAATACTCTTTTGCTTATCCAAATGGGTATTTATGTTTTTATTACATGTACATTTTTTTTTTGGTTTCGATGGAAACTTTGTGCGAAAAGTTTAAAATAAATCTTTACATCAAACACAGCGTCCAATTTATTCTTGTGTGCGACACACGGTTCCTTAAATCACTCAGGTTGAAAAAATAATAATAATCGCAGATTAAAATAGTATGTTTTGTCTAGTCCATAGGCAGTGACCAGCTAAGTTGTTTTCTCATCAATATGAGTTGTGTTATCTTAACTTTCAGAATCAATTTGCGGAAATTTCAAAATCAGCAAATCACTTCGTTCAGTCTGTCAATCATGTCCAATGCACACTTTTGATTAGATCATCGATTTGTATTTAACACAGCGATATATTTTCTATTTTGGTTTATTACAAAACAACTGCATTTTATTACATTTTTACCAGTGAAATATCAAAAATTATTCATTCTATAAAAGTGATATTTTTCACTAGTGAAGAATATCATATTTTTCACTAGTGAAAAATATCACTTTTGCTGATTTGACCAATCAAATTAATGATTAGAAAATAGCAAAATAATTGACCAATCAGAAAGCCCGACATATACGTCAGCAGCTGGACAGGGGAAACTACTTTTTTTTGTTTACAAATTATCGCTGTAGTCCTAGTTAGCATACGGGATAGGGTTTTCGTTGATAAAAAATGTAATAAACAGAATATCTAACAGTGTCTTCAGTAAAACCAAATATATTTCACTCGTGTGGCTAATATTTTGATATTTTTCACTCGTGCTGCGCACTCGTGAAAAATATCAAAATATTAGCCCCACTCGTGAAATATATCTGGTATTACTGAAGACACTGTTAGATATCCTCTATATCTTTTATATGATTTTTAGTTATATGTAACAGTAATAACTCACAACTAACTATAAACATTTACGTATAGCAAGAAATGATAGCCTTGTCTGACACCCAATGGAAGTCTTAAATGTATGTCTCGAAGTCTGCGCCATGACGATGTCACTAGTCCCGGATTTTTAAACTTTTAACAGACAATCAGAAATACGTTCCCAGAACACAATTTCTAGTTTCCAAGTTCACCTACAGCAAGTTATACTAAAACAAACCACATTTGAGCTTTGGACCCTTGCGATAATTTTTACAATGCTGTCTTCGAACAATAACCCATGCATATATCTACTTATTAAGTATACTGATGACATGGTAGTTTTGACTGAGACTCCTGCGATGAGCTACAACAAATGTTATATTCATTATCACACTACATGTACACAAGTAAATGGGACCTTACTGTGAATATAAGCAAGACTAAAGTGGCTGCTTTTCGTAATGGTTGTATACTTAAAAATAATGAAGTTTGGTATTACAAAAGATGTAGATTAGAAAATGCTAATGAATTAATTACCTCTGTGTACTACTAAATTATAATGGCTCATTCAGGATCACACAGTAGAAAATATCAGAACAAGGTAGAAAAGTATAATTATCTAAATTAAATGTATGCCGAAAAATATTTCAATGTTGAAACACAACTGTCTGTATTAGCTATGGTTGCGACATATGGGGATTTCATTCAACCCCGGATGTAGAGAAAGTACATATTATTTTACTTATCATAAATACATGTAATTATGATGTAACGAATATATAAATGCACTCTCCAATCATTGTTGTGTATTAGCCGTTCCACGGCTGAACCTGTATATTTGTACATGTTTATGTTTTCTGTGAAATCTTCTCTATGTATAAGTCTGTACTCTAAACTGATGAGCTAATTAAAGAACGTGAACTTGAACTTGAACCATGTGTATTGAGGATGTTACCTTAAAGAGATATCAGTAGAAGAAGGTTAATTTATCAGAATATCTAACTTACATACTTTTTTTTTTTTTTTTTAGTATAAGCGAGATTTTTCAAAAAGGAACAGTCAAACCTGTATTAAGCGGCCACCAAAGGGACCGACAGATATTGGCTGCTTAAGACAGGTGGCTGCTTCAACCAGGTTGGCCAGAAACGGCCTGTTGCCCAATTTTTTTTTTCAACTGTTCATTGAATTTATCATATTATAATCCACTTATTGATATTGATAACAATATTCCATGTAGAGTGTATTTTGAAATTAAAACCAACAAAGATTAAAATTTTGATAAATTTGATAAATTTTGCATTCATGTATACTGTGACAGTGTATATTTTTTGCGCGTTGAAATTTTCGCTTAGTCAGCTTCCAAACTGTTCGCGGTGTGGATATTTTCGCGCTGTCAGTCAGGATGAAAATATATTTTTAAGCTGCAATGTCATTGGCCATGTACGTAAAGTAAGATTTTTTTTACTTCGGGAAACTCCATTGAAAGCTCGCTCCGATCGGCCCAGTAAGATTACACATACTTTGAACATGATAATTTGTTGGATGTGTGATCATTGCAATATGTCTGTAATACAAAAAGTATATGTCACATATTTTAGTAAAAACATTTTATTCCTGTTTACATAATATAAGTAACTTGTATTGTGTGGTAGAAAAGAGTTTCGTTTTTTTAATTGTTACTTAGAGATAAGGATACACAATTATGTAAAATCCCTCAGGTTTTGTTTGGTTAACGAGAAAAGATTATGATGACTAAGTTGGTTTGTTATATACATTTGTATACATATGTATTGTATACATTGCCATCTCCAGCTGAAGTAGTTCTTCAGAGGATAGATTACTCCTCAGAATGTATATACATGTATGTGAGTTATTACTGCCGCAAATAAAATAATTCATAATAAGATAATGCATTTGTTTTGTAAAAAATGTCAGTACAGTGTATTTAAAATAAAAATTAATTTTTTCTATAACTTATATTTTTATTCGGTTTTCAAAACAAAAAATAAATACACATGACACAATTTGACAATACATTCGTTCCTTTTACCTTCATCCATTTTTTCATATCACAAATTCAAACACTCTTGATATATATAAGCATCCATTGCATACTATTTCCTTTCATACTATTTCCTTTCATACTTATTCAAGTACTCATATCTGGATATTTGTATAGTATGGAAGTATATATATACACACATCATTATGACTGACATTTATATCACTGTTTGTATTTATTTATTTTCTTAGAGAAAGAAATATATTTTATATGTTTCTTTACAATCAAAACAAAAGATAGAAATGTGTATTTTTTTTTTATTAAAGGAGGGAGATGCATGATACAGACAAACACAAGACAGACAGATACCACAGACAGACAACTACAAGGACAGACAGATTGAAGAAAAAATAAAAAAAATACATATATATATATAAACACATATAAGACATCTATTAGGACAAACAGCTAGACAGACAGACACCCGACGGACAACTATAAAGACATCCAAACACGAACAGATAATTGGAAAGACAGACAGATTGACAAACAGACAAACACAAGACAGACACTTCAGACATACAAAAAGGCCTTCGGAAGAAAGAAAAAAATTGATAAGTGAATTGAAAACACTTTTAAGAAATACTTGCTGAAAATATATGATAGAATTTTATAAATGTCATTGGCTTTTTGCAAACAGTCAGAGTTTGAGAAGAAAAATATATTCAATATAATAAATACTTACAAAAGGAGAACCTTTTTCAATTTTTCCCAACCTTTGTTAAAACATTCAAGAGAAGCTTCACCCTTCCCAATTGCTGCATACTTTTTGACATTGTGGTTTTCTCTTATTGAATTGATAAGAGCATTTTTAGAGTAGTGTTCAGACATATGGTTTTATAGATGTAATGTTTAATGATGATGTTAATCTCATTATCAACTTTATTATACACATTTCTAACTGATGGGAGTCCAAATATAAAAGACTGTTTATTCATAGTAAAAGGAATTAAAAGTGCATCCAGAAGTATTTCTAGACTCTGCAATAAATCCTGTACTTTTTGACAATCCCAAAAAATATGTGTTATGGTTTCGGACTCTGAATTACAAAATGTGCAAAGAGGGTTTATAACAATATTTGCCTTGAAAAGCAAAGAATTTGTTGTCAAAATATTATGTAAAATTCTGTATTGGAACCACTGAAGTTTTGAATCATTGGTTATTTTGAAAGGAAGAGAGAATATATTTCCCCAGACAGAATCATCAAAATCATAATTATCAGCCCATTTTTTTTTCTACCAGTAGGAATTTCATCATTCTTAGACAAAATTTTATATAAATGTCTGGTTCCCTTTGTCCTGTTAATGAATGGTTCTATGTTAAAAGGAATGAAGGGGAGTATAAGTTTTGTATCTTGGATACTTTGTATATGAATATTTAGTTTAACTGTATTGACAATACCTTGAAACTGAAGAAAGTTGGTAACTACACCATATTTATGAATAAATTCATAATAGGAGTAGAAAGTAACTGGAGAAGTGTGTTTCAACATATCATTTATTATCTTAACAACCTTTCTATACCAATTATTATAAAAAACAGAATGTCCCCCAATATTCAAAAGTGGATTATACCACAGAGGTGCTTTTAAAATAGAGAGTTGTCTGCCCTTGAGTATATCTAAGTCAAGAAGTTTCCCCATGCCCTAAGAACATCACACCAAAATAAATTTTTACATCCTTCTTTCACATTTATGTAAGAAGTCTTTTCCACAGTTAGTAATATAATCAATGTTAGTAATATTCATGAAGATCACTTGCCAATCTTTAGTAGAAGTACTTTGAAAAAATCTTTTTAACCAGCTGAGCTTAAGTGCATCGATAAAGGCTTTTATATCAACCATTTTTAGTCCTCCTTCAAAATACATATGTATTCTTTGATTATTACCTTTCTTTTCACCTTGTCTATTTTACCATTCCATAGAAAATTGTATAAAATACTATTCAGCTTATTGATAAAGTTACTGCTTGGATTAGGAAGTGAAATAAACAAGTGATTAAATTGAGATATTAATAAAGATTTAATTACGTGTATTTTACCAATAGGAGTTAACTTTCTTCTGTTCCATGACTTAATTGACGACTTGAGTTTATTAAGTTTTTTGTCAAAGTTCAATTTAGGTATTTCATGTAAATTAACACTAAAATCTATCCCCAGCAGTGTGAATTTGTCCCTACCCCATTTTAAGCCTAAATCTGGTAAAAAGGTGTCATTACTGTACTTTTTACTCCCAATCCATATTACCTGGGTTTTATTTATATTGATTTTAAGACCGGAAATTTCAGCAAATAGTTTCAATTCCAGAATGGACTCTTGTAAAGATTTTTCTGATCCGTCAAGTATTAATGAAGTGTCATCTGCATACTGTGAAAGAAGAATAGGAAAGTCATCAATGTTTATACCTATTATATTGCTATTATTTCTTATCCTGGTTGCTAAGATTTCAGTGCACAATATAAAAATATAAGGTGCGACAGGGTCCCCTTGACGGCAACCACGCTTTACCTTAAAAACATTAGAAATATTCCCACCCTGATTTATGGCCGAATTAACATTATTATGAAGTGTTTTTATCCATTTTCTGATACTATCCCCAAAACCGAAGTATGGAATGAAGTGCAGTAAGGAGGCGATAACAGAGTTATCGTTCCTTACGGAACGGAATGTAGATACGGCTACTTCTGCATAATTTGCCGCGGATTACTGCACATTTGGGCGCAAAGAAAACGGCACGATAAAACTTGATACAACTTTCCACAGTTGTAAAACTCGATGGGCCCGAGAGCCTGACATATCCGGTATATCTGGAAAAAATCTAGTTATGGAGATATTTTGGGTCAAACACGCCAAAATCGACACTTTGAACGCTGGTTTCTGAATAACTCAACCTGGAGACTTTAATCTTAAATCTGAAGAACTGACTTTCCAAATATAGCAAGTAGAAGTAATTCCGAAGAAAATGGTATGTTTGGTTTTTCGATATCTGTCATAGAACGGCCACAATAGGGTTTTAAAAATGGGTAGTATTTTGGCGAAGTCTCATGGAATCCAGAGAAAGATTCCGGATGTTACGTCACGGGTAACGTCACAAGTATGTGTGGAATGTGGTGTATTGAGGGGCGGAACGTAATGTACATGCGGCTAGTTCAAACTACTTTGCCGGAACTTACTGAAAAACGGCTCATTACATTTTGATAAAATTTTCCACACTTGCAAAACTCGGTGTGATCTATGTCCTGGCATTCCCGCTATATCTGGGAAAGTTTTAGTTATGGAGATATTTTGGGTACAAACACGCCAAAATCGACACTTTGACTGCTGGTTTCTGCACAACTCGGTCTTGAGAATTAACGCATAATGCCAACATACTGAAACTTCACACATCACAAGTACATATAATTCCGAAGAAAATGGTATCATTAGTTTTTCTATAGCTATCACAGAACGGCCACAATAGGGTTTTGAACATGGGTACTATGTACCGCGACCTCACATCCCGGAGAGTCTATTACGGACGTACGTCAGGAGTGACGTTATCAAGTCTGTTCCGCTTGTCTGATTGAACTTGTAGCGCTCGGTGAGCTGCTTGTATTTTCACTGTCACTGCCAGTATTTCTTAAAATGTTGCAATATCAGAGAAAATACGAAAGACACATTTCTCCACAATTTTTTTTTAATTTTTTTTTTTTTTTTTACATATTTATCACAAACATCTCTATCCAAAAGACATAATTAATCGTGTTTCTACATATATGGTACATTAAGTTCTTTTTCCTGTCGTGTCCGTGATGCAACAGTTTCCGCTTAGGTCACACGGGTACGTATAATCGAAAGACAGTAAGCCAGACATTTTACACTGCACTGGGGAACCCCCGCCTGGGGGATTCCCGCCTTTTTACATCAGAATCCTACGTCATTCTATTTTCAGTAACAGTGTGTATTTGTGATCTTCTAAATCTCAACACACTACTCTTTATCCTCGTATCATATATAAAGTACCCGTTTCATGTGTTACATGTATTTACTCGGGAAAACAGATACAAACTAGAGAAACGCATTCTCCAAAGGGACTTGGATAGGGTGAAACACAAGCTGATTGGCCGGTCGTGTTGCGCAAGTTATAACACACTTTTGGGTGTAGATTTGACCTCTACCCCAGACCCGGATGTATATAATCGGTATTTGGTGACAGCTGTTGACAGATATCTCCTGATAATGTCCAACATGCTGTGTTGAAACTTTTATATTTTGTTTCTCAGATGTTGGTCTTGACCAGGTGAAATACACAATTGTAAATGCAATTTTGGGAATTTATTATGAATTTTAATATTACAATGTAACATATAGCGAAGTAATTGTGAACTCGGTCCCAATATATGATGTTATAACCAGAAGTGATGTTAAGGATTTTGTGTACACTTGTGGAATTTATTTTAAGTATTAATACTCAAGCGGTATTTTATACTAATGTCATGTATTTAGGGGCCAGTTAACTGTTTATTCTGTATATAATTTGTTATGCATTTTATTAGCCTTGGCTCGTGGACAGAGTTAAAGAGGTATTTGGGCAGCTAAGTAGCCATAGATAATTGTTGTGGTTCGGAAGCTGTAGATTAGAGTGACCGTGTGAAATCTTGTGTGGAGAAGTCTAGTCTGTGACATCACTTGTTAGGGAGGCCGAATGAGCTGACCTGTAGGTCAATCTAAAGTTATCCTTATCAGCAGCCTCGTTTTAGGTACCAGGATTCTGACAAAGGGGAGCACATTTAGACTAGGGATTTCGGAGAGAGCGGTCAGTTGTTAGTTAGTCAGTAGCCAGCGGTCAGTAGTGAGCAGTTCGTAGGACTAGTGAGTTGGAGATCAGACAGTAAAGAGGTCTGGAGGTTAGGGTTTTATAGTAGAGAATAGAAGTGAGCAGATTCGAGGAGATCTGAGAGTTGAGAATATATTCCAGAGATTGGATAGTTATAGTAGTCTTAAGAGTAGTTTGTGGTAGATAGTGTGAATAATAGTGTGTAGTTTTAGTAGTTGGAGTTAACAACTGAGTAGATGTACAGTTAGTAATAGAGAACGATTGGAGACTAGATCTAGTGTGGAGTGCCTTGATATTGATTGATGAATTTATTATATGATTTATGATGTAAATAAAGTGTAAATATAATCTTACATAACTTTTGTTCAATTAATTTTGAACTGGTGGCAGCGGTAAAGACAAACGGCGAGATACAGAAACGTAATACTGGTACCAGTGGAGGAATTGTTAGAGTTTACAAAACTTGTAACACTGGTGGCCGCGGTGGGATTTAGAGTTGGCAAAATTTGTAACACTGGTGGCCGCGGTGGAATTTAGAGTTGACAAAACTTGTAACACTAAGTAATAGAAATACTTTAATTAATTTAAATATTATAATGAATGGCAGTATTAGCAACGTGATTCGTTAATTATTTAATATTATCGTAGTAATGATATCTCAGGATTCTCAGGATTTAAGTTATTGTCCGATTGCAATGAAATTTAAATTTGGTATGTAGGTACATCATGGGACACTGGTTACTCTTGTAACCTCAATTTATTATTTTATTAACATTTTACCGAAAAGGTCGCCATTTCCTAGCCTCTGATTGGTTCGAATTTACATATTGTTTGATTTCAATGAAATATGTAAATAAAGTGTTTAACGTCATATAAAAAGGAAGGGTCATTTACATTCGGATCATCCTCGAGTTGGCTATACCTACCCTCGGACGCTAACGTTAGTAGTCCAGTAATCTACCCAGATCCTGGAGAAATGCGGTTTCGCGTAATAATGACGGAGCAAAATAACTGGCAATTGAGTTCGCGCATGATTTAGGTAAAACATTTCTTTTAATCATTTTAAATAAAGTTACTGGTTCTAAGGTTCAAATTGGACATTCCACATGTTTAAAATTTGTTTATTGAAATATCTTTCATTATTTTAAGTTGTTGTACTGAGTACATTATAAGCAAACATGGCAGCGCCCATAGACTTTTCAACGTGTGTTAACAACGCTTTATCTAAATTTGATAATGCAATTAGTTTAAAGACGAAACAAAAAAACTTCAACATGTATTTAATGGAATTAGTTTGATGGTGACAGCAAGAATTCAGCGTGTATTGCTGAAATACAGCCTTTTGTGGCGTGGCCGCCATTTTCATTACCAAATGATTTGTCACGTGACAAAACGTTTCTTCAAATAACCATTTTTGAAAAAAACATTTAAAAAAAAACATTTAAGGACGTGCCCGGATTTGTTGGTGGAGGAAAGCTGGAGTACCCAGAGAAAAATCACCGACCTACAGTCATAAATAGGCATCTGCCCTATATGTGTTTCGAACTCGCAACCCAGAGATGAAGGGCTAGTGATAAAGTGTTTGGGCACCTTAACCAATCTGTTACGGCGGCCCACAAAACTAGGTCTTCTTATTGTTCGAAATTTAGATAGTGAGCGATTTTGATGAAAACTGCTGGAACAGAGTTATCGCCCTTCACTGCACTTCATTCCATCTGTGACATCCTTCAGGTGTCACCCTCTAGTATAGAAGAGTTTTGTCTATAAATTTCCACGACACTGAATCAAAGGCCTTTTCAAAGTCAATCATGAGAAGCATTCCAGGTATATAATGATCTTCAGTGTAACTCATAATATCATAAATAAGCCTAGTATTTTCGCCTATGTAACGCCCTTCCAAAAACCCTGTCTGATCATTATGAATAAGCTTTCCTAAAATTGTTTTTAACCTACTCGCTATAACTCCAGATGCTATTTTATAGACAATATTTAAAAGTAATATTGGTCGCCAATTTTTAATGTAATGTCTTGGTTTGTCCCCTTTTGGAATACAAGTAATAATGCCTTGCTTTTGTGTAACAGAGAGTTCATTATTAAAATATCCATAATTTAAAGATCTTACAACAAATGTGCCTAATTGTTTCCAAAAACATTAAAAAAATTCTGCACTAAATCCATCTGAACCAGGACTTTTATTACTTTTCATTTTACTAAGAGTTTTCCCTGCTTCTTCAAGAGTAATAATACCTTCTAAATTCTCTGACTCAGTAACATTTAATTTTCGGACATTACAGTGAGACAAAAAATTTGTTAAATCAATATCTACTATGTCATCCGAATCATCATATAACTTTTCATAAAAATCTTTGACTTCATTCAAAATGTCCCCCTGGTCTGATATAACTTCATTGTTTTCTTTCTGCAACTTAGGAATGATTTTGGAAGTATAGTTTCTGTTTTCTAAACCAAAAAAATATTTTGTAGGTTTCTCTCCTTCTTCTATCCATTTGGCTCGCGATCTAACAATATTTCCCTTTGTTTTATGCAATCTAATTGATTCAAGTTCTTTTTTCTTATCTTCAAGGACAGTTAAATCAATATTATCCCTATCTTCTAATTCCTGTATGGTTTTTTTCAAACTATCCTCTCTGAGATTTTGTTGTTTTTTCATGTAACTCGAGTACGAGATTGTTTTTCCCCTTATTTCCATCAACATAACTTCTAAAAATAACTGGTCTGTAATGGTGAATTCTAAATCAGTATCTGTGATTGTAGAGATAGAGTTTAAATTATAAACTGGCAAACAATATTGAAGTTTTACTTCATTAATAAGATCTTTTATAATATTGAGATATTCCAAATCATGTAACAGAGAATTGTTAGTTTCCATAATCCCTTCCCTCTTTTAAAAATATTGAACTTTAACTGAATTTTAGGAAAGGAATGATCAGACCTATACCCAGGATCTATCGAAGAATTTTCAATATTAGACAGCATATTTTCTGAAATCAAGAAAAATTCTAGTCTGGCTTGTTTAATATGGTTGCTTTTTCTCCATGTATATCTTCTACTCTCTTCATGTTGTTCTCTGTATATATCAATAAGACTATAATTTTCAATAAGTTCACATACTTTGTCTCTTGCTTTAGGGTTATTTACATTTTTATAATTACTGTCATAATCAACCTCTGGATTCAATACTAAATTAAAGTCTCCACATATCACAACATAATTATTTTCAAAATCGTCAATAGTCTGAGTAATAATATCATAAAAATCAGGACTATCCTGATTCGGGCCATATACAGTTATAAGAGTCATTCGGGATCCTTCAATTACTATATCTAGCGCCAAAAAGTTACCAGTATTATCTTTCTTTTCCTTGTACACTTTAAATTCAAAATTATTATTAAAACATATTGCAACACCTCTTGAATTTGATTTATAGGAGCTAAAGAAGCATTCATATCCCCATTCACTTCTAATTACATTCTACTTATCTTGCGTAAAAATGTGTGTCCTGAAGACAGAAAATATTATAAGACTGATTCTTCAAATAAGAGGATATGTCTTTTCTTTTAATCCTATCCCCCAAACCCTGACAGTTTGCACTAAGAATCGTTACATTATCAGTAATCAATTACTAAATTACAGTCAAAACAGTATAACCAAATTGGATTGCTACCGGTGTTACAACATGAAGAAAGGGCCGCAGAAGTTCGACCAATTCCACATATCACATCACCAGCAACGAGCCACTGAGTAATAGTCGAGTTTCCGAGGCCTGTTAGGGAAAAGGGTACATCAAACACACAAACATAAAGACAAAACATAAAAAGATAGCCTATGAGATCTCAGACATAGACAACTGTTAAATAAAAATTAATGATAATCCAATGTTCATGATTATGGGAAATTGAGAATTTAACATGTATGGAGAACTTTTAAAGAAGTATGAAATGTAGACTGTGATTACAGCTACATTTTTGTACAATATACTTATTCAAGATGACAACTAAAATCTTGTGGCTATTTTGTAGTTTTTTTTTCTATTTAAATGTATCACTTCACTTACCTCATGTATATCAGTATGACCTATCTGGTATCAAAATAACACTGTAAACCGTTATAATTGATTTTCACAATTTTTAACAATTTTGTTATGTTACCCCTTCACTCAACTTGGTGGTATGAAAGGAGGTCCACTACGACTGTAACGGTTTAACCTCCTGCGTAGTTCACCGTTGTCCTACTCTCCAGGGTTCCTGCGTAAGATCGTCGTTGGTACTACTTTGCTGCTAGTGTATAAAACAACCAAACAACTACTGCGATTTGATGACATTTATTCTCAGACATTGGTTACACGAGACATTAACAGGGAGAAATGCGAGCATTATGTGGGCACCCGGTGATACATATTCCGCGCCGGCGTAACATGAAGTTGATATATGAAAGTTGGCACACTCGGTGGCGTGAGGATGTCCGACTGTTAGCCCGGCGTTCCCTGGCGCTCCCCGGCGTTCCCCGGCGTCAGTCCCTACGCCCGGCGTACCTGGCGACAACCCGTGCCCGCCTACCCTACGCCACAGCCAGCACCTCACCTGTCACAGTCCACCGGCCACCTCACCTCACCGAGTGCTATTTATAGATATCGTGTGCTCTCACCTGTTGTCCGGTCGTCGCAGCTACAGGTGTCTAAGAGACTCCCGACTACCGTGCACGGGTATATATAGCCCCGAGCCCACATAATACGTCGTAATCCTTTACATGTAACAACACAGATAGTACGCACTCAATACAAATACAGGTAAATATATACAATACACGTGCAACAAATACACGATCATTACACTACCCCCGCCTCAAAAGCGTTGGTCGTCCCGACCAATATAACAAAAATAATAGTTAACAAATTCCAAAAATGTTCATACAATTCAAGTACCTTTCTTACTAACTCTTTTCCGTACAGCATACAAACTTACAACACATACCTACTCACTCATAAGGCATAGTTAATAACTAATATAGATACGAAAAACATTTATACTTATATATACACAAATATAATTATACACAAAACTATACAAATTAACATGAATGCATAACGCTTAGATATACAAATCAACATGAATGCATAACGCTTAGATATACCCCTCTCCCTTAGCTCTCCCAAGCAGGAATGAAAACATGTCCATTAGAACTCCCGCGTCCCGCGATTGGCTCGTCCCGCGTGCTGGTACAGTACATCCCGCGATTTCACTTTGTATGTCCTGGCGTTACTCACACTCCTCCCACTCAATAATGTGGCACGACCGCGTTACCGTTGTTTCCCCATCTGGTCCAGTGGTTGTCCTTATCGTGCTTTCCTCCCGGCGATGCCGCTTGACTCTCATGATGTCACACTGAACAGACACATCGGTGGCATCAACGTGTCGCTCCTTTCCTCCGCTCTCCTCATCCTTTGCCTTCTCCACCACTTTCTGACGTTCCGCTGCCCGCGTAACTGGTGTGGAATGCCGCAAAGGTGATATGACACTGGCATTTACAATACACGCCCTCATGGATATGTCGGGATCTGCCCCGATGGACAGTTCCGCCGCTTCCTCAACATTCCCTGGCACGACAGAAACAGCAGCTGCATTGTTCGCCGTGACAGTGACTGTGGTAGCTGGCGTAGTCTTCGCTGCCTTCGCTGGTGTGACAGTCGTGGTTACACTTGTCACCGCCGACGTCGAAGAGGACGAGCGCCGTTTCTTAGGCGGGGTAAGGTCGAGGGCCTTGGACGGATGCTGCCGTTCAATATGGCGCCGCAAATCCCCTTTCCTGGACAGGGTCTGCTCACAATACTCACAGGAGACTCTTTTGCTGATGTCCCCTGTGTCTCCCCGGCTTCTGTCCTCCCTAACGGATGGTTCTACCCCGAGTCCTCTCTTGTTTACATTTACGATACCCTGGCTGTGTCTTTGGCCTTGCTCCACCATAAGGATCAAACTCCTTTGGTTGTTGACTCATAGGTGTCGGTTGTGCCGGAGACGCCCGATGCGCCGGCGATCCCTGCAATGATATAGACGCTTGGCGTGATGGACACGATAGTCGTGCCGGCGATAGTTGTACCGCCGGTGACGCCTCTTGCTTCCGCGCCGGATTGCTTCCGTCCGTCATATTCATATGGTCAATCTCCGCCTGCAGCTTTTCTATTGTTATATACAATTCTTCCAGTTTTGACGCCATATTTACGCAGTATACCGCTGCCACCAATTTTGTAACGGTTTAACCTCCTGCGTAGTTCACCGTTGTCCTACTCTCCAGGGTTCCTGCGTAAGATCGTCGTTGGTACTACTTTGCTGCTAGTGTATAAAACAACCAAACAACTACTGCGATTTGATGACATTTATTCTCAGACATTGGTTACACGAGACATTAACAGGGAGAAATGCGAGCATTATGTGGGCACCCGGTGATACATATTCCGCGCCGGCGTAACATGAAGTTGATATATGAAAGTTGGCACACTCGGTGGCGTGAGGATGTCCGACTGTTAGCCCGGCGTTCCCTGGCGCTCCCCGGCGTTCCCCGGCGTCAGTCCCTACGCCCGGCGTACCTGGCGACAACCCGTGCCCGCCTACCCTACGCCACAGCCAGCACCTCACCTGTCACAGTCCACCGGCCACCTCACCTCACCGAGTGCTATTTATAGATATTTATAGACCTGTTGTCCGGTCGTCGCAGCTACATGTGTCTAAGAGACTCCCGACTACCGTGCACGGGTATATATAGCCCCGAGCCCACATAATACGTCGTAATCCTTTACATGTAACAACACAGATAGTACGCACTCAATACAAATACAGGTAAATATATACAATACACGTGCAACAAATACACGATCATTACACGACTATTAGTAGTAATAACGACTTATCATTTTTGTGGTTATGGTTCAAAATACAGGAAATAGAAGTTAAAACTCTCTTCCAGAGGTGTTGGGACCAACCTGATGAGCTGTTTCCCGAGGCCACAATCTCAGTTTAAAATGGTTATTGTTTCATTGATGGTAAAAAGATAGTTGGTAAAGAGGGAAGAGAGATGGCAAAGAGATATTTGGTAAAGAGGGAAGAGAGATGGCAAAGAGATAGTTGGTAAAGAGGGAAGAGAGATGGCAAAGAGATAGTTGGTAAAGAGGGAAGAGAGATGACAAAGAGATAGTAGGTAAAGAGGGAAGAGAGATGACAAAGAGATAGTAGGTAAAGAGGGAAGAGAGATGACAAAGAGATAGTAGGTAAAGAGGGAAGAGAGATGACAAAGAGATAGTAGGTAAAGAGGGAAGAGAGATGGCAAAGAGATAGTTGGTAAAGAGGGAAGAGAGATGGCAAAGAGATATTTGGTAAAGAGGGAAGAGAGATGGCAAAGAGATAGTTGGTAAAGAGGGAAGAGAGATGGCAAAGAGATAGTTGGTAAAGAGGGAAGAGAGATGGCAAAGAGATAGTTGGTAAAGAGGGAAGAGAGATGGCAAAGAGATAGTTGGTAAAGAGGGAAGAGAGATGGCAAAGAGATATTTGGTAAAGAGGGAAGAGAGATGACAAAGAGATAGTAGGTAAAGAGGGAAGAGAGATGACAAAGAGATAGTAGGTAAAGAGGGAAGAGAGATGACAAAGAGATAGTAGGTAAAGAGGGAAGAGAGATGACAAAGAGATAGTTGGTAAAGAGGGAAGAGAGATGGCAAAGAGATAGTAGGTAAAGAGGGAAGAGAGATGGCAAAGAGATAGTTGGTAAAGAGGGAAGAGAGATGGCAAAGAGATAGTTGGTAAAGAGGGAAGAGAGATGACAAAGAGATAGTTGGTAAAGAGGGAAGAGAGATGACAAAGAGATAGTAGGTAAAGAGGGAAGAGAGATGACAAAGAGATAGTAGGTAAAGAGGGAAGAGAGATGGCAAAGAGATAGTTGGTAAAGAGGGAAGAGAGATGGCAAAGAGATAGTTGGTAAAGAGGGAAGAGAGATGGCAAAGAGATAGTTGGTAAAGAGGGAAGAGAGATGACAAAGAGATAGTAGGTAAAGAGGGAAGAGAGATGACAAAGAGATAGTAGGTAAAGAGGGAAGAGAGATGACAAAGAGATAGTAGGTAAAGAGGGAAGAGAGATGACAAAGAGATAGTAGGTAAAGAGGGAAGAGAGATGGCAAAGAGATAGTTGGTAAAGAGGGAAGAGAGATGGCAAAGAGATATTTGGTAAAGAGGGAAGAGAGATGGCAAAGAGATAGTTGGTAAAGAGGGAAGAGAGATGGCAAAGAGATAGTTGGTAAAGAGGGAAGAGAGATGACAAAGAGATAGTTAGTAAAGAGGGAAGAGAGATGGCAAAGAGATAGTTAGTAAAGAGGGAAGAGAGATGACAAAGAGATAGTTAGTAAAGAGGGAAGAGAGATGGCAAAGAGATAGTTAGTAAAGAGGGAAGAGAGATGGCAAAGAGATATTTGGTAAAGAGGGAAGAGAGATGACAAAGAGATAGTAGGTAAAGAGGGAAGAGAGATGGCAAAGAGATAGTTAGTAAAGAGGGAAGAGAGATGGCAAAGAGATAGTAGGTAAAGAGGGAAGAGAGATGGCAAAGAGATAGTTAGTAAAGAGGGAAGAGAGATGGCAAAGAGATATTTGGTAAAGAGGGAAGAGAGATGGCAAAGAGATAGTAGGTAAAGAGGGAAGAGAGATGGCAAAGAGATAGTAGGTAAAGAGGGAAGAGAGATGGCAAAGAGATATTTGGTAAAGAGGGAAGAGAGATGGCAAAGAGATAGTAGGTAAAGAGGGAAGAGAGATGACAAAGAGATAGTTGGTAAAGAGGGAAGAGAGATGGCAAAGAGATATTTAGGTAAAGAGGGAAGAGAGATGGCAAAGAGATAGTAGGTAAAGAGGGAAGAGAGATGACAAAGAGATAGTTGGTAAAGAGGGAAGAGAGATGACAAAGAGATAGTAGGTAAAGAGGGAAGAGAGATGACAAAGAGATAGTAGGTAAAGAGGGAAGAGAGATGACAAAGAGATAGTAGGTAAAGAGGGAAGAGAGATGGCAAAGAGATAGTAGGTAAAGAGGGAAGAGAGATGGCAAAGAGATATTTGGTAAAGAGGGAAGAGAGATGGCAAAGAGATAGTAGGTAAAGAGGGAAGAGAGATGGCAAAGAGATAGTAGGTAAAGAGGGAAGAGAGATGGCAAAGAGATATTTGGTAAAGAGGGAAGAGAGATGGCAAAGAGATAGTAGGTAAAGAGGGAAGAGAGATGACAAAGAGATAGTTGGTAAAGAGGGAAGAGAGATGACAAAGAGATAGTAGGTAAAGAGGGAAGAGAGATGACAAAGAGATAGTAGGTAAAGAGGGAAGAGAGATGGCAAAGAGATAGTAGGTAAAGAGGGAAGAGAGATGGCAAAGAGATAGTAGGTAAAGAGGGAAGAGAGATGGCAAAGAGATAGTTGGTAAAGGGAGATTGAGTAAAGGGAGAGTTGATGAAGAAAGAGAGAAAGCTGGTGAAGAGAGAGTCTAAATTGAGGAATTCTGTAATCATTATTGTTTTGCAAGGCATAAATGTTACTGACTATTGTCACCAATGCTCGTCAGCTGAAAGGCCGTAAGGCCGTAATAGCGGACGTAAAACCCATAAATAAATAAATAAAGTCACCAATAGAAGGCGGCAGTAGAAAGAAATCAGGAAGTTCTTTGTTATGACATTACATGTTTGAGACTGTACTGTAATTGTAAGTAGTTGATGATCAACTTGTTCTTTCTACGTGTCTAATGCGTCATTTTGACTGATCACATTATGTATTAAACTAGATATTTTATACTACATGTTTGTAGTAATATCATGACGTATTTGGCACGAAAATAAGATAATTGAACTTGAACTTGAACTCTGTAATTTTGTCGGATCAGATTTGTCAAGCATGACATGTCCTCAGGTGAAGATCGTTGGTACGATTGACTTCCAATGGTAGGATCACGTAAACCAATATGCGGTGTTCCAGCTTGATATAAATCTATTGATACACTACAGACTAATAGTCACGGAATATTGAACTGTGATGTCAGTGTTAAAAGTGGTTCCAGTCCATGAGCATATCATTACCTGACCTATGTAGGTTACATCCGGGGACGGTATGATGCATGGGTAATTGAGTAAATAGGGGAGGGCATTCGTATCTACTCCAGAGGTTAGGTTCATATTAGCTGTCTGCACCCCTGGAATACACCATGGCAAAACTGAAGGCACATTTTATTTTTTAAAGGTGAATAATAAGAGAGAATTAGGATACTGTTTAAAATATTTATTTAAACAAAAACAACTGTGTATACACCAATCTCCAACAGTTTTAGTGGGTTTTGTTTTCTTCTAAATAGCATATTTAATGCTATGACGATATAATGATACGTTATATATTCACGAAAATGTGAAAAGGGGTCGTACCGGTTATTACAATGTACAAAATTACATAAGAAGTTCTAATGGTTTAACTAACCATTTCTAGTAGTAGTACATTGGAGTATACACCCTGTTCCCACACAGATCATTACAACACTCTATATGTCATTATCACTCCAGCATTTGATGTGTAATAATTCACTCTCTCCCATTGGATTTGCTCCAGTTTCCCCTCATCCTGTAGTTGTTTAAGGACGACTTTACATTTGTTCCCGTAGCCAGCTTCGTTGAAGCTTCCTTTGCCTTCTGTTCTAGTTATTATGCAAATGATGCCACCTAAAACACAACAAGTACATCTTTAAGGAAAAGAATGGCTTCACGTAAAAAAAGATTCTTCCCTAGACGAACAATTCCCTAGAAGTTTGACCTCATATTTTACAAGGTATATCAACAAGGCGAAATGTCTTTTCCTGATTTCATTCCTTGTCGCTGGCATGCTGTATGCATCAGACATCCTGCGTCTATTTTGTAACGATCACTCACGTGATAAATGCGATGTATTAAAGCAGTTTAATTTTGCATTGGTCGGGGTTTTCAACCAATTTTGCTTGTACCACAAATATATTTTGATGCTGACTACTACAAAGAAACCAGAACTTGCCCAGATTACCCCTATGCTATATATTTGTATATATATAATTGATGAAGCATACCTTTCCGTACAAGTCGTATGGCTTCAATGAAACAATCAATCGGTAGGTGCCCTGCAATCAAGGAACCGGCAGAAATGACGACGTCATAACTGTCTGAAAATGCAAATATAATTGGACATTAGTGTGTAACCATTTGCATCAATATATCGACAATTATAGCGGCAATTTAATTCGTCAATTACAAAAATGTTTATATGATCAATATTGTGTAAAGGATTTCAGGCAAGCTAAATTTGATGAGTAAAATATATTGTGTAACACTTCGCTAAAATTACTGACAAATCCAACATGAATTTCATTTTCTATAAAGGCAATAGTGTATGATTTTATTGGTAAGAATTGAGTGAGGAAAATATCAATATTTGTTCATACCACATGTATTGAATAAGGAATAACATTAAACTTTTCTATTCTAAACAGTTGATATTTTTGACTTCTCAGAAGCCCATGAATCAATTTTTTTTTTTTGCAGACACCTGTCTTTTAGTCCAGATATGATACACTAGACTTTCTCTACCCCTGATGACAGCGTCTGTCACGCCCACGGGGGTTAAGACATTGGCTTAAACTCCATCAAGCTTCTTCAGACCCAGACATATATACGAAATCAAATACTTTCATTGTTGTAAGAGTTTTAGTTCCTGAATTAAGTTTGTCAATTTAATTTGGCTGCGGCTCTACGTTCAACGAACTGACAGGGCTCGGTCTTATTAAAATTCATTAACTTAACGGAACGCCTAAACTTAAAATCTAAGGAGAACTCTTAGCTAAAGAGCTTTCATTTAATTTCATTTAATGTTTTAATGCTTTGCCATGGTAAAGAGTTAAGGAATGATGTTTACCTTGGTCTAGACCTGGAGTCGGTTTAGATGTAAAGTATTCACAGTACAGATTATTGTATGTGTTAGTAGCACGTGCTTCCTTCAACATCAGCTCGGATGGATCCAGTCCGTCGACGTCACCAAATCCAAGCTTTTGTAACTGAAATGTTTGAATGCATATAGTGTACAAATAATGGGATATTCTCAAATGCATATATCCGCCTCTGGTCTACTGTCCTGTGTAAGGTAGAGACTTTCAGAATTTTCTCTACAATACATGCCTGTAGAATTATATTTGACTTGTTCCCAAAGACAAATCGAATATCTTCAACATCTCTCTGAAATTGTGCCTTTTGCTATTATATCATTTTTTTACAAAATGTTTAAGAATGCACTGAAATGACTTCAACATAAAAAGCGCACATTCTGTTGTGAGATTACTGTAAAAGTGGAAATGTTCGCGGCGTGGAAATTTTCGCTTATTTCGCGATTATTATAAATCTCCGCGAAAATATCCACACGCGAATATAATAACACGTGAAATATTGGCACGCGAATATTTCCACCAAATAAACTAAATACACTAATATCCAAGACGCGAGTTCCTGGTAGTAAACCATGTCGTCCGTGATGTGTAACGTTGTCATTGTCGGTCATTTGTCTGAGACATGGCTATACTAATTTGAGTAATCAATCGCAAAACTGGTCGGCCATTGTGTAGCTATAGGCCCCAAAACAGCACACGTTTTATTTGTGACAAACTTGCTTGTATTAGAAATGTTATGTTGAGTCTCCGCGTGGTTATAGGTGTTATTTGAATCAGAAACTATCGATAGTTTACTGTAATGAATGGTCCGTTTAATATATTTAAAACACGAAAGGGCTACTGTAGAAATAGGTCTAAATATGTTGGTAAAATTAGGTCAGACCATCAATATGTCTGCTTTTAAATAGCAAAGTCGTAATTAATTACCACCAAACTTATCTGATACCTGCAAAATCAACTATCGCTAATTGAGACACCTGTGATTGTTTAGACAAGACATGAATGCTTATCACGTCACTCGGCATGACCGGACGTCCGATCCTTTCAACTTGACCGCGAGTGACGCCTCGCATGGCCTGTTGACCTAGCTTTAGGTTTACAGGTAATAGTTTGAGTGGAAATAATCAAAAGGTGTTCAGTCGCAATTAGTACTGATAACGCATGTTATTTATACATTTTCGGGACCTAAAGCTGCAATTAGGTGTCTCGTACGTGGTGTATTTTCAATGTAAAAAACTAAATCAATGCTAAAAAATCTGATATATACCAATTTTTTTTTCTGTCACACAGGCGTAATGCAATGATCACACTTATAACCAATTAACCTAAACGTGTCTGTTGATCAATGTTTGGTATATTAACTGGACCGATCGTCGCGAGCTTTCAATGGAGTTTGCCGAAAATAATCTTACTTTATGTACATGGCCAATGACATCGCAGTGCGAAAATATATTTTCAACATGACTGACAACGCGAAAATATCCACACCGCGAACAGTTTGGAGGCTGACTAAGCGAACATTTCAACGCGCGAAAAATCCACTTTTACAGTACCTTGGGTATCAATTTATTAAAACCACTCGATCAAATGTGTAAGTACAGAAAACGTGTGTTTCTATTCGACATGCCTGTCAACTGCCATTTGTAAAGGAATATTTGAATTCATTATTTTAGACATGTGTTTAAAGTTATCGAAGAAATGAAAACCATTCTTGAATGTTATATATTTCCAAAGGTGCCGCTTATTTTGCAGCCATTGGTATGGAGTAATACAATGCCTGAATAAACTGACATGGCTAGATATTGGGTTCTCAAAAATAGGTAGTCTGTCCATTCTATATTGAGTATTCGCTTAAATAGAAATGTCATCTCACTATAATATAATATATTTGATCAAAGATGAATATAATTTCATGGTGAATAATATCTATCAACTTAAACTGACATCCAAACTGGAAAAAGGGAATTATGGCAGGAGCCTTTCATACCTTCCTTAGAGAGAAGAATAAGGTTGTGTTTGGTCGATCTATACGCAACATACATATTCTTCTATACAACAGACACATTTTCTTATGATAAAGCCGCGATAGAAGCATGAGGTAAAACCTTACAAAAAGCTGTGACGTATATACACTTCCATTGTCACCTTCCTATCCGTAAACAACCTTACACAAGCTCCTCTGCCTTCAGATTAGTCTTATTCTAAATGTATATACGCAAATATGAGTGTAAAGCCGACACCCACTAATCCACAAATAAAGTTGTTACAACTGATTGCCACTAAAGTCAATGAACCTATATGATAATGGGGTACCTTCACATCCACAAATCAACATACACATTTGTTACAAGTGACTGCCACTAAAGTTGGTATACATACCTCCACACCTACTAATCCAGTTCCAGCCCCTACGTCCAAAACCTTTAAACTCTGACGCTCCCGTGGGTATAATGCAGCCAAAGCATTAGATACCAGTAATGGCGCTTTGTAATTTATCCGGCTTACGTCCTATAACCGAGATGAAAAATGTGGCGTAAAAATGGAAACGTTTCGATTAGATGAAACAGGTACTTACACAATGAACACTTACAAATCTAGAAGCTGGATGAGATAAGATCTACGGATTTATGTGATACACAAATAAACAGTAAAAAGGTCATATTTAGTAGCAATTAATAATCCAGTGTACCTCTGAAAACAGGTAGGAAAGATGAAGAATTTTTTTATCGTAAGGCGAAAATTGATAGTTATTCTGCCATATACATAATTATTAAGCATGGATTATACATAGGGAAGTTATTTGTCATTTACATGTGTGTGTAACATTTCATAACTTGTGTATGGGTATACCGTATCATATGATGGGCCCCATTCTTCATATACTTCAGTAAGTTGGTCAGGCGTGTCCACACTCCACACCGCTGGAAACGGACAGTCCATGCCTGTAGATCCCATTGTTTATTCAAACTGAAAACAAACCACGTATTCCTTATATAAAAAGTATGGCATGCTAAACGTTGTATAAATAAAAAGATATATATTCAGTGTGTTTTATTTGTCAGTGGGGTGACACATAAAAGATTGTCACGGAAAGAATGAAGTTTAGTAAGGGGCGATAACTCTGCATGCGGCTGAAACAACTATTCAAAATGACGTTAGAGTGTCCGTCTAAGAGTTCAGAGGTTCCGTGCTTTAAGTCCTGGTCCGGTCATGGTATTGTTGCTCACCTATTACAATTTTCCCATTTTGCCTGACAAGGACCAATATTAACCACTTTATGACATTGTCACTATGGTAGATAGGGATTGATAGACGGAGATGTATAGTGTTGAGGCAGATATTTAAATAAGAATTTATTTGCATCAAGAATATATCTCTGACAGTACAAGCATAATCAGGTATCTTTGATACCATCTTTACTCTATGATATGCATACGTGTTACAATTGCAAGTAAAGTAAGCGTTTTCTATAGAATGTCCACATTGAGAAATCAAAAAGTATACATAAAATAATTATCAATTAGGGTACTTCTACATCTGAATCTGGCATGCAAAATGTATAGTTGTTCTGCCATCAATCCAATAATTAGTAGAACATTTAAGTCATTATGCTTACGAATAGTATCTTTAAATACTGAGACTGACATGCTCCGTCTTATGTTAGGTTCTAAATTGTTCCAAAGTCAAATAGTGGAGGGAGAAAAGAAGTGTTGGTAAGATGGAGTCTTAAAAGTAGGTAAACAGTTTTTGTTATCATTACGGGAAAAGTTGTAAGGTAGTTCGGCGTTTGATTAGCATGAATTTTGTAGAAAAGTTTCCCCTTTCCTTCTATTTGCTAGTGGTTCTAGTACACTCTAAGAATAAAATGATTTTTTACATGTATAAAAGGGTACTCCAGTAATTACACGAATAGACTCTAGCTGAAGTTTTTCTAAATTATCTGAATCACCGAGAGTACATCCGCCCCATACTTCACAGCAGTATTCTAATAAAGGAAGAATGTATGATCTGTACATTTTGTCTAATGTTCGTCTGTTTAACACATACTTCAGTTTTCTTAAAATACTCACCCGTTTTGACATATTTTTTACAAATATTTTCAATATGGCAACCCCATTTTCAATTTTCATTGAACATAACGTGCTGATAATCCTCTACAAAATCAACATTTACATTATTAAACTTTATTTGAATTACATAGTTAAGCTCAAAGTTGGAAACAAGTCATGCCACTGTCTTAACAGGATTAAAAGTTACTTGCCACGTATCTGCCCAGTGTTTAATTTTACCTAGATCGCTATTTTATCTTTGTTTCGGTGGTTTGAGGAGAGATATCTGATTACAGTAAGAAGGTATCGTCTGTAATTAATTTACATATACTTACCAGGTTATCAGCTATGCGATTTATGCATGAAGAATAAATAAAAGAGGGTCTAATACGATCTTTGAGGAACCCGGCATTTATAGATTTGCCTAAAGACAGTATATCACTAATATGATTTCCCAACCAAATGTAAAAATATCCCCCAAATACCATAACTTGCCATATTCAGTTTTGCAGCCCCTTTTGCCACAAAAGATCAAACGCTTTTGATATATCACAAAAATATAAATGTCGGACTTTTTCTCTCTGAATTTTCACATAAAGTGTGATATGATTCTATAACTTGTTGCACTGTTGAATGACCCGGCTGAATGAAAACTGATATTTATATACTAAGGAATGTTCCAGTAAATACCTATTTTATATGTCCTTTGTTAAATAGTTTAACATTACGGGCAAGGTATTAAAAGTGCACTTATATTAATTCATTGTTTTTATCTATAGGAAACAGTTTAAATTGATTAAATACTTAATTTATATCATTTTAGTTCAATAAACTTACCTTTAAATACTGACCGTAAAACACACAGGCTTACACAGGACGTGTATATCCGTGCAGGTTCTATAAGCGTGTGGGATGCATTTAAATTTATTCATTTATTTCAAGGGTTTTACGTCCGCTATTACGGCCTTGTGGCCCTTCAGCTGACCATTGCACTCACCTGGTCAGGGCACAGATAAAGCCATCCATGCGAGGTCAACGTGACAATGTCAAGTAGTCCGTGTGCTCACCTTTCATAACGTCACAAAATAACTATTTATATACACAGGTACAATGGGCATTATTTGACACAGGGACTTGTACACACATTACACGATACACACAGCAACTATCAACGCACATTCATATGTATTGGTCAGATTTTAACCACTGTGACATTCTCCCATGCAAAGGAAGATGACTCCTGGTACTTAAACAATTCTCGACTAGAGTGGTTAATCTACTGTCTATGTAAAAGAATGACAATTCCTACCTACAAGAAATAAAAGCAAAATGCTCATATAACAATATAGAAAAATTAAAAAAAATTACTATAATTTCTCCACTGCCATGTGGAACAAGAGTTTCGTGATGAGAATGCAAATCCTTTACTTTTATAATTGAATATCAATTACAATTATGCTACAGTTTCTACTTATGTAATGGTAAACCATATATAGTATTCCACACAAGTATAGCTGCAGCGATTAGATATTAACTTCACAATCCGAAGTAAACTTTTCTCACCACGACATTCTCTTACTGCACTGAGTATCTAGACGTAGACATCAGCTTCAGAATTGGACTGCACCCATGAGTCATTCTCCATACAAGTTAGGATATTTATAGGCTCGCCTGGGCTTTGCAACTGGTATTGAGTCTTGTGTCTGACAATTACTGCTCGCAATGTCAGAATTTCGACATGCGCCTTCTTACCCTGTTTCGGAAAAAAGGAGGAGGGTGATTAAAATTCACTGAAATATTTCAATTCTCATGTGAACGTGAAGGATCATGGGTCTCTTATTCTAAATTGTCCGAATCACCGAAATTACATCCGTCCCATACTTCAAAGCAATATTCTGATAATGGAAGAATGTATGATCTGCAAATTTTGTCTAATCTTGACCCTGGCTGTTAATAGGATGATAAACAAAAACAAGCGAACTAATCTTCGTCTGTTTAACACATACTTTAGTTTTCGTTATAAAAGTACTTGTTTTGACTCATTATTACAAACATTTTCAATATGGCAACTCGATAAATTTTCTTTTAATATTACGTGCTTATGATTCTCTACAAAGTCAACACTTCCAATATTAAACAATACTTCAACTAAATAGTCAATTTCAAAGTTTGAAACAAATAATGCCACTGTCTTAGAATGAATTAGAATGTACTAAGCATTTAAATGTCCAGTGTTTAATTTTACCAGGATCATTATTTTATCTTTGTTTCGATGGTTTGAAAAGAAGTATCTGAGAAACTCCGGCATTTGTACATTGATAATTCCCTTACCAACCTAACAATCCCCGATAAAAATTTGCCGTAATTTGCCAGTTTCACTTTCAGCCCCTTGTACTTTAAAGGTTATGAGCTATGTCATTTATAAAATAAAAGAGGGCCTAATTACAAGCCTTGATGAACTCCGGTTTTCGTAGATTGATAATTACCTAACCAACCTAACAATCCCCGATATACCGGAATTTGAAATTTTCATTTTCAGCCCCTTGTGCCACACACATTCCATCGCTTTTGATATATATCAAAATAAACTAAACATGTTCGACTTTTTTTATTCTAAATTTTCACATTAAGTGTGATATTATTCTATAATTGTTTCCCGTCTGGAAATCAGATTGATATTTATATATTAAGGAATGTTCCAATGAATAACTTTTTTTGTATGGCCTTTGTTAAATCGTTTGATATTATAGGCAAGGTATTTAAAATATAACTATATTATTTTAATGTATTTCATCTATACTAAATAATTTAAATACTGTAAATCACTTATATTTCGCGAGTACTTAATTTCGCGAACTCACCTAATTTGACTTATTCGCGAATACATAATTTCGCGAATTCTGATCTCATATAATGACTTTAAATTCGCGAATGACGTTACAGATCGGCGATTTTTCCATGTTGGTAGCCATTTTGTTTACGAGAGTCATGTGATTCGATCATGTGATATCGGTGTCTGGACATACTGAATTGTATTTACCGTACCTGTATACATGCTAAATGGCTTACAAAGGCGGTGTCAGACATTGAACAAAACCCACGGCTCATTAAGAATGCCTGGAAGATGACGGGACTACAATAGGTTGTGAGTTAACGTACATTGTAATTAACGTACGTGTGTATACAGTGATACCGATGAACAGTTCTCGGGACAGTCTATTGCGAATGATTTATACTCTAGGCGATTATTTGCTCTGAATGTTTGAATTAAATAAATAATTTGTTTGATTTCAACTTTGTTATGGTAAATATTGTTTCGAGAATCAAGCGATGTGAAGTGCTATATATACATGTAACCTTATATAACTTAATTACAACAGCGTTGGTAATAAAGTACGACGTATTCCGGGTGACCATCCGGAATCCTCGGGACCGTACCTATTGTACTTAAATTAACTACATGTAAAACGTCGTCTAGAAGTTAATTAAGTCCGAGTTCAACCACAATATCAGTGTTCAGTGGGTTTTTTTGTGTGTGAAATTTTGGTGTTTTGTGATATAAAAACACACTCTGATATAAGTATATAATCTATCACTCTATCATTACTTTAACGGCGATGTTTGCTCACCAACTAAAGATTACGGTAGATTCAAAATGGACGCCACTTAGTATTCCTGTCATTCTTATACAAATATTCGCGAGGGATTTGAATTCGCGTTTGACTCTCCTCGCGAATTAACGCGAAAATAAATCCCCCGCGAAATATAAGTGATTTACAGTAGATTAAATACTTTATTTATATCATTTTAGTTCAATAAACTTACCTTTAAGAACTGGCCGTAAAACATACAGGCTGATATCCTTGCAGGGTCTATAAGTGTGGGGGTTGCATTCACTTTTATTTATCTAGTTATTTTTTTAACGGATTTTACGACCGCTTTTACAGCCTTGCGGCCGTATCAGCTGACGATTGCACTCACAAGGCGGCCAGGGTCCAGATAAGGCTTTCCATGCCTGGTCAACGTGACACTCTCAACCAGTCCATGCGGTCAACTCTCATGCGTCACATTAACAACTATATACACAATATACACAGGTACAACAGATTTGATTTGACACATGGACTTATACGAAATTATTACAAACGATATACAGCGGAAGTATCGACACACATTACTATATATTGGGTATAATCTTAATGACAGCTCTAGCTGACTATTGCACAACACATTATTTAATTACTCGGCTAAACTATTTCTTAAAAATTGTACACTTGCATCACATTTTAAAGTGTCCCACTAGTGCTTGCACTTCTGTTGTACTGCGGTAAGCAATTATTGTTAGAATGCAACACAGCAGTATAAAGATATTTTATTTTAGTATGTTTGAATATTGACCAGATGATCCCGTAGGCAATATTTCAAAGATTGTTTTACTAAGGTTTGTCCTTTAACAATTGTCTTAAATGTTATATTGGGAAACTAAAGGCTTATATCACAGGAATTTGCAAGGACAATTTGTTCGTCACATATCATATACAATGTCATTTGTAACGAATATCTGTAATTGAGTTGAAATATTCTAAAGTTCAGAATAGACTCTTTCTGGAACAGATTGAATATATAATATACATAATACATCATGTCAGAGGTACATTGTATTTACTATAACCCCAACTGGTCATTGGCTATATAAAGATGCGTCGGATGATAATCTTGTGCAGAAATAGATATAAAAGGTTCCGTGCACTCTTACTTTTATTTATTTTTTACTTAACTGTTAGGTCCGGTATTACGGTCTTGCTGTCCTTCAGCTGAAGATTGCACTCATCTGGTCAGGGTCCAGATAACGCTGTTCATGCGTGGTCAACGTGACACTCTTTAACAGTCCATGCGCTCACCTCTGATACGTCACATTGGATGGACAATGGACATTATTTGACACAGGGACTTGTACAAAATTATTACACACGATACACAGCGCAAGTATCAACACACATTGATATGTATTGGTCAAACTTTAATAAGAGTTTGACCTCTACAATATTCGCTTTTGAAATTGTTAAAAAGTAAACATTCCTGGCACTGACAGTAAAATTAAACCTCACTCACAGCTAAAATTCGAACCAACAGCCGTCAAGCTGGCCCGTAATAACTCAAGTTCTAGTCAGGTCAATGTATTCGTCCTTCCTGTTCTCTTAAAGGATATTCTTGTCTAGTGTAACGTAACTAAAGGCAATTTTTAGATGAAATAGCAGTTACATTAATAGCTTGTTTAATGGGAATAAAACAATAAGCGATTTGATACCATAACAAGTAAGTTGAAATTGATTTATTTCATATTTCATATTTTCGAAATTGCATTATACAACTCGTACTGCATGGTCAACTATCGATAGACCAGATATATCTCTCTTTATAACTCCAGTACAGGCGACAATGTTTATGATTTAATATGTTTAAATATGCCTATTGGATGTAACATATATAATCAATTTATTTCGACTGATATAATCGAAATGAGAGCCCTAGCCGATTGTTGCGTAACCAATTATCTAATTATTATGCTAAACTATTTCTTAAAAATTATACACTTGCATCACATTTCAAGGTGTCCCACTAGTGCTTGTACTACTGTAGAACTGCAACAAGCAATTATTGTTAGCATGTAACACTCAAGTATAAAAGAATTTTCTGTTAGTAGGTTTGAATATTGACCAGGTAATCATTCAGGAAATATTTCAAGGATTTTTAACTCGGGTGTGTCCATTAACAATTTTTAAACTGTCATATTGGGAAAACTAAAGGCTTATATCACAGGGGTTTGTAAGGATATCATTATAGTATTGCGTCACATATTACATATGAAAAAAAAATGTAAAGATTGCGATTGAGTTGAGAATTTTTGCTAACCATAATTTAGAATCTAAATCTATTTAGAACAGTTTAACAAACTCTTGTAATAGTAATTACTATGACCTTAACTGGTTATTGACTACACAGATACATCGGATACTTATCTTATGCTGAAATGGATAAAAAAGTACATTTATAGAATTATATCATTTCTATCATGTTTGATAATTTTTTTAATTAACAATGTTTACGTCCGCTATTACGGCCTTGCTGTCCATCGGCTGACGATTGCACACACCAGCTGGTAAGAGCCCAGATAAGGCTAATCATGCATGTCCAGCGTGATACTCTCAACCAGTCCATGTCAGCGTGGTACTCCTAACCAGTCCATGCCCTCACCTCTCAACAACTATACACACAGGTAAAATTTCCATCATTTGACGCAGGGACTTCTACAATCATAACCCTCAATTCATAGTGCAAGCATCAACACACATTAATATGTATTGGTAAAACTTATGCGATAATTGTCTTTGATATTGTAAAATAGTTAACATTCCTGGCACTGACAGTGACATTCAATCCTGGTCATCGCCAGAAGTTGAACCAACTAGTGTCAAGCTGACCCGCAATACCTCAAGTTCTAGTCAGGTCAACTTTTTTGTACTTTATGATATTGTTGTCGAGAATGTACACAATACGTCATATCAGAGGAACATTGAGAGGTACAACATCACGACACAGTCATTTTCGTCAACTAGGTCTTACAAATTGTCGAGAACCTCATTACGACTCCGTCATGTCCACACATATTATCGAGAACCTCATTACGACTCCGTCATGTCCACACATATTGTCGAGAAGATCTTTACAACACAGTCATGTCCGCTAACTAGGTCCTGTCTATAACTGGTTATTGACTATATCAAGATAGATTAGATATTTACTTTTTGCTGAAATGGATCTAAAAGATTACTTTTGTTAAGAGAGCATTGATAGAATTATGGCATTCATATAATACATAATATAATATCATTCATATAATTAACGCTAATACCGGGTAGCAATTTTTTTGATGTTTTGGGGTTTCTGCTGTCATTTTCCAGGGTATGGTACAATGTATAATACATCATATATCAGCAGGTTGCGATCAATGACTCTCCATGCAGTATTTAAAAAAAGACATCATATTGCTTTTGGATTGACAATAATTAACAAACTATATATATCATTATGTGGTGTGATATTGTGCATTGATATTTACCTTAATAGCTAATGTAGATATTGATGGATTAATCAGTTTATACTACAAGCATATCTCATTAGCATGTTTTTAATCTATAAACTGATTTGAAAACAAGAGACCCAGAGGGCCTGTATTGCGCACCTGGATATTTCAGTAATCTTGGTTTCGGACTAAATTTTGTTAAGATCCATTCAGTACTTTTTGACAAGTAGCGATGACAAGAATTTACTTCAATTTTTCTTTTTTGGCCCCGCCCCTGTGGACCAAAGTGGTCAGAGTCACCATTTAAGAAAAATCTGTTCCCATTCCTCTAAGAATGTTTTTGACCCTATTTTGTTAAAATACATTCAGTACTTTGGGACAAGTGACTTACTCTTTTTCCTATATTGGATTCAGCTCTACGAACCCAGAGAGTCACAGCCACCATTTATGCATCATCTGTTCAAATCTATTTAGGATCTGAAGAAAATGTTGAAGGGTTGGCCAGGTGAGTTAAAATATCACTTGAAATACCAAGTTAAGTTATGTTAAAGATGTGTTTCAATGTTTTATTTGTAAAATAAACTGATCATGATTACTATAATATTTTGTAAGGTTTAACCTAACATGTTAGCAGTGAGTTACCATATCTACCCACAGACTGTATCGTGACGTTTTGATGGTTAGAGAAACATAGTGCTAGTATTAACAATGTTTGGTGAGTTGATTAGAAAGCACATCAGTATACACACATTTATCTAGTATACAGTGCGACACCTACGCAGTAAATAAGTCGGGAATCAAAATGTATTTGCCCAGTTCTTTGAAATATTTTTTTCCTATTAAAACAGAAATGCATCTTAATTGTTTTAGGGAAATCCTTTTCTCCCTCATAATAATTGAATAGTAACACAAAACATGCCTTAGATGCAATACTTTGAGATACAAATTTCAAAGACTTGGATCTCAAGCTTAGTATTGCCTTTGGGGTGAAATGCCAAAATAAAAAAGTACTTTTAGATAGCTACTATCATGAATCAAACCACGCGATGACAGTAACATACGATAAAATTCTGAAAGGCTATTCGATAACGTTATTGCGGGCTACTAACATGGGCCACCTTAATGTTACCCCAAACATGATGTCATGCACCTATGGAACATCATTGACTCTTCCTTAAGCAATTGCTCGTACTAGTTTAAAAAAGAAACTGAATAGTATAGAAAAATGTATTGTTCCCATGTTTCGCCCAATAGAAATGCTGAACATATTTTTCTCTTAAGGACCTTTTATATGGTTTTTTTTTAAATCTCGCTTCTTCTTTCTTTTGGAAAAGACAGCATTGTCATTGTGGTATGTGTAATAAAGGGCACGGTAAGATCGCAAAAATATCATGCATTTCTAAGCATAACAAAATAGTAATTGCAACCTTCAATGAATGAGTCTTTAAAAGAGATTTAGCTTTGATCTGCGTTATCATTACGATACAAATGAATTTCACTATCAATTATGACAAGCCTGGAATTATTCGATTTGAAAGAGAAACACCATAATGACGTATGACAGCAAGAAGATGAATGCTTTGGTTATTCTGTATGATGTTTTCACTTTAATGAAAAACACATTTTGGCAAAGGGATAGAGGACGATGAATTTTGTATGGGCTTTTCGATACATGTATCTGTGACATTGTGATGGTTTTATCATCGTCATTTACTATAGAGAGATAACAGCGGACAAATACTGATATCAGCTTTTATCGTTACGTATCTCCAGTTAGGTCCTTCCAAGACAAGTGGGTGTCAATGTTACGAAAAACATCATTTTCATGTTACCAATAGGTTATTTCAAAATGATAAAATTACATTCCTGTACTCGGGTATTAGATATTCTTTTCAACAGTTCAGTTAAAGACAAACGATGTCGAATATACAACAATGGTGTTTTATATAGAGGTCTTCTGCATTACATACATTGCCCTGTCCTTATAGTACATTAGGTTCCCACACAGATCATTACAACACTCTATATGTCATTATAACTCCAGCATTTGATGCGTAATAATTCACTTTCTCCCATTGGATTTCCTCCAGTTCCCCCTCATCCTGTAGTTGTTTAAGGACGACTTTACATTTGTCCCCGTAGCCAGCTTCGTTGAAGCTTCCTTTGCCTTCTGTTCGAGTTATTATGCAAATAATTCCACCTAAAACACAAAAATAATATCGTTAAGAGAAGGGTGGTTTCCTTAAAAAGGTTCTTCCCTAGATTAATTGTGATTCCAGTAATTAGCAATGATGTAAGATGTGTGAATCAGTGTTTCTTGTTAACTTTACAGTGTTGAATACAGTCTTTGTTACTCATTGTCGTTACCGACACCAGCTATACAAATGTAGGTTAAATACGTGTTAAGTCGCATTATAAAATGATAACTATGCTGGAGACAACGGAACCACAAGGCATATCAACAATTATCGAATACGTCATGGAAATGGAATATTGCGAAATGCTATCATGACATCGACTATAAAAGTTTCCCATGAGTTTCATAAACTTGTTTTTTTCCGAAACATTGTGTTGTTGGTTTTCTTACTCAAAATAAATAAAAACAGAGGGCAAAACATCAACAAAAATATACCATTGAAATGTACAAGGAGAATGTTCATTAAACCGTTCTCATGCTTTATTACACATTTCATGCTCAGATTCAAATACTTTTACTGATAAATCCGATATCTGGTTTTTTTTCAATGCCTGATTTCGGAAATATTTAATTAATATGTCATTTTCAATATTTAGTTTTTTAAACTGTTTGATGAGTTTTAAGAAAGTTGGTTTGAGCACCGATTTGGTTTCATGAATAAGGACACAAGTACTGGTGTTCCAAAACGACACCCGCCAAACTTATCTAGATAAAATCCAAGTTACGTTCTCAAAATGAGAACAAAGGTGATGACAACGGAACTACAAGATATATCAGCAACCCTTACTTCATATCGTACAAAGTACATCAACTAGGAGAAATATATTTTCCTGATTTCATTTCTTGTCTCTGGCCTGCTGATGGATAAGACAGCCTGCGTCTGTTATGGAACCATCATGTGATAAATGCGCTAAATTAAGGCGGTTTAATTTGACATTGGTCGGGTATTTTTACCAGTTTTGCTTGTTAAATATTTTGATGCCAACAACACTTTGAAAAGTCTAATAATAGCCTATCAAAATATACACACAAAAAAACGGATTATCCTTTGATATGTATAATTAGGGGAACATACCCTTCCTTACAAGTCTTACAGCTTCAATGAAACAATCAGTCGGTAGGTGTCCTGCAATTAACGAGCCGGCAGAAATGATGACGTCATAACTGTCTGTAAATACCCAAAAAAATATTTGGCCATTAGTATGTAAATATTTGTGAAGATAGGAGTTCAAAACAATGAAAAGTTTTTTCAGGCAAGCTAAATTCGATGAGCAGAATATATAGTGTTATTAGTAAGTAAATTTATATCACGGACGCACGTTATTTAGTGAGATCTATCAATTTATCTATTTAACATCACAGTTCGCTAAAAGTATTGACAAATCCTACATGAATGTTATTTTTTTCTTATGCAAGCTATTTTGTTGACACGAATTGAGTGCTTGGGTAAGAATGGGCTCAGTGTATTCTTTTCACTTTGTACAAGTAGATAATAAGTAAAGAAGATGTATACATGTACATTAAGATACATCAAAGAAAAGATCAATATTTCTTCATACCAAATGTACTGATTAAGGAATATGAATAAGCTTTTCTATTCTGAACAGTTGATACTTTTGACTTCTCAGAAACAACAGAATCAATTTCAAGAAATTGTTCAGGCACTTGCCGCTAGTCCAGTTATGATGCACTGCACTTTCAAATATATGGGCATCGACCCTATATCAGTCAAGAAAATTGGCTTAAATTTCAGCAAGCTTCTTTAGGCCCGGACATATATATGAAATCAAAATACTTACTTTGTTTCAAGAATTTTAGTTCCGGAATTAAGTTTGTCAATTTAATTTGGCCGTGGCTTTACGTTTGACGAACTGACCGGGCCCAGTTTTATTAACATTCATTAACTTAACGGAACTCTTAAACTTAAAATATATGGAAAATCTTAACCAAAGAGCTTTCATTTAAAACTTCAATGCTTTCTAGTGGAAATCAGTTAAGGAATGTTTACCTTGGTCTAGACCTGGAGTCGGTTTAGATGTGAAGTATTCACAGTACAGATTATTGTATGTGTTAGTAGCACGTGCTTCCTTCAACATCAGCTCGGATGGATCCAGTCCGTCGACGTCACCAAATCCAAGCTTTTGTAACTGAAATGTTTGAATGTATACAGTATACAAATAATGAACATTCTCAAATACATATATCGGCCTCTTGTCTTCAGAGTCTTCAAATAAAGTAGAGATACTTTCAGATTTTTTTGTTAATACTACATAATTATCTGTAGAATTATATTTGACTTGTTTCGAAAGTTAAAAAAATATTTTCATCGTTTCTCTGAAATTGTGCCTTGTGCTTAAAAATGAATTGAACTGACTACAATATAAAAAGTGCACCTTCTGTTTTGTGATGTCCTTGGAATCAATACATTAAAACTAGATTCAACAAACGTGCATATCATTCGGATATGCCTGTCAGCTGCCATTTGTGAATATTTTAATTCATTATTTTGAAAATGTGTATTTATAATAATCAAAGAATGAAGACCACTTTCGAGCATTATAATACATTCCAAAGGGAACCGCCGCTTATTTTGCAGCCATTGTTATTGAGTAATGCAATATCTGAGAAAACTGATATGGCTAGACGATAGGTTTGTCAAATAAAGGTAGTCCATTCGTTTTATATTGAGTATCCGCTTAAATAGAAATGACATCACTCGGTTATATAATATGTTTGATAAAAGATGGATATAAATTAATGGTGAATAAAAAACTATCAATTGAAACTGACATCCAAACAGGAAAGGGGAATTATGGCAGGAAACTTCCATTCGTTCCGTATATGGAAGAAGGAGGTTATATTTGATATATTTATAAGCACCATACATAATCTACTATACTACAGACATATTTTCCTATTATACGAAAGAAGCATAATTGCCTGTAGAGCCGGTGTACCTACTTCAACACAAACTAATTCACACTTAATCAGTTGTTATACACAATTACCTGAAGAGCCGGTGTACCTACCTCAACACCCTTTAATCCCCAATGATCAGTTGCTAATCCTGCTAATCCACGCACACAATTGTTACACGTTATTGTCCCTGAGGTCGATGTACCTACCTCAACACCCATTAATCCACCTACACATTTGTTATTGCCACTGAAGGTGGTATACATACCTCCACACCTACTAAACCAGTTCCAGCCCCTACGTCCAAAATCTTTAAACTCTGACGCTCTCGTGGGTATAATGCAGCCAAAGCATTAGATACCAGTAATGGCGCTTTGTAATTTATCCGGTTTACATCCTATAGACGAGATGGAAATTATGGTGTTAGGGTTGAGACGTTTTGATTGATAAGATGAAGCAGATACTTACACAACGAACACTTTCAAAACGAGCAGCTGGATGTGATAAGGTTTACGGATATGGAATACATATCTAGTAGTAATTGATAATCCAGTGTACCTCTGCGATCTGCCATCGAAAGGTGAATTGATGACTATTCCGTCATATACACGGAGGATACAAAGACAAAGTATTTTTCTTTAATGTGTAATACATCACAAAAAAATCCTCATTCGTACTTATCCTAGTGTATGGGTATACCGTATCATATGATGGACCCCATTCTTCATATAAGTCAGTAAGTTGGTCGGGCGTGTCCACACTCCACATCGCTGGAAACGGACATTCCATGCCTGTAGATTCCATTGTTTATACAAACTGAAAACGAACCACGTATTCCTAATATGCAATTATGGCATGTTAAACGTTGTAATATTCATTAATTTTATGTTTATATTCAGTGTGATTTAGTTATATAGTATATTTCCGATTAATACTCGATGGTTTTAATAAAGATTTTCCATTTTTAAATCATCTTAACTTGTGTTTATATTAAAGTGTTAGCTCATTTCCCGTTCAATGTCAAGAACATTAGTATAAAGTATACTCACATCACTTTCCTCAGAGATCCTCAAATGGAACAAGTTGATGATGTGACTTGCAATGCCAGGCATTTATACCTTAAGAGTTTGGTAACGGCTGTCGTGATAAAAGTTTATAGATATATTCATCAAAGCGGCATTGATAACAAAATTGTGAACAAGCGTCCTATTAAATGTTGCAAAATCAATTTACTTTTTTTTATCAGAGAGTTACATGATAAAGTATTGTGTCTGTATGCATCACAAAGTATAGCATCCTGGTGGACAGATGTGATCATGGGTGTCTTTGTAAAAGAGAAATTTAGAGACGATTACTTCAACTAATGTTATAATATTTACGGTGACCAAGGGAACGTTTAACATTTTGTTTTGAAATTTTATTGAAAATTATGTTTGAAGATAGAACACAATACCTTAATCCCCAGTTTTGGTGACATTATTGATTAATCTAATCTTTCCCTGCCTTGGGGTTGTGACAAAGAAATCTCAAGCCGAGGGGGGAATTCATGAATGTCCATCTCGAGGCTTGCCGGGGAAAGGAATCATTATTTTTCTCCTACCTCTTTAAATAATTGCATATCCCATCCGAGATCAATTCTGTTTGTAAACAAACGCACATGGTCTGCGCATGAAATTGAAGAAGTTACCATCACAACCCCCAAAAATTGCACACCAATAGCATTACACAAGAAAACAAAAGTCTAGCATTAATTTACAATATTTATTCAAACAGCCACTATAATAAGGTAGTGGCATATCTTGTCATTTCATAAAACTCTGTGTCTCTAACGCATATTTAACATTAAATAACAACACGGGAACTACAGTGACGTCACTCTTTCATCAATTGACAGGCCTAGTCTCACTCATTCATCGCTGTCAGAATATGACTAGATCATGCGCGGTCCCTTTGGAATTTGATTTGAAATGGGATTATGGACGTGTATAGTGATATTAAAAATTCGATCGCCTATCGACCCATAAAACACCGATTTTGTGAAATCGGTAGGAGTTGAGCACAAGGAAATGCTTGCGTGCGATTTCTGCACTTGTGATAGCTTCATGATGTCGTTATCACCATCATGGAAGGTAGGTGTACTGTTGACGATGTCAGATTAAGATGTTACCGTGTTAGAGAGAATTGCGGACATTTTTGTCTTTGAACATTATCAAGATGCCTGCAGTTGTTAAAAGATTGGGGATTTTTGTGTCCAGTTATGTGTGTTGTCTGAGTATCGGGCACGTTATTTTCTTTCAACTTTTGACACAAATGTTTTCTGACGATGGTGTTTGTCGGTCGACTGTTCCGGGAGCTCACACTTCTTGACCAAATTTTTCAACAGTTGTCAAAAGTTATGTCGGCCGACCTAGCTCTCTAGAGGCTCATAAGGATTATGGTTAGACACGTTTGTTACGGACGCAATATTATAACACTAGTGTGGTTGTCTTTTGTCACGAAACACTTGTAGGCTTCAACATGGCCCTCAGAACGAATATTCATGCCCTGCCTACCATGCTCACCGGCTGTCCTTCTAACGACGGCCATCTATCAGAATTTGTCCGTCCGTCGTCCAGAGCTATGTAGGTTATCGCAGCTACAGGGCACTTTTGATTTATCTTCCGATGTCTAGCATACATTCTAGGTTTGCTGTCACGTATGTTGTTTAGGTTGATCCCCGTCCATATTTTGGTCCGACGTTTATTGTACGTGAGATAATCCAAATGTGTTTCATTGTCGTACAGTAACATAGATATGCCTACTCTAGCCTAAGCCACCACGACCCATGTTCTTTCCAGTCTCTCAACAACTGCAGGCATTTAAACAATGTAACATCTTCAACCGTAGCCTACCTACCATATATTTATGTATTATAGGGACATAAGTAGTTTGTTTGTATATTTTCGCTTGTTTGACTATAAGCAGACGACGAATTGTAAACAAAAAGTAGTTCCGGAAATACTTCCGGTTTAGAAGGTTTGCGCGTGTAATCATATAGCGTGTAGTCATATCCTAGGGGTTGACAGAGAAATCTCACACGTCTAAAACTGGAGATAAATATGTGAATGGTTGGAGAAATTATTTTGACTTGTTCTAGTTATCACGAATTCCGTGACAGGTATCAACTACTGACGGAGATATTAACAACGCCAAGTTTCGAGAGATACATGTTTGCAAAAATCACGGGAACATTTTGAGGTCGACATATGTTCTCACATAGTTCATAGGGTTTTCACGCGGTTGCTAGGGAAAAGATCAATCGATCTCACACAGGTGATAAAGATAGCTGGCACGCGCTATAGGACGCTTCTCACAATGAAGCACCGTCATCATTTTACGTTGAATAACCATGTCGTAAATGATGTGGTCATCAATTGTGACGACACACATTCAAAAGAGCATTGTAGATGATGCGATGAAAAACTTTCATAAAAAAATTACATTTGCTTACAAGTATATGAGAAAAAATAATCAAACATGGCTCTGTTCCCCGAACAAGGCTACCTCAACACTTGTATAAGAGTTTGGCTGGCCAGTACTCGGCAAGCCTCGTGCCCGATGGCAAAACTCTTACACTCGGGTTGAGATACACCTGTCTACGGAACAGACAATTGTTAGATTATATTAATCTATTTTGGGAATATTGTGTTTCGTTATATTAAGTCAGATTGTTTTTATGTTTGTTGACATGCCTAGTGGTTCACGTATCACAATCTTATTCAAATTTTGAGAATGTAAACTACAAAGATTTGACCTAGACATGTATGACGGTTGTAGTCGATGAGGTAGAAGACGGTTACCCTAATGGAATGCCTGGTCTGATTTTCTCGTACAAGGATGTCCGTGTAAATCCATATTCATATTCAGACAGTTCGACAGACATGTTATTTTGTTCTTCAAAATAGAGACTGCATGTCTTACTTGCATGAAATGTTACAATTAATTAACTCATGAAATTATCATTCCAGTTTAGACTAGAAACTAGAAAATTTGTGTTGGTAGTTATATTATTTTGCGACATATTTTACAAACTTCAGTTTAGGATGTTTCAAGCTCAGTTCCGATAGAGATTATAGGCCATACATGATAATGATCACAAATATACCGTAAAAGTAGTTTACATTTATCAAGTAACAGAGCAGTTCACCACAGTCCTGGGTAAATGAACGCTGAAAGTTTACCATGTACTGTGCGCTTTTCGTTATCGGAGTTGTATAAACTCACTCATGTGAATAGAATGAATAGAAACTTTATTTGATTTTATTAGTAAAGAATAGTGATAAAACGGCAGTTCTGTTCCAGTTTGATGTGAAAAGTTGCCGATCAGGTGGATTTTCCTCGGGTACGCCACATGTTTTCTCCCAAAATAACAACCTTCGCGCGAATCTATCCGGGACACCAAGAGTGATTAATGTGAAATAACATGACATGTTTCTTACTTATAATATATAAACGTTTTATAATTAATCATATGGTAATCTTCAAAACCTTTCTGTGTACTGAATCGCCATTTCTATCTTTTATTATAATAAAGCGTCATCTCATTATTCTGTCCAATGACGATAATTGTAAAGTATATCCACATTAGCTGTATACCTCTCTCAACAGATCTTTTGTAATGGAATAAGGGTAGCATGTGCGATATAGAAATACAGGAATTTATATTTCAAGAGTTAGGTAACGGCTGTCATGATAAATATTTATATATACATTCATCAAAGCAGCATTGACAACAAAATGACATCAGAACGTAATGACTTTTTATGACACTATTGTTAATTGTAAATGTATTGTCCTCACCTGTGTTATCATGTCACCCCAATGTACACACATTCTATTAAATGTTGCAAATTTAATGGACTATTTCATTATAGAGTTATATTAGTAAACGTGAAGAAGCATGTATAATTTTGTAGCATCATGTCTATATGCATTTAAGATCATAATACCTGCATCCATAGACACAGATGTGATCATGGGTAAGTATGCAATAGAGCGATTAGAGACAGTGTCTTCGACCATTATATTGATATTTACGGTGACTTATTCATCGTTGGAAACATTTTATTTTTAGCTCGAATATGAATTTTGAAGAACATAGAGAAAGCAATATACCTTGACCATCAGAGAAATAAATAAAACAATGTTTCGAGAGATGCAGGTTAGAAATATTCTGGGTTCGATGTGAAGGCGTGTGCTATATTTATCTTGTTGTCTTGTGCTTTCGTTGTCATACCGTAGTTCTCATTTTGAGAATGAAACTTTAAACCGGACTTGACCTAGATTTAAATGGCACGTGTCGACAATAAAACAGAAGATGAATTGTCATTGTACTCTTTCAGGGACCTCCATTCAAATATATACTTGTATTTATATCATGTTTACTGTCGTTTTATCGATATTGAGATTTACGGTTTTGTAATTATTAAGCATTTTCTGTTGTTTTTGCTCTCGATTTATTGATTTGTTTATTTCGAATTTTGGTTTCGTAGTTATATCGATATTCTCTTTTGTTTTTATCTCAAAAATGGCAATTCAAACAGATGATATATATCTACGAAATAAATTCAACAAAACACTATAACATTACTTGTTTCTATGAAGACCTTTCTGACCAACATCGTCTGAACTCGTACAAGAGATTATGTTAACAAGGGATACATGCCCGAAGATAATAGGGTAATATAAAGGTACGACAGTTGATAGAAGGAATTACTTCAGTTTAGATTCCATATCATGAATTGTAGATCCGGCGGAAACAGCTATTAGGGCACCGTTTGCATGTAAGGAAAGTTCTTTATATACTCATGACATCATAGCGTGAGGGTAATATAACCTTTTAATGGGTATTTCAATCAGATATACGGGCAAATTCGTAGAAATGGTTATTGGGTCATTAGAACCCGTCTTTAACACACAGGGGCTGGTTTCACATGCTTCTTCTCCTGTAGATCCTTCAAAGTGAAAGCTCAACTGGAGTTCATATAACTACAATGTAACATAAGGTATTTTAAAAAGTTGACAATACAACAATGTGCTATCACATCTGTTGGTGATGAAGAAACATCAGCTATCGTTTAGTAAATCATCAAATATTAGTAGCTTATTTAGTCTGATCATTCAGAGATTGACACATCAGCTATCATTTAGTAAATCCTAAAAACTTAGTGGCGTATGTTGTGTGAGCCTTCAGTGATAGACACATCACCTATCATTTCGTAAATAAAGAAAATAATAGTAGCTTATGTATTGTGACCATGCAGTGAGGAATAACTCAGCTATAATTTAGTAAGACATAAAATATTAGTAGCTTAAATGTACTGACCTGTGGTATAGTATTGCCCTGATCATTAATTACCGAACATTAGTATAGAAATGGTCCAACCTTGAATTACTGCAAAAGGTATTGTTCCAGCTCATACTTACTAACCCAAGGTATGGTGATGGTCCAAGCCTTAATTACTTATCCAGGGTAGAGTAATAGTTCAACGGTTAATTACAGGCCCATGGTGAATTTACTGGTCGATGTAGTAAGTATTGTCTGACATTTAATTGGTCAATGTAGTAAGTGAAGTTTGACATTTTATTGGTTAATATAGTAAGTATTGTCTGACATTTCATTGGTTAATATAGTAAGTATTGTCTGACATTTCATTGGTCAATGTAGTAAGTATAGTCTGACATTTCATTGGTCTATATAGTAAGTATTGTCTGACATTTCATTGGTTAATATAGTTAGTATTGTCTGACATTTCATTGGTCAATGTAGTAAGTATAGTCTGACATTTCATTGGTCAATGTAGTAAGTATAGTCTGACATTTCATTGGTCAATGTAGTAAGTATAGTCTGATATTTCATTGGTCCATGTAGTAAGTATAGTCTGACATTTCATTGGTCTATGTAGTAAATATATTCTGACATCCTATTGGTCTATATAGTAAGTATAGTCTGACATTTCATTGGTCTATGTAGTAAGTATAGTCTGACATTTCATTGGTCAATGTAGTAAGTATAGTCTGACATTTTATTGGTCAATGTAGTAAGTATAGTCTGACATTTCATTGGTCTATATAGTAAGTATAGTCTGATATTTCATTGGTCCATGTAGTAAATATATTCTGACATCCTATTGGTCTATGTAGTAAGTATAGTCTGACATTTCATTGGTCAATATATTGAGTAAAGTCTGACATTTCATTGGTCTATGTAGTAAGCATTGTCTGATATTTTACTGGTCTATATATTAAATATATACTGACATTTTATTTGTCCGTATAGTATTAAGTATAGTCTCACAATTTACTGTCCATGAAATACGTGTATTTTTACATTTTACAGGTCCTTGTAATGTTTTTCTGGGTTATAAAAGATCAAGTCCAAGAAAAATGTAATAATTTATTGATAAATGTGTGAAACAAAACTTGCCCAATGAACTACCAATGAAATGCAACACATGTATTCATTCACATTGGTTGCGTAAAAAATTGCACAAACCTTAACATTTCAAAAACCTATTGACAAATACATTCATGAAATATCTATTTGCTGATTATCTTAAACAATAACGTAAATGCAGCACATCATAACATAAAATATTCGAAACGTCAACGAGGTCATCTTATTACGCCCTGCCTAAGATTTTACTCTACCGAAAACACATTACCTGTGCAGGTAAATATAGGACAACAATGAAATGTAAACCGTAAGATCTACATAATCATCATGATAAGCATTTTGTATAAAAAAAAAAAAAAAAAAATGCAATCAAGAGTTCTTGAATTGAGACGTTTTGACGACTAGTCATTGAAATTGTCCCTAGTGTTATGATGATGAATACGGTATACCCGAGTGTTAATGAAGGCGTATACAGTATATACAAATGTTTATCAGGATGCATACTGTATATAGGAGTGTTCCTTATAATGTATAATTGAACTTATCCATCGAATATGTCAAGACCACACACACATACACATAATGTTTTGTGTAGTATACATATTTGTTACTGTAAACACCTTTTCGGAAATAGCACCCTTAGAAATTCACATCAGTCGATATTTGTTTTGGAAATTTGATGAAATGGTAAAATGCATATTATGTCCATCTAATATGGATTGTTTTACATGTTAATGAATAATTTTAACATGTTTATTCAGTTATTTTATTTAACCAATTCTGATTGACCAGTTTGTGTCACATGAAGGTGCTATTTAGAGTATATCATGGATCGGTATGAATTACAATTTAAGGTCTTCTAACTTGTTAGTGGACCTAACGGTTTATGAAGCGAGTTGTGCCCGATGGGTGATTGATGGTTTGGAGGACTAACGAGCGAGCTGGCCGGTCTTGGTGGGGCATTCGGAGGAAGAGGCTGGTGTGTTAAAGGATTAGAGATCATTCCCTGTGGTTGTATTCCCAAAGGTCCGTGGTTCATCGGCGAACTATGTGGACGATGCTGGTTACCCGGATGTCCAGGCGGGTGAATCGGTCTTCCGGGGTTCCCACCATTAGGAATCAAAGGTGCGTCTCCCACAGGAACGCCGGCGGCCAGCTTTATGAGGTCAGAAGCTCTCTCTGCTATCATGATTACAGCTGCAGTTTGGTCCTCTGTAGGCTCAGGCATAACAGAAGAACCTACCACTCTCAGGCCATGAATTCCCTTTACTCTGTTTTAAAATGGATAAAAAATAACGTCATATTATTCATACCAAAATGCAAAATACCTCTGATGTATATGAAGTTTCTGCTCTTTTTGAGAAAAGTAATGGCCATATTGGAAGGGGAGGGGGGGGGGGGGGGGGGGGGGGGGGGGGGGGTGGGTAGTGGTGGTATTTGAATGCTTGACAGGCGTGTTTATCATGTTAAGGTTTGCTATTTTGAATTGATTCATATACTTGTGAAATAAGATATTGTGTGGAAAAATTGTTCTTTAAGAGACTGTTAATCGTATAGGTACACCAGTATGTGATGTGTTAACACAGACAAATGTCACGGTATAGTATCTTTATAATGTATTCAAAAAGGACGAATCAGATAAAATCAGTACCATTGTCAAGTGTGATGACACTAGGACGTCATGGATTGTTATGAAATATTTCCATGAATGTACAGGATAAAATGTCATTTAAGATATATTCTTACATGGATATATGAATTAGAGTGATATGAAACACTGTATTAACACAAATCTCTCAGAAGAAATGAATGTCTAAGACAATCTACATGTAATTAAAATCTAGACGGTCATTCTCACTACGTTACATGAACATGTAACGTAGTGAGAATGACCATCTTGATTTTAATTAGATTGTGTCTACGATAAAGTATTATAACACGCGTTAAAACATGGACGATATAATATTATTCTAAAATGTAATGAGATAAAGACATTTCAGTAATTACAAAGTAGAATGATCACCTAAGTTCTGGATCGAGAACAGCAGAGTTATCTTTGACGCCTCCCATTTTCACAGTTCCGGTTCCGTGAAAGTTAGCGATGGCAAAGTAGCGTATATAGCACTCCCAATAGTCAGTTGTGTTGTAGATGAATTGATTACATTCCTGGAAAGGTTGGTCCATTGATGCTCCTGCCCGTTTCAGGTATTTGGTGTTGACAAGTTCATTGATAAGTCGTACAGCTGAAATTCAGAGTATGTAAGTATTTATGGTAAATATAGCATTATCCTGTTACAAGTTAATTGTCATAGCAATCACCCAGCTGTATCGTGGCTTTTTTATAACAGTTATTCGGTATTATCTATATATGTACTTAACGTTCTTTTCAAATGCAGTATCAAATACGCTTAAATTCATTGAACCTGCAATTCTTTTGCACATTCCTATGTGACATTTCTTTAGATATGTTTCGAGTTAAGTTGCCTCCTATAAACAGCTTAAGCACTTGGCGTGGATAAGCACTTATCGTGGTGAGTCATAAAAGCAGAAAACAGCTTAATAACGCTGATTAATTCCTTTTGTCAAAAAGCATCAAATTATTTTAAATAATAATCGAAATATCGAAATGAGCTATCCTTGAGTGTTCCTTATGCACAGGTTTTTGATAATGTGATATTTGAAAAAATCAACGACGACAGCGTAAAATTATTGAGAAATGTTGTCAGACACTTGAATTTATTTAGGATTGATTGTCAATTTTGTTGCTTGCATGGACTGATGAAGGGAATTGAACCTCGTGCAAATGAAGTGAACTGCGAAGCAGTTCATGTACCATTTGCACGAGGTTCACTTCCCTTCATCAGTCCATGCAAGCAACAAAATTGACAATCAATCCTTATATTTACGTTAACCAAATTAAAAACTTCGCCACCAGATTGCAAAATTCGGTCGCAATAGTGTGACGTAAGTGTGTCACTTTGTAACATTGTTATACTTATCGTACATGTGTGCACAGTAGTGGAACAGCAGACAGTACAGCTATTCTCGTCGCCAAGGCAACACAAAATATAGTGCCATACACGTTTTTATTATTACGATGTTGATACACATAATTACGATATTTTCAAGGTAAAATATATTCATTTCTAACAAATATTTATGATATTGTATGATAAAAACTTAGCAATACCCATATCAATACGAATTTAAAGTGCAGTGTTGACAGTATAGTATGTGTGTGATTTGGTCACTCGAGACACAGGGCCTCGATTAAAAAATGAGCACAAGGTTAACGTGACGACAGTTCAGTGAAATATCACAACATTAAAAAACAGTGTTTATATACTCTCTAAAGCCTTGAAGAAAATAGATTTTGTAAGGTTTTATAATTTGAATGAATGTTGGATTTTTACTCTTTCGATTATTTAGAGATGTCATATGTTACTCAAAATTTAACGCCGAACCCCGGTGACCGTATGTGATGCAGTCTAATAGCCGGGATATTCAGAGCTCGAGAAAAAGTGTAACAATGTGGATTTTAGTCGCAGGTTAGCTGATGATGTACATGGTGTTCTTGAAATATTGGATTTCATTGTCACACTGGCGTTTTGGGATGTAAATTATGATAATAGTAAGTAAAGAAACATTGATTTGAAAATTGGCGGTATTCGACGGCCGGAAACTTGTGTCCTCCATATGCTTAGATTGAGTCAAATTACGACAATAATGTGTCCCTGTTCTCGATATAGCATACTTCTGCTACCAGTCTGTTTTGTGTTGTTAAATAGTGTTTAAATTGAGGTTTATTTTCTGTGACCACTGAAATGGTATCAAGTATGGCATTCGAGATACAGCTAACGTTAGACCTACCGGGCTACATAGGTCATGAGCTCGGTGCTATCGGGAGTGTCGGTGTTCTGTCAGATCCTGTTTTCTAAACTGTCTGCATTATAATGACATTTTTATTAGCACATAAAGCGGCTATTCCACTTGTGTTCATATACGTTTATAACAATGTTACACAATTCACAAAGTGAAAGTGCATTCAAGTCTGAGGCGGTACAGAACTCTATCGCCATTGTAAACTCAGTGAATGTATTCACACGCCGGCAAGAAAGTGATTCGTCTCTCAGAACAGAAGCACGCGACCCAAAATCTTCAACGGGAAATGAAGTGATCTGAGTTTACTATGTTCATTGAGGCGGAGTGAAGTGAAAATGTAACTGTATACCTTTTATCAATTCCCTGACGTCCCGAATATCGGTAAGAAACCCGGGGTCAATGAGGGGAGGGTCCATTGGATCATCGCTCCTCAACGCAACTCTACCCCGGCTATATGGATGTATCAGCTGAGCCATGATCTGTACACCTTCGTGTTGAAGACCGTCACGAAACCACGTCCTCATCAACTAAAATAATTATATACATTTGTTTCATGTTATACATTGGAAATTTAAGTTATAGTGTTAAAATTAACTTAATTCATTTCACCCTAATATACAATTGTGTAATTTACGATCCAAAAACGACATTATTTCACAGGGAACGAAAACGTGTCATTTCTACCCAAAAACATCGTCTATGTCATAGAGACAGTTATCTAAGTCTTGAATGTTACATCGATAATTTCTCATTAAATTAAAGGACTCTTGAGATAAATTCTTACAAACGAATTACACTGATAGATATATTAGACACAAAAAATCTTAGAGATTAATGGGGCGAAAAGGCAAACCTCTGGTTTAATGTTCCATCCACGCAGAACTTCCGGGAGACGATCAAACAAAGTGCTTATGAAGTACAAGTTGATGTCCGGCCAGTCCGGGGAATCCTGTGACGTCTTGGCGAAAAGCAGTCCCTCCATGGCGGACACTTCCGACAATAAACCTGCAACAAGTGTACAGAGGAGTAGTCATCGTTGTCCATCATGTTCATAAATTAAACAAAGGTATTACCCCCGTCAATACACAGAGACAGAGAAACACAATAACAAAGATAACGGGAACTTGTGAATTGTATAGCAGAAGGGAACAATACGAACACGATAGCATGACCACATGTTGTACACCACTTGGTATATCAATCTGATGTCTTCCTTTTCGGGTGGTTATCATAACTTGGAGGGTAAGTGGTTATAACCGGATGCAAACCATTCCGTACCTGTCCTGTTTGTTAGGTAGGCCAAAGTGTGTCTCGGCTCCACAAGCAATTCTGGTCTGAATGATGGAATGTCCATGTATATCCGTAATGGAACCACTGGAAGCTCTTTCAAATCTAATCCAACAGGAACATTGGACATCACTGGGATCTGTATGAAATAAATATTGGTGTTTGAAAACTTTTGGCGGACGCAGTGACAATGCGCACGAATTGAACCGCTAAGAACGTGGAATGGTCGTCATGGCTTTATCGGAATTTAATGGCGGCTTTAGGAGGTCACTAACCTGTAATTCTTTCAAGTGTTCCCGAGGACCAATGCCTGACAGCAACAGTAACTTGGGAGTATTGTAAACTCCAGCACTTAGTACTACTTCCTTCCGTGTAAACACACGCTTTGTCTTGCCTTCGTTGCTACGAACCTCCACTCCAACAGCCGTGCCCTGGTACAGTAGTATCTGGGGAAATATTTAAAAACCGCCTAGTTGTCTTTGATTGTATTTACATGGCATGAAAATCGTGAGTTGTAACGTTCGACTGAAATTAATAGAATAAGTCTTATTAATCATACCTTTACCACTGTGGAATCGGTGAGAACATCAAGATTTTTTCGCCCCATGACTGGAGCTAGGTAGGCCTTAGCTGTATTCCATCGCTCTCCGGACTTTGTATTAATTTGTAAGGCACAATAACCTATAAGTAGACCAAACATATTATTACGAGATTATATTCTAGTACTTTATCCCGTCAAAACAAAACCAACCTTTGTGTATAATTATCAATATTAGATAGTATTACTTTTATGTAGGTATCTCCTATAATAGATTATACTATGTGTTTTATTTTTGAACGATCGGCCTAAAATCTAATTGTGCTAATTAAAATAATAACAACAACAAAGCATCATACCGCAAATATGTAAATGATCTTAATTCATTAACGACTTATTCAGTCTGCTTACAGCAATGTTTTGATATACGTACTTAACAGTGAAAGAACGGATGGTCAAAGATGATATATATATATATATCCATTTTACACGTATTGGAATATTATGGTAACCCAAATTAGGCTCAATCCGTTAACTTTGTGCTTTTCGAAACAAAGGATGTGCTCTTTGTCTCTGAAAATGTCTCTAACTGAGAACGCATTATTCTCCATGAGTTCGTTAGCGTGGTATAGATCATACTTCTTTTTTTTGTAGCTGTATAAACCAAGATTACCACATACCTTCATCTACACCTTCATTACAGGACATCCGCCGGTATCCAAGCTCTAAGGATGCATTTCCAAACAGGTCTCGAAAAATTGATATTTTGTTCTGTGTCACTCTTACAGGACCACATTTCCCCCGTTTGCCTGAGACAATATACGTACATTGTGTGAGTTAATTCTCGATTTAATGAAATTAAATGCAAAGTGAAAATAATAGCTAGGACGTGCATTGCAAAAAAATATGGCTAATGGTTCCGTTGCCGTCACGATAGCAATTATTTTTAGATTTGTATGGCACTTGTCATCGATGAAGCAGAGGACGCTTTATATTCCGGAGCAACTTGCATACTGTTCTTTTTCAGGAATTTCAATATATATCTTTATATTTTGTCCTAGTTTAATTGATATTGAATTTGAACTATAGTTTCGTTAATATGTCGGTAATTTTTGTTGTTTTTGAAGAATCACTTATTCATTTTCCTCGTATACTATTTACTTAATTTACTATTAATTGGTGCCGTTGGGTTAGAGTTAGACTTGGGTTAACTCTAACCCTTAGAAACATTAATGGAATTTCACAGATTATAATGATTTGTCAACCTTTATTATGGGGTTCGTGCAGTCTGACATCTTCCATTCTCTCAAAATACTGCTCTACTTCATTGTAGCTCCAACCGCGGGCACCTTTTTCCGCCCATTGGTTAAATATCTCTGGACTGCCTCGCTGGTAGACCATAGAATTAATGGCCATAGTGCCACCTACCACCTTACCCCGGGGAAGACTCAGCCTCTGAAGCAAAAGTACTTATTTACATGCTAGGGTTACACTGTGCTTATAAAGAGACCACATCAAAAGCAAAATAGAAAAAGGTCATCGTAAATGTTAAAATATATTAACAGCTAAACTTTTTTTATAAATAAATCTTTATACGGGATAACACACTGTTATTGATATGTGCATACATTCGGTTTCTGAAATAATACAAATATTGTGTTATTAATCATAGGATCTATGATATCGTCGTGAAAAGTGCATGTTCAGTTTTCATAGAAAAGTTTAATAAGTTAATTCTAAAATACCTTACTTTTTTTTGGGGGGGGGGGGGGGGGGGGGGGGGGGGGGTTCTTCTTCTTGTTTTAATTTTCGTACCGATAATAATTTGTACCGGAAGTAATACCTACCCATTTTCAATAAACAAAAGCTGCATTTCTCATGCAAAGTAAGATAACGTTTGATACGTTTCTTCATTACATATTGTTTATCAATACCAAATTACAACATGCGTTGTTTTGGGGTAATAACATAAATCATTTCAATATGCTTGCAATAAAACCCCTAAATATGTGATGACACATAAAGTAGGTAGGGAAAGAATACAGACCAACACTTAAAGACATTATCAGGTAAATACTAACATTTTCGTTGAGGCCGAAACCAGCACTGGACTGTGGCTCACTCATGTACTGCCAGGAGGCACTGGAGTTCCACAAATCTGACACTAAGGCCGGAGTGTCTATCAGAGTGGTCTCCGGACGATCTCTGTCCGACCCTCCTGCTTCTATCAGGAGCACATTGTGGAATGGGTGTTCGGACAGACGATTAGCCAACACACATCCGGCAGTTCCAGCACCGACTGCAGAAGAAGACAATTTTCAACAAGTTAAGTATTTATCATGATTTAGTATGACTGTGATTTGAAACTAATTAACTACTACTACTTTGTGTAAACTAATTTCCTGGAGGGACCTGGGTGTTAGTGAATTGTCAAAATAAATGGAAAGTAAATTAAATTCCGAAAGCAATCCTTCAATTTATGACAGTCCTCGAGACCTAAGTACTAACATGTCTAAATGCCAGCTTCGTGGTATCACAGTCAATACGTTTTATGCATATCTAAAATAATCACAGAGATTGTGGCTCTTCAAATGCATTATTTTACTTGACATTGACATAATATATTGACATACATGAAGAATATTCGCAGTGAGATTAAACGTCCTATAGAATGTATCCGCTGACAAAATTTAATTTCAAAAGCATTAAACAGTAAATAAATGTCACGTGTCGCAAAACACAAATCCGGTATCCATGTTTTCCCCAAGTTTGACTATACTTAGAAATAAATGAAAGCAATCTATTTAAGAATCATACCTTCTTCTACTAGATTATTCCGAAATTATTGATAATAATTCAAATATAAGAATATAACCATTTAAAGATTAACTACATGTAATATGTACTTGAAAATAACTTTTGCTTTTAATCATTGACCTGCTTAACTTAATTATACACTCTTCTCTACAGTACCTGGTCCTATCTATGACGTAATCATACTGATTGTCTAGATTCGGTTTTCACGAGTACCTGGTCCTATCTACATAATGTATGACGTAATCATACTGATTGTCTAGTTTCGGTTTTCATGAGTGAGTGGTCCTACCTATAATGTAATCATACTGATTGTCTAGTTTCGGTTTTCATGAGTGAGTGGTCCTACCTATAATGTAATCATACTGATTGTCTAGATTCGGTTTTCATGAGTGTGTGGTCCTACCTATAATGTAATCATACTGATTGTCTTGATTCGGTTTTCATGAGTGAGTGGTCCTACCTATAATGTAATCATACTGATTGGCGAGTTTCGGTTTACATGAGTGAGTGGTCCTGCCTATAATGTAATCATACTGATTGGCGAGTTTCGGTTTACATGAGTGAGTGGTCCTACCTATAATGTAATCATACTGATTGGCGAGTTTCGGTTTACATGAGTGAGTGGTCCTACCTATAATGTAATCATACTGATTGGCAAGTTTTGGATTACATGTCCCATCTTCCTTAGGCGGATCTGCAGCTGCAAGGCTCAGTAACACTGCTAGAAGCCAAAACATTTCGGGTGTGGTGCCTGCTCCTGAAACCTATAACTGGAAAGTGTATAAAACAATTCATATTACACATTAAAGCAAGTGCATATCCTTCCAACTTCAAGGGATTCTTCAAAAGGCACACAAATTATATCGCCTTGCAATAGCAATTGATTGTTAGATACAGAAGAGGTTCATTCCTAACGCCGCAAGAGATTGTATAAAAAGCCTAAAATCCATTAACACCTTCAAACACTAATTGAATATTAGATGCTGTAGATGCGCAAGTGACTGCATAACGGAGACACAAGATATTATTACCTTTTAAAACAAATTGAGAGTTGGAGCCAAAATGAATTAAACAACAACATACAGCTCTTTCGTCTTTCTAGGACTCAATAGTGATGCTAAAGCGAGAATAGAAGGCGACTAAATTCGAAACAGATCAAGAAGAAATATTATAATCTGGACGGGGAGGAACAAAATATCTTTAATTAAAACATATAGATATGCAATTTTCAAAATTGAATTTCAAGCATTAAAATAAATACAATATACTTTGTATAACAAGAATTTCCGACGTTTGCTATTGTCCTACTCATTAACGATAAAGGTTTAAAAGTAACTGATATTATCATTGGTTAAATATTTAATCTACCTGAGTCATAAACTTTCGCATGACATTTAGTCCAACATACCACTGCACTGTATCTCACTAATTATTCGGTAATGATTAATTGGCTATCACAATCACAGCACAGTCGTCCATATGTCTGAGTATAATATACACCGAATCACTGCCCATTATATAACTTAATTACGTAAGAATTATACTAATAATATTAATAAATATATTATGACGCGGTTACCTGTAAAATAGAATTGATGGAATTCCCACTTATTAAGACAATCCGATATCCTTTATCAGAATTTCAATGTATTTAGGCCTATGTTGTAAAGACAACTTTAGATCCTATGTTAGAATTTTCATGTAAAAATATATTCATGTTCTAAAGACAAGTTTATATCGTGTGTCAAAATGTCAATGTATTTATGTTGAAAAGACAACCTTATGAACCATATATCACACTTTTCCCGCACTGCCGTTATAAAGACACTTCTAGATAAGAATAGCATTAATGCCTCTTTGCAAAAGTTTTTAAAATAGATCTTAATTGGTTATACACACTTAATGTCCTGTGCTTATGATATTTGTTTCGAGACAGTATTCTTACTGCACGAGTATTACTATTTGTTAACGGATAACTTTTGCACATGGTTGCAGTTTTGTGGTCCGAAAAGAAATAGATCAACATATTGTATATAGACGATACGTGTTTATAAGAACTGAAAAAACCGTGTGTCTTGAAAGAAAGAAAAAAGATAAAGCCTCAAACATATAAGTAATTACTGCACGAATAATCTTCCATATTAATGTTTTAGTATATTATCGTAGCTAATATATAGTATAAGTAATTTGGCGTTGGTTTGTTTGGTTATGTCATTGTCAATCTAGAAACAAAAGAAAAAAACAGGTTTTACGTTTATCAGAAATGATAAAAATAGAATGCATTAAATCATATAGCACTGTTTACAAATAAATGTATATACTTTAAATAGTTACAAATACTATTTTTCGGGATTAATGACGAAGTAGAAAACAGATATTATATTATCATATGTTACATTTCATTTAACATTGTAATACAAACAGGAAATATTCGTTCCTAAGCGTAACAGAATGTTTTGTTTTTGTTTTTTGTTTTTTTCTTATTCTATACAAACTCCGATGAATTTAAATTGAAAACGTTCTCATTGGAACGGAAAGATATTTTATTCGTTACACATTAATGAAAAAATATATAAATTCGGTTAATTATACACATGTTTATAATTTTGTAATACTGTTACTCATTATTGTTTATTTTGTATTAATAATGATATATTATCTAAACGCGTGTCATAAATATTTGAACATTCGATCAACAAGCATTGGAGAGACCATGACTTCCTGATTGTCCTTGATTCCTATTTCACTGATTTATTTCCAGTTGCATCAGTGTTTGTATTCTATACCGTACTGATATTAACATCATATAAGTTTGATCGTGCTGTGGTGGCATTTCTAAATGTACTTTTCATTTTTATATCAATGTCGTGTTAAGTTAATATATTCAAAACAGACAGTCATTACAAATCTGGCAATGAGAGAACAGCCACAGGTAAAATACCGCCAGGGGCAGAATGATGCGTAGATTGGTTTCCGCGTAAGGTAATTGATGCCAATAAATTAATAATAGCCCCCGTAAAATAATTATGAACTTGTCGAATGTGATAATTAATTGATATCCTTACTAAGTAGTAAGTAATTCTAACTACATGTACTTTAAGTAAAATCTGTAATTTTGTAGCAGTAGTTTTCCTGCATGGTTGCAGTTGTTTGATATACAAAACACATAACAAACATAAAAACGCAATGTATAGTATTTAATTAACTATTTATAGTTACAGTTGATCAATTGATAATTTTGTTTAAAATTTTCAAAAATAATATTCATCTCCCAGACTAATGAATCTTTATATAATTACTGTGTTCCTAACACCTTAACTAAAAAAAAGATTCTATTTCTTTGATCTGAAAAATCCCTATACCACATGTAATATCTTTTCTCTGCTTAAATCTTAGACATGCAGTTTGGTCGATAATGGGGAAGTTACAATTAATTTTTCATGTGTATAACCTACAAGATAACAGCCAACGAATGACCTTTTTTCTCTGGCAAGAACATTTGTTAAATAATAGCAACAAACCGTAATATACACATCAATCAAAATATATTAGATATTTTCACTCCCGTAGATAGAGAGGGAATTAACATCGGAGTGTTATACATCATAATATTTTGTTTAATGTATACTAGTAACCGTCTGATTCATCTGTCCTTCTTGAAATTATAGACTCGTCATATTTCTGATATTTCTAATATATACGCCTCAATAGCATATCGAAATATAACTGTTTAAGAAACTAATGTTCCAAAGCGGCGTGTTATCTTAACGTGGTATAACTTAATATGAGTTACATTGTAATTAGTAAAACAAAAATGGTTTCTCAAGAGAGGATTGCTAAATTTCATAATCTCTCTTTCCTGAAGATGTCCACATTCGATGAAATATTACTTAATACCAACGTTTTTTCTCGAATGAAAATAACGTTCATTATATACATGTATATTTAGAAATATTGAATGATTATCCGCATGTATGCATGTAAAAAAATCGGTAGACGAAAACATATGCGTATATCAAAATAACATAAGTTATGTAAAAATGAGATGTCTGATTTACAACACATTTTATTGTAGCATCAGTATTTGTGATAACGAAATTTCTAGTGGTGACCTACTGTTAATCAGTCGTTACATATGGCATAGACGTTACGCCCAATAAAAACGTGTATATATGTAAAAAAAAAAAAAATACGCCTACATGTATACGTAGCAATATCACAAACAGAGAACAATCTGACTACATGTATCACTTATTATAAAATTCGAAAGTAAAATGCGAAAAAAAGAAACAAACCTTTTCTGCCAGAGTGGTGTCGCAGTATGTAGGGACCAATAATTCTCCGTAAGGTCAGCTCTGATAATTAGTAGTCGTACGACACAAGTCAATCCCACATACAGGTTTTCGTTTCCTCTGATTGATTGACAATCACGTGATTTATGTTCGAGTAATGTCAAAAATCTTGTGACCACATTTGTTCCTTTGTAAAGTCGCTGAGATGATTTCCTTAATGTTTTGTACAAACGAAATGGAATGTTAGAACACAAAATGGATAACTTGCATGGTAGTACGTAGTCAAAGTTGTGGATTTATATGATTGAAATGACAAGACATCTAAGTAATAACTTCTTTTCGTCTGAAAAAATGTACTATGGTTATTTTTGACTATAGGTAAGTTGATTAAAATCAGAACTATTCGGCATGCCTTATGTTCCAAAGAAAAGAGATTTCCGTACAAAATGTTTGTCGGTCTCAACACATACAATATATACACTGTGCATTGACCACAAACACATCATTAATATGCATTATACAATTGGGGATTAGGAAACAAATTGCGTACATTCTATGGTAATATATGCAAATAATTCAGATAATGATGTAAACATCCAAACTGACCATACTTCTTGTAATAAGGATAGGATGTAGGCACGATTATCAACATATTTCCTGATATCAAACAGGAAATTATAATACCATAACTGTATACGGTCAAAGGTCACACAGTACACCATGTAAAACATTATTCGTGTTGACACTTATGCACATATAATAAAACATGTAGTCAAAACATAGGTTCACTAGTTTATATCGTAATATTGTGAAAATTACAGAAAAAAAGGTTTCCCCTCTATCATATAACATATCCAATCAATAGATGTGAAAAAGTAATTCATAATTTTAGTAATTTACTAGGTCAGTAAACGAAAAAAAAAATCCTGATTAATTACCTGTAACATATAATACATGGTTTACAAATCCATTACACCTGGGCGCAATTACAAGGGGAGGCAAAACTGAAATTGAATTCGAGTGACATTAGTGACACTCCATGGAAATATGTAATTAGGTTTTCGATGATTTTTTCAGAATTATCGATGATATTAAATAATGTGTATCTAAGATTTTTTAAGGAAAACTATCATATAATTCACAGTTTATATGATACATATATTTCCATAAGCCACGTTTACCCTATGACGCCGATTGTATTAAATAACATAATTACATTTTCCACATTTAAGGATATACTCTTCTGAGGTGTCAATCAAGTTCAAGTCTCGCTTTTTTGCCATATTTATTAAAGCATGGTAAATATTAATAACAAACACAAATCTGAAACGTCTTTTTTTGTAATTAATTACCAATTCTAAAAATAAAAGATTACTTGAATCATTTAAATCATCTCTGTGTTGCAATTTTAAGAAACTCATCCTCACTGAACAATTTTAGTATGCTCAATATTATGATTTTATTTGTGATGGGTTGTGTTTCTGAAGCACTTTTAATTTTTCACCTCAAATTGGTAGAAATAACATACAAAATAATGGGTTATGATGAAATAAAGGATAGGGGCAAATCAAATTACTTTTTGAGTTAAAAGAATATAAATTTTCCATTTCTATAATTTGAAAGAAAATGTCATTTTTGTCAATTCTACAAACATTCATAATATCTGATACCAGACTAGGAAGAGATTGTATGGATGTCCTGGAAATGGTCGAAACGGCACAAAACCGAGCACACTGGGGTATAATTGTTCTTGTTGTATTTCTAAAATGTATATCAGAAAAAAGGTTTGATACGTGATGTGTTTACTCCTCAGAGGTGTACATCCCAACGTAAAGATATAAACAGGATATGTATATCATTATTCTCTGTTACAAAATAGGCAGTTTTGGGGTTATCATTCTTTGTGTTGATATTGGACAGATATCTGGTGAGTATGTGCAGTCAACCGTGCAATACGATATAGGACAGTTGTGGCCTGTAGCATACTCTGCATGCTCTATCTGTACAAGTACATACGTAATCGGTGTTTTAAATATGCTGGAGTAGTTAATAATTCAATTAAATTCATTTTATTGACTTTAAGCTTTACAGCTCATCAGTACATATAACATATATACAATACAATAAATTGGTAGTGAATAATGTCGTCCCACAGTGGATGTGTGCATTTCCAACAGTCCACGTAGAGTCCATTTGGAGTACCATCATTCAGTACTGAAATGGATTAAATCTAATAATGTGATTGATTTATTGAAGAAAAGGATTACGGTATATATTTCTAGAAATACATCTCTAAGAGAATGGATTGGATAAAAACCACACTATTTAAGTGTAAAATAGCGAGATATCAAAACCATCTACAAAATGTTCTCATTAAAGATATACCACAGCTTTAATAATAGGATTGTACCTGGTTATCTAAGCTGATGGTACGAAAGAAATTTCTGTGTACATAAGTTGTGGGGATGATGTAAGATTTCAACAGTCCTTAACTCCTGAGTGTTATCGTCAAAACTACGAACTAAAATGACATAACAATTAATGCTTGAAATGTGTCTCTCTGTTAAGTGTTACTTATGCATGTATGTTTCTTGTCAAAAGAATGTTCCGTGATTCAAACCTTTAATTAAAGGGGAAATACATGGGAGATCTAACTATGGGATTATACATACTGAATATACTTTAAGAATGTTGATGTTTGAATTATGTATGACATTTAATAAATGTATATTTTCACAGTCATTCCAATTGCTATGTTTTCAATTGTATAGTATAATTATGTGCTAATTCAAAAACTTTATCAGTTCAGTAAGTTGTCCGTAGACGTCGCATAAGCACGGTATAAGTTACTTGTAGTAGTTCAATAAGTTACCCAACAAAGACATTTGTCTCAAGAAGTGATGCAAAATCTTGTCTGAGATAATAAAGAAGTTTTACCTTAATATGTACGAATACGTTTAAATCCAAGAATCCAGTTATTTCAATCTAATCAAAATCAAGATGGTCATTCTCACTACGTTACATGAACATCTAACAACATCCCATAAGGGGTCACGTCAGGATGACCGTTTAGATTAGCCAATCAAATGACTACTTCCAGAATCTTGGAAGTGAATTTCATATATCCGAATTAGCATGACTAGAGTGCATAGGTTGCATAATCTGTCAATTTGTTTCAAGTCATTTCGTCCTACATAGCCTATAGCTGTATACATGTTGTGCCGAAATGGTTTGCTTCAGATGCATGCTTTGACGAAATGGTTTGCTTCGATGACATCGACAAATTGACAATTCGCCCTGAAAGTGAAATACACATATCTCAAAGGTCATCAGAACGTGACCCCTTATGGGATGTTGTTAGATGTTCACGTAGTGAGAATGACCATCTAGATTTTAATTAGATTGCAGTTATTTCAGTAGTATGGGATGTATATCTTTGAGGCACTAATATGAAAGGCTTGTATAAAAGTGAGAAGAATTAAGTTACAGAAAAAGTACCTTATATAAAAAGAAAGAGAGCGAGTTAGAATTTCACGGATATAAGAGGATATCTAATTTTCGAGTAAACTGTTTAACGCGTGACTGTTCGTCAAAAATACTGTCACCATTGAAGAAACTTTCATCTGTTCGGGCTTTCTCTATCTTTTTTCAGTAGACATTTGTTCGGAATATTTTACAAGTTTGGTTCACCGATATTTAGACACAAGTTATGCTTAAACAGAAAAAGTATGAATAACTATGTTACTTTTGTTATACCATGTAACATACCATCCGTCATATGTCATATAATCTGTTCTAATCAATTATAATTATCGATATATAACCTTGGATGATTAGAAGTTGCCGAGTCGGCTAATAATGACAGTGCAACATGACGACAGTCTTAATCGCACATTCACATGTACCATGACTAATAATTTCACGGATAACAAGTTCACGACCACGATAGTGACCTCGAAATTATGAAAATATCATCGCCGCGAAAATAAAAAAAACACCGACATAAAATATTCTAAACTGAATGAAGTGACATTTAAGCAATTTAACGCATTATTTATAGCGCCATTTAATTATCATAATATTCGATGGAATTATAACTCAACGGACTTTTAAGTACCGATATTTTGTTTAAATGTGAGATTTTGTCTTGAGAAGGTTATTTTGAAACCATAGGAAGCCATATTTTGTTGTGACAATAATAGCAATGCGGTCCTGTGGCGTATTTTTTGTGCTTCTCATTTTGGCTTAATATGAAAACATTAAATCATAGTGGACACTACCATTGCTATTATTGGTCAATGTTTGCCATGTTATTCATGACATTTACCGGGTGCATTTCTTCTGTGTTGTTCTTGATATATCTGCAACGTTGCTATAAATTTTAGATTTTAAATACGACCAAAAAGCTAATTTGCATTTCTTTCACAGAGAATATCTGTCTTCATCTTCGCTAGCCAAGGCTTCTGATTACGTTACACTCCACGTGGAGTGTAAAGTAATCAGAAGCCTTGACTAGCGAAGATCATTCGTCTTATGTCCATTGAATGTGTGGAATTTTACGACAGTGGAATTATTTTTAAACACAGAAACACATTGTATACGTCTCCCACCAAACTGTCAATCAAATTAGATCATTTCTTTATCAGTTAATTAAGTCAACATTAATTGCCCTGGCGGAGAGCAGCCAGTAATAATAATTAGCACGTGTCACCTTTAACCTTACATGCTATTGTCTTATAAGAGACGTTAATCGGTAGTTTAGTATGTGTCGATAATGTTACCTTCTATACAAAGTGATGGAGGGATGGGTGTAATTTATGGTCCGGTAACGTCTCAGGGTCCGGAAACACTACATCAGGTCATAGTAATGCTTGCTATATATTAATATATATCATAAAATGAAGTAATGACAATGCACCTGGTCCCTGTGTTTGGGGGTGTATAATGCAAACAGTGACATTTATGTCTTACCACCAGACGCAAGCTGTGAGGTATATATATATATTACAATGTACTTACAATTATAATACATTTTAACTTCCTCGTCATGATTTCCTGATAAAGATTTGATATCATGTGTAGTGTTAGTTTTTATAAGGGGTTTAACGCCCTTGCAACGGCCATGGTCATTGAAGACGTATGTCAATTCAGAAGACAGAGTAATATAAACAAAGCACAGACAGGCATGACATTGAGATAAGAAAGGAAAGATTTTAGATCCTAATTGTTGTAATGGTGACAGAAGATTATTTCGACATCTTGGATTCTTCAGAGGGCAAATTTCAGTCGCCCTCTACAACCAACATGCAGGAAAATACTTCGGGCCTTATTCTTGGGCTATTCTCCAATGCCCCCTGATCAGAAGACGAAAGAGATGACCCTTCGGAGGTGGGGGCAAGATTTGACAATTAGTCGTCTCTAACGATATGCAGTATTATTGACTGATATAGTTTGAATACAATAACGTGTAAATATATGTAACAATAGAAAAAGAGCTATGCTGTTTTTTGTTTGTTTGTTTGTTTTTGTTTTTTAATTTCTAATGGTATCATTTAATTACTTGTTACTAAGATATTTACCCGTGTGTAATGCCTCAAATTATCCGAAGAACGCTTAATCTGTTTCTCCTTATGTTTGAAAGACGATCGCTTCAAAAGGCGAATACGTGGTCCTGCATACACTTCTTCCAAAAACAACAACAACATTCTCAAAAAGGGGAAATTAATATCATGCGGTATTGAATGATTAACATTTGATCTTGGTTTTCTTTTAATAATATATCATTTCAGCAACCCATGAACATTTTTCGACGATAAGTGCGAGTTTGTCTTGCTTTTGAAAAATGCTGATCCTGATTAGCAGAACAGCTTTGATAGGAATTTATTATTAGATTATTTCTACTATGTGTTTTTTTTTATAATTGATAATTTTTGGTAGGTCTGGCGTTGTCACTTTACATTTTATTCTAATTGTTATAAGTTTATATATAAGTAATATAAGAGACATGTTCTGAAGAGATACATCAGTTCTGGGTGGCAAGAAAATGACAGCAAAACACTGCTCAAGGTAATGACCTCAAATACACATGAACTTAACAGTTAACTTTGACCTCTATACATTACTCAACCACGAATTACATTATTAAAACGTACGTGTATTACTCGGGGTTCGGACAAAAGCCTACACCGATGTTAGCTCCACTCCTCCCCTTCCTGGACATTAGCCCCTAGGACAAAAGCCACTTCAAACTACTAATCAAAAAGTGGACAAAAGCCCCTTCAAAAATGATATTGTTATGTTTTCGTTTTTTATTTGTAGTTTGATTTCAATATGTTTCTAGCAATGGCTAAATTAAGCTAAATTAGGTGCATTTACTCAGATTTCACCACAATGTTATTATGTAAACAACCGGCTCAAACAACAACTGTTACATTAACAATCAGCTGTTAGACAGGTGTTTGGTAGGTTTTTGATTGACGTTGTAGTCTCCTGAAACGAAATCTATAATAAATGGCTCTGTGTGTATCGAAAGTGAATTTTGTTTTTATATTGTTTTTTCATTATCATCTTAATCATTCCTAAAATAAAGATAATTGCAACACAGACCAACATGTTTGGTTAGGCACTCATAGTATCATAATTTCAGACACTGAAAATGGGGATCAAATGTATATTGCTTTTGTAGGCATTTCTTTTATTTTTCTTTTATTTTTAGTATATAAAGAGGTCTGAAATTATGTGTAATTAGTAACAATTTGTTCATCATGGCGATAATACGTACTGCCAAAGGCGCAGTGAAACTATGTGTAGATAGTTATACGTTTACAAATAAGGTACAAACACCACATCTATGGAACTTCATTTTACACACAATTATTCTCCGAATTTCAGAGATTTATAACAATATATATATATACAGTTTCTGTTTTTCGAAAATACAGATTTATATAAAGTATATCAACTAAATCTATATAGAAGGGGATTTGACGGGGAGGGGTTAATGTCCGGCGGGGGTGGGGTGGGGAGGAGATTTCGTCCGGAGGGTTTTTTGTCCTATGGGCTAATGTCCGGTTGGGAGGGGAGGAGGGGGGGGGGGGGGGGGGGGGGTGCTAATGTCCGGGAGGTGGGGGTTTTTGTCATACGCTCGTATTAGTCTTATGCCCAGCGTGTAATGATACAGACATTGATATGGCAGTCTTTATTGTTAATGACGAGTGTTAATCTGTACATAACGTGTGTGATGGGCTCTAAAACAGGTGTATATATACTGTACATCATCATTCGCAGAGATAGTTAAAATTTGACACTTAAAATTCTATAAAGTTTGAAGGCTAGCTAGATTTTTTGAAGGGAAGGAAAGTTTACAATAGTGTACCTGTAACTGGAGAGGTCACGTTCACGGTTGTTCGTGGTGATGGTATTGTGTGAGAGTGTCCCTACACCAGATCCTGACAGGTGGTATTGTGTGAGAGTGTCTCTACACCAGATCCTGACAGGTGGTATTGTGTGAGAGTGTCTCTACACCAGATCCTGACAGGTGGTATTGTGTGAGAGTGTCTCTACACCAGATCCTGACAGGTGGTATTGTGTGAGAGTGTCTCTACACCAGATCCTGACAGGTGGTATTGTGTGAGAGTGTCCCTACACCAGATCCTGACAGGTGGTATTGTGTGAGAGTGTCTCTACACCAGATCCTGACAGGTGGTATTGTGTGAGAGTGTCTCTACACCAGATCCTGACCCTGTCACACAACAAATAGTTATATTGCGACAAACCAATACATTTGTGTAGACAATTAACCCAGTGAATAGCATATAACAAACACAATTGTTCTCTGTCAAGCACGAGAGCAGCTCGTGGCGTTCTGTATGATGCTTGATCAATCATATCAATCCATTTTCAATGACAACAATAATTTTCATGATTATTCCGCGATTGTACTGTAATCACCTGATGTAACCGTTGGTTTAAACATATTTTTCTTACCTTAAAATGACAAAAAAGATTAGGCACAAGTTCTTACAATTTAGTTAGCCTTCTCCCAACGTAAATATATTTTACATACATAATGACTGTCTTAACATGTACATTTAAATTTAAATTTGAATTAAATAGATTGAATTAACAAATTTGTTTTAATTTGTTGACAGTTGTTTCTCTGTACCCTAAACTACTCAAGAGTATTAACTAAGGTTTTCACACAAAAACATGAGGTTTTTTTTTTGTTTTTGTTTTTTTTTTGTTTTTTTTTAACAATCAAAACTACTAGAAACAGTTTGTGGCCTTTATGTATTATGTACTTACATACAAAGGTACTAAAGAAAGTTTTACAGTTTTGTTCAAATGTGAGATCTTGTAACCGTTATATAAGGTCAGAGGTCAAGCCAGATTGCATACGATATGACGTGTTTGAGAATTGCAAACAATGTGCAGTTTCCAAATTTTAAAACACGAATTTGTTTAACATATCGACTAAGACGGAATTACGAAGAACACCTGTATCAAGTACATGGCGCGGTAAACACTTAATTTGATGTACATTGTAAATATTGTCATTTTATCGTAATGTTATATTCGGTGGAAATCATAATACAATACATTCTATCACTTATTCGACTCCGCTATAATAGGGCAAAATGGTCTTACTCCCACACAAGCTGATAAGCCAGCTTTCCGACCAACTTCGCGATCGGCGTTACCCCTTTTTGGCCCCTCTAACCTAATTTGACATTTGTTGGTAGCTTATCTATTTTTAGCATCCTGCTGTCAGGATTATATCGGTGTCCAGACCCATCCTGCGTCCGCAGCATCAAGCAGGTTCCTGTTAAGGACCAGGCCCCAGAAAGTTGGAAACTACGTAGACTGGACTGGTATCCTGGTTCCTTTTTGGGGTCAGAGTTACAACAAGGAAGGCTGGAAGAGTATTTCTGGTGAAAGTTTGGAAGGATACCAGCATCGACCGCTTACCATCTAAACATCAGGTTTGTAACATGTGTGTAGTTGGTGCTGGATGGTTCGGTAATGGGATCTGAAGGTGTAAGTATGTGTGTACACATGTTTGGGATGATAAGACGATACAACTTGTTGTTCATTGTACAGACACGGCTGATATGCATCAGTGGTTACATGTAGTTGACTCGTCTTGCTGGTGTAGTGTTTGTACTGGGAGGGGCACTCATGGGTGACATTGAACACTCCCATCTTTAACCTTACATTAATTTGTGCAAGGGCACAGAGCCCCCGACACCACTAGTTCCATGTCCTTCAACGGCAAAGCGGTTTTTAGTGATGGAACATCGTAACACATGTAAACACGACCTCAAAATACCCGATGTTCCGGAAAAGAGAAATCTATTTACGAATTTTTCAGAAAATGTACACTAGTATTATGTAATATATGTCCAGAAATAGCGTTTAAGTGCAGGGACATATATTCTCGACAAATAGTGCGATTAATTCCTATCTCAAATAATACAAGCAGCCATCAGGTCCTTTATCTTATCTAACCATGTCGTAAAGCTCTCCAGGTTGGGTAGGTCACAACCTTTATAAGATATTATTATGTAATAAATATCATACATGATAATTATCATATGTTATATATAATACATATCATATACATAATAATTATCATACTTTCAATGGGAAAATACTAATAGAAGCTGTCATATACGCATGGATCCATGTCCATCCAGGGACCTAATTATATAAGGTATCTGATTTATTATATATAACACATGATAAGTATTATGTATGATCTTTTTCGGCATAGCCATATAATATTCCTTTTTTGTCCCGGATATGACGCGCAGGTGGCGTTACTGGTCAAGATGAAGCATGTGATTGGTCAATGTAGCGGTAAATGCAAAATGCAGAAATGCAGTTAAAAATGAAACAAAGTAAAGATTGAATGCAAGCTAAATAAGTGGATGTATCTTTTCAAATGACACATTGATAAAATTATATTCCTGATTCAAATGCAGTCTCATTATCACCAAAAACGCATTAGTTCGTTGATTTATTTTGCCAGCAGTTTTACATTATAACCACCAGCATTAAAACTATGCCGTTTATCCTTTTTAAAGATATTTCTTGTTTATATGTAATATGTGATAATTATTTTATATGATATTATACATGACATATGGTATAAAGGTTATGACCTACCGAACCAGGGGAGCTTTACGACAGGGTCAAATAATTGACCACATGGCTATATATACGTGGATATGAGATAGGGGACTGATAACACTATTGGACATATGACCACTGACCAGTGTCATTTATGTAAGTGACCGGAAGCTAACTCCTGTTATATTTATTTTATCAAATATTGACCTTTGGCGAGGTCAATGTAGCGTTATACCAACCTTATAGAATCAAATATAAACCGATGGCGGAGCCCTGTGTCAATATTTTTGATTCTAGATACCAGGGCCCAGTTGTTCAAAAGGTGATATTGCTGATCACAATTTTACAACTTAAAAATCCAATGATATAATTTTGGTTAATTTAACCTTTTTTAATACAAATGAATTTGACATTTCAATGAAATTATAGCACTAACCAGCCTCTTCTTATCTGCCTATTTGAAGGAATACTTACACAATGATTTTTGAAGTAAAAGGGGAAATGAAGTTTTCACAAATGAAGTGATTAAACTAATCGCCTTTTGACCAGCTGGGTCCAGGTTAGTATAACACCATATTGACCGAATAAAATGGGTTGTTTTTTTTAAATTTTATATTACACATGAAACTTGTTTGCAATATGGTGGGATTGCATTATCTTCATCTTGATAGCAGGAAATTTACACTGGGACATTGCAACGTCACAATGATTATGACGTCATTAACGCAATATTAACCTGATGTTCTAACAATAGAAACACAGGGTTAGCATATGAAAATATCAAAATTGGTCCGATTTTCATCAGTTCTAATTGGCTAAGATATGGTCACATGGAGGTTAATATTCCGTGATATGAACCTGATATTTCTATTTTATTGAAACACCGATTCAATATTGTATCTATGACGTCATACTTATTGCAATTCCACCCTTTTGCAAAAAAAAGTTTCATATGTTATATAAAAATATAAAAATAATACCTTTGATTCGGTTGATATGGATTTATACCGACCAAGTAGATTCTGAAAAAAGTTGACATCGGGCTTCGTCTATGGTTAATATTTGATTCTACCAGGTCGGTATAATACAATAGTGACATCACAAAAGGTTCATTATTGACAAGTATTGGCCTCAACGTGACCATGTTTTAGCCAGTGATATTTTTGGAAAATCGACTATATCATACCTGATATTTAACATATATAATCTGATATTTAGTTTTGATTTTTAGTGGAACATTTTAACCTCGAGTCGAGGTTCTACTACTGACAAAAATATCCCAAAATACCGTTAAATATAACGATATGAACATTCTAAGATTTATAGTATACAATTATGTAGTAAACATTGCCTAATCTTTTTCTTAATTGGGTTTTCAGGATGGCAGCCAACATGATGATGGCTAATACGACCTGGCGGCCACTATGGCAGATGGCTTTCGGAACATTTCCAGTGGAAGAGTTTTTCACACCAATGGGAGGATCACTACTATATCTAACCATTACGATCCTCTCGGGCTTTATCCTTAGAGCATTAAGTAAAGTAATTCTTCATCCTGTAATCAGTGAATACGTTTGTGACTTCCTCGCCACTATGGAAATGTGCGCGTACTTTTATGAAAATAATTTTATCTTCAGCCATTTCGGTCCAGTTTGGCTTTTCGTTGCGGTTGTTATTGAATGTATAATCGCCAACAGAACATATTTTGGTGCTTCTGAAAACCCAGTTAAATCGCTGTATTCATTGTGTATGAGAGAAATTGGTCCTATCAAGGCGGTTCTGAAGATAGCTGTCCAGACTTTGGCTGGCTTGGCGTCCTACAAGTTTGCCCGTCTGGTGTGGTCATTGGACATGGTCCCCGACCACAGGGAGAGGTACTTTGAGACCAGCTGTGTGACAGACCTCAATGTCACCCTACTGGCCGGTATGGGGATTGAATTGGCTGCCACCCTCATCGATACCTGGCTTGGAATGCAGATTGTGATGAGGAACTCGTTCATCGACGAACTGATCAAAGTTGGAAATGGCGCCTTGATGATCGTTGTCGGTAAGTTGGCCAACTTGTTGTAAATGTAATTGGAACATGAGAAAGCATTGAAATATTTTCCTGGTGAGAAGAAAATACCGTTATGTATATGTAAATCTACAAGCGTTTAATTTAAGGTGACAATCTCTGCTTGAATGTTTTTGTGAAGACCACATTTCCTACCCAAAGTTGTCGTCCCTTTTATTTTGAGTTAGTGAGTGGAAGGAACGACAACTCCGGGTGGCGCATGAGCATATTCGCCTATTCAGCATAATTAAAGCATTTCAGAATATGTTCTACTTGCCACAATACATATAACAATGTCCGAAAATGTGCTATACACACAAAGGAATGTCCAAATACATGTAGACCGTAACAAATTCTCAGGTTCGTGTGGAGGCGAGAGGTTCCGAGACGCAATTGATAATTTGTATATAACAATACAATTTGACACTCCGCATGAATCTGTTTTGTGTTATGAATGACACGAATTATGAAAAGGCTCTTCACCTCTGTCCCTCGTTCCATTCTAGGTATATCGACAACTGGTATGTACTTTAACCCCGCCATGGCTACTGGTCACCTCCTGGGCTGTAAGGGCGCGTCTAATCAGGATCATCTGATCGTGTACTGGGTCGGACCATTCATCGGATGCATCATCGCCCTTCTGTTTGACCGTGTCCTCCACATAGACGTAACGAAACCCAAGGCCGTCGCCACCGAAAAGAAGAAGCAGTGACGGAATTTCGATAAGTTTTTACAAGAAAGTTTAACCTACATTGTGTGCAGAAATTTCAGTCATAATGTTTTAAATTTCGTGGCAACTTATGTTACAAAAAATACCAAAATAAATGAACGAAAGGCAGTTAGCATGTTAATGAACCTGTTCATGTCACTGTGCATATTCTATTGCTGATTGGGTCTACAAGTTGTGTAGCTAATGGAATGATATAGTTCTGCCGACTCTATTACATTAGGGCAGATAGTCTAAAACGGTCTTAATATAGGAATAGTATGCACATGTAATATTACAAATGGCAATTAAAATATTACGCCAAAAATAGAAGAAAATTGCGATACTGTATTTTGTCAGAGATACGTTCATATGTTTTCGGTGATTTGTTTTTATATTTTGTCTTGTCCACGAAACACTTCTTGTATGTTAGAGTTTGCTCCCTTTAACATTCCATTGAGGGTGTTTTAATATGAATTACCTCCCTTTCTATTTATAACTTTCCATATTGGAGTAGTTCGATACTACTGACAAATTGATAAAAATTCTGTGTATTTCTCACACTAAGAATTAAATTACTGGTTATATTGTGTATAGATAGGAGTTAATGCCTGGTTGTGCTGAACATAACACTCTTAAAATCCTCCCATAGGTATGCTGTGATATTGGGTTTTTCCTATTATATTATTATGTGAAACACTGCTGATGGCATTTGGACTGTTATTTTTTACTTTTCCTATTAAAATTTAACAAAAATAGTTGTTTCTTTTATTTATTTAATTCTATATTGGTATCAGTTGCGGAGATCACCACAATGCAACATACATCTATGATTTATGATAAAACTAGTGAAAGTTATTCCGTTAAGTACAGACAGACGTGGACAATTAACATTGCCATCCTTCTTTAATTGGATACGTTGACAATACTATTACCTCTCTACTACATTACCGGATGTGACGTGTGCTACCATCACCTCCAGGAGATGAACTTTCGTCCCCATTACCATCAGGCGTATCCGTCTACGACAACATTTGTCGCTGGGTGGTGCTTTGTGGTCATTACAGTAAAACAAGTCGTACTGTTTAGTTTCCTGTTATTCTTTATAAGGACTCAATTATGTTACCACAGGCGACTGTTTCTGGCTAGTATTTATAGAAAAAAAAATCAGCTCCTCCTTTACTCCTATATCTTCGATTCACTTTGAATTTAAGTTAGATACGACAAAAATATTACATGCACACAAACTTTAATAACATAACTTGGTTTATAATTCTTAAATATCAATGCATATTTAAAGATTATTTTCTTGTCGTGTGACAATAACTTAATGATATGAGAATGAATCAAAAACAGTCGTTATATCCGATAATGCATCGACTTTGGAATGGAAGTAATCTATATATTTTAGAGTGGTAGCAAGGGACAATCTGTTTGGTCGACCGCTCTGTAAACAATACTAACTATAATTGCCGTTCTGGGGTCTTTGCGTATGATATACATGTATATCAACCAGGAACTTGAAATATTACCTAACCTGGCCTCTCTCAACACACATATTTGAAACCCTCCGAGTTATATATTATATGTTAATGTTGCAGTTATTTACAACAAGATGTTTGTATACTGTAGAGAGTATTGTGTTTTACAAGGTATATACATACATATATATATAAATGAATGGTTATCTGATATAACAAATCACGAGATAACAATCATACATATGTGTGTGATTTGGCTGGCGCAAGACTACTCATTCTGCAATTCACAAACTCTTTAATATAAACGATGTGTCTAACAAAGCAAGACTCGATAATTCCTCGATTCTTAATACATCTCCGGACGGGAAACAAAGTCTCCCCTTTTTTACTAGTCAAATATTTTATCCCGACCTGATAGCCCTATTTCCCATATTTCATAATTTCCTCTTTCCAAATGCAAGACGGCACATAGTATACATTTTACGATATTTGGTCTAATTTAACATCCACACGGCAGCTATCACGTGATCAGACGTGAAAATGGCGGCTATTGATATTCCTTCGAAGCTGTTGCTAGTGTGGTCTACGTCGCTAGGATACCGAGAAAACATTAATTGAAAGCAATTTGCCAAGAGACTTCATTATTGCTTTTTATCCGAGATTTTATTAAATCATTCTTTGCTTATTTAGAAAGAAACATCGGTATCGATCTCCGACAGATGTATATCACAACTTCAATGTTACTAAGAACCTAATCAATCTGTGGAATCAAAGCTTTCCTTATATCCAGTCTGATATAAAACATATATAAGTCTGGTATCAGTAAGAATAAAAATAGATCTGAGATATTTTATTTTACAATAAAATTACAATGCTTACGCATCTGTTGGTCGTAGTTGGACATGATAGGTATTCATTTCTTATGTTGAGACTGATTAATCTCCCGTGACAGAGACGACAATACATTAATTTAAGGTTATAAAAAGATTTACTGAAGTAGACCAAGAATCCTTCAACAAACATGGTGTTCTCATGACATTTGGAACAATTTTAGATCTAAACGGTCAACTAGAAAAGACCCCAATGGCCGGACAATTTATGATGTTTTAGCCCGTTAATATAAACTGACAGAGATTTTATTTTTAAACAAAATCCTTACTTGTAATATCGTCTGATTGTCTTATACAGCTTCCTATATGGTTTATGCAATTGATGTAGAGCTGTAAAACTGTTTGTGTTGAATAAAAATGAATACATTTGTAATATGTTAATGATATATAGTATAGTCAATATATAGAGGATGTCTAACAGTGTGCTCCGTCATGAAATATATTTGGTATCATTGAAGACACTGTTAGACATATTATGTTTATTACATTTTATAGCAAAATATACAGAGGCAGCTCAGTCTCTCCCAGAATTCATTGCGGTCCCCTGTCAACGGCTCGAAAGTGTACGCCAGATCGTGGCGTTATGTATTCTATCTTGCATTGTGACGTTTTATGACATAATGCGTTTGATTTCCCTTTACTATACACATAAGCTATATTTCGAACTACACGACTATTGCACGTTCACGTGAGAACTATTGAACACCTGTGACGTTTCGGAATTTAGTCCTACCCTTTCAAGTGTCTAAGTCACTCAGATGTCAACACTGCTTGATGACAGTCATGATCGATGACTTCTAGGTTTACAGGACAGTCGAGATTTCAGATATTCTAAGTATGCTTTAGTGATTATGTAATAAAACATTATATCATGGGTGTCTGTGCATAGTCCAGAATATTTGACTTTCGGTACTGGTAATCGACCGATGTTCTATTGCACTCGGCCGACACCCATGATATATTTGTAACATGGCGGAGAGTCGTGTTCAAATCTTAATTTTCCAATTGCCGTTTAGAAGCAGTGTTCTGATTATTCAAATCAGAAAGTGATATTTTTCACAAGATTAGAAAAAGTGAAAAAAATCAGTAGTGACAAATATCACTTTTATGGATGAATAATTTTCGATAATTCACTGCAAAAATGTAATAAAATATAATTCATTCCTCTTAGATTTTCAACTGTTTCAATGGAGATGGATAGATAATAACAGAAAAAAAATGCTACCTGTATTTTGATAGAATAATATAAAGGTAAAAATTGAATTATTAAAAAAAAAAAAGAGAGAAAGAAAGGAAGAAGAAGAAAAAATACGTGTGTCTGCACATAAGATTTTGGACCAAAGACCAGATTGGAGACATGCGTGATGTCTGATGTTAGAGTCTTATTTACAATCTCAAACCCGAATGTTTCCCAGAGACGTAAGCCTTTTGATTTTATTAATGTCGTAAAATTGTTCATAAAATTGTAGTTGTGTACTGCATGTCAACTATCAATGTTACTCTATTGACACCATTTTTGTTTATTGTTTTCCGTGAGTATTTTATTTAATTGTAATAGGGGATTAATTCACCGGGTGTAGGCGGTACCGCGAGGAATCGCTTGTCACTGGGAGGAATCGCAATAGAGAATTTTGGAAGATTGGTAAAAAAATTTTTCGAAGAATCGGGGTTCTCCGTGTATGTCCAGTACTGTGAGTGTTTTGATTTTGACGACTTCGCCGCGACGGTCCTGCGACATGGATTAACTACATGTACACGTATATTTATTTATACATGTACTTAATTTGTATAAACCGTTTTCAGTACAGTACGTAAATATGTATATAATTAATACATAGGTCAGTATGGAATATTGACGACTAGTCATGTGACGTCTGTAAATACCAGTTTCGTTTTTCAATTACTTATAGGTGATCTACGGTAAAATCGCACTCGAAGATTTGGGTTTAAAATTGTTACTTTTACGCTAATGAACGTGCATTATTCATTGAATTTGTCGTGACTAATACTTCATTGCTATCTCTCAATTCTGTGCCGTTCAATTCATATTGAAGCTGACAACTAAAAAAGGTTTAATGATCGGGAAAAAACACTTTTGCTGACCTAGTTACAGATAGTGCTGCATTTAACCTACTTTTGGTACAAGAAACACATCCTGACCTGGGAGAAGACATGTTGTTCCAATAAGAAGTAGTGGTGCGATGACGAAGTGGTTATCTCCATAGCCTAACGCAAATCACCACCAGAGGGCGTGATTTCCGTTTTTGCCAAGACCGGCTGTAGTGTTCCATAAAAAAGATCTGGATTAGTCAACGGGTAGGCGTCTTAATTCATCAATGTAAAATAATTGTACACCGCAGCTGACTTAAACTGATAGCATGCCTGTAGTTGACAGGGATAGGCCATACATATTCAAAGAAATATATTCTAATCAATGCCGGGAGGAAGTTAAATACAATGTATCCTAATCTGTCTAAACAAAACACCAGACACGGCTTGATTTGATTTGACCCTGTCAGCATATTAATAGAGCAATAAATATTCCTCTTTCGTGTCATTGATATTTGTACTTGTCAGGCTGTTGTGCTGTCATTGGGTCCTAATCTTCCAGTTTATTTAAAACTACAAGAAACAGAATAGGATTATCGCTCACATTCCTTGCTTTTTTATCTAATTCATTGCGCTTGAAATGTTTCGTGTGAAAGAGAGTATTAGTGGCTTTTACTGCTGACTGTGAAAAAAAAGAATGAAACTCATAAAAACAGATAGCAATATGATATGGTATGGTATGGTGTGGTGTGGTGTGGCGTGGCGTGGCGTGGCGTGGTGTGGTGTGGTGTGGTATGGCATGGCATGGCATGGTATGGTATGGTATGGTATGGTGTGGTATTGATTGGCATAGTTTGGTATGGTATGGTATAGTATGGTATGGATGGTATGGCATGGTATGGTATGGTATGGCATGGCATGGTATGGATGGTATGGTATGGTATGGTATGGATGGTATGGCATGGCATGGCATGGCATGGCATGGTATGGATGGTATGGCATGGCATGGCATGGCATGGCATGGCATGGCATGGCATGGTATGGCATGGTATGGCATGGCATGGCATGGCGTGGTGTGGTGTGGTGTGGTGTGGTGTGGCGTGGCGTGGCATGGCATGGTATGGATGGCGTGGCGTGGCGTGGCGTGGCGTGGCGTGGCGTGGCATGGTATGGATGGTATGGTATGGTATGGTATGGTATGGTATGGTATGGTATGGTATGGTATGGTATGGTATGACATGGTATGGTATGGTATGGTATGGTATGACATGGTATGGTATAGTATGGTATAGTATGGTATGGCATGGTATGGTATGGCATGGCATGGCATGGCATGGCATGGCATGGCATGGCATGGCATGGCATGGCATGGCATGGCATGGCATGGCATGGCATGGCATGGCATGGCATGGCATGGCATGGCATGGCATGCCATGCCATGCCATGCCATGCCATACCATACCATGCCATACCATGCCATACCATTATATACCATACTATACCATACCATACCATACCATGCCATACCATACCATACCATATGGACATTTCATGGCATGGCATGGCATGGCATGGCATGGCATGGCATGGCATGGCATGGCATGGCATGGCATGGCATGGCATGGCATGGCATGGCATGGCATGGCATGGCATGGCATGGCATGGCATGGCATGGCATGGCATGGCATGGCATGGCATGGCATGGTATGGTATGGTATGGTATGGTATGGTATGGTATGGTATGGTATGGTATGGTATGGTATGGTATGGTATGGTTCGGTTTGTTATGGTATGGTATGGTATGGTATGGTATGGTATGGTATGGTATGGTATGGTATGTTATGGTATGGTATGTTATGGTATGGTATAGTATGGTATGGTATGGTATGGTATGGTATGGTATGGTATGGTATGGTATGGTATGGTATGTTATGGTATGGTATAGTATGGTATGGTATAGTATGGTATGGTATAGTATGTTATGGTATGGTATTGTATGGTTGTGGTAGTTATTGTACGCAGGCAAAACATATGGCTTTATATCCATATCTAAATTAAGAGAATAAAGTTGATTATTACATTTGTTCGACATAGAAATAATTGTTTATAATATTCCACCAGGTTAAAATTGTCCACGCTGTGCTCATCACTCCACGAGACACTTTTCGGGAAATGTCGTTCGGTTTCTTGTTTGATTATTATATGTGCACATTTTGAAACGTAATAGGAACGAACTCTTCCGTAATACAAATATAATGATAGGATTAGGACATACGTTATAATAACTTATATATATCAAATAAATCTACATTAAGCAGATTAATTCCAACACGATCTAATTATTACGTTCCCGCAAATGGCATGAACTAATCCTCTCATTCGATTTGGAGAGACATTAATAATAGACCCGTCATAGTCCGCTAGGCCGAGACATCATTGTCCTCTTGGTAAACGTAATATGGTTATAAAATGTTTGCAAATAAGTGCGGTAGGCGCTTTAATTTAATTTCTTATTCTCATAAGAAAATGTCTTCACTGCCTATGGGCCTCTTGTGACACATCGGACTAGATGAACTTCACGTTCCCCAACCGACAATGTTCGATATCACTGTCGATAAACCAATGATCGGATTTCGCAATATCGTGGCCCTAACTGAAATTTTGTTGGGGGAATGGATGTCTTCTCGTCATTGGTGATATATGTTTGACAGACGAAAGATGTTAGCAAATATTTAGTTTGTGAAAATCAATCGAGACAAACGAATCAATCCGAAATACCGTCATGTTATTAAAAAGCCTTGTCTGGTTGGTTAGGGCATCTTCGACGTTAAAAGGTTGTTTGTCGGTCGGAGTTGTCGTGATATATATGCGTGTTAAACGGAGAGTTAATACAAAAAAAATAGACTACAATCTATTGGAATTGTCTCAAGCCCAGCCAGAATTACATGAATTCATTGATTTCTAAATCACATAGAGATCGGTTATTCAATTCCGTGTGAACATTGGAGTGCACGGGGGAAAGGCAGAAAGGAGTTGCTAGCCGAGGGGTGTTTAAGTGGAGTCTATCGTTGCCTACAGAACAGGAGTAGTAACTGTTATATACTGACAACATCATTATAAGCATATTAATGTATCGTTTGTCTTTTATACCACAATTTACAACAATTCCCTATCGACTCAGACAAAATGTAGTATCAATTATTACGACCGTTTATTTATTACAGACTGCCAGGGGATTGTTCAACACAATATTGTCTTACGCTGTTCCCACAGTATATATCTGTATATATATTTTTTTTATATGGGGCAAAGAAGTAATTCAAACAGTGTAAACAATAAGGTTTGTTAAATTTTCGAGGCAATCCGCCCCTTTATCAAAACACAAAAAATCACAAATACAATCACATAATATATATAAGAAGTACTGGAAATACAATAAAATACAATAAGAATAATGTTTTAGTAACTGGAGAAACCACAATGAACCCTATGCGACCAACGGCAGAGATATTTTGAATTCCCCCGCACGTGAAAGTATTCCGAAGAGTTCAAAGACGAATATATATATACATTTTTACCCATTACACAGTCTCAGAACCGTGTTATATAAAAGGGGTCGTTGATCTGGGCACGGTAACAATAACTAATTAATCATTCTGGTACTTTATTGTCATACACGACATATACTGCACCATTTTATTTCGTCTAGACAAAATCTAGAAATATAATGTATAATAAATGTTTTTTTCTGACTGATAATCATTTACCTACAGTATTTTTTTCATCTGTAACGTAATCTTGATTAACTAATCAATCAGTAATTGCTGACTTGGATGAAGATATTGCTGAATATCATGTGATTCCGATTGTGTGGATCACGTCAGTTGGAGTACAAATTACTCTGAAGGTCATAAGGTCATAGATCCGTACTTTGGTATATAGCAATATTAATTAACAAGTAACTCACAGAAGATCTCTGTTGTTCAAGGTGATTAGCTTAATTGGTGATAATCGCATTTCTCATTAACTTAAAAAGCATGTAGGAAGAGACTGACGAGTGATGTAGCTTTATAAAATTTACTTTTACCATCAATTATTTTATCAGGATATCAAAATTAATATTTAAAATGTGATTACACTAATCACGTCTTAAACAACAGGGCCCTGATTATTATCTTACATATACATCTTTTAATGCAACCAAGTCCTGTCAAAGAACTTTGCATAGACAACTGATAAACGTAGCGAAGTTAGCTTATGTTTCAGCAAAGATTCACTGTCATCAGTTTAACGTCCTATCAACAGCTATGTCATTTTAAGATGTCCTCCCCAGCGTGCGAAATGCAAGCGTGTTGTCTATATGTGTGGTTTGGGAGGCTGCAGAAGGTTTTGATTGATATTTTAATTAGGTTAATCGCATAACTAAGGCACAAGTATGACAAATGTTCTCTTAAAAATATACACTATCAACAAAAAACTAAAATACGTTTAATACTTTCCCGTTTTTGTCGGATCATATTCGCTGCATTTTGGGTCAACATAAAGATGGACCATTTTTAAGTATTGACTCATCAACGATATATTGATATATATTGATATAGCGATATAGATTTGCCAAGTAGGAAAGCAGTCGTTTTTTCTGCTAGTCGTCGAATGTGTTTTTCTGATGAGGTTATCCTTCCAACCGTCCTCTAACACTTCCCTGGCAGGGGTATCATCGTCACACACATCGTAGTCCTCATCAGTAATTTCACAAAAAGACGATAACGGGCTGCACGAATCATGTTTCTGAGATCACAAAGTGGAGTGTCATCGTCAGCATAAGCAACCTCCATAACACTCACGTTGATTTCTCCCTTCGTGAAACACCTGACAGCACTCTCTTTCTCCACCTCCCTGACAGCACTGCTAACAAAGCGTATAACATCCTAATCAGACACTCTCTTTGAGATCCCGCCTGATCATCAGCCTGAACTTGGCTCCCAACACCTAGGCGCGCGAGTTTAGCACAAACGGAAAACTATTTTCACCGCCTGAATAATACTCTAGTCTAGAGGTTGAAGGGCTGATGATGTGTTGACGGGGAAGAATGCATGCCAGCTCAACATTGGAAAGTTTCAAAGTAGGATTTCATGGAGCGTTGTTCAGGAAAAGGGTAATGCTACGTCGAGAATGTCACATCCGTCTGTTCAGATCGCTAACTAAATCGTTAAATAACCGTCTTGTCATCCAGGCCTTCTTGGTGGATCGCCATGTCACTGGAAGTTGATTAACTTGAATGTTCTTAAAACATCGCGGTGAGCTGATTTTCCAATCACATGCGGCTTCTTAAAATCTCTACATGTTTCAACAGAGCACGAGTGTTAGTCTGTCCTTGGATTTCTTTCCTCCCTTGCACTGCTCACCACTTGTCGGGCAAACTCCTAAAAACTGTCCATGCATGGTGTTAGATATCACGGGAATCGTAACCACACAGGATGTCAAGTATTTTCTCTCCATTCTGCTACAACGCCATCGGCGACGCTAACACTTTCTCCACAAACAGCAGCAAACATAAATGTATTTCTTTATTAAAACATAGCGGATGAGAGAGAACTTCATCCGGGACTGCCGGGTAGAGTTCGTAAATAGTTCCACAAAAAGATATAATGTCTTTCCAAAATTTCCCTGAATTATACATTTTATCCACTTCCTTGAGTCCATGTTTTGTTTTATTTCCTACAGCATGTCTTATCATAAACTATAAACTTTTTCTAATCTGCATGATCCCTTGTAACCAAATATTTCCTTTCCATATCACAATGTAGTTTCAATGATTACCATCAGAAAAAATATCCGGAACTTTCAAACCTCCATCTTTATAATCACTACTTAAAAGGTTCCTTTTCAGTTAATCAACTTAACCTTTCCATATTAATAATTTAAAAAAATAAGATCTTAACATGTGGATTAGGAATGACAGTTATTATTTGTACAATAAAAACTAATGTTTTAATAACGGTCCCTTTCCCAATGATAGAAAGATTCCTAAAAGAATTTGAGAGAAAGTAATACACTGATTGTATCTGTTCTACTAAATTATCTTCAAAATTATCCACCTTTAGATGAATCATATCTTACCCCTAACAGTTTGTTTCCTTGATGTTTTAGGCTACGTTGTGCTCCGTTTCAATATCTCTCAGCAGACCCAATTTACCTCAGTCCGTACAGCAGGTGACTTATCGTGTTTTCGACCACAGCATTCTTCATAGGTGTCGATCAAATATAAAGATTTTACTAAGGTCTTGGAGTTATCATTGAGCAATAACGTTGAGTCCTCTGCGTACTGGCTAATACGATATTCAGAATCATTCACAATTATGGCCTTGGAATAAGGATCATATTTTGTTGCTGTACTTATCAATTCAATACAAATAATAAATAAGTTATGTAAATAAAGGATCACCCTGTCGTACTCCGCGAATTACTTGGTAAAAAGTGGAGAAATGAACATTGTTTTCAATACTGGCTTATATATGAGAGTACAAAGTTTTAAAACAATTTACAGTGAAATCGTTAAAACATGTAATTGTTTTTTTCTATGAATGGCCACTCAAATGGTTTTTCAAAATCTAACATTAGCAAAATACCTTGATTGATTATTTTCTTCAGATATATTTTTAAATAATACCATTGAACAAACTGGTACATTCCCCTATGTAACAATCTTTGATAATCCCGCCTGACTCGGTCTTTGCTATCAACTAGAGTTTGCTTAATTTGAGAACACAAATCTTATGTCGACTTTATAGTGCTACCTCACTGAAACATACAACCGAGAAAACTCAGTTCAGTCCCAATCACATGATACTGATAACGCGTGAACCAGTCGCCCCACGCCACAAAATCTTAGCACTTTGCAGGAGTAGCAACTACTATTTTTAAAGACTCTCTCAAGGAAGAATAAAGTTAATTGAATTTAGTCGCTAAGCTGACAATCATGCAATGAGGACAGCAGGTACACATTTAACGCCCTACTTGCAGGGCGGCACACGGTCGCGAATGAACATAAATTACCATTAGTAACTCAATTATTAATTAACTCATGACATTCGTTCCGTTTAATAAATGCAGTTTGAATTTTCAATTCTAAATCAATTCAGTCATAATCCGGTTAATGCAAACAGTTCATAAGAATAGATGATGCCGACGCCGATAAAAACAAAGGGTGTCGACGCCGATAAGAACAAAGGGTGTCGACGCCGATAAGAACAGAGGAAGTCGACGCCGATAAAAACAAAGGATGTCGACGCCGATAAAAACAAAGGAAGTCGACGTCGATAAGAACAGAGGAAGTCGACGTCGATAAGAACAAAGGGTGTCGACGCCGATAAGAACAAAGGATGTCGACGTCGATAAGAACAGAGGATGTCGACGCCGATAAGAACAAATGGTGTCGACGTCGATAAGAACAAAGGATGTCGACGTCGATAAGAACAGAGGATGTCGACGCCGATAAGAACAAATGGTGTCGACGTCGATAAGAACAAAGGATGTCGACGCCGAAAAGAACAGAGAGTGTCGACGCCGATAAGAACAGAGGATGAAGACGCCGATAAGAACAGAGGATGAAGACGTTGATAAGAACAAAGGGTGTTGACGTAGATAAGAACAAAGGATGTCGACGTCGATAAGAACAAAGGGTGTCGACGTCGATAAGAACAGAGGATGTCGACGTCGATAAGAACAAAGGATGTCGACGCCGATCAGAACAGACGATGTTGACGTCGATAAGAACAAAGGATGTCGACGCCGATCAGAACAGACGATGTTGACGTCGATAAGAACAAAGGATGTCGACGCCGATAAGAACAGAGACTGGTTACTATGGAGACCTGATGATAATTATGAATCTAATAATGAAGTGTCAACAACTAATGAAATGTATCAACAAACAAACAAATAATCTATACAACGCAGAATCAATCGTTAAAGAGGATTTTTCATATCGTATTCATTAGATAGCATTAGTGTCTAAGAACTAATTTACATGTGTGTGTGTAATTGTCGTCAAATCGGGTTGTTTTCACATGATTAAGTCCCTAAAACCAAAGTAAGACAGGCATGCGATGTTACAAATTAAGTTTATCTTAATAAACAACCTGGCGAGTACAATACATACAACACGACCGTAGGGCATCGATTCAGTTGAACTGTTTTTCAACATTTGAATGTCCTCCGAATAATCGCTAGTCAGACATTGTCTTGACCACCTGGGTTCGGTCTGTTTCACACACGTATCCTTATACATAAGGTGTGACAATCACCAATAACGGAATTGGCGTGGTTTCGGGCGCGCGCACGCGCGTGTTCTTTTACAAATTCAGTCAGACAGACATACCATAAACTAGTTTTGCGTGACATCATAGCGTGCGCGCGTAAAGGTGGGTAATTACCGATCAGATTCATAAGACACTGATAATAAAATCGATACAGGACAGTCATATGACGACTGTGTCGGTACAGTTGTAATAAAGGAGAAGCCCAACATTTCCTGATGTATAGAACAATAGGAAGCACAATAAACTTCCTCTATCTGATTGTCTGTACGTTTTACTACCTCCACTGCCACAGAGTCACTTCATATTTTCCTTAGCTGTATGATTTTATCTCCATTTCTAATATGTTTCTACTACATCTTTTCTGCAATACTCAGCTGTTCGTAAACATAAATCCTTATTTCGACATTGTTGCCTTTATAATCTAAGATAAAGAAATTTTATTTATTGGAGGTTTTCGTGTACAAATCAATTATTCATTAGAAAGGAAAGTGACCACTGAGACAACCAATAAGCAATTCATTGCTCAAATTAATATAGGTTTCTGGCCATATTGATGTAACGTGACAATATTGCTTTAGAAATGGGTTTGATGTATATGAGTACTTAAAGAATATTTATATATATATATTCAGTAAACAGATACAGGACTATAATATAGGATATGACAGATAGATCCCAATGTCCATCTTCTGCCTGATATTGATCAGCAAAAACCGCAAAAGGACCCCTCTGTCCTCATTTTCATCGAATATCCGCCGATATCATGGGGATTGTTACAAGGATGACATATCAGTAGACCAACCAATGTCCAAATTCCGGGGAATCATTTTTGCTTGATGTCGAATCTTCTGCCAGAATGACAGATTTCTTCCTGTGGCTTAGTGTTGGATTTATATACAAGATAATAATCAGAAATATCTTAATGTTGCTCAGTCAGAAGTCACTTTAAGATGACCGTTGCATTGAAAAAGGAACGGAGTATCTTTCGACAAAGAAAAACATCTGCAACCAGAAATGTTTTCTGACAAAGAATATTGCCATCTTCAATACTCAATGGGAAAAAAATCTTATAGGAACGTGACAGAATTTATCCTGATAGTTTGTGATCATTATACTTAAAACTTAAGAAAATATTGAAATAAAAAAGTAAACCAGCAGGTTTTTGCAGCGGTTGTACATGTTTTGAAAGCGAAGCAGGTAATTCCTTTCGAAAAGTACATTTGTAGAACCCGTAAACACGTGCCATGTCTGCACACCAATCCTTCCTTTTGACGAATGAGCTTACGTACGCCGAACAGGACACGGATCTCGTGCTAGATATCGCCGGTCTCGAAAACGCCAAAACATTCTGTCAGAAGAGCTATGGGATTACAAATCAATTTACACCGCGGAATCATCTTGTTCTCAATACACCAATGGATGCCGGGTCATGATCCCATCATTATACTTACCGACAAAATGTTGAAGATTTTAGTCGGCGGCGTTGATCTGAATTGTCAGTAGCTACTCGTGTGTATATACAGTATTTAACACATACACAAGAAAATCAATGTAGATACACAGGAAACAGGCCATGTATACGATGTTAATGGCTTCCGCCTGTCAATGAAAGTCCAACGATGGTTTTATTCATGGAACATGGTGTGAGCGAAACCCAACCGAGTGCACAACGTTAGACTTATTTACCACGTAGTTTTTATTTTGCGAGATATCTGAGGCCAATACACCACCATTCAGCGCTAGATTTAGCAATGATATTTAACTACAGCCTGTGAGGTTTGATTTGATATTTGTACATACACGTTTGTACAGTTTGGTTTGTTTTGGTTTATTTTGTTTAACGTCCTATTAACATGTACAGAAGACACAATATGTATTAGCATCTTTCAATAAAAATTGTTAAAAATTGTTAAAAATAAAGTTAGAGTAGAGCCAAAACTTAATTAACTAACAGCTGTTTTGTTTTTCTATGTCTCGTCGGTAAATCTACGGGCCTAACGAGTTGATACCTAGCAGGCGATTGGGGTCCATATAATTCTACCAATTTCATATTATGCAATATTTAATTAAAAATAACCTAACGAGTGGATTATTTTTCTGGTTATGTTTCAATGTTACGGCTGTAAGAGTTCAGGCTTGAAATGTAAATAGCTACGTCTCATCAACAGGAACACACAGCTTGGTGCGACAACAATTACTGCGCAGATGTTATTGCCTATACAATAAAAATGATTCTGTCTATAAGCACCGACAAAGCGAAAGGCAACATGAACTGTTACTCTAGAGTTTTATGGTAGTTGCTACTCCTGCTTAGCGCTCAGCATATTAGAAGTTGGACGACTGGTTCGCCCGTTGTCAGTATAATGTGACCAGGTGGGGTTTCCTGCTGGGTGTCTTCGGCAGTATGCTTCAGTGAGGTAGCACTATAAATCGGAGACATAACACGAACATACCACAGCCTCCCAAAACACACATACGCACTCACCACACGCATGCATGTCGCACGCATGGGAGGCCGTCCTTAAATGACCTTAGCTGTTAATAGGACGTTAAACAAAATAAAACCAAACCAAACCAAACGATGTTTAAGATAAACTAATGAAGAAGTTCATGAGATTGATGTTTTACTCTTAAAAATTGTGTCTTTGCCGGTGGCTGATACATTATACACTCTAAATACATGTCAAATTATTCTAAAAGAGATTGACACGTGAACAGCACCTACCTATATGGTAAACTACAATCGTGCTCACACAGATGGCGCGTCGGTCTAGGGTTGTCATTAAAACAATGTAAACTCGGTCTATCGTACAACAATTGCGACACACGTTCCATCAACTCGCTTGTTGGCCTGGATGGAAGCGCGAGGTGGGAGTAAGGGGGGGGGGGGGGGGGGGGGGGGGGGGGTCACCGAGGTCGAGTTGATGACCCCATATCTTCTCACGTCCGATCGGGGAATCGAGCCCAAGCTACCTAGGTGAAAGTGTTACCACTTTCCCGCCCGACCACCAAGATTTGCAATAGGTTGGATTTGGAATCTCAGGACTGTATATATATAGGAGTTATACTAACTGCCAAATTCTGTGCCAGATGAATCATTTATCATGTTTCCGTGACATAATAAATGTCGATTGCTACTGGAAAAGAAACTGGCAAAACAAGTTTTTGCTAGATCAGGACACGGAAGACCTTGGATCCGTTTATGACCTTATTTGGAAATGTCGTGTCCTTAGACGATATAAAATGAGACGTGTTCGAGGCTTCTTGATCCACCTTGTGGTTCTGTTGACATAGCCCCTTTTCTCACTTTGAGTTTGTGACTAAATCAGGGTTTTAAACCAAATTTACATGGCGGATGTCTCTACCAGAACACCCGCTCATACTCTACTTGTACTTTGTTACAGAGGTCTCCATGTTATTGTTTGTATTTTTCTCTCGTTTTGCGATTTTGACCATCGGTCTCAAATGATTACACAAAATACTAAGTAGTAATATAGTTATTTTTGACAGCCGACTTATGAGTATACAGCTGTATACAGGACTTGTCAGTGATGCTAGGGACAGCATACGTCTATTTTGTCATTGTAGGACTCTTCAGTGAAGGTAGTGACAACTACAGCTTTTTCGTTAATTCTAGACTCTTCAGTGATGCTAGGGACAGCATATAGTTGTGAAGTCCTTCTAGGACTCCTCAGTGATGCTAGGGACACCAGCGGGCACCATACAGCTGTTAAGTCCATCTAGAACTCGTCAGTGATGTAAGGGGCACCATACAGCTGTTTCGCCAATTCGAGACCCGTCAGTGACACTAGAGCCATCATTCAGCTGCTTGATTTTTCTAGGACTCGTTAGCGTTGTTAGGGACGCCAGCATACAGCTGTTTGTTCCTTCTATGACTCTTCAGTGGTTCTAGAGACATCATACAGCTGTTCAGTCCTTCTTGGACTCTTCAGTGGTGCTAGGGACATCATATAGCTGTTCAGTCCTTCTAGGACTCGTCAGTGGTGCTAGGGACATCATACAGCTGTTTGGTCCTTCTAGGACTCGTCAGTGGTTCTAGGGACATCATACAGCTGTTCAGTCCTTCTAGGACTCGTCAGTGGTCCTAGGGACATCATACAGCTGTTTATTCCTTCTAGGACTCGTCAGTGGTGCTAGGGACATCATACAGCTGCTTTGTCCTTCTAGGACTTTTCAGTGGTGCTAGAGACATCATATAGCTGTTCAGTCCTTCTGGGACTCGTCAGTGGTTCTAGGGACATCATACAGTTGTTTGGTCCTTCTAAGACCCATCGGTGTTTGGTCCTTCTAGGACTCGTCGGTAGTGCTAAGGACAAGCAGTTTGGAAATACACCTGACCTTAGGTAAAGTGGATATGATTGCTATGATTCTCTTCGTTAATGCACGTAAAGTACACGTGGTTTAGAAAAGCTTAGAACTCATTCATACAGATATGTTTATTGCATAACAACTTACTTTGCACTAAAACTCTACATAAAGTTGATGACGAATATTACAGAACTACAATCATTGCCCTAGCATCACAGAAGTTTCGGCTATAAACATATTCATTAGTAGGAATCTTTGGAACACGAAATCATGTTTCCCTAACTATGAGCGTTACATTACGGACCAAAGTACATTGATACTTAGACGAGATTTTGTTTCAAAATTGAAAGGTTATGACGTCTGTATCGATTTGTTTAACATTCGTATGTCAGAAACTGCGAACATGTATGGCAACTCTCTAGGCACTGATAAACGAGATGAGCGATTCCTTTACAGATACTCTACCGCACAAGTGGCGGCAAACCTTTCTGGCGCGTCAGCAACACTAATTATAGATAGTTTAGAACTTCACGATTGTATAAAAGTTTTGAAATAACGGCTCAATAAATGTTACAAAAGATAGTGTTTATTATCAGTATAATGTTAATATGTATATTTATGAATCTTCGTCTGTATGATACATCGATCAACCATATATCTCCGTGGAATCCGCGCTCTAGTCTGTATGGTATTTTACATAATTAGAAAAGGTTATACGGTTAGTTAGAAGAATAGTAATGACATTAAATGATTTTATGGCAGAATGAACTGTGTCTTTCAGATAAACTTGATCACGTGTTATCCTAATAAAGGACATTATGTCTTCATGATAAAATAAGCCATGTGTCGTTCGGATAGAATGAGCCAGGTGTCTTCCGGATAAAACGAGCCATGTGTCTTAAAAATAAAACGAGCTGTGCATCTTCCTGATAAAATGGACCGTGCCTCTTCCTTATAAAAAAAGGTCGTACGTCTTACTGATGACAATGAGCCATGTGCCTTCCTGATAAAATGAGCCGTGCGTCTTCCAGACAAAAGAATGTCTTCCAAGTGAAATTGACACCACGCCTTCCTTACAAAATGGGCCATGTAACTTCTTGACAAATTGGAACAGGTACCTTTTTTTGGGAAACAGAGCCATCGTCTTTATGTGCTTTTTTTATATTTCTTATTTTCAATTTACTGGTTACGTTTCAGCAAAAATATCATTGAATATAGTCCATCATTATATTGGGTACAGAAAAAAACTTATGGGCAAGTAAACATACTCAGATGATGATGCTGTTCCAAGAATTGTCATCTTTACTTAACATTCATTTCCTGCCAATATTCCAATCACTCCCACCATTAAGCCTTGCATCTTAGACATACCAGTTTTTTTACATTAAAGTTTTAGGACGTTCAACTTATCTTTTGTTCTGAGATAGTTACGTAAATTGGCGATCGTGTGAATATGACGCCGTTCCCCCTTTATATACCACCAGAGATATCGGGTAAGGCTATTTGATTACATGAGGTTCTATTTATACTCCACCTCACAGCACTGAGTAATTAGCCGCCTAGATCATTAGAAGCAGTATCATGTGGCTCAATTCCACTCCCTGACAGTATCGTTACGGCTAATCACCAGCCAATGATGCACTAATGCATGTGTAGAACTTGAGAACGTTATATATTGTCGTCCTAACTACTAAGTATATACCGGAACTCATTATGATGAAAATAATGGAAGTGAAATTAAGTAAACAAGAAAGACTTTTTGGCTTGATATCCTGCTGATATTTGTCATTACCAGAATCATCTTTGCTTTAATGGACACTAACAATTAGATTTACCCTATACTTTGGACATGACTGGGTATGTAACTAGTTGGTTGTTTAACCGACCTATGAGACGTAACAATACGGGCATGTAACAACGTATATACAGTACACACGTGTCACTTAAACAGAGGAAATAGATGTTCGTATCAGGCCTTTTTGTCTTCTTTTTACTGTATATATACCGTCATATAAAAGAGAAAAAGAGCATTTTCGACAATTTTGTTTTTAATTAAATGCGATGTTTATACCAAATAAATCGGTTAACAAAAATCCCTGTCACATTGTTCATGAATTTAAAACCATATGTCTATAAAATATTTGCAAGATCATCAAAGCCACGTGTTAGACTTCTAAACTTCCTTGTAGACCATAAACATTCTTGTCCTAAAAGAAAAATATTTTCTGAATGTTTAAACACGTTAAACCTCTCCATTATCAAAGAAAAGACAGCTTCTGCATCAAATGGACAAAAAAACGACGATTAAATGAAAATTAAAACAAGATTTGATAAAGCCTGCCAGGATGAATATACGACTTTATGATTCTGTCCTTTCTACACTAAACTGTACCTATCACCCTTTTTGTTTTGCGGTGAAGTATTCATTATGAAATATCAACAATATTTCAAATATCTTAATTGTGTTGATTTGTGCGAGATATACCTTAAACCTTATCACACGGTAATCATACGTCCTGTGAATCTATGACGTTGAATAGAGGTACACATTTTAGTTTTCTATCTAAAATACCCGCGTGGAATTCGCGCCATGTAACCCTCTCAGCATCATCAGCTTGAGTTCTAGGCTGCTGCCGTACCTGGTGACCCGCAGTGTCTGGGAGATGTGATGTATACGTGTGTATCACCGTCATTCAGCAGGTATACATATATATACTCAATGAGATCGGCAGCATGCAAACTGATTGAACCTTTCAGCTCGATCTACCATCTTCTCTGCCAATCCAACCTCTGCTATTCTTTCTATTGATATCATCCGACTTTGACATGTTATCCAATTTTACAAATAGGGTATTAGGATGTAATTCATCTTTTATCCCACCGCTATATTCAAAATTCCCCAAAGTCAATACATCTACTGATGAATTTATTTCTGAAATTGAAAACCATGTATTTATTTTCTCCCTGGGCATTGCATGTATACAGCCGTGCACCTGTATATACAGAGGAGGAACCTGTGGTATACACAATGTACATAGTTTCCCACAAACTAAGAAATATATTTAGTAAGACCTTTCACCACACTGCGGCTTTGTTCAATGGTATTCATTTCATTTTATTCACCCCCTTCCTCTGATCTAAGGTCAGTTCTTGTTCTTCTGAATTAAAGTGTTATAGAGTGTGAGGTACGATTTAAGTGAGACAAGAACGTCGTTATGAAATAGAATACTGCCCTAGTATTCGTAACTCTCGTATTTGTTTATCATTGATTCGATTTCTTTTTTCTGTCTTTTTCTCTTAATGAATACATATTTTACCTTATGTTTTCTTTATCTTATTACTACAATGAGTAATTAATCTGTTGAAAAAAATCGGATTAATTATTACGTGGCTAGTATAACTGTACTTTCATTTGGGTGAGCTTATCGAATTATGCCTTTAAAAATGTGATTGGGACCAAGCAAGTTTAAAATATGTACATGTATCTCTAACACATGGTTAGGCGAGCTTTAATTGTGTGTTGCCTACAGCTAAGAAATTAAAATGTATCACTATGGTTATATACATTTGTACTATAAAAATATATAATTATGTGTTTATTTACGTACTGAATAAATTTGAATTAAACACACTTCTTCCTTTATAGAAATGATCATTAACGACGTATCACTAAAATTGTACAATAGGATATTTCGTGACGAATTGCTATTTATATCTAACATTTGACAACAGTTGTTTAGAATATAAAGCACATCACTGTTTAGTATAGTTAAGGGTAGTTTAAATAGCAAATCGAGTGATGCTTTGCAAGTCACTATGGTGCAATTCAACAGAAGTAACTTAATTAATTGTTAGTATGAATCATGGTTAACTATGAGCATTCCTGTTTACATGTTGACATGTGTCTATAGCAAGCGAAAGGGGAATTTTTGAAAGAATTCGACTTTTATATACTGACTTATAAATATATAAACACTGATATGAAAATGACGGTTGTATAGTATCACAAAAATACGACATAGAAGGAGGCATTTAATACTACAAAAGTATTAAAAACTCCGAAAATGGCAAGAAGACTGATTTTTTGGAAAAATTCAACCGATATTTGAATTTCAAAATCAAATTAGAATCAGTATTTATATGTATATAACGTCAAATCCGGTCAAACAAATGCCCGTACTGCATGTTATAGACACTTGTAGATATTTGTTCTTTTTTAAAACACAACATTATAGGTAAAAGGTTTACGTTTAACAAAAAGAAACTCCGACGTCAATTAATTGTGACATGCGACATCGAAACCACCATTGTTATTTCTTGTCCCGGGCCATACTGAACGTTATAAATCTCTCTCTGGGTGTTAACTCTATTATATCTGTGAAATTCCAGTTGTCTCAAATTCCAACTGCTAATCGGTACATGTACATGTAAATATGCACATGTTTCGCCAAAGTTTGAAGTAGTTAACCAGAGCTTATAATCAAAATATTATTCCTGCAGGCTGAGTTTTCTCTAGGGGTTTCGAGTAAATGATAATATATTTAAAGAAAAAAAAATCCCATTTTTGAGATATATTTAGCCAGACAGTAAGTACATTTGGGTGTAAATACGTACAGAATCCCGCCTTATGAACGTTGGGTGAAGCATCATCGATAGACTTAATGGGGAATCTGACGAACGACTAGGACTGCTTGTTTGGAAAAGACAGTCTGTCTTAAGCAGCTGGTGTGTCGATTCTCTGTCTGCTAACAAACCCAGTTCAGACAATGATTTCCTGGCCCAGCTGTATGGATACCTGTTGTGATGAAAGCTAAGATAAATATTTTTCAAAATCATCCTGACGCCACTAGTCCAGAAGTTCGGCCATTAGTCCTGTAATTAACCCAAACATTTTATTGTTTACTGTAGTGCTACCTTGGAATAGTGCATATGGTGGTCAGTATGACGCGGACACTGGCCAGTGTATAGGCACCACGGAAACAAATGATTTCCCATAGACGATAATGTTAACGTTTACCACTGTCCTGCTTAAATGGAGTTTTCAACACTGGTCCACTAGCTATAATTTTGAAGAATGTCATCTCGGAAACCTGTAAATAGAATGATTAAAAATTCTACCAATTTGAACTTTTTTTATATGGGGGCCACCATCTTGTATTGAATTCAGCACCATTTTTAACAAAATACACACTTAATTAACTCCCCCTGACAAAAACAGGCTAGGAAAAAAATAACTGTTTTCTATATATTTTACATCTACATGTATTGCCCAGCCCACACATAAAACTTTGGAAACTTCTCTCACCTAAATATCCAATCAGTAGGCCCCAATGCATTGGGGTGTTCTCTGAACGCCAACATTTTTTTTAACAATAGGTAGGTGTTGTTTCAGGAAACAATGGGAGGGTAAGTATATACTGCTTCATATAAGTTGTCTTATTTTTACCTGTACAGTCACCTGAGATTTACCTGTGTTTCACATAGCATACAGCAGAATTGTTGTTGGGTGTTTTTTTGTTTTTTTTTTTCTAGTACATACATGCATTCAGCAAAATGAGCAATATGGTAATACAGAATATATTTAAGAACATAATTAGCAACACATATGTTTCACTGCGTCACTTAAAAGTTTTTTTCTAGTACATACATGCATTTAACAAAATGTGTAATATAGTAATACAGAATATATTCAAAAAATAATTAGCAATAAATATATTTACTGTATCACTTAAAGTTCGATTACAGCATTAAATATTTTACTTAGTTTTTTTACAGCAATCTCAGCACTAACATATCTATATCAGTTGATTGATATTGTACACATTGACATCTTATTAGCACTAATCAGGCAAATACAGATAAGGCAATATCACATGTTCATATCGAAATGAAAATGATCAAATATCTGAAATAGAAACTTACACAGAGAAAGTTAAAATATCTGAAATAGATACTTACACAGAGAAAGTTAAAATATCTGAAATAGAAACTTACACGGAGAATTCAGTTCAAATATCAGAAATAAAGACAACTATAATGCTTTCCTCGTCCTCATACGGTTGTCTCATCCCAGGTGGAGAAGGTTGGAAGCAGCATCTGCAAAACCCATCAAATCCATGGCTCCAGTCTCCAGCCACTGCTTCAGAACAGCCAGTCGGGTGTCGATTCTTCTGTACTTCATAGAGCGAGGTCGTTGGCTTCCTCCGGCGCGCTTCTGTATTCTCGAAATCTCGTTGGATGCCTCAATTTCTTTGAACGTCTGAATGATGGTGTAGATATTAGGATGAGCATGCTGAACCTTCTTCTTCAGTTTGGCGTGCCATGACTCCAAGTGGTTGGTGGTGCGTGGTCCCTCTGTGGCATAGTGGTTCCACATGGTCTGGTCTCCCTCAATCCACTGGTTGATCACGTAGTCAGTGAATGGTGTGGTGTCGTTGGGCAGGTCAGCATCCTCAAGGTCATCCAGGGCATGAAACCAAACATCCTCATACTGTTCCTGGGGAATAAGGGGAAGGACGGCAGCTCGTCGGATGAACTTCCGGATGTCTTCATTCTCCCTGTAGGCTGTCTGGAGTCCGGTCAGCTGTGCCCTTGCGCCAGATGCATTGTGTATAGTGGAAGAAGCATCCTTTCATGACAACTCCTGGGAAATCATGGCGCATAGAGTTGTGGAGGGCGATCTCAAAATCTGCAAACACTGTAGTTGGAGACATCGGGAGGTTGCAGTCGTTCATGGCTGTCTTTAGGAGGCTGAGGAAACGGGTGTAGATGGCTTGACTCTTTCCGGGTAGTAAGGCGTATACCAAAGGGGTCATGGTTCCGTCAATATCTGCATGAATGGTGTAGATTTGCTGAAACAGGGAAGGGCAGGTATAGAATGTCCCGTCACAGTAAATCGTGTCGGCAGCAGCAAGGTCCGTCATATTCCCAGAAGTGGCGAAGGCTATGATTTGGTTCTGGGGTCCCTTTAAACAGAGAGTTTTCGGCTGACTGAATGCGCAAACTGGTATAATTACACCACCACGTTCAGTAAAACTGGTGGTAAAACCAGTTCAAGACGTAATGTTGATGTATTGAAACATCATAAAATGTATCTATTTAAATAAGGTAATAATTTTGATATATTATAAATATTTAGAAATGTAACAATGCTTACATGATTTCAACATCATTTCATTGTTCGTAATATCCCAAGTTCACGACTGGTTTGAATACTGACGGATTCTTTTATAGTGTTGGCCCATTGGAATGCCATGACAACCAATCCGACTTTATTATGTCTAAAACGGGCCTACCAGTCCTACTCGTACCACGCAGGATATTGAGGTATGAGTAATAAGAACTAATGTATAAGACTCCGTTTGCTACGGTCAGGAGACACTGCCCCATGCGTTCGAAATTAAGGACAAGAAATGAAATCCCTTACATTACAGGACATATTCCTATTAGTAGCCACTTAGGGAGATGCAACGGACAACCACAGGTGGTTTATTTTTATTTATTTATTTATCTATTTATTTATTTTTTACATGCATGGTAGTTATTACTAACGACAATCTACTAATAGTTAGCATGTTGAATAAAAGTCACTGTAAACTAAAAGAAATATTGGTTTTGTATTTTATTGTACCTGATCATGGTGACTGTTTACTTAGATTTGAACTAGACACCTACAGAAGAGGTCGGCATTCCATGCCCTCAAACACCTCGTCGTCTTGATTTCCTTATGATGCTAAAGGATCGCTGTGTATTCTTTGTTCTTATTTTCTTCGTTACGCCAATTCCGAGCTAGAATGTCCATCCGTCTATAATCAGTTGTAGTTTGTTTACTCTAGCTTCACGTGGTGATTAAGCTCTCTACGACAATGGGGATTCCAGGTCATGTACAATTGTTTTTGTTATTTTAGTTGATTAGTTGATACAAACTGTCGTTACATGTATGACCTTATTGCTGGACACCGATCGTCAATAACAATATGGTCGGATAGGTAACCGAACATAAAGTGATTGCAGTATGGTCTCACCGCACGCGCGTAAACAATGCATATAAGTATTGTACCTGATGACCCAAGAGTGCCATAGCTGTAGGATATACCAAGAGAGATTTCCCCGCCATTATACATTAATATTAAATCGCATGCTTCAGGTGGTCGGTTCTGGTACAACACTGTTCCTATGAGAATATAACATTCGCCAGAGAAAGCGTTCTGTACAAATATTGTTTGTAAGAAGCATATGTTCAATATATTACGGTTATATCATAGCAAATCATTATTGAAAAAAAGAACTTTCTCACTACCTTAAGAACTAAGTAATGTCGAATATAAGGTTCATTGTCATAATCAATTAAATCAAAACCTGCATAGTAACGGCTAACATTCAGTATTGATGTATTGATATATTGATTTGATGTATTGGTGTATTGGTGTATTGATGTATTGTTGTATTGATGTATTGTTGTATTGACCTGTATTGCCTGAAAGATATACGAACTTTTCATTTCATTTCCTTCATTTTTCCTGATATTCAAGGACGACGTTTTCCCATGATCACGATTTCCGTGTGAAATATTGACTGTTGACGCTAAAAAGCTAACAACATGTGGTTTCGGGAGATGCAAGTTGAGGAAATCAACATGTTAGTTTTATGTTCTATATCATGTTCTCCTTGGTAAAATCAAACGTATACGATGCCTGTTGGTTTGGTTTATATCACCCTAGTTTTCGCTTTATACTTAGCTTTGGATGACGGCTGTCGTCGATGAGGCAAATTACGCTTTCCCTTCCTGATCATCTGGGCCCAGTTGTTCAAAAGGTGATTCGGCGTATCGCAGCTTAACAACAATTTTAAACTCCTGATATAATAATTTCTGGTAAATCTACTCTGACAAAATTTAAGGAAACTATGGCATTCGTCAGTTTTTTCCTACCTGCCTATTTTAAGAAATACACGCAGTAAGATTTGAAGTATAGGAAAACAAAGATTTTCACTAATTAAGTGATTAAGTTTATCACTGTCTGAACAACTGGGCCCTAGTCTCACTGTCCCGGTGTTGTACTGTTCAAGGGTTCAAATTAGAGTCTGACTTTTTGTTCTCCTCCCGTTTTAACGATTTCGATTTAGAATTTCAGTGTCGTTGACACGGCGTTGTTAAGAGAACCATATATTGTACTGCTGTTTTTTCTGGACAGATATATTACGTTTTCATCGCTAAAGGCTAAATTGTATCTGTTTTATTTCGTAGATAGCTACCCACTCAAAACTGTCTTGGTTTGACGATAAAAATGTCGAAAGCAAAACATATGCGGTAGAGGGTTGGCACTTTACATTGACAATGAAATCACATCTCTCAAAGGAGCAACACGGACCGACATTGATACCTAAAATAGACTTTACTTCAACTGCGCCGGCGATCTGCCCCAAGGTGATGTTCATGAGAACGGATTTCCTATATAGGATTTTTCATTATCCGTGCCACACCAAATTTATACATTTATAAATCCAATTTATACAGAAAGGGAGAAATTAATGAATGAATATAGAATCGATTGGCCTCCGTTATAAAAATCGAAGCAATATTGTATCAAAGTGGTATTCAAATTAAAAATGTTATTGATACAATGCCCGGCCCCTCTTTGTGATCGGTGTCAGGTGTACGGCAGGACTATTGTGTTCAACGGATGTTATAAGTTTCTTAGTTGGCAAAAAAGTTTCATTGTTAAAGGGCGATAACCAGGATGCTATCCATCCCATAATATTTGCCCTCGTTATGGGCTTACTTGGTGGTAAGCTCTCGGAATGGATTTGCACGGTTGTAAGCCTTTATGATGAACTGGCTTTGTGGTAAGTCATTATGATGGACTTGCTTGGCGGTAAGCCCTCATGATCAACTAGACTTGCATATGTCATTTAAATTTACTACCATAACACGCAACTCATTTAAAATAGTTCACTCTATACTTTCAAACAAGCATGCAATTTGATTAATCTCCTACAAACCTGAATATACAATAAACATAAGTCCGTTCAATAGATAATGTAACGGGTACCGCAGAACGTAGAATATTCTTCACAAAGGTAGGAGTGGCAAAAACGAGAGTGGTTCTTTGGCACGATGTTTGGATGTAATTTGGACAGAATGTCATCACCTGTCGTTAAGATGTCAGGATCAGTCGTCACGTGACTTTCGGCGGGGTAATATTATAACAGGAGTATCTGTGTACGCATACCGACACACCCCAGAGTGTTGACGGTAGATTGACAGTTGTTCTTGATAACCACCAGTATTCGCCTCGGGAGGATATAGTATTTGTGTCCCATTTCTGTACTTCAATCATCAGTGACCTGTATGTGTCTACGTGATAAAGCATACCATTGGTTAGTGGAGGAATTCAGACGATATCACGTAACTTGTCCGAGGGATGAAATAAATAACTCGATTGGTTAGGGTAGGAGTAAAGACGAAATCACGTAACTTATACGACTATTAGAAATATTGACACACAGTTGGTTCGGGGAGAAGTTCAAAACTCGCGTAAATCATTCGATTGTTAGAATTAATGACACACAATTGTTTCGGGGAGGAGTTCGGACGATATCATGTGATTCATTCGACTGTTAAAATTAATGACACACAGTTGGATCGGGAAGAAATTCAAAGCTCAAGTAATTCTTTCGACTGTTTTAATAATACTGTAAAAGGAGAAATGTTCGCGGTGTGGAAATTTTCGCTTATTTCGCTACCATCAAATCTCCGCGAAAATATCCACACGCGAAAATAATAACACGTGAAAATATTGACACGCGAATATATTCACCAAATAAACTAACTGCAATAAAGTATACATGTCGGCATTCAAGCGTCATAAATCAGTGATGTGTAACGTTGTCATGGTCGGTCAAGAGACATGCATGGCTATACTAATTTGAGTAACGAGTAAAATAATAGCATTTGATCTAATTCAACGTTAATTTATCATTAAATTTTCTTCAATTCGTGATAATCATGATCGTTGCAACGGTACTGTACAGATTCATTTTGGAGCTGCTCCACCGTTTTAGTAACAGTTTGCCTTGTGTGTTTGCTACCATTGTAGGACTTGTGATATCATTATATTAATGGAAAGGATTATATACAGCGGTATATATCATCCTTGTGAGTAGCCAAGCCTAATCATACATAGACAATAAACAGATGTTTCTGCCTTCGAGGTGTAAGTTAATACTGCGAACTTATCGCGCTTCTGTAAATCAATCATATATCAAGGTTCATATTAAGTTCAAACTTGGTAAATGGGTGTCAGTTTATTTCTAGTGACACGGTTGATAAGGCTATATACATGTAGGACGCTGAATTCATACTGACTATTAACGTTAAAACGTCATCAAAAGAAATTAGTTTCAAAGAGAGAGAGGTAAAGAAAATGAAATGTCATGTTAATTGAGATATAAAGTATACCTATATTCCAATGATTTGATAAAGGATCTTATATGAGTGCTCGTTTCATATACGTTTTTATTATCGTGTCATAGAAGTTTTTATTTTTACGATTCCTGGGGAGCGAAAGATAAAAAATAAAAACTTCGAAACAAGTGAACCAGTGGGAAATGCTGCAGGGTATATACAAGAGACATACACACACACATATATATATATATATTACAAATGGCGAATTTACTGGTTAACACACCGATAAGATAAAACGTCATATGATCATAGGTCATTGGTTGTATAGGATTTACAGTGAACTGTGGTATTTAGGCGTATATGATAAAACGTAATATGACGTCGTCGTCTTTGTCTGTATAGTATCTAACGTCATATGATCTCGGATCATTTGTTGTATAGTATTTAGTCGTATAGAATATAACGTCATATGCCATAGGCGTCTTTGGCTGTATAAGATATAACGTCATATATTAGAGCGTCATTGACTGTCTACGGTATTTTTAAAACCTGCCGGAAACTGAAATAAAGTCCGTTGAAAAAAAAACTATCGTGAAAAGATTGTTGTTTTCATGAATCCGGTCAAATATGTTCATTGATTGTATTGTTCTTGTCTAAAATTGTAATAAAACCACGTTGGCTTTATTATAAATGGCACCGTAAAGTAAATATGACGCCATTTGTTGTATTGGCTTTGTGCTTTAGTTATGCCATTTTGGCTGTATAGGATATAACGTTACATATCGTGGAGTACTTGGCTGTATAGGATATAACGTTACATATCGTGGAGTACTTGGCTGTATAGGATATAACGCCATAAAACATGGAGTACTTGGCTGTATAGGATATAACGCTATATATCGTGTAATACTTGGCTGTATATGATATAACGTTACATATCGTGGAGTACTTGGCTGTATAGGATATAACGCCATATAGCGTGGAGTACTTGGCTGTATAGGATATAACGCCATATATCGCGGAGTCATTGTCTGTATAGGATATAACGCAATATATCGTAGAGTCATTGCCTGTATAGGATATAACGCTATGTATCATGGAGTACTTGGCTGTATAGGATATAACACCATATATCGTAGAGTCATTGTCTGTATAGGATATAACGCCATATATAGTAGAGTCATTGTCTGTATAGGATATAACGCTATGTTTCATGGAGTACTTGGTTGTATAGGATATAACGCCATATATCGTGGAGTACTTGGCTGTATAGGATATAACGCCATATAGCGTGGAGTACTTGGCTGTATAGGATATAACGCCATATATCGCGGAGTCATTGTCTGTATAGGATATAACGCAATATATCGTAGAGTCATTGTCTGTATAGGATATAACGCTATGTATCATGGAGTACTTGGCTGTATAGGATATAACACCATATATCGTAGAGTCATTGTCTGTATAGGATATAACGCCATATATAGTAGAGTCATTGTCTGTATAGGATATAACGCTATGTTTCATGGAGTACTTGGTTGTATAGGATATAACGCCATATATCGTGGAGTCATTGTCTGTATAGGATATAACGCCATATATCGTGGAGTCATTGTCTGTATAGGATATAACGCTATATATCGTGTAATACTTGGCTGTATAGGATATAACGCAATGTATCGTGGAGTCATTGTCTGTATAGGATATAACGCCATATATCGTGTAATACTTGGCTGTATAGGATATAACGCCATATATCGTAGTGTCATTGTTTGTATAGGATATAACGCCATATATCGTGTAATACTTGGCTGTATAGGATATAACGCCATATATCGCGGAGTCATTGTCTGTATAGGATATAACGCCATATATCATGGAGTACTTGGTTGTATAGGATATAACGCCATAAAACATGGAGTACTTGGCTGTATAGGATATAACGCTATATATCGTGTAATACTTGGCTGTATATGATATAACGTTACATATCGTGGAGTACTTGGCTGTATAGGATATAACGCCATATAGCGTGGAGTACTTGGCTGTATAGGATATAACGCCATATATCGTGGAGTCATTGTCTGTATAGGATATAACGCTATATATCGTAGAGTCATTGTCTGTATAGGATATAACGCTATGTATCATGGAGTACTTGGCTGTATAGGATATAACACCATATATCGTAGAGTCATTGTCTGTATAGGATATAACGCCATATATCGTGGAGTCATTGTCTGTATAGGATATAACGCTATGTATCATGGAGTACTTGGCTGTATAGGATATAACGCCATATATCGTGGAGTCATTGTCTGTATAGGATATAACGCCATATATCGTGGAGTCATTGTCTGTATAGGATATAACGCTATATATCGTGTAATACTTGGCTGTATAGGATATAACGCAATGTATCGTGGAGTCATTGTCTGTATAGGATATAACGCCATATATCGTGTAATACTTGGCTGTATAGGATATAACGCCATATATCGTAGTGTCATTGTTTGTATAGGATATAACGCCATATATCGTGTAATACTTGGCTGTATAGGATATAACGCCATATATCGCGGAGTCATTGTCTGTATAGGATATAACGCCATATATCATGGAGTACTTGGTTGTATAGGATATAACGCCATAAAACATGGAGTACTTGGCTGTATAGGATATAACGCTATATATCGTGTAATACTTGGCTGTATATGATATAACGTTACATATCGTGGAGTACTTGGCTGTATAGGATATAACGCCATATAGCGTGGAGTACTTGGCTGTATAGGATATAACGCTATATATCGTGTAATACTTGGCTGTATATGATATAACGTTACATATCGTGGAGTACTTGGCTGTATAGGATATAACGCCATATAGCGTGGAGTACTTGGCTGTATAGGATATAACGCCATATATCGCGGAGTCATTGTCTGTATAGGATATAACGCAATATATCGTAGAGTCATTGTCTGTATAGGATATAACGCTATGTATCATGGAGTACTTGGCTGTATAGGATATAACACCATATATCGTAGAGTCATTGTCTGTATAGGATATAACGCCATATATAGTAGAGTCATTGTCTGTATAGGATATAACGCTATGTTTCATGGAGTACTTGGTTGTATAGGATATAACGCCATATATCGTGGAGTCATTGTCTGTATAGGATATAACGCCATATATCGTGGAGTCATTGTCTGTATAGGATATAACGCTATATATCGTGTAATACTTGGCTGTATAGGATATAACGCAATGTATCGTGGAGTCATTGTCTGTATAGGATATAACGCCATATATCGTGGAGAACTTGGCTGTATAGGATATAACGCAATATATCGCGGAGTCATTGTCTGTATAGGATATAACGCCATATATCATGGAGTCATTGTCTGTATAGGATATAACGCCATATATCGTGTAATACTTGGCTGTATAGGATATAACGCCATATATCGTTGTGTCATTGTTTGTATAGGATAAAACGCGATATATCGTGTAATACTTGGCTGTATAGGATATAACGCCATATATCGCGGAGTCAGTGTCTGTATAGGATATAACGCCATATATCATGGAGTACTTGGTTGTATAGGATATAACGCCATATATCGTGGAGTACTTGGCTGTATAGGATATAACGCAATATATCGTGTAATACTTGGCTGTATAGGATATAACGCCATATATCGTGGAGTACTTGGCTGTATAGGATATAACGCCATATATCATGGAGTACTTGGTTGGATAGGATATAACGCCATATATCGTAGATTCATTGTCTGTATAGGATATAACGCCATATATCGTGGAGTACTTGGCTGTATAGGATATAACGCAATATATCGTGGAGTACTTGGCTGTATAGGATATAACGCTATATATCGTAGAATCATTGTCTGTATAGGATATAACGCTATATATCGTGGAGTACTTGGCTGTATAGCATATAACGCTATGTATCGTAGAATCATTGTCTGTATAGGATATAACGCCATATATCGTGGAGTACTTGGCTGTATAGGATATAACGCTATATATCGTAGAATCATTGTCTGTATAGGATATAACGCTATATATCGTGGAGTTATTGTCTGTATAGGATAGTCCTTAAATATACAATGGATAACGGCCATAAATCAGTACTTAAATGTGCAGGTTGAGATTTGACAGCGGGTTGCTCAATTATTCCTGAAACACTCCACTGAAAAGAAATCTTCGATGTGGAAGGCTGTTGCAAGATAATTTCATGAACGAAATTACATAACTCAGAATGCCTTTTTCAAATCCTAACTGCAGAATTATTCTTTTTAGGCACGATTCTTGCTTATCTCAGAGTAGTGTGAACAGTCAAATAGTTCGAGATACTGTCGACATAAGATTTCAAAACCCATCCCAGCACTGATTGCTGAGGAATACAAAATTTCAACAAAAAAATCGTTAGAATTTTTTTAGGATTCAGTATCCGATAAGCTTTAGATTATCTTTGTTATTTGGTGAAGTTAGAAAAAATCGATACGCGTAATGTAAAAACTCCAAAGAGGACCTTGTCAGCACCAATCTCTGAGGTGTGGCGTGTGGAGCATTTTAACAGGATGTATGATGCCACACAGTCTAGATTATTGTTAACTGTCTGAACAAAGACAGAAAAAGTTTTATCGACACAAAAAGAAATAATGTAGTAGTGTATCAACCGTCGTCATCAGTAGTAAATACGATTATGTCGTCATCAATAGTTAATTTGATTATGTCGTCATAAATAATTAATTCGATTATGTCGTCCTCAATAATAAATTCGATTATGTCGTCACCAGTAGTTAATTCGATTATGTCGTCATCAATAGTAAATTCGATTATTTCGTCACCAGTAGTTAATTCGATTATGTCATCATCAATAGTTAATTTGATTATGTCGTCATAAATAATTAATTCGATTATGTCGTCACCAGTAGTTAATTCGATTATGTCGTCATCAGTAGTAAATTCGATTATGTCGTCCTCAATAGTAAATTCGATTATGTCGTCACCAGTAGTTAATTCGATTATTCATCATTGCTTAAAATGAAGGAGATTATAGAACTCTGCGAATACTGACTCTAATAATTCACCTATCTACTGTAAATGTGATTATTTCCACGGGTGTTTAATTTTGCGATTTCGATAGGTAAACGCGTGGGGAAAATCGCGGCCGAATGGCCTTCACGTATTTCGCGTAAATTCTCTCTTCGCGAAACTCCCACTTTTTAAGTATCGCAAAATCCTGATACTGGAGAACAGTTCATGCTTGAATTAGTATCTGTAAAGTGTTACTAAGTAAGAAAATGGATTGATATTCAAGTCTGATATTTAAACTACAGTCTATGTACCGGTCTAAAAACGTTCGATAAGTTATCGACATGTATTGAAACAACACCACTTACTTATAAAAGAGAGAATCATCATTCATCATTTTGGTTAATTAGAAAATAATATTGGAAATTAAATCTTTCCATCAGTGTCATTATATGCATTTGCTATAAACACAATTGCTGCAGAAAATAGTATTTGATAAACAGGCAAATATCAGTAGCATTGTGATATACATGTATCAATCATCCACATATTGCATTTTCTCTCAGAAAATGAATAAACCAAAAAAATCCCAATCAAAAGATAGATAATCCAAGTGCATATCACTCATGCATGATCATTTATTTTTATCAGACGAAAGAACGTTCTGTTTATTGCTCATCAAGAATCTGGCAGACAGGAGGCCGTGTATGTTGGGCCCAATAACTGGTATATATAGTCCCGGATCTACAGAAAGTTGGGACACAAATTCCACAACGCAAAAGCAGTCGTAAAACGAATTAGTACCAAAATGAAGAACGAAGACGACTTGGCATTAACAGCGGTGAGTCTGTGTAACCATGACAAACAGAATGCATTCGTTGGCAGGGAAGAATACCTTGGTAGGATAAGATGTCATCACGTGATTGATATGGAATGTCATTAGTGTCAATCAACAGGTTAATACACGTTTTGTCGAGGCTGCGATCTCTATCAGATAGAAGTATAGCCTTATTTATCAGGATGTAACATTGAAACATTCATTATCTATGAACTCCGTTTTTATGTAAACTCCCGATTTGCGTGTTTCCAAAATTTCTTATGACGTCCGACATCACAATAAAGAAGTGATACCGGAATTAACCAGTTTAAGCGTTCGATATATCAAAATATATTTGTGAATTCTATCGGCAAATATTCTAGTTCGTGGAGTTGTTATTTAGATGTTGATAATTCTGCGTTTAAATTGTATAGGAATATTCGGGATTTATTTCAATTCGTAAATGCGTCCGATCGGAATTTCGGTAAAAATAATCAATAATCAGTTTAAAAATGGAATAAGTTTAAAGATTTTTGTTGTTGTTTGTTTGTTTGTTGTTTTTTTAGCGTGTGAGTATGTTCTTGGTATACTTGTGATGAGGTATATTCAGAGAAGGTTATTACTAATAAATTCTGAAAATAAATAAATAAATAAATAATAACTAAAAAAAAAATCTTTAAACAAGAAATATCTTAAAAAAAGATAAACGGCATAGTTTTAATGCTGGTGGTTATAATATAAAACTGCTGGTGAAATACATTAACGAACTAATGCGTTTCAGCACGAATAACAAAATTATATCGGTTTGAATCATTTTTGGTGGTAGTAAGACTGCATTTGAATCAGGAATATAATTTTATTAATGTGTCATTTGAAAAGATATCCACTTATTCAGCTTGCATTCTATCTTAACTTTGTTTCGGTTTTAACTGCATATCTGCATTTTGCATTGACCACTACATTGACCAATCACATACTTCATCTTGACCAGTAACGCCACCTGTTGCGTCATATCCGGGCCAAAAGAATATTATACGGCTATACCGAAAAAAATATCTGTAAAATAACTGAAGAGAAATGTCACTTGTAAGCATGTCGTCAATTCGATTTGGCCGGTGCTATCTTGTATGGGTGAGATATATTACGATTATTCTGGTTGAATATCAGACACAGGATAATTCCATTTAGGTGAATAGGGTGGTCGGGTTGCGTCTTGTGAAAATAAAAATATATTTTTAAGTTAAACAGAGACTTACTAAAAAAAATTTTTTTTTTTGACGCTAAAGTTTCGATTTTAATGTTGTTTCATGGGCACTTGATATCCATGTGTATCACGGTAAAAACGAGTTAGTTGATAAAGAATGCCAATTAAGCCAACGAGAATACAACAGCCGTGGGATATCGCCATTTTGAAGATATTAACTTCATCGTTATCTAGTTACAGCTTGAACTACTTGTAAACTGTCTTACCAGTTGATAATTGAAATTTGTTGTATCCCATGAATCCCATGAGCATGTGTGATTAGAAAGTGATATTGTACTCGAATGCCAAGATAGGATGCAATAACAATGTAATTAGAATCCGATAGGCATACATTTCCAGTGCTTTGCAGTGTTCCGGGGTTTCCTTGGTAATATTGTCGTGGGCTGCAAGCGTTTTGACAGATGAATTAAGTACCCTACAGATAACATTAGTCGAATTAAGTTATGACGTGTCCGAATACCGACTACTTTGTACTGTGGCAGTGCTAGGCTAATCCGCGTTCCCTGGACGTGATTGCGTCCTTGTGAGCCGGTAATAAGATGGAATGCAGAGTCGGTTAATCGTCCCAGTACAATCTCCTGACCAGACAGGAATGTCCAGAATCTACTGAAGTTTCCTGTTCCGAAATCTACAAAATGTCTTGGGCACCTGTTTTAGCAACACGATACGATTTTATAATACCACAACATCTTCAGAAATCAAGCAACTGGGTCTTTAAGTCGTTTACAAGTAGTTCCAACTTCCGGTGCTCTTTTCCTGAATAACCTCTTTGTTATCACACACAGAGACTGTCTTTGTCGAGTGAAGGGTGTGAATTTATATTTACCAAACAATCTGTATTTAGTCTATGTAACCCTGCTTACTCTGTCGTTAAAACAGAATGATTTAATGTTAGTTGTTTTCATTTGAGTTAAGTGCGTGAATCGCCCGGAGTATCTTCCCAGTGGGGAGTCCAAAAAATCCCCATACCGACTGTACTATGTACCAGCGTGAGTAATAAATAGTCCGAGTATATCACGGGTTTACGGGGAGGGAAACCTGTTCTTCATAAACTAGTTCTGATTGATCAGAGATATAACGCCAACAAGTGCCTGGCTCAGGTCTCTAAAACAACATAACTGTTTCGCCGGGGACGTTGATGTCGTGTATGAGGAGGTGTTTTATTGGGTTGTAACCTTATCTTAACCTCATTCTACATCCTCTTCAGTCCGCTCTACCACACACATCCATCTCAGCCCCTTCAGTCCTCCCTACCAAACGCATCTATCTCAGTCCCCTCAGACCTCCCTACCACACACATCCATCTCAGCCCCCTTCAGTCCTCCCTACCACACACATCCATCTCAGCCCCCTTCAGTACCCCCCTACCACACACATCCATCTCAGCCCCCTTCAGTACCCCCCTACCACACACATCCATCTCAGCCCCCTCAGTCCTCCCTACCACACACATCCATCTCAGCCCCCTTCAGTCCTCCCTACCACACACATCCATCTCAGCCCCCTTCAGTCCTCCCTACCACACACATCCATCTCAGCCCCCTCCACTCCTCCCTACCACACACATCCATCTCAGCCCCCTCCACTCCTCCCTACCACACACATCCATCTCAGCCCCCTTCAGTCCTCCCTACCACACACATCCATCTCAGCCCCCTTCAGTCCTCCCTACCACACACATCCATCTCAGCCCCCTTCAGTCCTCCCTACCACACACATCCATCTCAGCCCCCTCAGTCCTCCCTACCACACACATCCATCTCAGCCCCCTTCAGTCCTCCCTACCACACACATCCATCTCAGCCCCCTTCAGTCCTCCCTACCACACACATCCATCTCAGCCCCCTTCAGTCCTCCCTACCACACACATCCATCTCAGCCCCCCTCAGTACCCCCCCTACCACACACATCTATCTCAGCCCTCTTCAGTATCCCCCTACCACACACATCTATCTCAGCCCTCTTCAGTATCCCCCTACCACACACATCCATCTCAGCCCCCTCAGACCTCCCTACCACACACATCCATCTCAGCCCCCCTCAGACCTCCCTACCACACACATCTATCTCAGTCCTCCATACCACACACATCCATCTCAGCCCCCTTCAGTACCCCCCTACCACACACATCTATCTCAGCCCTCTTCAGTATCCCCCTACCACACACATCTATCTCAGTCCCCCTACCACACACATCCATCTCAGCCCACCCTACCACACACATCCATCTCGGTCCACCTCAGACCCTCCCTACCACACACATCTATCTCAGTCCACCCTAACACACACATCCATCTCAGCCCCCTTCAGTCCCCCCTACCACACACATCTATCTCAGCCCCCCTCAGTCCTCCCTACCACACACATCCATCTCAGCCCCCTTCAGTCCTCCCTACCACACACATCCATCTCAGCCCCCTTCAGTACCCCCCTACCACACACATCCATCTCAGCCCCCTCAGTCCTCCCTACCACACACATCTATCTCAGCCCCCTCAGACCTCCCTACCACACACATCTATCTCAGCCCCCTTCAGTCCTCCCTACCACACACATCCATCTCGGTCCACCCTACCACACACATCCATCTCAGCCCACCCTACCACACACATCCATCTCAGTCCTCCCTACCACACACATCCATCTCAGTCCCTTTCTGTCCTCCCTACCACACACATCCATCTCAGTCCCCTTCTGTCCTCCCTACCACACACATCCATCTCAGCCCCCTTCAGACCTCCCTACCACACACATCCATCTCAGTCCCCTTCAGACCTCCCTACCACACACATCCATCTCAGCCCCCTTCAGTACCCCCCTACCACACATCTATCTCAGTCCTCCCTACCACACACATCCATCTCAGTCCCCTTCAGACCTCCCTACCACACACATCCATCTCAGTCCCCTTCAGTCCTCCCTACCACACATCCATCTCAGCCCCCTTCAGTCCTCCCTACCACACACATCCATCTCAGTCCCCTTCAGTCCTGCCTACCACACACATCCATCTCAGCCCCCTTCAGTCCTCCCTACCACACACATCCATCTCAGTCCCCTTCAGTCCTCCCTACCACACACATCCATCCCAGCCCCCTTCAGTCCTCCCTACCACACACATCCATCTCGGCTCCCTTCAGTCCTCCCTACCACACACAACCATCCCAGCCCCCTTCAGTCCTCCCTACCACACACATCCATCCCAGCCCCCTTCAGTCCTCCCTACCACACACATCCATCTCAGTCCCCTTCAGTCCTCCCTACCACACACAACCATCCCAGCCCCCTTCAGTCCTCACTACCACACACATCCATCTCGGCTCCCTTCAGACCTCCCTACCACACACATCCATCTCGGCTCCCTTCAGACCTCCCTACCACACACAACCATCTCGGCTCCCTTAATACCTCCCTACCACACACATCCATCTCAGTCCCCTCCAGTCCTCCCTACCACACACATCCATCTCAGTCCCCTCCAGTACTCCCTACCACACACATCCATCTCAGTCCCCTCCAGTCCTCCCTACCACACACATCCATCTCGGCCCCCTTAATACCTCCCTACCACACACATCCATCTCAGTCCCCTCCAGTCCTCCCTACCACACACATCCATCTCAGCCCCCTTCAGTCCTCCCTACCACACACATCCATCTCGGCCCCCTTAATACCTCCCTACCACACACATCCATCTCAGTCCCCTTCAGTCCTCCCTACCACACACATCCATCTCAGTCCCCTCCAGTCCTCCCTACCACACACATCCATCTCAGCCCCCTTCAGTCCTCCCTACCACACACATCCATCTCAGCCCCCTTCAGTCCTCCCTACCACACACATCCATCCCAGCCCCCTTAAGTACCCCCCTACCACACACATCCATCTCAGCCCCCTCCAGTCCTCTCTACCACACACATCCATCTCAGCCCCCTCCAGTCCTCCCTACCACACACATCCATCTCTGTCCCCTTTAGTACTCCCTACCACACACCCATCTCGTCCCCCTTCAGTACTCCCTACCACACACATCCAACTCAGCCCCCTTCAGTCCTCCCTACCACACACATCCAACTCAGTCCCCTCCAGTCCTCCTTACCACACACATCCATCTCCGCCCCTTTAGTCCTCCCTACCACACACATCCATCTCCGCCCCTTTAGTCCTCCCTACCACACACATCCATCTCAGTCCCCTCCAGTACCCCCTACCACACACATCCATCTCGGCCCCCTTAATACCTCCCTACCACACACATCCATCTCGGCCCCCTTCAGTACTCCCTACAACACACATCCATCTCGGCCCCCTTAATACCTCCCTACCACACACATCCATCTCGGCCCCCTTCAGTACTCCCTACAACACACATCCATCTCAGTCCCCTTCAGTACCCCTACCACACACATCCATCTCGGCCCCCTTCAGTACCCCCTACCACACACATCCATCTCAGCCCCCTCCAGTCCTCTCTACCACACACATCCATCTCAGCCCCCTCCAGTCCTCCCTACCACACACATCCATCTCTGTCCCCTTTAGTACTCCCTACCACACACCCATCTCGTCCCCCTTCAGTACTCCCTACCACACACATCCAACTCAGCCCCCTTCAGTCCTCCCTACCACACACATCCAACTCAGTCCCCTCCAGTCCTCCTTACCACACACATCCATCTCCGCCCCTTTAGTCCTCCCTACCACACACATCCATCTCCGCCCCTTTAGTCCTCCCTACCACACACATCCATCTCCGCCCCTTCAGTCCTCCCTACAACACACATCCATCTCAGTCCCCTTCAGTCCTCCCTACCACACACATCCATCTCAGCCCCTTTAGTCCTCCCTACCACACACATCCATCTCGGCCCCCTTCAGTACTCCCTACCACACACATCCATCTCAGTCCCCTTCAGTACCCCTACCACACACATCCATCTCGGCCCCCTTCAGTACCCCCTACCACACACATCCATCTCAGCCCCCTTCAGTCCTCCCTACCACACACATCCATCTCAGCCCCCTTCAGTCCTCCCTACCACACACATCCATCTCAGCCCCCTCAGACCTCCCTACCACACACATCCATCCCAGCCCCCTCAGTCCTCCCTACCACACACATCCATCTCAGTCCCCTTCAGTACCCCTACCACACACATCCATCTCGGCCCCCTTCAGTCCTCCCTACCATACACATCTATCTCAGCCCCCTTCAGTACCCCTACCACACACATCCATCTCGGCCCCCTTCAGTCCTCCCTACCACACACATCCATCTCAGTCCCCTTCAGTACCCCTACCACACACATCCATCTCTGTCCCCTCCAGTCCTCCCTACCACACACATCCATCTCAGCCCCTTTAGTCCTCCCTACCACACACATCCATCTCAGTCCCCTCCAGTCCTCCCTACCACACACATCCATCTCTGTCCCCTTTAGTCCTCCCTACCACACACATCCATCTCAGCCCCTTTAGTCCTCCCTACCACACACATCCATCTCAGTCCCCTCCAGTCCTCCCTACCACACACATCAATCTCAGTCCCCTTTAGTACTCCCTACCACACACATCCATCTCCGCCCCTTTAGTCCTCCCTACCACACACATCCATCTCGTCCCCCTTCAGTCCTCCCTACCACACACATCCATCTCAGTCCCCTCCAGTCCTCCCTACCACACACATCCATCTCAGTCCCCTCCAGTCCTCCCTACCACACACATCTATCTCAGTCCCCTTTAGTACTCCCTACCACACACATCCATCTCGTCCCCCTTCAGTACTCCCTACCACACACATCCATCTCGGCCCCCCTTCAGTACTCCCTACCACACACATCCATCTCGGCCCCCTTCAGTACTCCCTACCACACACATCCATCTTAGCCCCCTTCTGTCCTCCCTACCACACACATCCATCTCAGTCCCCTCCAGTCCTCCCTACCACACACATCCATCTCAGTCCCCTCCAGTCCTCACTACCACACACATCTATCTCGGCCCCCTTCAGTCCTCCCTACCACACACAACCATCCCAGCCCCCTTCAGTCCTCACTACCACACACATCCATCTTAGTCCCCTCCAGTCCTCACTACCACACACATCCATCTCGGCCCCCTTCAGTACTCCCTACCACACACATCCATCTCAGCCCCCTTCAGTACTCCCTACCACACACATCCATCTCGGCCCCCTTAGTCCACCCTACCACACACATCCATCCCAGCCCCCTTCAGTCCTCCCTACCACACACATCCATCTCGGTCCCCTCCAGTCCTCCCTACCACACACATCCATCTCAGTCCCCTCCAGTCCTCCCTACCACACACATCCATCTCAGTCCCCTCCAGTCCTCACTACCACACACATCCATCTCGGCCCCCTTCAGTCCTCCCTACCACACACATCCATCTCAGTCCCCTCCAGTCCTCCCTACCACACACATCCATCTCTGTCCCCTCCAGTCCTCCCTACCACACACATCCATCTCAGTCCCCTCCAGTCCTCCCTACCACACACATCCATCTCAGTCCCCTCCAGTCCTCCCTACCACACACATCCATCTCAGTCCCCTCCAGTCCTCCCTTCTACACACATCCATCTCAGCCCCCTTAGTCCTCCCTACCACACACATCCGTCTCAGTCCCCTTAGTCCTCCCTACCACACACATCCATCTCTGTCCCCTCCAGTCCTCCCTACCACACACATCCATCTCAGCCCCCTTAGTCCTCCCTACCACACACATCCGTCTCAGTCCCCTTAGTCCTCCCTACCACACACATCCATCTCAGCCCCCTTCAGTCCTCCCTACCACACACATCCATCTCAGTCCCCTCCAGTCCTCCCTACCACACACATCCATCTCAGTCCCCTCCAGTCCTCCCTACCACACACATCCATCTCTGTCCCCTCCAGTCCTCCCTACCACACACATCCATCTCAGTCCCCTCCAGTCCTCCCTACCACACACATCCATCTCAGTCCCCTCCAGTCCTCCCTACCACACACATCCATCTCAGTCCCCTCCAGTCCTCCCTTCTACACACATCCATCTCAGCCCCCTTAGTCCTCCCTACCACACACATCCGTCTCAGTCCCCTTAGTCCTCCCTACCACACACATCCATCTCAGTCCCCTCCAGTCCTCCCTACTACACACTTCCATCTCAGCCCCCTTAGTCCTCCCTACCACACACATCCATATCAGTCCCCTCCAGTCCTCCCTACCACACACATCCATCTCAGTCCCCTCCAGTCCTCCCTACTACACACTTCCATCTCAGCCCCCTTCAGTACCCCCCTACCACACTTCCATCTCAGCCCCCTTAGTCCTCCCTACCACACACATCCATCCAAGCCCCCTTAAGTACCCCCCTAACACACACATCTAACTCAGCCCCCCTCAGTCCTCCCTACCACACACATCCATCTCAGCCCCCTTCAAAAAGTATCGTCGCATGTTGTAGTACGAAAAGTCTAGAGGATAAAAACCCGGACAGGTAGGTTCAGACATATATATCGCGTAATGTTGATAACACTTATCGTTTTGATTGCTAATTTTCCCCTTTCTTTAGTACATGTAGATTAGACAATACTTGGACTGGGTAAACAGATGTTTACGATTGAGGGATTTTTTTTTTTTCTTTTTTTTTTTTAATTTTCCTCGTATTAATTGGCTATTAACATATTAGAGTATGTCAGGTTGATAAGAAAAAAACTTCTATATCACCCAAAATATAGAAATTATAATAAAATGCAAGTAATTGTTGCTGATAATACTCGCACAACTATATGTACTATCAAAAGTTTATGTAATCAAATACTAAACACATAAATAAGTCCTTATACATAAATGATATACAATTACTATATAACTTATAATACAAACACAGTTATTACATTTGTATAACTTTGGGGCCGCTGTGGCCGAATGGTTAAGGTGTCCCGATACTTTATCACTAGCCCCACACTTCTGGGTTGCTAATTCGAAATCCACGTTGGACAGTTGCCTGAAATACGTACTGACCGTAGGCGGGGTGATTGTACTCTGACATTCCTCCACCTCCAAATCCTGGAACGTCCTTAATGACCTTGGCTGTCAATAGGACGTTAACAAAACAAACTTAACCAAACTATATAGCCTATAATACAATGATAATTTATACGTACCTTATATTTCATAAAAGTTTTCTGAGCCGAGGTTAATATAGTTATACTTCGCGTTAATAAAATAATTCTGTCCTTGGATTCTTTATTTTGAAAGTGATCAAGTGCGACACTCTAACTTTTTATTTTTACCGGTGACACCCAAAAATGCATTCATGTACAATTCCAAGCTGTGATGTTATGGTATGAATCGGAAATAAATCTGTCCATGGGTTCAAACAATTATTGTACACAAGCTTTTATATTTTAGAAGTGGTCACGTGTGACTTTTTGACCTTTAACCTTGAGCAATGACCACCAAAATCTAACCTGGTGTATAGCTTCATGGTGTTATGTTTTGGTGTGAATATATTATAAATCTATCCAGGGGTTCATAAGCTAATTTGAACGGAAAATTATCACGCCCACACAAAGTGATTACAATATTTATTTATTTATTTATTTTATTTATTTATTTATTTATTATAACTATAAATACATAAACAAATACTCTATTACGTATTATGTATAATAAATTACCATACCGTAGACCTTTCTTCATTTCGAAAGGTTAATCATGGCCTCTCGGTTTAGAATAAAAAAAAGTCATAATATCAAGAAAGACATGTTTAGATGTTAAAGTAATCAACAAGACTATACTGTGTACATTTTTTCTAATCATGTCTGCGGAGGACAATAAACCCACCAGGATCATGCATACTCCCTACCTGGATATGAATTAGACTTTGATAGTAAATGGCTCGGCAAGAGTGCCTTACTAATTAATAAACATCAAAATGTACATGTAACGCTTAAAATATTTGCTTAAATTGTACAGAAAGAAGCACCAAAGTACCAGTTCGAGGATTTCGCTAATCTTACTCAGTCTCGGATTACATGATATATAATCCGGATTTTATTAGAGCCTGCCAGTAAGTGTATTCTAAAACGAAAATGTCATCTTCGAACGCGGTAATCATCATGCACAACTCGGTAAATATTTTGAAAATCTCTTTCATTAGCTAGTGCATTTATATTATATATGATTGATGTGGAGATATTCTTGTTGTAAGTGGAGTCTGTACAGCAATAATCACAGGTCAAAGAGAAGACTTCTGCAGTTCATTAATATATCATAAGGGTAGGAAGAAAGGTAAAAAGGACCTAATGGCTACTTGATATATAACACTACACGCTACGTTCTCATTATTAATGTATTGTGAAACATAGACTAAACAATAAATTATTTATGGATAGAAGATTTTACTTACCTTTCATGTAAGGTTATAACAAAGACTTAAAACAATGAGATGTGTCTATTGATTCAGAGGTTTCAGGGGTTGGGCCTATTCTAACCCGTCTATGTTCAATATCACCCAGAGAGCGTGGTATATATAGCTGCCAGCGCTTCCTAATGCCACTATGGTACAGTGGCTGGCTGGGATAACGACGTGGATTCTGTGCACGCTGTTCTACAATGATACCAAACATGTTTCAGGACAATCTAACAAAGTGTATTTAACATGGAATCTGCGAAGTGTAGGATTATATTGTATGTGAATTGTCTATATTTTATATGAGGTTATAGCGAGGGAAAATGCCTGGCCGTTTATCTATGGAATTGGCCTGTGATAGACAGTGGATGTGTAGTCTTATCGAAAATTCAGGATATTCCGAAGGGATTCCCACACAGAAAGGATGTTTATGTAGGTTTATCAAAATCACGAGAACTATTTCACAAATGTCGGGAAAATGTTTACAGAAACAATCTTCAACTGAAAATTACCGAAGATATTTCGCCTCAATATAGCTTCATGTTATGATGGCGCAGTGATCGCTCTAAGCACCATCAGTTTGAAGCATTTTGAACAACTAAACATCTCTTTCTAACGGATGAAAAAAACAACATCGAGTGTGTATGGTGATGCCGCGATAGTTGAAAGGTTCCTGAAAGCAATATAAATTTTGATCTACTGAGAATGGTCATGCTTTGTCTACCGTACAACTTTACGAGAATATGTTTCTGTGTTAAAAGCTATATTTCACGGGAGAGAGAACACACCGTCAATCTGTAACACATTGAAACAGTGGAGACAAAAGTCATGACTGTTAACAAAGCTACAAGCTCGTAAGTTCGCACGTCAGATCAAAGTAATGGATACAACTCTCTTCTCCAAAAGTGTTTTACTCGGTGATTTCGTGTTCGGAGGTACAGTGTGAAAGTGTTAAGATCATGTGTTGGATCCCCTTCGACTGTCTGGAAACACTTAACACTTTTAAGAATCGTTTACAACAGGAGAGGCTTAAATTGTTCATCACTGACAAAGTGTGAGTTTTGTTTCATTCCATTTGTTAACACTGTTTTATTTTTTTTATAAACTAAAATATTTCATGACTCTCAATCAACGCAAACAACACGTATATGACGAAAGCAATACAGATTTTAGTTCTATATATCACCAGCACGCGTTAGAATTAGTAGATGTTGTCACATCTCGATGACACTATGGACCTTCCTGGAACATCGGTGATCCAAGGGAAGAGTCGGTTATCCAGCATGGAAACAAACGTAAGCATTGGAACAGTACAAGATCGGTTGTATGAGTGGAATTCCAGTATTTCATTATCCTTAATTCCTAACGATATCATTCTGGGATTATATCTCACTATCGGTGTACTCGGAAACCTCATCGTCCTGTACGTCTATATTTTCAAAATGGAGAATAAAAAAGATGTCCGTTATTTCATTCCCGTTCTGGCAGTGACAGACGCCGTAGCCAGCCTGGCCGGATGTGGTGTAAGTTTGTTGACCAATGTATATCCGGTTATGTTTCCGGTTGCAGGTTTATGTGAATGTTTGTGGTTTTTCGCGATAGTTGTATTGATATGGTCAGGTTTGCTAAATCTGGTGATAGCGTATCAACGGTACATGAAAATATGCCGCCTTGGCAAAAATATGACCTTAGCATTTCGCCGGAAGACGCTTTTCATCACCGGAACTGTGGCCACAATACTGTCGCTACCCTCTTGGGCTTTCTTCGCAAGAGTACCTGTGTATAATTACCGGACAAACGTGACCGGAAATCGATGCGGAAGTCGATACGAAACTGACCATACCTTTAAAGCATTGATTTACATATACCAAGGAATTAATGGAATGTTAAGTCTGGTGATAGTTATTGGAATAATAGTATTTTATAGCTCTGTGGGAACAACACTTTACCGACAGGAAAACCGTTTAAAACGGCACGTGAGTTCGAAGGTTCCCTCAAGTCCGAGCCGGAAGTCTGCTGACGTTGCACCATGGAGAGAATCCTTGGATGTTACTAGCAATGGAGAGTCCAAAGGTATGACGAAAAATGACTTAATCAGCATAGGAGGTTCAACAGTGGATGTACCGAGAACAGAAACTTGTAGGCTCACTGACCAAATAGCTAAACATGACAGTTTGTCCTCTAATTTAGAACGTGAACCTTCTTCGAAGAGTCAGGCAGCACGTTATAGAGTAACGTATATGTTCATGACTTTAGCTCTCGCCTATATCCTGTGTCTCGTACCAACTTTTGCCGTAAATCTTTCCAAAAACATAGAGTCTAATGATTTCTGGGTCAATTTCAACAACGATGAAGCGTATTCCTTATCAATTATGTTCTGTCTAAGACTACACTTGATAAACAATGTCATGAATCCGTTTATATATTTTACCTTTGATAAACATTTTAGGAGGGAAGTCATCAAATTATCTTGTTTTGCCAGATGCTTAAGATACAGAAGCTGACATATATATTTCGCTCAATAGATACAAATAATAGCATTTAACATGTCGACTAGTGTATTACCAGAATGTCAATAATAAAGAATCAAATATTGGTAACAAACTTTGTTGTACTCTTTTATGATATTTTGAGAATTATCATGCTTCGTGTCAGAGAAATATGTATTAGTTTGTTCACAATATTCTCAGATAACGATATATTTTGAAGGTAACATACCGTTAATAATGTATACATTTTGTATAATTAGGGTAGCGATAAGTAATTCGGAACTCATCAGTTGTTTTCCTTAATTAAACAATGAATACTATCGAACATCAGCGTGAACCGCATGCTTGCTATAGGTCCACGTAAAACCAATTTGAACCGAACGCTTCTCTAGTTTCATGTGGAATCAGACCGGTAATAAATGAATGACCAAATATAATGTTTTACTGTTCTTTAATCGATTTATACAATCTATAGCTAAAATATTAATATGTGGTGGTGACTGAAATGACGTATATTGATTTTTTTTTATAAAATTATATTTTATGTGATCTAAATAAATGTAAAAATAGCCATAATGTAAGTCCGATGAATGGTTCATAAGCAAACACATGCTGCACATTGGACAACCGGTGTTTTAGACCTATTAGGGACTTATTGTTACATTTGTATATGAATTTCACGTTTTAATTAATTTGGAAATTGACACGTTTAAGACACGTAATAGACGTTCTTTTGAAACCCATTAATGTTGATTATAAAATTTGCTGGTGCTTTACCACATCAATGAAATCACTGACGACGTGTCACTGATAACAGCTGTATGATGTCCCTGACATCACTGATGAGGCCTAAAAGAGCGAAACAGCTACATGATGTCCCTGACATCAGTGACGAGTCCTAGAAGGGCGAAACAGCTACATGATGTCCCTGACATCACTGATGAGGCCTAGAAGGGCGAAACAGCTACATGTACATGATGTCCCTGACATCAGTGACGAGTCCTAGAAGGGCGAAACAGCTGTAAGATATCCCTGAAATCAGTGATGCGTCCTAGAAGGGCGAAACAGCTGTTTGATGTCCCTGGCATCACTGACGAGTCATAGAAGGGCGAAACAGCTGCATGATGTCCCTGATATCACTGACGAGCCATAGAAGGGCGAAACAGCTGTTTGATGCCCCGGCATCACTGACGAGTCCTAGAAGGGCGAAACAGCTGTATGATGTCCCTGACATCACTGACAAATCCTGGAAGTGCGAAAAAGCGGTAAGATGCCCTTGACATCACTGACGAGTCTTTGAAGGGCGGAAAAGCTGTATGATGTCCCTGACATAACTAACGAGTCATAAAAGGGCAAAATAGCTGCGTTGTGTCCCTGACATCACTGACCAGTCCTTAAAGGACGGAACAGCTGTATGACGTCCCTGACATCACTGACGAGTCCTAGAAGGGCGAAACAGCTGTATGATGTCCCTGACATCACTGACGAGTCCTAGAAATACGTTCGGCTCTAATATATCTAAATCTCAATTTGTATTGAAAGGGCTGACATCCTATGTGTCTTCTTAACAATCCTACTGCGTCAGACCTAAACAACTGTTATAACAGATGGATTGGATTTGCAGGTGGGCAGATTGCGTGTCTGTAACCTTTGTGTATAGACTGATTATACTGCATTTCACTAAAAGCTGCCCGTTTTGTCTACACTGTCCACGGGCTGAATCAATGTTTACACTGATGTGCACGTTAATCATATATTTATTTGTGCCTGTTAATACCATCTTGTGTCAGGTTTGGTATTATTTTCGAAAACGGGGAAAGATACATGATTAAAAGTTAACACGAGATTCATTCTCTGACGTTTTCGTAATTTTATACCATACTACCGAGATCCATAGCAATACCGAAAACATCTTTTGACAAGCTCCGGATATAATGTGTCGGCCTGATAAATGAAGGGCCTCCATACATTAAACACACAGACAGCTTTACATAACATTTAAAAAAATTACAACAGAATTACGAATTGATATAATTATCAATCATTAAATCAATTATAAATACTCTAGTATAAACAATTTCATTTGCCATTAGACTGAAATGTCAAAAAAAATGTGAAAATGTTATTAAATATTCCTGTGTCTTTATCTAATTTTATATTCCATCAATTCAGATCCTATCCCTCTTTTTTGCATTGATTTTTTTTTTTGACGAAATACTCTATAAAAAACATTTATTTTTTGAAATAACAACAAATTCATTTATTTTTCAAAACTGTAAATAAAACCTTTTAAAAATGCTTATACAATGTATCTTGGAAGGACCGCTTGAAAATGTAACATCGCATATCTCAGGATGCTGACACTGTATCAAGACCTTTGTCGTTTGTGACGTTTTGTCTGTTACCTTGGAAAGTCTCCTAAGACAGGTTTGATAATACTATCTAATCATACTCTATGGCATGCCTCACGATGTCTGACTATAGGACAAATCTGTGTACACACGTCTAGCCCTGTATAACAATACCACAAGCTGGGACTTTCCGTACATACACGTATAATGCCGTAGGAAATTTAGCCTGGTATATTGTTACTCAATAGATTTTGTGTTAACAGCCATAGAGTATAACACATTAATATAGTATAACACATTAATATAGTAAAATACATTCATATAGTATAACACAGCCATAGAGTATAACACATTAATATAGTATAACACATTAATATAGCATAACACAGTTATATAGTATAACACATTCATAGAGTATACCACATTAATATAGCATAACACAGTTATATAGTATAACACATTAATATAGTATAACACATTCATAGAGTATAATACATTCATATAGCATAACACATTAATATAGTATAACACATTCATATAGTATAACACATTCATATAGTATAACACATTAATATAGTATAACACATTCATAGAGTATAACACATTCATATAGTATAACACATTCATAGAGTATAACACATTCATAGAGTATAACACATTCATAGAGTATAATACATTCATATAGTATAACACATTAATATAGTATAACACATTAATATAGTATAACACATTAATATAGTATAACACATTCATATAGTATAACACATTCATATAGTATAACACAGCCATAGAGTATAACACATTAATATAATATAACACATTAATATAGTATAACACAGCCATATAGTATAACACATTCATAGAGTATAACACATTCATAGAGTATAACACATTAATATAGTATAACACATTCATAGAGTATAACACATTAATATAGTATAACACATTCATAGAGTATAACACATTAATATAGTATAACACATTAATATAGTATAACACATTCATAGAGTATAACACATTCATATAGTATAACACATTAATATAGTATAACACATTAATATAGTATAACACATTCATATAGCATAACACATTCATATAGTATAACACATTCATATAGTATAACACAGCCATAGAGTGTATCACGATCATAGTTTATAACAAGGCAATAGAGTATAACACATTCATATAGTATAACACATCCATAAAGAATAGCACAATCATAGAGTATAACACGGCCTTATAGTATAACATATTACTGTAATATAGTATAACACCTCCGTACAGTATAACACAACCATAGAGAATAGCACATTCATAGATTATAATAGAGCCGGAGAGTATAACACATTCAAATAGAGTAAAACACAGCCATATAGTATAACACATTCATACAGTAAAACATGGCCCTAAAGTATAGCATGGCCTTGAATATATACATGTAACACAGTTCTAGACTATAAAGTTTATTTCAGCATGCGCAATAGAGTATAACACAGACATAGAGTTTAAAACAGATCAAGAGTGCACCACATCAACAGAGTATAATGCAGTTATAGAATATAACACGACAATAGAGTATAACACAGCCATATATTATAACACAGCCATAGTTTATAGCACGGCAATAGAGTATAACACAGCCATATATTATAACACAGCCATAGTTTATAGCACGACAATAGAGTATAACACAGCCATATATTATAACACAGCCATAGTTTATAGCACGGCAGTAGAGTATAACACAGCCATATATTATAACGCAGCCATAGTATATAGCACGGCAGTAGAGTATAACACAGCCATATATTATAACACAGCCATAGTTTATAGCACGGCAGTAGAGTATAACAGTCATGTAACAAATAAAATGCATTTACATTATTTTTATCAATACAAAAAGGTAACTATATCATGATCCGTGGAGGCTTGGTAAAAAGGTATGGTCGTTTTCCGCTTATCATGACCTAGGCCACAAACAGCGATAGTCTGGGCTAAAAATACAGGTACAATATCATGTTATAGATTTAAGGTTTGTATTCAAAAACTCAGTTTTTAACAATATTTTTTCTTATTTTGAAAACGGTCACTATTAGGGCGAAACAGGCCAATATGCGCCATACCTCTTTTATCTAGTACCAGTACATCAAACTTTTCAGTTCGTATGTAATAAAAAGGATGTAAACATTATTGTATTCCTGTTTTATTTCGATCCTGATAATTTAGACAAATATCTTTTGTTTTCTCCTGATGTCTATAAAATTATTATCTCTGCCTCAGGAGACTATCTAAAGCTTAAGACATGTGCCTTCGTTGATATCGGGTAAATATACTACTCTTTCTAAGTAAAGAGTCACTACATTCACCATATACACTGTACTCATAAAGAGTTACACCGCCCGAATTATTCTGAAATTCCCTAAAACCAATTTCGACAAAAAAAAACCCAGATAATAATCGACATTAGTTATATCAAATATTTGAAATCTCTTAATATCTCAACTTAGAACTACCGGTAGCAGGTTCCTACTAACACTTACTGATTTATAGTCTATAGTAATATCTAAAGGATATTTTTGGGACGTTTTTTTCTTTTTTATTCAAAATTCTTTCAAATAGGAATTACATAATAAAGTTTTATCTTACATATTCTTCCACACAAATTTCATCCAGATACATTACATAATATTTGATTGCATAAGGATTCATTGTAGTATTTTTTTGCTTATACAGTATGTACATATTGTTTTAAATAAATTTACAGTGTATTTTCTCAAATACTTTTGAGGCTTACTAATCTTTTTGAAATGATATACATGGTCTATATGTCAAATATGTTTTTCAAGGCGTCCCATACATAGTAAAATTTCTTTGAAGTTTTAAGCATAAACACAATATTTTTAATGGAATTCATGATGTTATATTAACTATGCATATTTTGCTTTCCCCATGGTTTTCAAATTCTCTGGATTTTTGGGACGTTTTCACTATGTACGTGCAGAGTTCAGAGTTCACGCCCCCGGAACTACTCACTACTTTACGTGTGCCCATAGAATACCTTAAAGCAACGATAACATTTCATTTATAGGTTTGCTGAATTAAAGAAATAGAACCAGATAATGATAGATATCACTTCCATTGATTTGTCGATGATACACTATCAAGCAGCAGCCTTTCGACGTCTCCCTGTACACACAGGGTCATCAAAGACAGTTATCTCTGTCAAATGTAATGTCTGTCTTGTCGTACGTACACACGGGGTCATCCAAGACAGTTATCTCTGTCAAATGTAATGTCTGTCTTGTCGTACGTACACACGGGGTCATCAAAGACAGTTATCTCTGTCAAATGTAATGTCTGTCTTGTCGTACGTACACACGGGGTCATCCAGGACAACGACATATGTCAAATGTAATGTCTGTCTTGTCGTCCGTACAAACAGGGTCATCAAAGACAACGATCTCTGTCAAATGTTACTGTATGTCTGTCTTGTCGTACGTACATACGGGGTCATCCAGGACAACGACATATGTCAAATGTAATGTCTCTCTTGTCGTACGTACACACGGGGTCATCCAAGACAACTATATCTGTCACATGTAATGTCTGTCTTGCCGTACGTACACACGGGGTCATCCAGGACAACGACATATGTCAAATGTAATGTCTCTCTTGTCGTACGTACACACGGGGTCATCCAGGACAACTATCTCTGTCACATGTAATGTCTGTCTTGCCGTACGTACACACGGGGTCATCCAGGACAGCGATATCTGTCAAATGTAATGTCTGTCTTGTCGTACGTACACACAGGGTCATCCGGGACAACGATATCTGTCAAATGTAATATGTTGCCCAATGATCGAAGTCTTTTACGGTTGACTGCATATACGACATATCATCGATTCCGTCAACGTTTAATGTGATTTGTTGTTAAATTAATAATTTCTCTCATATGCTAAGATGGAGACTGCAGTTAATTTCATAGCTGACGTCATGGTCCTATTGTTTTAAACACTCCGTATACAACATGAAGTCAGACTTGTTCGATGTGTGTTAGTATGCCTGGTGGTTCCGTTGTCACCGCCCTAGTTCTCGTTTTGAGAATGTCACTTCCATGGGTGTTGTCAATAATTGCGCGGAAGACGTTTACTCTTCAGGACTACCTGGTATTTTTCTACTTGTACTTTGCTATTTTCCCCACACAAATACACTTTGTCCGTATCCCTCTCATTTGATCAATTAGTATTTAAATCTAATGTTTCGTTCTCATGTCGTTATTATTTTATACTTTCATGCAATTTGAACAATGACAACCTGGCTTTGAATCATTTTAATGCATTGTGGTAACAGATTTCATCACAGGCAAACTTAAACCGTAAAAACTACATTTCCAGTTAAACCGTCTCATTAGAAGTAAAACACGTGGCCAGGGACATGTACAAATGTTGCTTACACTTTTATAATAATATACGCACAAGAAAGAAGTAACTGAAGATTTAAGGTCATTTTTAAAAGTTGTTAATTGTAGACAGCTGCTCTTTACTATGAGGAGGTTCCTAGACCTGACAAGGAATTATTAAAAGGAGCGATTTGTTAATTGGTATCCTTTGTCAGAGCTGAACAATAAAGATCAAACACACACCTGTTCTCAGTGGGAGAGAACATTATACGTCACGTGGTGTTAATTTACCTATAATGATACTTATACGTACTCGGTCAACGAAATAGTCCAGACATTTTATGTTTTAACCGCACATATTTATTGCAAAATAATTCATGTTTTTCGGTTTCTTATATAATTGATATATACATTTATCATATGACTACCGTTATATACGGTGTCATAAACCCATCACATAAATTTTCTTTATTACACTAGTGTAATAACACCTTTCGCTACGCTGATTGGCTGGTTCCGTGAGAACTGTATTCATACGCGTGGGAACGACCTACTTCTTTTTACTACGACTCGTAAAAATGGCGACTAGTGCTTGTAAACTTTGAAAAAAAATTAACTGAACGACAAATTGGTCTATCAACATAACATATTGTACAATCAAAGATAAAATCCAAGATGTAAACATCATAAGTTTTTTAATTATATTTATACTATAAGATGTTAATTAGGCTTGGCAAACATCTATTTTATGACCCCTAGTAACATATTTCAACTCCGATAGAAAATTGCGGTTGCGTTGTCCGATGAGACATATCTAGTCTAGATTCTTTTCAAATAAACAAATAATAACATTATTTAATAAAATCCTCATGAAAAACGGCAATGTAGTTTGTTACAACTTGCCTTCAACGGTTACTCAGAATAACATGCTGACACTGTCGTCGACAAACACGTGTAATGTCAAAACAAACAACACTGCCAACAAATCGGCATCCAAAGTCGCTTTTCACGGCAGTCTGAACACAATGTTCAGTGGGAATATTCACGGTGGAACATTTCACATCTCCATAAACTCCCGCGAGGACGAGGATAAACACAAAGCAGTGAAAAGACGCCGTACAATGGTTCTGAACGACAGCGACAGCGAATAGACATTTGTACAACGAAGCCTCCATTATCGCGCCAAGTGACGTCACGGCTTCGTCACATCAAAAACAGTCGCTCATGAACTTTCAAACTAAAATATTTTCCTCATTGTTTCAAACACCAAGGACAATTTATCCATTATAGATTAAATGAAAAAATGCTGAAATTTTGTTTTGAGACGTGTATTTAATAAAATGAATCCTTTTCAAGAGTCAGTTGTGTTAGAACTATTTCTTCTCTCGTCGGTATAATTGACCTACTTCGAAGGTTCGGGTAATTTGGTTGAGATGTGACGATTCAAGGCAAAAGAGAAAATCAGTTTTTGATGGGGATCGATGAAAGAAAACGTCATATGATAAAAAAAATCTGTCATTCGTTTCCCTTCATATTAGATTTATGATACTCGTTTAGAATTTTTTATTTTTGCTCGCCAGAGGCTCGCAAAAATAAAAAATTCAAAACTCGTATCATAAATCTAATATGAAGGGAAACTCATGACAGATCCTCTATATATATGTATTGTTACTGAAAAAGAGTCTAAAAAAATCGATTAGGATCCAGAAAAAAATATGATTACTTACTGGGCCAACTTTGAACTGTATTATCAACATCATGTGAAAGACTGCATAGGAGAGAATTAATGTATTGATGGGCCAGTCAGTGTGCCATACAAATCAATCGGAACCTTCTCACTGAAACAAATATCGCACGATGAATGTTGCTGAAAGGCATTCAAATGTCGAAACTATTAGTTTTGTTGCATTGGTAAGACAGAATATTGAATTAATTAACACCAATATCGATAATGGATTTGTGCATAAATGGGACATATTTATTCAAAGTTGCCTGCGGGACTGACTGTGAGCTGTTTTAAAAGTCCTGACGAAACGATATTTCAATTTATGCATGTAAGATTTTAACAATATCTACAGCAAATGATGACAAAATGTTATGATTATTTTCTATGCATTTCAAATTTAGCAGAAATGCCATCTTGGTTAAGATATCTCCAGGTAATGAAAGAAGTCTCGTTGATGAAAACGTCAACTCGTGTTTGACCGAACAGACAAGTCCATAATGACGACAGAAGTGTGAATGTATTTTTTGTGTTTTATCTTATTGCTAAATCTTTTGGATCTCACAACATAGTAATCTTGATTAAGGGAAAATAAAGTTAAACTTATATCTTATATTGAAATATTTCGATTTTCGTCTTTTACACAATACAGGTAGTACAGGATAGAAGATGCATTGTACATGTAGTGTTTAATATAACGACGAGGTTGTAGGAATGTTTATCTTCAAACTCATTTCATGAAAACAACATTTTTATGATCTCTTTACTGGTAAAATCATCTGAAGATTGGTCAAAGTATGTGCAAAAATGAAAACTTTTCATTGTTCAGAATCATGAAGTTCCAGCTTGGACATATTTTAAAAAAATCATCTTAAAAAAATTAGTATTTCCAATAAGTGTTAAACATACGCAAATGTATGTAACATTCTTGTAGAGATAGGTATATTGTTATTACACGCTAGAGAAATATGTATATTGTTATAACATGTTACAGAAATAGGTATATTGTTATAACATGTTACAGAAATAGGTATATTTTTATTACATGTTACAGAAATAGGTATATTGTTATAACATGGTACAGAAATAGGTATATTGTTATAACATGTTACAGAAATAGGTATATTGTTATAACATGTTACAGACATAGGTATATTGTTATAAAATGGTACAGAAATAGGTATATTGTTATAACATGTTACAGAAATAGGTATATTGTTATAACATGGTACAGAAATATGTATATTGTTATAACATGTTACAGAAATAGGTATATTGTTATAACATGGTACAGAAATATGTATAATGTTATTACATGTTACAGAAATATGTATATTGTTATAACATGTTTCAGAAATAGGTATATTGTTATAACATGTTACAGACATAGGTATATTGTTATAACATGGTACAGAAATAGGTATATTGTTATAACATGTTACAGAAATAGGTATATTGTTATAACATGGTACAGAAATAGGTATATTGTTATAACATGTTACAGAAATAGGTATATTGTTATAACATGGTACAGAAATATGTATAATGTTATTACATGTTACAGAAATATGTATATTGTTATAACATGTTACAGACATAGGTATATTGTTAATTTCATGGTTGACATCATGGTCCTATTGTTTTAAACATTCTTTTTCCTTATGACCATAAAGTCAGACTTGTTCAATACTTGTTAATGTGCCTGGTGGTTCCGTTGTCGCCGCCCTAGTTCTCGTTTTGAGAATGTCACTTCCATGGGTGTTGTCAATTATTGCGCGGAAGACGCTTACCCTTCCGGACTATCTGGTAGTTTTCTACTTATAATTTGCCATTTTTTCCACACAAATACACTTTGTCCGTATCCCTCTCATTTGATCAATTGGTATTTAAAACGTATGTTTCGTTCTCATGTCGTTATTATTTAATACTTTCATGCAATTTGAACAATGACAACCTGGTTTTGAATCATTATAATGAATTGTCGTAACACATTTCATCTCGGGCAAACTTAAACCGCCAGAACTACATTTCCAGTTAAAACGTCTCATTAGAAGTAAAAGTAAAAACCTGGCCAGGGACATTAACACTTTTACAATATTATACCCACAAGGAAAGACGTAACTGAAGATTTAAGGTCATTTTACAAAAGTTGTTAATTGTAGACAGCTGCTCTTTACTATGAGGAGGTTCCTAGACCTGACAAGGAATTATTAAAAGGAGCGATTTGTTAATTGGCATCCTTTGTCAGAGCTGAACAATAAAGATCAAACACACACCTGTTCTCAGTGGGAGAGAACATTATACGTCACTTGGTGTTAATTTACCTATCATGATACTTATACGTACTCGGTCAACGAAATAGTCCAGACATTTTATGTTTTAACCTCAAATATTTATTGCAAAATAATTCATGTTTTTCGGTTTCTTATATAATTGATATATACATATATATGTATTGTTACTGAAAAAGAGTCTAAAAAAATCGATTAGGATCCAGAAAAAAATATGATTGCTTACTGGGCCAACTTTGAACTGTATTATCAACATCATGTGAAAGACTGCATAGGAGAGAATTAATGTATTGATGGGCCAGTCAGTGTGCCATACAAATCAATCGGAACCTTCTCACTGAAACAAATATCGCACGATGAATGTTGCTGAAAGGCATTCAAATGTCGAAACTATTAGTTTTGTTGCATTGGTAAGACAGAATATTGAATTAATTAACACCAATATCGATAATGGATTTGTGCATAAATGGGACATATTTATTCAAAGTTGCCTGCGGGACTGACTGTGAGCTGTTTTAAAAGTCCTGACGAAACGATATTTCAATTTATGCATGTAAGATTTTAACAATATCTACAGCAAATGCTGACAGAAAGTTATGATTATTTTCTATGCACTTTTTTATTTAGCAGAAATGCAATCTTGGTTAAGATATCTCCAAGTAGTGAAGGAAGTCTCGTTGATGAAAACGTCAACTCGTGTTTGACCGAACAGACAAGTCCATAATTTTGACGACAGAAGTGTGAATGTATTTTTTGTGTTTTATCTTATTGCTAAATCTTTTGGAACTCACAAAATAATAATCGTGATTAAGGGAAAATAAAGTTAAACTTATATCTTATATTGAAATATTTCGATTTTTGTCTTTTACACAATACAGGTAGTACAGGATAGAAGATGCATTGTACATGTAGTGTTTAATATAAAGGCGAGGTTGTAGGAATGTTTATCTTCAAACTCATTTCATGAAAACAACATTTTTATGATCTCTTTACTGGTAAAATCATCTGAAGATTGGTCAAAGTATGTGCAAAAATGAAAACTTTTCATTGTTCAGAATCATGAAGTTTCAGCTTGGACATATTTAAAAAAAAATCATCTTACAAGAATTAGTATTTCCAATAAGTGTTAAACATACGCAAATGTATGTAACATTCTTGTAGAGATAGGTATATTGTTATTACACGCTAGAGAAATATGTATATTGTTATAACATGTTACAGAAATAGGTATATTGTTATAACATGGTACAGAAATAGGTATATTGTTATTACATGTTACAGAAATAGGTATATTGTTATAACATGTTACAGAAATAGGTATATTGTTATAACATGTTACAGAAATAGGTATATTGTTATAACATGTTACAGACATAGGTATGTTGTTAATTTCATGGTTGACGTCATGGTCCTATTGTTTTAAACATTCTTTTTCCTTATGACCATAAAGTCAGACTTGTTCAATACTTGTTAATGTGCCTGGTGGTTCCGTTGTCGCCGCCCTAGTTCTCGTTTTGAGAATGTCACTTCCATGGGTGTTGTCAATTATTGCGCGGAAGACGCTTACCCTTCCGGACTATCTGGTAGTTTTCTACTTATAATTTGCCATTTTTTCCACACAAATACACTTTGTCCGTATCCCTTTTATTTGATCAATTGGTATTTAAAACGTATGTTTCGTTCTCATGTCGTTATTATTTAATACTTTCATGCAATTTGAACAATGACAACCTGGTTTTGAATCATTATAATGAATTGTCGTAACACATTTCATCTCGGGCAAACTTAAACCGCCAGAACTACATTTCCAGTTAAAACGTCTCATTAGAAGTAAAAGTAAAAACCTGGCCAGGGACATTTACACTTTTACAATATTATACCCACAAGGAAAGACGTAACTGAAGATTTAAGGTCATTTTACAAAAGTTGTTAATTGTAGACAGCTGCTCTTTACTATGAGGAGGTTCCTAGACCTGACAAGGAATTATTAAAAGGAGCGATTTGTTAATTGGCATCCTTTGTCAGAGCTGAACAATAAAGATCAAACACACACCTGTTCTCAGTGGGAGAGAACATTATACGTCACTTGGTGTTAATTTACCTATCATGATACTTATACGTACTCGGTCAACGAAATAGTCCAGACATTTTATGTTTTAACCTCAAGTATTTATTGCAAAATAATTCATGTTTTTCGGTTTCTTATATAATTGATATATACATATATATGTATTGTTACTGACAAAGAGTCTAAAAAAATCGATTAGGATCCAGAAAAAAATATGATTGCTTACTGGGCCAACTTTGAACTGTATTATCAACATCATGTGAAAGACTGCATAGGAGAGAATTAATGTATTGATGGGCCAGTCAGTGTGCCATACAAATCAATCGGAACCTTCTCACTGAAACAAATATCGCACGATGAATGTTGCTGAAAGGCATTCAAATGTCGAAACTATTAGTTTTGTTGCATTGGTAAGACAGAATATTGAATTAATTAACACCAATATCGATAATGGATTTGTGCATAAATGGGACATATTTATTCAAAGTTGCCTGCGGGTCTGACTGTGAGCTGTTTTAAAAGTCCTGACGAAACGATATTTCAATTTATGCATGTAAGATTTTAACAATATCTACAGCTAATGCTGACAGAAATGTTATGATTATTTTCTATGCACTTTTCAAATTTAGCAGAAATGCCATCTTGGTTAAGATATCTCCAGGTAATGAAAGAAGTCTCGTTGATGAAAACCTCAACTCGTGTTTGACCGAACAGACAAGTCCATAATTTTGACGACATAAGTGTGAATATATTTTTTTATGTTTTATCTTATTGCTCAATCTTTTGGATCTCACAACATAGTAATCTTGATTAAGGGAAAATAAAGTTAAACTTATATCTTATATTGAAATATTTCGATTTTCGTCTTTTACACAATACAGGTAGTACAGGATAGAAGATGCATTGTACATGTAGTGTTTAATATAACGACGAGGTTGTAGGAATGTTTATCTTCAAACCCATTTCATGAAAACAACATTTTTATGATCTCTTTACTGGTAAAATCATCTGAAGATTGGTCAAAGTATGTGCAAAAATGTAAAAATTTTCATTGTTCAGAATCATGAAGTTTCAGCTTGGACATATTTAAAAAAAATAATCTTACAAGAATTAGTATTTCCAATAAGTGTTAAACATACGCAAATGTATGTAACATTCTTGTAGAAATAGGTATATTGTTATAATATGGTAGAGAAATAGGTATATTGTTAATTTCATGGTTGACGTCATGGTCCTATTGTTTTAAACATTCTTTTTCCTTATGACCATAAAGTCAGACTTGTTCAATACTTGTTAATGTGCCTGGTGGTTCCGGTGTCACCGCCATAGTTCTCGTTTTGAGAATGTCACTTCCATGTGTGTGGTCGATGATTGCGCGGAAGACGCTTACCCTTCCGGACTATCTGGTAGTTTTCTACTTGTACTTTTGCCATTTTCCCCACGCAAATACACTTTGTCCCTATCCCTCTTATTTTATTAATTTATATTCAAAACTAGTGTTTCGATCTCATACCGATATTGTTTGTATTTTCATGCATTTAGAACAATGACAACCTGGTTTTTAATCAGTTTAATGAATTGCCGTAACACATTTCATCTTCGACACACTTAAACTGTTAGAACTACATTTCCAGTTAAAATGTTTCATTAGAAGTGCAAGTAAAACACCCGGCCAGGGACATTTACAAAATTTAATTTTGCTTACACTTTTGTAATAGTATACGAACAAGGAAAGGCGTAACTGAAGATTAAAGGTCATTTTTAAAAAGTTGTTAATTGTAGACAGCTGCTCTTTACTATGAGGAGGTTCCTAGACCTGACAAGGAATTATTAAAAGGAGCGACCTGTTAATTGGCATCCTTTGTCAGAGCTGAACACCAAAGATCAAACACACACATGTTCTCAGTGGGAGAGAACATTATACGTCACTTGGTGTTAATTTACCTATCATGATACTTGTACCTACTCCGTCAAAAGACTGAAAATGTCAAATAAACGAAATTGTCCCAATATTTTATGGTTTCACATGTTACAGAAATAAGTATATAGTTATCACATCTTACAGAAATAAGTATATAGTCATCACATGTTACAGAAATAAGTATATAGTCATCACATCTTACAGAAATAAGTATATAGTTATCACATCTTACAGAAATAAGTATATAGTTACCACATCTTACAGAAATAAGTATATAGTTATCACATCTTACAGAAATAAGTATATAGTTATCACATGTTACAGAAATAAGTATATAGTCATCACATCTTACAGAAATAAGTATATAGTTACCACATCTTACAGAAATAAGTATATAGTTACCACATCTTACAGAAATAAGTATATAGTTATCACATCTTACAGAAATAAGTATATAGTTACCACATCTTACAGAAATAAGTATATAGTTATCACATGTTACAGAAATAAGTATATAGTCATCACATGTGTTATATGTTACAGGAATTGACCAAGAGTTGTATGACAGGTATTGTCGATAAAGAAAAAGACGTTTATCTTGCTATACACCTGGTCTCCTGATAATTCTTCAATGGTCTCAATGAGGACATATGCTGTTCATAATTTGCGTTACAATAACGGTTTAGTTCATCGGCGGATATCCACGGTTGATTGCACTTCGCTACGCATCACTAATTAATAAGTCGGCATTCTCTGTTCTTTTCATTTCCGTACAACATAAAACTCCGATGACCACGAAAAAACCAACAGAACATTCATTATAGGATAAAAACCATTTAATATAAACTACTCCACGATTTATGTGATCTTGAAATATGTAAAAGGATGGTCTCTATTTCCAAAACAACGTCTGTTTGTATTGCCTTATGGCATGTAGATAAATCTAACAATTTATATATAAGATACATGTAGGTCATCAGTGACGGCGAAACAGTCAGAGAGTCCAAGCATTACAACCGTGCTGGATGACTTCGTCTTATTAAAAAACATATTTCACACTGCAAGACCCCATGATAGATATAATAGTAGGATACATCTATAGGAAAATATCTTCAAATGATGGCAGGGTATAGATAAACTCTGTTCTGCGGAAAATATCTACAAATACCATTATACAAATATCGTACAGAGTATGCAATTCCGCGTCATAAAAAAGACCGTACAATTGGTGGGTGGTGTGTTATTGTGAAATACATGGCAATGTCTATTTCTATTAATGATTACAACAGGAAGGCTACTACTATCACAATGAATACAGACCAGCACCTGTTAACCCAGTCATATCTTTAAAATGTTTGTGTTTCTCTATCAACATCATTTGAGAGACAGACAAAATATAAACAAAATGTCAAGGAAGAAACAATACGCAAATGTTCATCTTCAAGAAATGATTTCGCAACGCCGACAACAGTGTTCCTGTACCTAGCCACCACACATGATGAGTAATGATAGTATATTTATCAGCCCCAACAGTTTACGAGTGTACATTTCCGATAGAAAACAACCACTGTACAGTGAATTATTTAATTCATACATAGGAAAGCCTTTCACCATTCATTACGAGCTGCATTATAACAGTATGATTTGATAAAGGGATATTATATACACTACCATCCCCAGTTAATGGTATGTAAGTTGATAGTGCTACTGCTCCAGGAGTTCGGTTAGTCATACACAAAAATACTTGTACAAAATCATAGAAAAAGTGTAGTAAAATATAACATATTTGGAACTTAAATCTTAATTCGGGATAAATGAAAGGCATTCTTAAAGATTCTATTCATATATATGAATTGTGCATAACCACTGGCAACTGCACCTGGTTAATATTTATAGAAAAAAAAATCTTAGCCCTTACTCCTACTATATCAACAAGGTGTAGCACTTGAAAATTTGACGATTGTACATTCAGCTATCCCTTTGAAGTAAAATGAGTCTTTAGTCTTACCAGCAGTCTATAATCTTGTCGGGTTTACCTGTTAGGGCCGGTGCACTGACAGTTGGTAATATTTGGATTTTATTAGTTATCGCTAATTCATTAACAAAAAGTTTATTCTGACATTTTAAAAGATATTTGTATAGAAGCCAGATAAAATGCTTTTAGTAGGCTTTTTTTTTACCAAAAGCTGACAGATATGTAGTGTATATGCATAACAAAAGCAATTATATTGATTATATCAAGAAGCAAACCGCACCTTCAATATTAGGGGGTTATCATAGCCGTGAAATGGCGTAAACGCATATCTGGGTAGAGACGTGTATGAAGACAGATTGGATTGCAGTGAATAAAAAGAGGTTTAATGGGAGATGAATAAGTATTATCGGACCTGTGAAGTAAACGATGTGTTGAAGGGTCGATTTTCTTGTCGGGATCGGAGAGGAGAGAGGTCGCTAGATACGCGTGTTGTTGGGATCTAATATCCTTGTAGCCAGCAAGACTTGTTTCACATACTCCATAATTTATATCAAAGCAAGCGAAATTTTACTTTGATATACATATACAATGTACATGCATATTTTAACGGGGCGCAACGTTTTCGGTAGATATCCATTACGATGTAGCGTGTTTGTATGTTATGAATACATATTGGATGAAAACGGTACTCCAGAGAATTATGTACTGTCGTAATATAAATGCTTAGGCATACTCATTTATTTTTAACAAAGTAATACCCATATTACTGCCATTTAAGAAGAAATTTTTTATTTTGTTCTGTTTTTGGAGTATATTGAATGTATATTGCGGAAACATGAAACTACTTACCAACAGCTCCACTGGATTTAGGATCTTATAAACTAAACAAAATGACAGATTGATTCTAATATTTAAAACAATCTAAAGCAATAACCCTTCAAAAAATCAGATACAAACCTTTACCTTCTATGATCTACTTTCAAAACTATTTTGGCGTCAAGTTTATTAATGCACTGCAGCAGTTTGCAAAAGCCGTTGACAGACAGCTGAATCCCGCCCACTTTCTCCATGACAACAGAAGACAAATGTTCCCGTATGTTAGTAATTCTATTCATATTCAATATTTAATGTATTACAACAATTTAACAGTTGTCTAAGCATTTTTGTGGAATAATTAATTTGTTGTTGATATTAAAATCAGGGTTATGGTAAAATTTAATGTTGATATTAAAAAAAAGGAATATTTTATTTGATATTTTAATAACGGAAGGGTTTTGTTTGTAAACATTGACACGTGGTTCACGGAAAAGTCGTCTATATTTACATATATTCTCTATTGAGAAATATTGATTTAGAAAAAATGGCAACTGTAAATAAAATGTAATTATTACGCCAGTTAAATTGTTTATAAAATTATGCATTACGTAACGTCTACATTACGTCTACATATTGTTATATATTATGTAATATTTGCACATCAAAATTTGATTATATATGTTATTAACGATATTTATTTGTGAAGCGATCATATATGTTTCATAAAATGTTTTTACTTATATACGTACTTATATATTTTTGTCTATTCAAATACATAAATTTCAGTAACGTCTCTAAGTCAATGAAAACTATTTTTCGGAACAAAACTCGTAGATTACGTCCTATTAGGTAACCTACGAAGGATAAGAAAACTGTTTTAAGTAAAGCTATAGAAAAGTAAAGTCTGTTTCTAAATAACACATCAAATATAGGTCTGCAGTAAAGCAAGAACGGGCATCTCTAGCTGTGCTTGGAGTGATTTATTCAGTAGACACGTTTTGGCAGATTTCATAATGAATGGCATTAATGACTGAAGATACGGGTCATTGGAGATAAGAACACGGGTTTACATTCCTCACTGACACACGCTGTTATCACAGTAGGCAGAGAGTTATAAAAGTTCTAATGGGGAGGTAGGTTTTCCTGAGGAATAGGGCTACTGTTATAAAAATATCTATCATAGCTTTTTTTTATATGAAATTGGTCTTCATAATAATAAAGTACAATTTCTGTTAGTCGAGAAATAATGCATATCTGATACTCACTGTTAACTAAAATAAATATATCGCGAAAACAGATTTTTTCACACGAGAAAATCACGTTTTGCAATTTCATCTGTGGTGATCCTTAATATCATAACGATTTTGCGTCATTAAACAAAGATTTTCATTATTAGTTATTTTCAATATATCAGCATAGCAACGGGTGATAAATGTAACATTTGAAGTGTGTGTAACGTACTCGATATAATCCAAATGGTTTAGAGGAACTTTACAGGAAATTCCGCAAATGTCAAAAAGCCAATAAATCTCAACGTGATGTATCAGAGTCCGGATAGTCTCTTTTAGAAGCGTAAAACATTTGTAAATATATTCACATACAATGTAGTTACAACGGCATTGCCTTAATCAAAACAAGAAATGTTAAACTTGTGAGATTGAACTTGTTAAGATATAATTTATAGGGACTTGTCTAATGAATAACTAGAACAACAATTAGACAGAAACTAAAACATCAATAAGAACCAAAACTATAACACCAAACAGAACAACAACCAGAACAACAACTTGAAAAAACTACAACACCAACCAGAACCAGACCAACAATCAGACCAACAACAAGACCAACAGCCAGACCAACAACTGGAACAGACTAGAACAACAGCAATAAATACAACCAGGCCAACAACAAGACCAACAATCAGATCAACAACTAGAACAAAAACAAGACAAACAACTAGAACTACAATCAGACCAACAACAAGACCAACAACCAGACCAACAACTGGAACAGACTAGAACAACAGCAATAAATACAACCAGGCCAACAACAAGACCAACAATCAGATCAACAACTAGAACAAAAACAAGACAAACAACTAGAACTACAATCAGACCAACAACAAGACCAACAACCAGACCAACAACTGGAACAGACTAGAACAACAGCAATAAATACAACCAGGCCAACAACAAGACCAACAATCAGATCAACAACTAGAACAAAAACAAGACAAACAACTAGAACTACAATCAGACCAACAATCAGACCAACAACAACACCAACAACTAGAACCAGACCTGCAACAACTAGAAGAACAATCACACCAACAACTAGAACAACAACCAGACCAACAAACAGACCAATAACAGGACCAACAAGATGCACCGGTACTAAAACATATCTCTAATCAGTCGAAGGAGTCATACTTACAAATAGTTCCTGCCATAATAGGAATAGGTTTCTATAATTTACTTAGTTTATAGGAAGAGTATATGAAATAATATGATATCCTAATCTTGTTTACTCAAGACAAACTTTTTATCTTTTATTTACAGATCTGTATATTACAAACTGAACTGTTTTATACAACAGATTAGTTAGGAAAAGGCAAACTTGATACAATAAAGCTGATAATGATAATCTTAATGTAATAAGGGAGTTCCCGCTGGCCTGATCTAGTACGATGAACTGTACTCTCCACGTTTACTGTAATAGCTGAGATGCATCAAGTTAGGGGAAGTTTTCTTTGAAGTCCATCATCAAACAGACTGAATATAAAATGATGCACATTTCATTATTAGATCCGGGAAGATTATATTATATCGACGACTAGTGTTCGCTATGACCTTCTCCTGAGATACGGATCTATCATGCTGTTAGGTAATGGTATATTGTCGAGCTCGAGTTTTATTGATACATAGTATCTAGTATGCTATAGTGATAATGTCGAGTTACGTTGATACAATAACGCGATGTTTGGAATTTTTTCCCAAAAATGTTTAGCCTAGTTATTCATTAGACACACATTCATCCATATCATGCTACTAATGCAAATCATATAAATATTGAATAATTTGGAAACTGTATAAGGTATATTATATCTGTAACCTTGAACGTAAATAAATTTACATTGATTTAAACATAATTAATAATGTATCATCCATATGGATTATTTTGCTTGATTAGGCTACACCTGATAGTCAAAATGATTCTATCATCTGATAGCTTCTAGTTCACATTACATGTATATTGCGACACAGAGTGTCAAATTCATTCAGACTATCATCCGATATGTATAAAGCATATTAAACCAGTGCCCAGTTGTTCAAAATGTTGTTAGCTTAATCACCTGATTAGTGAAAATCTCATTTCTCCTTTACTTCAAAACCTGAGTGTGTGTATTCCTTGAAATGGGCATGTAGGGAAAGACTGATTTGTGCTCTAGTTTCATAAATTGTTTTCAAGTTAGTTTTACCAGAAATCATTTTAATAGTATTTAAAATTGTTGTTAAACTGCGATTAGCTTATCACGCATAGTCAGAATCATTCGGACTAACTTCACCCTGATTGATCCTAACTGTAAGGACATGTTGTTGGATTGTAGGAAAATTTGGACCCAGTCAGTTGATGAAACATCTTACCCTCCTGTTTACCAGCAAAATCATTACAAAGTTATTTTGAACAAGAGATCCCAGAGGGATCTTGGCGCCCACCATTGAATGATCTTTATAGGTTCCATGTCAGATTGATCTTTTCTCTACTTTTCCCTTCCTCTAAGTCTTACTAATCTGTGTAAATTCAGAAACAGCCCTCTAGTACTTTTCAAACAAGGGGAACCTATATATAAATTTAAGATTTAAGCGATAATGGCTGTCTGTCGACCATGTTGTTTTCGGATTGGTCCCAAAATGCAACACCAGGGACCAAGGGGAACCTACATATGAAATTTGAGAAAGATCCCTTCATTAGTTTCTGAGAAATAGCGATAACAAACTTCAATTGTCAAAATACAAGATGGCTGCCTGTCGGCCATGTTGTTTTCCGATTAGTCTCAAAATACAATATGCATAATTAGGCACCGAGGGGAACCTACATATGAAATTTCAGGAAGATCCCTTCATCAGTTTCTGAGAAATAGCGATAACAAACTTCAATTGTCAAAATCCAAGATGGCTGCCTGTCGGCCATGTTGTTTTTCGATTGGTCTCAAAATGCAATATGTATAACTAGGCACCAAGGGAAACCTATATATGAAATTTGAGAAGGATCCCTTCAGTGCTTTCTGAGAAATAGCGATAACAAACTTCAACTGTCAAAATCCAAGATGGCTGCCTGTCGGCCATGTTGTTTTCCGATTGGTCTCAAAATGCAATATGCATAACTAGGCACCGAGGGGAACCTACATATGAAATTTCAGGATGATCCCTTCATTAGTTTCTGAGAAATAGCGATAACAAACTTCAATTGTCAAAATCCAAGATGGTTGCCTGTCGGCCATGTTGTTTTCCGATTGGTCTCAAAATGCAATATGTATAACTAGGCACCAAGGGAAACCTATATATGAAATTTGAGAAGGATCCCTTCAGTGCTTTCTGAGAAATAGCGATAACAAACTTCAACTGTCAAAATCCAAGATGGCTGCCTGTCGGCCATGTTGTTTTCCGATTGGTCTCAAAATGCAATATGCATAACTAGGCACCGAGGGGAACCTACATATGAAATCGGAGAAAGATCCCTTCAGCACTTTCTTAGAAATAGCGATAACAAGTTTCAATTGTCAAAATCTAAGATGGCTGCCTGTCTGCCATGTTGTTTTCCGATAAGTCTCGAAATGCAATATGCATAACTAGACACTGAGGGGAACCTACATATGAAATATGAGAAAGATCCCTTCATTAGTTTCTGAGAAATAGCGATAACAAACTTCAATTGTCAAAATACAAGATGGCTGCCTGTCGGCCATGTTGTTTTCCGATTAGTCTCAAAATACAATATGCATAACTAAGCACCAAGGGGAACCTACATATGAAATTTCAGGAAGATCCCTTCATTCGTTTCTGAGAAATAGTGATAACAAACTTCAATTGTCAAAATCCAAGATGGCTGCCTGTCGGCCATGTTGTTTTCCGATTGGTCTCAAAATGCAATATGCATAATTAGACACCGAGGGAAACCTACATATGAAATTTAAGAAAGATCCCTTCATTAGTTTCTGAGAAATAGCGATAACAAACTTCAATTGTCAAAATCCAAGATGGCTGCCTGTCGGCCATGTTGTTTTCCGATTAGTCTCAAAATGCAATATGCATAATTAGGCACCGAGGGAAACCTACATATGAAATTTCAGGAAGATCCCTTCATCAGTTTCTGAGAAATAGCGATAACAAACTTCAATTGTCAAAATCCAAGATGGCTGCCTGTCGGCCATGTTGTTTTCCGATTGGTCTCAAAATGCAATATGCATAACTAGGCACCGAGGGGAACCTACATATGAAATTTCAGGATGATCCCTTCATTAGTTTCTGAGAAATAGCGATAACAAACTTCAAATGTCAAAATCCAAGATGGTTGCCTGTCGGCCATGTTGTTTTCCGATTGGTCTCAAAATGCAATATGTATAACTAGGCACCAAGGGAAACCTATATATGAAATTTGAGAAGGATCCCTTCAGTGCTTTCTGAGAAATAGCGATAACAAACTTCAACTGTCAAAATCCAAGATGGCTGCCTGTCGGCCATGTTGTTTTCCGATTGGTCTCAAAATGCAATATGCATAACTAGGCACCAAGGGAAACCTATATATGAAATTTGAGAAGGATCCCTTCAGTGCTTTCTGAGAAATAGCGATAACAAACTTCAACTGTCAAAATCCAAGATGGCTGCCTGTCGGCCATGTTGTTTTCCGATTGGTCTCAAAATGCAATATGCATAACTAGGCACCGAGGGGAACCTACATATGAAATTTCAGGATGATCCCTTCATTAGTTTCTGAGAAATAGCGATAACAAACTTCAATTGTCAAAATCCAAGATGGTTGCCTGTCGGCCATGTTGTTTTCCGATTGGTCTCAAAATGCAATATGTATAACTAGGCACCAAGGGAAACCTATATATGAAATTTGAGAAGGATCCCTTCAGTGCTTTCTGAGAAATAGCGATAACAAACTTCAACTGTCAAAATCCAAGATGGCTGCCTGTCGGCCATGTTGTTTTCCGATTGGTCTCAAAATGCAATATGCATAACTAGGCACCAAGGGGAACCTATATATGAAATTTGAGAAAGATCCCTTCAGTACTTTTTGAGAAATAGTGATAACAAGAATTGTTTACGGACGGACGGACGGACGGAGGGACGGACGGACGGACCACGGACCACGGACGCAGGGCGATTTGAATAGCCCACCATCTGATGATGGTGGGCTAAAAAGGGGGCAGAAAAGGGAGGATTACCTTGCTAGGGAGGATTCTTTAATTCTGCGACAATCATTTTACAATGTATGTTAACGGTATGTTTTCCAGTGAATTTCTATTTTGGTTTTCATGACGCTGTGTAACATCATTAAAGTGTCATTATTGGAGTTTGTGTTTATATCAAGACGTTGTCTATGTATTTACCTCATGATGTAACTACTCTGCGTCTCCGTGTGTTATCGTAATGTATTTGTGATGGGTAAACGAAAATCCATCAGGTTCTTTAGTTGGTAGCAAGGGAATCAAGTCTGAATAAAAAAAAAAGTAGAAAAAAGAATTAAATGAAACATTAAAGAGGCTATAACGATGATATTACTAGCTGAGCCGTTCAAACGTGCAAGATGTGTATTCATGCAGTTTACACTGATATGAATCACAAGCTACCCATTAAAACGTATCAAATAGCCATAACATGTGTAACTGCTCTTTTCTAGGTTAACCTAACTTTCTCACTGCGGAAGGTAGATAAGATATAGATAAAAAGTACTTTTTCAGCATCTGGTTAAAAGTTTCCCCCAGCAACCACATATATGTCTTCCGTTATACCTGTTCAAGATTACGCTGTCAAACACCAGGATGTTATTTCTTTCTCAGCCCCAAAAGTATGACAGATATCACGTTCTGGCAACAATGCAATGACGTCACGTCGACAGTTAAACACGTCACGCCAACATTGTGTATCATTCCAATACTTATTAATATAAAATAAAAAGACGGGTGAAATATAACCATCTCCTACCGGGAGAGACGTGACAGAGAATTCGCCAACCCTTAATACCCAATAATGACTGTTATATGACTGTGATAAGTATCGTTTCCTGATTGGTCGAGACCGTTCGACAAGTCTTGCCAAAATGCAATGTTAGCCTGAACCTGCACGAGAGGTTTACTCCGCAAATTGATATCCGGAACTGAAAATAGTAATTGATTATTCAATATTTTCAGCCAATCACACGAGAGTTTTGTCGATCATCGGGCTGTTACTATTGCAAGCAAATTGGCAGACAAAACTACTGCCGTGCTTGATAAGAATCGTTTTGGCTGTATTTCGGATACCGATTACAAACTATTATAGTAAACATACATGTATATACAAAACACCAACAAGTAGACATAGGTGAAAATATTTCGGGATTATTTAGCAAAAAGAGGCCGTGATATTAGTTTTGAAAATACAGAAGTAGATGCCGCAGCAGTTTCCGTGAATCTGAGGAATGTGATAACTGTTTCAGACATTTCTCTAACGGCAAATGAAAAGTCTCAATTAAGTGCCAATAACTTTAAACTTTTTCTCGTGTATTTATTACTGAAATATGAATGTCGTTAAACTTCATTTCTACTTGTGTTCAATTTAGAATTTTCATTGCTAAATAGTGGTATTGTTTAATTTAAGGTAGACCGACCCTTCGGGTTTCCTCTGATAGATTTCCTTAATTTTATTTTTATTTCAATGTTAATTATGCTCTTATCACAAAAAGCACATAAAAAACATATGTCACCACGTTCGTTCTACTACCAGGGCCACATAAATATACGTATTACTCAATAGCTGAACCATATTTTTAAGGATTTTGGTAGATTTTATCTTTCCCCGATAATATTCAGCTAAAGCATAAAAAGAAGTTTATATCTTATTTGTATCATCAGTATGAGCAATATCATTCATAATTATCAAAAAAAGAGAAGATTCTTTGCGTGGTTAACAAAATATGGCTATTTTTATACGAAAAACATGTTATTTTTAGTGAAAAATTGATTAAAAAAATACACGTTTATTTTTTTCCTGAAAAAATGAACAGAAAAATGACCCCCTTTTTTTTGCTTAATTAAAAATTTCATATGTATGCTTTAAGAAAAATAAATAAAAATAACACCTCACCATATTACTTTTCACACTATGGCCGTTTACTTTGCTGGTACCCCAAAACTTTTGCTTCAAGTATGGCTCAAATTACCAAATTAGAGCAGTTATTTTGAAATCTGAGATTGATGAATTTTTTTGTTTAATCTTTACCATTTTCTTTCATAAATTATGTTGTAATCTATGTTACTAGTGCTTTCTTTTTTTCTAAAAGAATTTTATTTGTTTGATTTCCCAAACACAATTAACATTTTCCGGATATTTTCCTCTTTTCCGGATGAAAATTAGAACATTACACTAACGGTCCTTCAGACGCTTGCTTCTAATACGCCATGTCATACGAAGCGTATCGGTGATACAGAATGCCAGAACATGCACAATATGCAATATGAGGTTCCTTTGCATCGCTAAACATGTTGCTCGAGTGTCGAGTGTCGAGTGTCGAGCGTTCCAACCTATGCGATAATGTAGTATTTGTGGTAATGCAAGATTTATATCTTCCGCGTTTACTGTCAATACATGACTGATATTAGTTGTAACCTGCATATGTTTAGGATGATTTACCGTAGGCCTACCTACCTGATTATAAAACGATATTATCATACTGTATCATTCCAGTACCTGTATGTCCGCGTGAGTAATACATGTAGGTCTACTGTTTACATTGACGTAGCTATCAAACTAAAACACCAGCGAGCTTAACGTCATTGTTCTGGATTTTAAGGGCATTTATTTGTCATTTGGCGGGTACACAGGGTTTGACTTCTGCACTTTATTTTCATCTAAACTAGCCTAGAGTCTCGGCGCACATAAGACCATATAAAATTATAGTTGTGTTTCCCATTTCGGCTCCAAAAAAAAATAAGGTAGGTATGAAGGAAAAACCTAATTTTTTTTTTCATTTTATTCCTTTCCCGACCAAATCATTTATTTTTTATTTGAAGGTAATCCATATCTTGATCTACACTGTATGATATAATAATGACTACGTAGATAGCATCAACATTCACAACTCTTTTAACTGTTACATAAAATTCCATCTGAAAAACACTTTCAAATAAAATTCAATGTTCATTGACAGTTGTATCAAGTGTGTTTTACTAGTAATTTAGTGGTGTTCAAAAAAATGTATTGATAATATCAAATGAATCCCAGAAGACTGGCAGCTCACTTCCATACAGTTTTGCCTAAGATACCATGGACACGTGGTAAAGACACCCCTCACCACCAAACCTCGGGGTAGTAATTTATAACAGGTGATGTGGGATCTTCAAATCTCTTATGTACCACAAACAAGCATGTGTCCAAATATCTGGACCAGAAGATGTGACTTTGACTGGCAATTATTTACAGATCATCTGTGATTTAGGATTTACAACTCAAAATATAAAAAAAAAATGTTTTAGGGTCGGCAGAAAAAAACAAGGGTAGGTCGGGAAAGGGGAAACACAATTAAAATTGTATTTGGCCTAACAATGATTGCATGACCTCAAAGAATTATTTTGCTTTATTGTATCAGTTTGATATCAAGTTCTTGAGCCTTTGATGATAAAATATTAACATACAAAAATAAAACTTCAGCAGAATATTATCAATAATGTTTATAGAAGAAATTTATAAATTACATGTACATGTGGTGTCATACTCATGGTACATTTACTAATGAATAAAATATATGGATAAAATTCTTGTTGTGTGTTATATATATGTATTGTTGGATTTCTGATGAAAAAAGGGAACCTTTTATATCAAAAAATATTTCTGATACAGGATCATGAGTATTTTCGATCAATCATAAATATATAAATCGTATTTAGAGTAGAAGAATTTGTGCTTGTCAATCCGTCGTCCGTTTTTGTTATGATCTATTTATAAAACTGCTCGAACCTAGTAGAGAGCTCCCCATGGAGTGAAATCTCCAGCCTAGACCGATCACAAGAAACGTGCTTTATAATTAGCCTACAGTTAAATACAATATTTATAATATATCCAGAATATGAGTAAAAAGGCACTTAACATCTTCATCAATTTTACGAGTTTCAGTTTTTGAAAAATTGTCGAATGTCAACGTAAATTTCATAAGAGTTTATATAGATCTATTATACCATCCATGCATGTTGCAAGTTTTGTGTTTACGTCCCATGCGTTTCCTCCTTTTTCTGATCTGTGTCTACCCGCGGTTGGAATATGGTTGACTACCTCGCATTCTGAATAACAATATATCACATGTAAAGTGCGCAAGGCCGAACTTACGTTCCCCTATACAATCTGACAGATGGAGTACATAATTGTTGGTTGCCGCAAATTAAAGTGCACATGCTTTTAGAGCATCGGCCAAAGTCTCTAACTCCACTATGAGTCGGCCCGTGCGCCATGAAGTGTTCTCTTGTTCTATATTGCCATAAATTGGAGATGTTCTAACCTCTTCCTGACTTGATATAAATTGTCTCCGCCGAGACTGTAACTAACGTTATATGGTCGTCACACTTAGGCACATGATGCGATACATCGGCGCTGTCCTTGTTTTCAATGGACCATCTTTATGTTCTCACTTCATTGAAAGCATCAGCCTTACCTGGTCTTTTAGTTTTACAAAACTGACCCCTTTTACCTCTTGGCCGCATCCTGTTGTATACCTAAACATTTACCTCCCAGCTGACTTGAAAATTAAACCAGATGTAACTATTCGTGAATATAATCAAGGACCCGGATCGCCGGACGCCGGATCGCCGGATCGCCGGACTCATGTCTGTGACGTCACAGAAGGGTCGGTCTACCTTAATACAAGGAATTATTAACCTGAGAAAGGTGATATTTCCCTATGACTCCGGCTTCGGGGAACATTGATTTTCTCGGGTTAACAATTCCCTGTATTAACCTAAACAAAGTCAACAATTGTATAATTTCACCCCTTGGGTTAGAGATTTATCTGTCGCATCCTCAATGCCAGGGAACATTATATTACTTTAACTATATCAAAACGAATCTTTAAAACTTTAGGAAATTATTGAGTGACAAGTTTCAGCGTCTATTTAAAGCTATAATGTCATCCTCTGTCAATTTCGAAAAATTAAGACTAATATTATTTGTATGATATCGATCACCATATTCTATCATTGTCGCCACCCAGGCGACAAGAATAATGAGACGTCGAGTCGTACGTCTAGATAACCATAATGATTTGTCAAGATACTAAACTCTGTCTATAGATTAAATAATGATTGTTGTCAACTACCAATCCTAATCCCGAAGCCTCTAAAACAACTTCATCCATATTGATGTAGGCGGTAAACCAGTTACTGAGTAACTTACTGACTAACTAATCAATACCGTGTCGAAGATAAACCTGGAACTAAATAAAAAACAATGTCGTGTAACGAAAAAAAACTGTAACCAACTAATAAATCAAGATCGTGTAACGGATAACACGTAACTAGCTAACAAATCAATGTCGGTAACGGTAAACCTGTAACTAATTAACACATCAATGTCGTGTAACGGTAAACCTGTAACTAATTAACACATCAATGTCGGTAACGGTAAACCTGTAACTAATTAACACATCAATGTCGGTAACGGTAAACCTGTAACTAATTAACACATCAATGTCGGTAACGGTAAACATGTAACTAATTAACACCTCAATGTCGGTAACGGAAAACATGTAACTAATTAACACATCAATGTCGGTAACGGTAAACGTGTAACTAACTAACAAATCAATGTCGGTAACGATAAACCTGTAACTAACTAACAAATCAATGTTTAGTAACGGTAAACCTGTAACTAACTAACAAATCAATGTCGGTAACGGTAAACCTGTAACTAACTAACAAATCAATGTCGTGTAACGGTAAACCTGTAACTAATTAACAAATCAGTGTCGGTAACGGTAAACATGTAACTAATTAACAAGTCAATGTTGTGTAACGGTAAACCTGTAACTAATTAACAAATCAATACCGTGTAACGGTAAACCTGTAACTAACTAACAAATCAATATCGTGTAACGGTAAACATGTAACTAATTAATAAGTCAATGTCGGTAACGATAAACCTGTAACTAACTAACAAATCAATGTCAATAACGGTAAACCTGTAACTAATTAACAAATCAATGTCGGTAACGATAAACCTGTAACTAACTAACAAATCAATATCGTGTAACGATAAACCTGTAACTAATTAACAAATCAATGTCGGTAACGATAAACCTGTAACTAACTAACAAATCAATGTTGTGTAACGGTAAACATATAACTAATTAACAAGTCAATGTTGTGTAACGATACACCTGTAACTAATTAACAAGTCAATGTTGTGTAACGGTAAACATGTAACTAACCAACAAATCAATGTCGGTAACGATAAACCTGTAACTAACTAACAAATCAATATCGTGTAACGGTAAACATGTAACTAATTAACAAATCAATGTTGTGTAACGGTAAACCTGTAACTAATTAACAAGTCAATGTTGTGTAACGGTAAACATGTAACTAATTAACAAATCAATGTTGTGTAACGATAAACCTGTAACTAATTAACAAATCAATGTTGTGTAACGATAAACCAGTAACTAATTAACAAGTCAATGTTGTGTAACGGTAAACCTGTAACTAACTAACAAATCAATGTTGTTTAACGGTAAACCTGTAACTAATTAACAAATCAATATCGTGTAACGGTAAACATGTAACTAATTAATAAGTCAATGTCGGTATCGATAAACCTGTAACTAACTAACAAATCAATGTCGGTAACGGTAAACATGTAACTAATTAACAAGTCAATGTTGTGTAACGGTAAACATGTAACTAACTAACAAATCAATGTTGTGGAATGATAAACCTGTAACTAATTAACAAGTCAATGTTGTGTAACGGTAAACATGTAACTAATTAATAAGTCAATGTCGGTAACGATAAACATGTAACTAACTAACAAATCAATGTTGTGTAACGGTAAACCTGTAACTAATTAACAAATCAATGTTGTGTAACAATAAACCTGTAACTAATTAACAAGTCAATGTTGTGTAACGGTAAACCTGTAACTAACTAACAAATCAATGTTGTTTAACGGTAAACCTGTAACTAACTAACAAATCAATGTTTAGTAACGGTAAACGTGTAACTAATTAACAAATCAATATCGTGTAACGGTAAACCTGTAACTAACTAACAAATCAATGTTGTGTAACGGTAAACATGTAACTAATTAACAAGTCAATGTTGTGTAACGGTAAACATGTAACTAATTAACAAATCAATGTTGTGTAACAATAAACCTGTAACTAATTAACAAGTCTAGATCGTGTAACGGTAAACGTGTAACTAACTAACAAAATAAATGTTGTGTAACGGTAAACCTGTAACTAACTAACAAATCAATGTCGGTAACGATAAACCTGTAACTAACTAACAAATCAATGTTTAGTAACGGTAAACATGTAACTAATTAACAAATCAATGTTTAGTAACGGTAAAATCCTGTAACTAATTAACAATTCAATATCGTGTAACGGTAAACATGTAACTAATTAACAAATCAATGTTGTGTAACGGTAAACATGTAACTAACTAACAAAACAAGGCCGTATACATGTAGGCGGTAAACCTGTAACTAATACCGATTACTATAACCAGTGAATCTCAATGACAGAAGCATAATAAATGCAGTTTACCGGCGCAGACAAACTGTCAGCACGTGTACTGGATTCCAACACACGTCTTTATCTAGATTGGCGTGCCTCATGCTGGTAGACACTTCTACATCTGTGTAAAAATGAATACTCAGGCTTTACGCTAGTAAATCACTAGTGTTTGATCCACTAGTAAGCCCGAAACACCAAACAGTAAAAATATAACTGTGTCATGTCTCTTTGTGTAGCATAATATAAAGGTGATGTGTAAAAATCATGTCAATAGATATACATGTATGGACCTTCTCTCCTTTCAGTAAATATATTAAACCCTGAGAGTATAAAATCAATTATCTTCGGGTAAAAAAATCAAACTCGTGTTAGTACAACATCGACCTCTCTCCTTTCAGTAAATATATTTAACTTCTGTGAGTATGATATTAAATTTTCTTCGGTAAATATATCAAACATGTGCTAGTTTATTCATCATTATCTTCTTTCACTAAATATTTTTAACCTCTGAGGGTATGATATTAAAATCTCTTCGGTAGATATATTAAACTCGTGTTAGTATATTATCAACCTTCAATATATTAAACTCCTCTAAGGAAAATCTCAATCTCTTAATTGTTTCTAACACATTTTATACATGTACATTATGTACCAATAAATTCATTTGAGAGAATATATCAAAATTCAACGATTAAAAATCCCAATCTCTTAAATTGTTTGTAACACATTTTATATATGTACATTATGTACCCAAAAAATCATTTGAGAGAATATATCAAGATTCAACGATTAAATACATTAAATCAATACATATACAACTCCTAAAATGATAGACTCGTGCGATTACAATGAAACTCAATTGAGCAAATATAATAAAGTTCTGTAACATTAAATATATCAAACTCAATTCTGCAAATATATAAGACTCCTGTTTGTTAAAATATCAATCTCCTTTCAAGTGATACTAAATTTATGTGAGTATATTTACCCAAACTCCTTACAATTGATATGCTAAACGTGTAAACTTATGTTAGTAAATTTATACAATTCCTGTCAGACTCATATTAGAAGCAATATCATACATCTTAACCATCGGCCGTCGGTTCACGCCATATTGTTGTAACAAACATCCGACCTTCAGTCAGCAACATTATGTAACCCTCCCTCAGTAAACAATTTGACAGTAATCATCCTTGACATTAACACGGAAGATATTTAAGTGCACCAAACATTTTACACCAACAAATCTGTTTGTTGTGATATTTACATGAAAATAGCATCAATTGTAATGTTTTGAATGCATATACGTCGCCATCAATATCGGTAGGATTAGTTAGGAATGAACAATCTTCTCAATAGTACATTGGGATATGTCCAACATTGCGTCATTTCTTGATTGACCAAATTTAAAAAAGAGTTCAAGCTGTGAATCCAAACAACAAGGTAATTAAATTTTGCAATTGAAATACTTTGAATTTTTTAACGTCATTAACAATATTCCAAAGATATTTGTCATGGCCTAAAATGGTTACTACATTGCATTACAGATGTATTGCCATTAAGCGGTTCATCTACATTATATTATAGCGATTTTTGTCAAAACAACCTTAAGAACATTTTAAAATACATGAAGCACATCTGATCCCCTTGTACTTTGACACACATCTGCGCAAAACATACTGGCGATGTGAAGTACCTTCTCATGCATTCCTTCTTGAATTCTAATACTTTAGGCCACTAACACTACATTTAATCACTGTTGTAGATAGTGTGCTATTGTTGGTTAATTGTTTTGTTGTTGTTTTTTTACTTTTTCTTCTTTTTGCTCCATGTACTGTTAACATCATATCCCGGTACATGGTTTACTGATTATGAATATGTGCCAAGTGTTTTATTGTTTCTTTTTAAATTTAGCATTGTTTGTCACGTCTTTATCAAACGCTGTGTAATGGGGAATTCGTAAAAAACATTTATATTTTAGTTATCTGTCCTCGATAAAAGAGTGATCATGTGATTACATATCACTTAGTTTAGCTGTGCTGACCATTAGGATGAAGACTAGTATGTGGTATGGTTGCGTCCAGTCTAGCTAAAACTACGACTATAACCAAACTGCCTTGTAATGAAGTGCCAACCGATGGCTTCTACACTGTCATCCAACTGAACTACTTATATATAGGTTGGGAACTCTAATCCTTTATTTTAGTCTCTTTGACCTGATAAACTACTGATATATAGGTGGTGAACTCTCATCCCTTTATGGAAGTCTCGTTGACCTTTGAATTACTGATATATACGTTGGGCATTCTCACCCTTTATAGAAGTCCCGTTGACCTGATGAACTACTGATATTTCGGTAGAGAACTCTCACCCTTGATGGAAGTATCGTTGACCCATTGAACTACTGATATTTTGGTAGGGAATTCTCACCCGTTATGGACGTTTCGTTGACCTGATAAACTACTGATATATAGGTTTGGAACTCTCACCCTTTACGGAAGTCTCGTTGACCCGTTGAACTACTGATATATCGATGGGAAACTCTCACCCTTTATGGAAGTCTCGTTGACCTGATGAACTACTGACATAAAGGTGAAGACTTCACACCTTTTGTCGAAGTTCCAGTGACCTTTGAACTACTGAAGTTCAGATGAGGAACTGAACCTTTTGCTCTAATTTCGTTGTCGTTTGGTTTTACCGTGATGTTATGATGTCATGTTGACGTCATTTCGGTGCTACCGAGTAACCACATCATAACGCCATGTTTCATTGTGGCATCTCAACAGCCGACAAAACCTGTTTTAATTGCACTGTTTCAAGAACAACATTTAAATATGTAGAATACAATTATCGTCATACTTTCACCTTTTTAATGATTTTGATAAAGTTAATATGTGTGGTAGAATCATATCTTTTCCTTGCTTTTGTCGTCTTCGTGTCTGCACGAAAGATTCATCATTGCTAGTCGACAGGTTTAGAGATAGAAACACCGACATTATACAGCGACAACGGCGCGAATATGTCGTCAAGCTATGTTTAATGTGAAGAGTTTAAAATGAATTTCTGGAAGGTGAAAACAAATAATTCCATTTTCGTTTAAATCTGTCTGTACTGGGCGCCACTGAAGATTACTATCACGTCTTGTCTCCGCAGAACAGTAAGGCTTCATACGAGAAATTCAGATCCTCATCAAAAACATTACATGCACCTGATGACAATGGAACGGTACAATCGCTAGCTAAATGTCATCAGGGTTCATTTAAGGTGAAGACTAGAAAGCTAGTGATAGGGGATCTAAGTAAGGGTAACTCTGATTATAATATTCCCGGGTGGTTGCTGATCGCCTGACCTGGTATATTTCTGTGCGAAGGTCAAAATTAGTGTCCTGATGGCTGTTCTATTTTTTTCATTTGAAGCATTTAATATAGCGTCTTTGAGACGGGAAGCAATGCTACGGTCAGATAAACGTGATTTTCTGTTGTCTCTTACTCTGTTGAGAGATGTTATGCTGTCTCTTACTCTGTTGAGTGATGTTCTGTTGTCTCTTACTCTGTTGAGAGATGTTATGCTGTCTCTTACTCTGTTGAGTGATGTTCTGTTGTCTCTTACTCTGTTGAGATGTTCTGTTGTCTCCTAAATGTTGCGTGATAAACTGCTGTAATGGCGTGCACTGTATAGCAAAAATGTTAACATCTCCACCTGTTTGACATATTGCTGTTGATGGACGATTATCTAAGTAAATACATTGACAAAAATTCTGGTCAAACCTCTTGTAGGACATACTTGTTTTGCCTAATCAATTACATAGAGACACACAATTGATTAAAACCTTAATTGACATTCGGTGTCAACATACCGAATACAAATATAGATTTGAGCAATACAGATCTTAATTCAAGGATTCCTTAGTGAAACACACAAACTAGGTTAAGAAACTTCTTAATATGGGCCCCACTAGCGGATTCAGGGGGGGGGGGGGGGGGGGTCCTTGGGGTTAGGACCCCCCCCCTTTTCGGATGAGGAAAATATTATTATAGCCTTAAAAAAACGCCTATGCCACCCCCCCCCCCCCCCACCCCCCCCACCCCCCCCCCAGCCCAAAATTTGCTATAATCATTTCATTTACCGAAATTTTGGCCCCCAGACCCCTCGCCAAAAAAATACGGCTCGCGCCTATGGCGCTCGCATTAACACTAAATTACTGGACCCCCCACCCCCTTTTCAAATTCCTGGATAAAGACGTTGGGCTACTTAACCAACAATTGTAAACTGGATAATGTATGTGTCTATAACCCGTCCCACAAGAACGAGTTCGTGACAAACTTTGCATTGTCGATTCATTCCGAATTTTGAAATAATTAGCATTCATTTGAGTTACAAGTACATTTATCGAACAAAATGAATAAGTAGGATGAGGTTTGTTTAATATATAATGTGTTTCACTACAGGAAAAAAGGTTGCGAAGATATTACCTATTATCGGTTAACGATTGTTTATTTGTTTGTTTGTTTGTTTGTTTGTTTAATTGATTGTTTGTCGGGCTTATCGCCCCGTGAACAGCCAGGGTCATTTTGAAGAGGGGTCTCCTTGTACTAGTTGTGACTACCGATATAAAAGTATCATAAGTTCATCATTCGCGAATATATCTGAAGAATAAAAGTATTCGCGAAATCTAAGTGATTTGAAGTATCATCTTGTTTGAAGCCTGCGATCACATGTTCAATAAATCAAAACGATATATCTCACTTCCCTGTGTAATATGGTAGATATAATGATCTTCATTAAGCATCAATATAATTTATAGAGTGTGGTTTTAAGTAAATTTTCACATTGATTAAAAAATGCAATGTTGCAGTTTTTAGTGCACGATAACAGCAAGAATCATGTTTCAAGTGTTAGCTATTCAAACCCATTAATGTAATTTAATAATAAAAAAAAAAGTAAAAAAAAAAGAAGTTTTCACTGATGGGATTCTTTCGTAAATGATTAAAGCGTAAAACATTTGATAGCATATGCCATATTGACAATCCATGATAACCTGGATTAAAATTGGTAGCTATATACAGTGTATGTTGAATTTCAAATTGTGAACGTCTTAATATAACCTAATTCCGTACTTATTTTGGTACATTCTATCTAACGCAAGCATCACGATTTTCCTGATATCGCCAGTTAGTGCTGAAATATAGGTTCCCATCAAAAAATGAAGATACTGCAAGTTGGCATGAAATAGATAACGCACAGTTAAATAGTTCCCAACATTACCTCTGATACCATCACAGCGAAAGCACCCCTGTAAATAGAAGATCAAATTTCGTGAAATATTTCGTTATAGTTCAATCGATGAGTGGAGATATGAGCTAATGCACAAGCATCCCTATGTTTGCGTATGTTTGTGTGTGCAATTGCTTACGTTTTTTGCTAGTCCCTTGATAAAATATGTACATTTTCACATCTTATCAATGTGAAATACCGATATAATAATATCTTACCCATATAAATAATACAACAGCGTGTAGCGTGTTATGCCGTTGTAATTTTTGTTGACCTCTTGTCGCACATAATAGTGTGCCTGAGTGCTAATAAAAATTTAAAATCTTGAAATCTTATAATTGTGTAACCTAACCAAAGCATGACAACATTAAATCATATGATGTAATGGTAGAACCCTACACAAATCATATAATGACAAATTCAAAACGATTAGATGATATCGAACAATATATTAATGAATTCAAATACTATATTGATGAAATCAAGCTGTACAATGTATAAAGATGACGTCATATAAAATCATGATGAAATCGAATAGTATATTATGACAAATTCAAGTCATATATTACCGGTAGTGAAATAATACAAATATTAATCCCGAATATATTTTTATTTTTATATAGAAATTTTATCCATATGCGACATCTTTGGTGTTCCATAGGTTCATGTTTTATTATTATTATTTTTCTGAAATGCATTAAGCTTTCATATGCTTTTTTTTCAATTTCGACCTTCATGCTTACCATGTAAAGTGAAAAGCGATATTTTTTATTTAAAAAGTTTGTAGCTTAAAATCGAGTAACTTCGAAGACTTTTGCTTCCGTTTACAGGTAAGCACGTGTGGCACATGCGCTGATGTGATTTCTATCTCCGAGTCGACTCATGTAAACAAGTTAAAGTTCTTTATTGACTTTGAGTCTTCCGACTCATCAGTATCATATACATATATAATATACAAATTTTACATAACATTGACAACATAAAACAAAAAACAAACAAAAAACATCAAACAACTATGCAAACCAAAATGTGGTTTTTGTTTGCAATGCCTATCACTAGCCTTTTCATCTCTGGGTTACGAGTTCGAAACCTACGAGGGGCAGTTGCCAGGTACTGACCGTAGGCCGGTGGTTTTTCTCCGGGTACTTCGGCTTTCCTCCACCTCCAAAACCTGGCACGTCCTTAAATGACCCTGGCTGTTAATAGGACGTTAAACAAAAACAAACCAAAGTTTACAATGCCATTTCAATAGTTTAAATGTAGTTTACTTGGAGCTGAGTGGCTTTTAAAATACGCTTCAGTTCTAAAACACGTATGTTCAAAGTCTATAATTTTGCGTTGATTATTTATACCCAAAATCAATTATACGTGCAGCGATGCTGGCGATAGTTGAAGGCCATACGGTGGCTTCGGCGGTGGTTGCTGCTGTTGTTATTTACTAAAAGGGTCAAAATAGTTCGATCACAAAATGTTTCTAATTATAACCAAGAGCTAAAAATAATGTAACAAGGAAACCCCTAAATATATAATAAATGAGAAACCCCTATACCTGTAGCAACATCGATTCATAGCCCCTACCGAGGTGATACCAATAAGGCGCTCTGTGACATCATTGATCAGTACCCCCTACCGAGGTGATACCAATAAGGCGCTCTGTGACATCATCGATCAGTACCCCCTACCGAGGTGATATCAATAAGGCGCTCTGTGTCATCATCGAACAGTACCCCTTACCGAGGCGATACCAATAAGGCGCTCTGTGACGTCATCAATCAGTACCCCCTACCGAGGGGATACCAATAAGGCGCTCTGTGACATCATCTACCTGTACCCCCTACCGAGGTGATACCAATAAGGCGCTCTGTGACATCATCGACCAGTACCCCTACCGAGAGGATACCAATAAGGCGCTCTGTGACGTCATCAATCAGTACCCCCTACCGAGGTGATACCAATAAGCCGTTCTGTGACGTCATCAATCAGTACCCCCTACCGAGAGGATACCAATAAGGTGCTCTGTGACATCATCGACCAGTACCCCTACCGAGGGGATACCAATAAGGTGCTCTGTGACGTCATCAATCAGTACCCCCTACCGAGGGGACACCAATAAAGCGCTCTGTGACATCATCTACCTGTACCCCCTACCGAGGTGATACCAATAATGTGCTCTGCGACATCATCGATAAGTACCCCCTACCGAGGGGACACCAATAAGGCGTTCTGTGACATCATCGATCAGTACCCCCTACCGAGGGAATACCAATAAGGCGGTCTGTGACATCATCGACCAGTACCCCCTACCGAGGGGACACCAATAAGGCGCTCTGTGACATCATCAATCAGTACCCCCTACCGAGGGGACACCAATAAGGCGCTCTGTGACATCATCAATCAGTACCCCCTACCGAGGGGACACCAATAAGGCGCTCTGTGACATCTATCATGCAGTACCTCTACCGGGGGGATACCAATAAGGCGCTCTGTGACATCATCGAACAGTACCCCCTCCCGAGGGAATACCAATAAGGCGCTCTGTGACATAATCGATCAGTACCCCTTACCGAGGTGATACCAATAAGGCGCTCTGTGACGTCATCAATCAGTACCCCCTACCGAGGGGACACCAATAAAGCGCTCTGTGACATCATCTACCTGTACCCCCTACCGAGGTGATACCAATAAGGTGCTCTGTGATATCATCGACCAGTACCCCTACCGAGGGGATACCAATACGGCGCTCTGTGACGTCATCAATCAGTACCCCCTACCGAGGTGATACCAATAAGCCGCTCTGTGACGTCATCAATCAGTACCCCCTACCGAGAGGATACCAATAAGGCGCTCTGTGACATCATCGATCAGTACCCCCTACCGAGGGAATACCAATAAGGCGCTCTGTGACATCATCGATCAGTACCCCCTACCGAGGGGACACCAATAAGGCGCTCTGTGACATCATCAATCAGTACCCCCTACCGAGGGGACACCAATAAGGCGGTCTGTGACATCATCGATCAGTACCCCATACCGAGGTGATACCAATAAGGCGGTCTGTGACATCATCGACCAGTACCCCCTACCGAGGTGATACCAATAAGGCGTTCTGTGACATCATCAATCAGTTCCCCCTACCGAGGTGATACCAATAAGGCGGTCTGTGACATCATCGATCAGTACCCCCTGCCGAGGAGATAACAATAAGGCGCTCTGTGACGTCATCAATCAGTTCCCATCCCAAGGTGATACCAATAAGGCGTTCTGTGACATCATCAATCAGTTCCCCTCCCGAGGGATACAAAAAAGGCCGAAGGGGAGTGCCACTAGTAGGGAGGCGCCATGGAGTTGGTACTATGCTACTATGGTGATTTAACAAGAATCTCGTCCAAACGAGTGTTAAAGTGTTATTGGCATTGTGTGTTTTACCCGTTTCGGTTCATAGTCCTATTACCCGAAACGAAACTTACTGGGTTGATAATATAATGTGACACTGCAGTCGTGTATAGCGTGTGATGTTATGAAAATTAGTTAAAAAGTGGTTATATCTGCGGTGTTTACCAATCATCTAGGATTATCATTGTCTTTATATATAGGACCAACACTTTTTAGCAAAGGGTCTGTCCACGACAATGGTACATAAAGTAGGACAATGGACAATACAAATAAACATTATCCATTTAGCTTGCTACTTTGACCTGGTTTAGATAAATGATCAAATCATAATTTCAGAAATTAATTAGAAGATAGTCCAAAAGATAATTAACTGCAGACAGGTTTGTTTGTTTGTTTTTTAATTTATACGTACCATACATGTGATGACGTCAATCAATTACCAAGGGATATAATAAACAGGCCTAATTACAAAAACAGAGGATTATAATAATTCATAACATATTAATCTAATTTCTGATATATGACGTATGTCGTGAAAATCAGAGAGAATATTAGCAACAACTAATCATGGAGGATTAAAAGTCTAAATTACAACAGCTCATATGTGTTGTAGAAAGTAGGAGGGGGTGCAACGAGCAAGGGAGGTGCCAGGAAGGTGTAATTAATATGGTAACACTGAGCGTAAACGTAAATATAATATATATTCGGTCTATAACCTCATTTGTAGTTGTTTTTGTTTGGATCGTGCTGTTGATTTTAAATTATTCAGAAGTCAACATTTCCTGTAACATATTTGATAAGAGACTGGTAAAATCACTATTGTCCTGAATCGCATTGGTTACGCGTTACAGCCTTGATTCGGACATTTAAATTTATTTTTTTTAATTTTTCTGGGTTTTTTTTTGGTTTTTTTTGTATAAAATTTAAAATATGTATATATGTGATATCATGTCTACTACAAAAGCTTTGGACCCTGGCTTATTTACCAGGTTACGGTCATTACCGTACAGTAGATACCTAACACATAATCACTAAATAATTGAACGTATGTTACTTTTGACTCAACATATATTGAAGCTTCCAGCTATGACATGTAAAATAAAACTGCAGTTACACAGTGCATTGATTGTGAGTTTATTACTCTGATAGCATCAGATTATACTGAATTATTTATACTGCGATCATTTTGCAAAATCCAGAATCATACAAAAAAATTGTGATTATTGACCTACGATATCGTCGTCAAAATCACTTACCAGATTATTGGTCAAAGTATCAAATCACGTGCAAAAAGCATGTGCATGCCACATGTACGTTTGTGATATAGTGTTCGAGAACGCTTACTCTACACTTGTTTTACATATGTCACTGTAGTATATCGACGGAACTTTTCCCTAACCTTATCGTGACCGGCATCTCTCCGTGGAAGTGGTGCGCACGCAACCGACAAGAAAAGTGAAAAACGTCATTTCCGAGTTCACTTAAAAGATGCACGAGTACACACATGAGCGAAGCTGTCAGACTTATTTGCACTACCGTGATTTCTTTTTTGTTTGCTGGGTTTATCGCCCCGTGAACAGCAGGGTCATTTTGAGGCGGGGTATCTTTGTAGTAGTTAGTGACTACCTCACTGAACAACAATAAGGGAAGCCAGTCGCATGTTATTCAGAGAAATTATGGTAAAGTATCTTGCTCAGAGACACATTCACCGTACCACAGATCGGCCCGTTTCTTGGCTTACTATTTGACGGAATTCTACTAACATTTTCATTAATCGTATTATCTAAGTACTACAACATAATGCGTTGAAGTTTTATTACAGTTTCGAAAACACTTACAGAAGTAACAAATAAAGCGAGATTAGCACCCGGATATGTCTATGTTAAGACATAGGGCAACAATATAAACATAATGTAAATACAAAATTAAAAATACGTAAATGAGAGAACTCGTTAAGTTTAAACGTGAACCCAAAGTGTCCCTTTTTAGCCTTTTCAAAAATGGGAGAACAAAAAAAAACAAAAAAACACACCAACAACAATAAAATATAATAAAACAGTTTATTTCAAGTAAAGATGCCTTTTTTTTCTTTTTGGCATATTTTCTATTTTCTATTTCTTTGTTCTGTGAAATGGCTTCGCATTTTTAAAGATTGAGATCGATTTAAAACTGGAATAGGATGTATATTCTATACACGTGCTATTATCACCCTCCAACAGTTTCAGCTTGTTATTGTATCTTGTAAATTTCAAGTTGAAAAATGATTACTTGCATTCCGAAGAAATTCGATCGTTCTCCTCCTCTACCAACCTGTCGCGTTGACTTTTTTAATGGGATAAGCAAAATAGGCGATCCCATTTGTTTGTAGGTATATATGTATCGGTGCATTGAGTACATAAAGAAATGTACATGCTGCGGAGAAGCTGGCAACGAGAGTACAAACATGCGATTTGGGAAGAAAACAGCGACCAGTGACGAGTCTTTAAAACAAAAACAAACAACGTGGTGAGTTAATGTTATATTATATAATAGTATTAAGCTTACTGAGCATGGTCCCAGGGTCACACACTCAACGTGCCTATACCAACAGGTCAAATGAAAAATAAATAAATAAATAAATAACAGGCTGTAGACGCCGTAGCATTTTTGTGACAGACAGTGTAAAGCTGTCGACGCCGTAGCATTTTTGTGACAGACAGTGTATAGGCTGTCGGCGATGTAACATCTTTGTGACAGGCAGTGTATAGGCTGTCGGCGCTGTAGCATTTTTGTGACAGACAGTGTATAGGCTGTCGGCGCTGTAATATTTTGTGACAGACAGTGTATAGGCTGTCGGTGCTGTAGTATCTTTATGACAGACAGTGTATAGGCTGTCGGCGCTGTAGTATCTTTGTGACAGGCAGTGTATAGGCTGTCGGCGCTGTAGCATCTTTGTGACAGACAGTGTATAGGCTGTCGGCGCTGTAGTTTCTTTGTGACAGGCAGTGTATAGGCTGTCGGCGCTGTAGTATTTTTGTGACAGGCAGTGTATAGGCTGTCGGCGTTGTAGCATCTTTGTTACAGGCAGTTTATAGAATGTCGGCGCTGTAGTATTTTTGTGACAGACAGTGTATAGGCTGTCGGCGCTGTAGTATTTTTGTGACAAACAGTGTATAGGCTGTCGGCGCTGTAGCATCTTTGTGACAGGCAGTGTATAGGCTGTCGGCGCTGTAGTATCTTTGTGACAGGCAGTGTATAGGCTGTCGGCGCTGTAGTATCTTTGTGACAGGCAGTGTATAGACTCGGCGCTGTAGTATCTTTGTGACAGGCAGTGTATAGGCTGTCGGCGTTGTAGTATCTTTGTGACAGGCAGTGTATAGACTGTCGGCGCTGTAGTATCTTTGTGACAGGCAGTGTATAGGCTGTCGGCGCTGTAACATCTTTGTGACAGGCAGTATATAGACTGTCGGCGCTGTAGTATCTTTGTGACAGGCAGTGTATAGGCTGTCGGCGCTGTAGTATCTTTGTGACAGGCAGTGTATAGACTGTCGGCGCTGTAGTATCTTTGTGACAGGCAGTGTATAGGCTGTCGGCTCTGTAACATCTTTGTGACAGGCAGTATATAGACTGTCGGCGCTGTAGTATCTTTGTGACAGGCAGTGTATAGGCTGTCGGCGCTGTAGCATCTTTGTGACAGGCAGTGTATAGACTGTCGTCGCTGTAACAACTTTATTGAAGACAAAATAAAACTACATAGCCTATTGGAACCATTCTTGTAGACACACAACTAAGCAAGTGTTCACATAAACATTTATCTTACAGAAGACTTAAAACGAGTATAGATTTCTAAAAGTACTGGTACCGTTTTACCCGATATTTAACATATACACTGTATAGTTTTGTCATTATCCTGATACATTCTCACAAACATCGGCAATCACAGTGACAAAAGAGCAACTATCTTTGATTACATAGAAACTTGGTTTACTAAACTCCAATGAAATAGTGAATGAAGTACATATCAATGAAACTGTTAGATAGGATTTAAATTGGACGAGTCTGTCTATCAATGTACATGCCGGCTCCGTGATCACTGCATGGACATAAATCTGACAGCGCTGACAGAGTTCTGTATTGATAAAGCGGATTTGCTCCTTATGTAGTAAGTAGTGTGGGACATAGGCCAGACATGGATTGGCGGGATAATTGATTATATCTGTACAATTCAGCATAAACACACGTGCTACATCAACGAGGTGTCTTTCTCAGGCATACAACATAGGTTACATACGCATTATCATATTAGAAATGATGAATAACCCATTTTGATGCGGCTTTAAAAGTTATTTAAAAGCATCCTGGTTATCAATCTTAATCACACATAGAGGGGAAAGTATTTATTCTTCAGTATTTCAATCTAAAAATATCACCAAGTGATAAGGATGAGGATCTACCTTGTTCCAACCTTATTGCTACTTTCCTAGTGCCATTAAACCAACAAGTTGTAGCCTATTTGGGTACTGTTTATTCTAGAAGTGGAATAACCGAAATGTGGATTTTAAAGAAATACAGCTATTTATCTTGAATACTCGCTCCCTTAAAAACATATCAGTTTGCCGCTCTTTGCACCATGCCATGCCAAATCCAAACTTAAGAAATGCCTTCATTCTTTTGTCACTATCCTGCTTCCTTTTCCAAGAACGGCTAACGTCGTAAGAAGTAGACGAATGGACTATGGTGGATATTATTCGTTAGTATATACCAGTAAGGCCCAGAGGAACTACGCCAAGGATGGAATGGCTGAATTTCTGGTCGACAACGTCTTTGTTGGGTTCGGCGACAGGATCCCCCAACAGCCTTGTCGCATACCAATGAGAAACTGTGGCCCCCTCATTGCCGGCTTGTTTTCGTTTTCATGCGAGGTTGATTATAAATGTATTCCAGAGCTTATCAGAACAGGTAATCAAGGCATACTACACAGAACTATTTACCTCAATCTTTACCTACATCATAACCAGCATGGGAAGTCTATAAATAAGCTGAACGTTTACCGCGGTGATTTCAATTAACAAATTAATTTTCCATTGCCAGATAATAACATCCCCACGTCGACAGCATGATCTCGTCGGGGTTATTTCATTGTGCAATAGGAAATAAGATGTGCTCGGTGCTCGTTTATATGCAAAGTAGTTCCTCTGTAGTTACGATGCAAATCATGAAATCATGTGGCTGTTCTAGATAATCGAACCTTATCCTGGTCCTTGAAAATTGAAATATCGGCTAGAATAAACGCTATTTATTTCTTTTTTACGAGTGAATTATCGATAAATTTTCAATCTATAAAAGTGATATTTTTCACTAGTAAAAAATGTCACTTTTTATCATTTGACCATTCAAATCACTGCTTACACACGACAATGGTGAAAATAAAAATCTTATCCGGTATATTTTGCTATATAAATGTAATGAACAGAATATCTAACAATATCTTCAGTAATACCAAATATATTTCAATCGTGTGGCTAATATTTTGATATTTTTCACTCGTGAAATGCGCACTCATGAAAAAAAAAAAATATTAGCATTAGTCGTGAAATGTGCACTCATGAAAAATATCGAAATATTAGCCCAACTCGTGAAATATATTTATCACTGAAGACAATGTTAGATATCCTCCATTTCCTCTCGATTCCATGATGGCCACGGTTCTGGTATAAACGTTAATTCACTGCATCAAACTGTCTCAACACATTCTGGTTTTGATTTATTTATTGAGAAAACAATAGGTTTTGATGTATTCTTCGCGGAAGCCAAGGAATGATATTATTTCGTTATCTATATTGTAGATGAATCATTCTAACACAAAGGCCAACTCTTATTTATTAGACTGCGTAAAAGCCTTAATGGCAGTTGTGCAACTCGGTCCTAACATCTTTATGGCACTTTAAACTTTTCAGTACATTATTTTTATCTTTGAACCTTATCTTTGACGACCATGAAAATGTTTTCTCTGAAACTGCCATAAACATAGTCATTGATAGTGGTATATGTACCAGGAATGACTGAGTTCTGATCGATTCTGAGTCAGACAAAATTGACATATTTTCCTGTACCCAGATACCTCACACGAGCATGTCTACCTCAATCTGTTTACCGATCTCCAGCTAAAACAAGGATTCGATTATTGGGTACTTCCGGCGTGTTTCCATCCCTATAAAATGACACGTTCGCCGAACGACTGTTAATTAGGCATGGTAGGGTTTCTACTGCAGACGATGTCTTTCCGAAACGATAGTTCAACGTTACATCCAAAATACGTTTCCATTTGAACATCCATTTTTGTCGAACGTATTTGTACAAAAATAGCTATTGTAACGGTTCTATGAGCGATGTACAGTCTATGCAATGCATTGTTTTCATTAAGATAACAATAGGGTAGCGGGCGTCAATTGTTGTAGTTACTATAAGTAATTATATATATATAATGGTTACAATGTCCTTGTGAGGTCAGTACTCGAGCACTAACCACAAAGAGGCAATCTGCTGGGTTACCATGGGGTCAATATCGTCAGTGATTAATTATACAATGTTCATTGAACTTTCGCTCGTGGTTTGGTCACTTTGCTTTAAAGTTTTTTTGTTTTTTGTTTTTTGTTTTTTTTTCTGTATTTTCGTATAATGTTAGTGTAAAATGTTGTTAATGTACGAAATATCGGTTCATGAGAAATATCACTGAATTACAGTCATACCTGAGTAATATGAGAGATGTAACGGTAGATAGTTTGAAGCAGATTGCTTGAATTCTGTACCCGTGAACATTTACTTTTAAGGGGCATTTAAATAGCAAATCCAGTAAACAGTGATATTTTACAAGCCTATAAATCTCTACTATAGTGTGATTTAACAGAAGAAGCTCGATCAACTTTTAGTGGTCATCATGGCAAACATTGGGCCTTGCTGTTGACATGTAATTTGTTAAGTTGTTGTAAATTTCAAGAAAACGTGCGAAAAATGTGTTACAGTGGACACAATTAGCTCATTTGTATCACAAATAACCGCGCCGTTTTGCACACAAGTGTTCATAGCACACAATAGGAGCATTGGTTTGACAAGAGTATGTATGTACAGTGGCGTAGGAAGTCGTCAAAAAGTGGGGGGGCAAAATTTTTTTTAACCTTAAATTTTACGCACTAAACAAATCGTATGCCATCTCCGCAAAATTAGGCAATAATTATCATTTCAACATCCCATGATAATTTTGATAATTTATGTAGTACAAATTAAGTTATTAACGCAAATCAGGATATATTGTTTATGGCAAAACATGAATCACCAGGCCCGGCCAGGATTTTCGAAAGGGCGGGTGGTCCAGTAATTTAGTAATAATGCGAGCGCCATAGGCGCGAGCCAATTTTTTTTGCTTTTTTTTTTTTTTTTTACGAGGGGTCTGAGGGGCCGCCCAGCGGGTCCAGGGCAGCACCCTGATAGGGGGTTCAAGGGGGTCTAAGCCCTCCGCGGAAAATGAATATAGCACATTTCCAATAATTCGGGATCAGGCGCGGATCCAGGAGTTTTCGAAAGGGGGGTCCAGTAATTAAGTGATCATGCGAGCGCCGTAGGCGCGAGCCGATTTTTTTTCCCCTTTTTGCGAGAGGTCTGGGGGCCGCCCAGCGGGTCCCAGTGTGGCGAAGCCCCCCTGTGGATCTGCAATCGAAAGGGGGGCAGTAATTTAGTGATAAAGCGAGCGCCGTAGGCGCGAGCCGAATTGTTTTTTGTATTTCCTCGTACCTGTCGGTAATTAGTATCACTCTATTCACGTTAAAACCGCGCATTCTTATTCATGTTGTGTTTCTGTCTTGTTCTCATTATGAACTCAATTAACTTCACAAATTATCATCAACTTATTGAATCTATGTGATGAAGTTAAGCAAAATTTCGTATTAAGATATAAATATTGACTTACCAGGCTATTGCAGACGACCGACACACAGGTCTGAGGATTGATATACTAGTATAAAAGTCGGAATGTTCCGGATGTACAAGATACAGTTTTTATCGTTGCCTTAAAGAAAACATTATCGGTTCGAAAATATACAGATATTTATCGAAATGAATATATAAATTCGTGTTTTTTCCCCTTTTTTAGATTTTGGATGTCAAAAAGTGGGGGGGCAAAAAGATATGTTTGCCCCCCCACTGAAAAAAGTGGGGGGGCAATTGCCCCCCCCCCCCCCCCCCTGCCCCCCCGCTTCCTACGCCACTGATGTATAAACACCGATTCTATTTCGACAATGAAATGCAAATGGTTGTCGTGAATAATATCACACAAATATGACATATAAGGAGGCATTTCAAACAATAAAAACTGCTCCGATTAGACACTTTCAACAACCCTAGACATGACAAGAAGACTGATTTTAAGAAAAAGTCTCCAGCCACTTGGTGATTCTAAGAAGTTACTTATCCAAACAAACATTTTGGTATATTGCACAACCATTGTTGTGCAAATTTGTCGATTTTTACTCGTGTTTGAAATTCAACACTATTCCCCTATATAGGTGACCCTTAATATTGGCGCTTGTGTCAACACAATACGACTGGTTCGCCCGTTGTCAGTATAATGTGACCGGGTGGGGTGTGCTGCTGGGTGTCTGCGGCAGTATGCTTCAGTGAGGTAGCACTATAAATCGGCAAAAGTTCCGGCCTATCACAACGAGACTTAACACGAGCATACCGCAGCCTCCTAAAACACACATACGCACTCACCACACGCATGCATGTCGCACGCACGGGAGGCCGTCCTTAAATGACCTTAGCTGTTAATAGGACGTTAAACTAAATAAACCAAACCAAACCAAACCAACACAATACAGTCTCCGGATTTGTCGGCTAATAGATTGAAGTGGTTCTGCGATTGACTAGCTACAGCCAATCTCCGACACAGGTCTAACAGCACGTACCTTCGGAAATTGGCGGGACTGGTGGCATGCGAGAACAAAAAGTGTAATATTTGTATTATAAGACCATCTGAAACTAGCTAACCAGTTAAGTTTACGGTGTTAGTGTGACGTACTGTGTATTTTGAGAACTTAAATTGATGAAGAGTATATTGGTTTTTGGTTTTGTTTTTGTTTAACGTCCTATTAACAGCCAGAGTCATTTAAGGACGTGCCAGGTTTTGGAGGTGGAGGAAAGCCGGAGTATCCGGGGAAAAACCACCGGCCTACGGTCAGTACCTGGCAACTGCCCCACGTAGGTTTCCAACTCGCAACCCAGAGGTGGAGAGGTAGTGATAAAATGTCGGGAAACCTTAACCACTCGGCCACCGCGGCCCCTAACGAAGAGTAGATATCTATGGGTTTAGATCACAAACCCACCTGCTGCAAACAATAAGTCTCAAACTACTAACCGTTGAACCTTTCGTTAAACCGAATAGCGTATGCTTGTGAAGGGGTGCTGTACATAGATACCATTCACTAATAAAATATTTCTTAAACACTATTTAATACTAAGTTGTGTATAATGTAACATTGATTACTGGCTATGCTATTTTTTTCTGGACAACCCTAAACTGTACAGAAGATCTTTAAACAACTGTGAATACCAAAGTATTCATCAGATCATTAACGGTACTCCATATTTTAAAAGATTCCCTGATATTTTTTTTGAACACTGATAAATGCATAACAAAAATATAAAGTTGAACACAGATCTTGATCTGTGAAGGTCAAACGTCCATCTCATTGATCAGGAGGTAGCGATGGAGAAGGGGAGGCAAGCCTATCTGTCTCAGTTTTTGAAGAAATCCGGGTTTGAGAAGGTGACGTATCCGGACCCGACAATGTTGTTGTAGATACACCGGACGAACCTCAAGCTTCAGTTCTCGCTCCAGTGTTGCGTAAAACTCGCCGTATGTAAGCGTCTGAGAGATAGCAGGCCTGTCGAACCGGGCTCCCGCGAGAACGAGAACACGCGTGATCTCGAGATCACCACTAGCTAAAGCTTGGAGCAAAGGTGATACACAGACACCATCCACCCACCCGGTCAGAGTGACGTCACAGTTGTAGTAGACAAGCAGTTTCACGCACGAGATGGCTCCGCGCTGCACTGCATGCATAAGTGGCGTCTTGTGTAGGTAGTCACGTGAGTCAAGGTTTGCCCCACCTTCCACTAGAGCGCTCACAAGCTCGACTTTCTCGCGTACTACTGCGGCATGCAAAGCCGTCTGTCGACGTTTTGCGCTTGAATGGTTGACGTCGGCTCCAGCGATAATGAGATTCAAAACGGTTTCAACTGTTGGTGCATAAATTGTTGCCCAAATGAGAGGAGTAAACCCACCCCATACCTCAGCGTTCGGATTGGCGCCGTTCTGCAACAGGAGCGACACCATTTCAACATCGCCATAACGACTGGCCCAGCAAAGACCCGAGTCCAACGTCACTTGCTGGCATCCTAATTCCAGAATAACGATGGCGCGGTCGGTATCTTTGGCGTGTATAGCCGATATTAGTCCCACGTGACATGTGTCGTCCGGACATCCTTCTTGTTCCTCCCTGATCTCCCCTGGGACGATAAGCTCATCCACATCCATAGAGCAATCCACATATACACTCAGTAGCCCTTTCTACTCAGTAATTTTTCAGTTACTTCCCTCCTTGTGACAATTCCTTTCAGTGGCCGTTTTAGCTGGGTGATTAGTGTCTGTTCTTCATTCATGTGTTGATATTTCCTCTTTATAGCTCTTTCTTTTTAATAGGCCTACTTAATATTTCCTCCTCTAAATTTACACAATAGCATCCCTTTTGATGAGTTCTTCTCCAGCCTGAAACAAAAAAAAAACAGCTTTACAAGTGGTGGTTCACATATATAAAATCTCTCACAAATTATTTTTATAATTTTATACAAACAGAACAGGTAATGCTTTAGGTATCTAAGCTATACATGTTGCTAAAAAGTTCAATTGGCTGGCATACCATCCACTGGTTCACATGTCACATCACGTGTTGTATACGTCACAGACGTCCGCACACACACACACACATATACATATATATATATATGTGTGTGTAAACATAAATGACACAACAAGGCAATTCCGGTTGAATATCGCTAACGTTTTCAAGCCGTGTATCGGCTTATCTTCAGGCGATTACTTTTCAATGCTTAGTAACAACATTATGACGTAATACAATCAATAACATAATGGGGAGGTAATAATTACGTTACTGTATTTTAAGGTGTAACGACACCAATTTCTAACCATTGTGTGCCGGTTTGAAAAGTTAAGTCACTGTTTGGTTTTATTGTTTTCCGTTCTTTAAGAGTAAACTTTGCCCCTGATGAATATATGCACATGTTCCACATCGTGAATCCCCGCATGCAGACACCATAAATTCCCGTTGTTCTGAAGTATCAAACTTCGCCCTTGTTAGGATTTTCTTTAGGTTTTCCGGTTGTCGCTTGCTTTGAAGGATGTCCGATGTGTGTACTAAATTGCGCATCTTCTGACTTTTGTGTAGTAGTGGACTAAAATCCTTTGCTACTTTCACCATGTTGTTGTGACGTTGGTTATGCGTCAGAACAAATGGTACAATGTCTTCCTCTGTCGATGTGTCTTTCGGTTTCCTTAATTCGTCGACCGGTATAACGTTGGCGCGTTCAATACCCTTCGCTATTAACATGGAAGTGTAATGTTGTTTTAACAGAAATGATTTAAGTTCATCAAGTCTTTGTTTCCGTTTATCGATATCTACTACAATCGCACATATTCTCCTGGCTAAGCAGAATGGTATATTTCGTTTTGTGTGCGATGGGTGACAAGAACGGAAGTCCAGATATTGGTGTGTATCCGTTGGTTCATAGTAAATATCGGTTATGATACATTTTCCCGATTTTTGAACTAAGACATCTAAAAACGCTAGCTCTGTGTCGCTATATTCCATTGTAAATTGAATAAATGGATTGATGTTGTTCAATATATCCTTGAATGTTATTAATTCATCTTTGGACTTGGTCCATATAATGAAACAATCGTCCGGGTATCTTTTCCAGCACTTCCGTATATACTTACTGAATGATTCATCATAGGTTAGTGTTAACTTATCATTTAGTTGTTGTTCCAAAAATCCCATCACAAGATTTGCATACGTCGGTGCTACTTAAGTTCCCATTGCGGTTCCAAGTATCTGTATGAAATATTTCCCATCGAAATAGAATGAATTATTTTGCAAGATAATTTTTAAAGATTCAATGATGAATTCCAAATTAAATCTTGATTGTATTGCCTCAGGGTGTTTGTTTATCCAGAAGCGTATAGCTTCAATGCCTAGTTCGTGCGGAATATTCGTATATAAACTGGTGACATCGAAACTTACGAGTAGGGATTCTTCGTCAACCTCTGTCGGCAGTTATGCAATAAAGTCCATATCATCTCTGAGGTAACTTGGAATAAATTGACATAACGGCTTCAAAATAATATCAATAAGGTTGCTCAGACGATCTATACGACATGCAGGACCGGCTACTATTGGTCTTAACTTTATATCCGATGGTTTCAAGATTTTTATATATTCGGAATTTTGTAAATTAATAGCCTCTTGAATCAGTTTACTTTTATGGATTTTTGGTAAACCGTAAAAGTTGCTGCATTTCATTTCAAATACTGTAAGGTATTCTATTTCCTTCCGTGTAAGTAACCCGTTTTGTGATGCAAGTTTGTTGATTTTCGTCATAGTAGTTTTGTCCACATTTGCGGTAATTTCTGAGTAATATTTCGGATCGTTCAATTGTTCCTTTCCTTATAGTATTCAGCGTCCATTATTACTATGGCCCCGCCTTTGTCGGCTTGTTTAATTACTATGGATTTATCATTTTTCAACTTGTTCATTGCATCTTTTTTCAGCGCGTGTTATGTTATGTCGAGAATTATCTGATGTTTGTACCAGATCTGATAATGTGTCAATATATTTATCCAGATGTACGTCCCTGCCTTTTGGAGGTGTAAATTTAGATTTATTCATGACCAGTGAATTATCTTCATTAATTTCTTTATCGTCAAAAAATTCCTTTAGACGCAATTTCCTTCCAAATTCTTGAATATCAACATGTAGTTCCTGTGTGTTTTTACGTGGAGTAGGTGTTAAACTTTAATCCGCGTTTCAGGAGATTTAATTCATGTTGGTCGAGATCTTTGCTGGATAAATTTATTACTTTAGGATCTACTCTAATTCTATTACCTTCGGTACTGTTTCCTGCGCTATTGGTTTTTCCCGGGACGGGTTTGGTTGGTCCGCTTCTAAAAAATGAATTAGGCGTTCTGATCTTTTTCCAAACGAATTAGAGGGTGGTTTGTCCCGCCTTCTTTCTTTATTTTGTACATATTTTCGACCACTTGGTTTTTGGTTGGTATTGTTTTGTTTTACCAAGAAGTCCGAGTGTAATGCTACAAAGAGTATATGCAAGGAAGAAATGTTTGTTAAAACTTTCAAACCGGCACTCAATGGTTAGACATTGGTGTCGTTACACCTTAAAATACAGTAACGTAATTATTACCTCCCCATTATGTTATTGATTGTATTTCGTCATAATGTTGTTACTAAGCATTGAAAAGTAATCGCCTGAAGATAGCCGATACACGGCTTGAAAACATTAGCGATATTCAACCGGAATTGCCTTGTTGTGTCATTTATGTTTACATATTTAAGCGATACACAATATCATCATCAAGTTGAACTATATATATATACATTGTATATATATATGTAAACATAAATGACACAACAAGACAATATATATATATATATATATATATAAACACTTTGCATAGACAAGTGTGCAGTTACAGTCCTTTTTCGGCATAGCCGTATAATATTCTTTTGGCCCCGGATATGACGCGACAGGTGGCGTTACTGGTCAAGATGATCTTATGAAGTATGTGATTGGTCAATGTAGCGGTAAATGCAAATTGCAGATATGCAGTTAAACAAGAAACAAAGTTGAGATAGAATGCAAGCTGAATATACGTGGATGTATCTTTTCAAATGACACATTAATAAAATTATATTCCTGATTCAAATGCAGTCTTATTATCACCAAAAATGATTCAAACTGATATAATTCTGTTATCCGCGCTGAAACGCATTAGTTCGTTAATTTATTTCACCAGCACTGCAGCAGTTTTACATTATAACCACCAGCATTAAAACTATGCCGTTTATCTTTTTAAAAGATATTTCTTGTTATAAGTACTTTAAAAAGACTATTCTCTATCCGATGAAATTACTTATAATACCTGAATGCACTTTTTTATTTCTGCCTCGTCTACAAGATATCTGTTCTTTTCAAATTCCTTCCTGATCCTCTTCAGGTAGAAATTCTTGTCGGTCAGACGCAGGTGATGTCCCCTTCTGATTAAGGCACGATACAGACTTAAAACCTGGCTATACTGGAAATTCATATCTCACGTCACCCTGAAAAGAAAGCAAATCTCCAATCAAATTATATCTCACGTCACCATAGAAACGTTACACAATTACCAATCAAAATATATCTCACATCACCCTGGCAACAGAGCAAAATTGATCGGAATGGACCATAACTTTCAAAATAGTTTTCAATTTTAAATTTATTTCCCGTCATTCTGCAGTCAATTGGAAATATTTCGCTAGTGTTTAGTAAATTTGGGCTCTTCATCAGATCTAGTGGTCACGTAGACATTTTGGACTTAAATATGCTCCACAAACATAGACAAGCGAGACCAAGCAATACATACAGGGCCTAGGAAGGAGTAATAATTAAGAACAGGCTATATAGCTATAACATCACAGATAAATATAATTATAATTGCCTAATTGCTCGGCAAGGTCAGGACGAGAGAGAGAGAGAGAGAAAAAAACTTCCGTTAAAAAGTCAATGCTTACAATCAAAACTTTAAAAGAAGTCGAAGGCCACCATGACAGTGAACTTTGGCCTTAATAGCAAGAGGTCAAATTGTATTGCATGTTTTACGGCCCAGCGTACAATTTGAGTCGTTTAAGGTAAAAAAAAAAACCAACAACACCAGATTAGAATGGCGTTCACAAGAAGAAAACACATCATCTGTCACGAAACGCCAGGACCGTGGGTTACCGACGACGAGTAAAATGTAAAAGTTAAAAATATAAAATCCACTCGCATCCTAGGATAATTGCAGGGCAAATCTTATTTGATTGTGTAGTTTTAATGCAGGTAATTATCAAAATATAGGCGAAGCAGAAATTGTATAGAATAAGCTTTTCATAGGCGTACCATTAATAAAGGTCGCATGAGTCTGTTTGAAATCGGACCAGTCAGTCATAAAATGCTTCACAGTTAAAGTTTGGCTCGCATGCATGACTAAAAGGGAGAGGTGTTCTTCCTTTCGTGAAAATATATCTGTGGAAGTATGGCCGACATCCCGCAGAACGTTGTGTATGTATAGCAGTAAAGTATACCGTATCTCCATCTACCATGGATTTGCCTAGCCCGAGTTTCCTCTGGCCCTGGCACCATGTCTGGTGTCAGGGCCAGAGGAAACTCGGGCTAGGATTTGCTTGACCGTGCAATTAGCCTTTCATGATCATTTCGCATTAGATAAGCATGCTTTAACCTCCCACTAACGTTTAATTTGTTTGGGTTTTTTAAAATAATTTATTGTCAAGTTAAAGTTTTGAACTTGTCTTTGTATAATGAAATTATTTATTGACAAGAGTCCCAACGGACCTGTATTACCCACATGGTATTTACTGCTTTGATGATTACCTGCATTTCACTTAATCAAAAGAAGTTTGAAAGTAACTTTGAATATATAGGTAAGTATTTGTGTAGAGTTTCTTGGCTGTGATAGCTTAGTCAATAGAGTACTGTCTAACTAATGCTTCACTAGGTGGAGATCTGAAGTGTGTTTTTCATCTTTACAACCCCAATTAGATAGCATGAACTGGGTCATCGGTATGTTGTTAAGTATGGTAGCCACCAGCTGCTACAAGTAGACACTGCCTCAACATGACACTGCCAATTCACAGGATAATTAAACCTAACAAAGAAATAGTTCTGGCACTTTAACATACAGTGCAAAGTTTACCAGATAATAAATATGTCCTTCAATCAGAAATCGTTCATGTCCAATTAAGGAGCCTTCTTTAAAGTCTGTAATATTTTCCTATGAAATTAAAGTTTAGGAACTTCCCTGAGTTGTGGAACTGTGAACAAACTCGCCCCAGGTGTTCTGTTTAAATTGACTAATGACAATATTTCTCCATTACCTTATCGGTAGTAAATCATAATTAACAATCACGTATATTATGTAAATATAATATTTATTATAGAAATCAACAACATGAACACATGCACAGAAGAGTTATTTCTTAATGTTATAGTTCCAATTCAGCACTAAAAAGGTATGTCAGCTGAACATCTCGTGTCAGGCAAGTTTTCTGGAAACTGACTTTCTGTCAAGTGTTGACACTCTCACCCAGTTGTGAAAAGTGTCAAAATGTTGTGTTTTTCATTGGCTTTTTTAATTTGTTTTCTAGTTGTGGTTTTTTTTCATCTGAACAATGATTCTAAACTCTGAACAATTTCTATGCATAAGTTTTTCTCATTGGCCTCACGTATATAAAGTTTACTTTCAAGTTTTTTTATGAGAGCACTCTTTATGTCATTTGATTTATCACATTCTCTGACACTCATTAGAGGTTTCAAATGTGATGGAATGTCATTACACTCAACACCATCAGCATAAACTAGAACTAGACTGTCTTCTTTTCCTTCTTGTAAGAGACAATCCTGTTGTAGAGAGCGATATTCTTTATCATTCAAGGATTGTTTTGATATATACAGAAAGATATAGGTAAATCTTTTTGAAACATCGGCAAATCCAGCAAATTTTCTACTCCCAGAAATAACTTCATCAATCTCCATTGATGCTTTCACAGTGACTCCGGATTGCTCTGGTCCTCCACGCATTTCTAGTGTCTTCAGAAACTCGCAGTATTTCTCAGCATTGTCGAAATCTTCTCCAGTGCACACCATCAGAACATCACCAAATTCTTGAAAATGACTAAGGAGTGCTGAATATTTTGGTTTGGCTTCATTGATGCATTTGATCTTGCAGATATATTTTTCACGTTCCTTCGGTGAAAATAACTGGTTGATAAAGCTGTAAGTCATACCAGTCGGTAAATTTCCTGCAAAAAAATACATACATGTACAGAACAATTTATATAATTAGGACAAACAGTGATCGGATGTAGTAGGAAGGGGCATAACTCCCATTGATAAAAAAAATAATTTCCAATTGTACAAGCATGGCAGACGTGGCACTGACAAGGTTTAGAGATATCTAAATCAGTTGAAAAGCTTACAGTAAACACATAACCTCATGATCAGCCAACACCCCGCAATAAAATCAGAAAATGACATATCCCAATACTTTACTCAGTAATCAAAGGGCCAAAGGCCCTGAGAAACGTCAGGGTCTGAGGTCATATAATAAGAAATTTAAAATTGGATTTTATAGTCAGTTACATTTGTATCAGATGAAATGTCTTAATCTGGTTATTCCTATTCTATATATATTCAAGAAAGCATGTATAACATATTTATCTGCTGACAACTTTCCAATAGCTGAGTATATATATAGTTCTTTCCCCTTTTCTTTAATGCTTGTGGAAGATTATTGATATACTCCTGAATCAGTAAAGCTGCTTGTAAACTTTGAAAAAAATCAACTGAACGACAAATTAGTCTATTAACAGAACATGTTGTACAACCAAAGATAAAATCCAAGATGTACACAGCCTAAGTTTTTTTAAATTTTATTTATACTATAAGATGTTAATTAGGCCTAGCAAACATCTATTTTATGACCCCTAGTAACATATTTTAACTCCGATAGAAAATTGCGGTCGCGTTGTCCGACGAGACATATCTAGTTTTGACATCGACACCAGTACATCAGTCACGGATCATAATCATTAGATTCTTTAATTTTCAAATAAACAAATAATAACCTTATTTAATAAAATCCTCACGAAAAACGGCAATGTAGTTTGTTACAACTTGCCCTCAATTCCTGGTGATATTTCTTGCGTATTCTAGCGACATACAAATGAATATGAAACTGCGAACGGTTGTTGGTTTCGTTACATTAGACATAACCGCCATTTTGGCCGATTAGTGATGAGTCACGTGACAGCTGAAGTTATCTCGTGGAATATTCGGGTGCATTTGACTACGTAAATATGGTTGGTTTTAGGCTTATATGAAATATTCCGGCATATGAACTCAGGATGAACAAATGAGTCTTAAACATGTGGATAGTTTCTCTGTGAATGCATGTAAATTTCCACGACGATCAAACAGATTTTTTTTTTATTGCATATACTGACGAGGAAAATGTTTATATTTATACTCTAAAATAGTCTAGAACACTAAACATTCATATTTCATTTTAAATAATTGCAGTAAACATGGTTTGCATCAGTTAAATCGTGTCAATAATTGCTATCAAAATTGGAACTATATTAGGCTGCGGATATATATCATTTGTATAACAGAAACCGGAAGTTGTTAGCCGGAAACATACCGGTAAGTGTCACTAACAACATTTTCCTACCACGACTATAACGGCAGGAACGGCAGGTGCCAAAGGCATCCTGACGTTAAAAATTACAACCACATATACAGTTGTAAGATGCTGACCAATTGCAATATGAGTTATAAATAATAAATAAATTTGGCTTATTATAAAAAAACAGAATTTATAAAGTGAAATAAAGAAAGTAAGTTGCATAAATAGCTTTTTGTACAAACATCAAACCAATTTTACCAACTCGAGTGGATACAAATTGTTAATTATTTCACTTATTATATACTTTCAAAACTGTCAGTCAATTATCAAATCATATTATTTTAATGGATCAATACACATGTATCATGTTAACACAGAAAACCACACTAGCAACAGTTCACAATTATCTATAATTAGTGACAAAGCAATCTAATTAAAATCTAGATTGTCATTCTCACTACGTTACATAAACATCTAACAACATCCCATAAGGGGTCACGTCGGGATGACCTTTCGAATTAGCCAATCAAATGACTACTTCCAGAATCTTGGAAGTGAATTTTTTGTGCGAATGAGCATGACTAGAGTGCATGGCTTGAATAATGTTTCAAGTCATTTCGTCCCACAAAGCATATACATGTAGCTATACACATGTACATGCTGTGACGATATGGTTTGCTTCGATGACATCAACAAATTGACATTTCGACCAGAAAGTGAAATACACACATCTCATTATCAATGGTCATCAGAACGTGACCCCTTATGGAATGTTGTTAGATGTTCATGTAAACTTAGTGAGAAAGACCATCTGGATTTTTATTAGATTGGTGACAAAGTTAATGTCATTTCCAGTGGCGTAGGAAGTCGTCAAAAAGTGGGGGGGCAAAATTTTTTTTAACCTTAAATTTTACGCACTAAACAAATCGTATGCCATCTCCGCAAAATTAGGCAATAATTATCATATCAACATCCCATGATAATTTTGATAATTTATGTAGTACAAATTAAGTTATTAACACAAATCAGGATATATTATTTATGGCAAAACATGAATCACCAGGCCCGGCCAGGATTTTCGAAAGGGCGGGTGGTCCAGTAATTTAGTAATAATGATTTTTTTTGCTTTTTTTTTCTTTTTTTTTTACGAGGGGTCTGAGGGGCCGCCCAGCGGGTCCAGGGCAGCGCCGTAGGCGCGAGCCGATTTTTTTTCCCTTTTTGCGAGAGGTCTGGGGGCCGCCCAGCGGGTCCCAGGGTGGCGAAGCCCCCCTGTGGATCTGCAATCGAAAGGGGGGCAGTAATTTAGTGATAAAGCGAGCGCCGTAGGCGCGAGCTGAATTTTTTTTTGTATTTCCTCGTACCTGTCGGTAATTAGTATCACTCTATTCACGTTAAAACCGCGCATTCCTATTCATGTTGTGTTTCTGTCTTGTTCTCATTATGAACTCAATTAACTTCACAAATTATCATCAACTTATTGAATCTATGTGATGAAGTTAAGCAAAATTTCGTATTAAGATATAAATATTGACTTACCAGGCTATTGCAGACGACCGACACACAGGTCTGAGGATCAATCGGAACACCTCGCCTCCGTCTGCGAACGTGACGAGGGGTTCCGATTGGTCTGAGGATTGATATACTAGTATAAAAGTCGGAATGTTCCGGATGTACAAGATACAGTTTTTATCGTTGCCTTCAAAAAAAACATTATCGGTTCGAAAATATACAGATATTTATCGAAATGAATATATAAATTCGTGTTTTTTCCCCTTTTTTAGATTTTGGATGTCAAAAAGTGGGGGGGCAAAAAGATATGTTTGCCCCCCCACTGAAAAAAGTGGGGGGGCAATTGCCCCCCCTCATTATGAACTCAATTAACTTCACAAATTATCATCAACTTATTGAATCTATGTGATGAAGTTAAGCAAAATTTCGTATTAAGATATAAATATTGACTTACCAGGCTATTGCAGACGACCGACACACAGGTCTGAGGATCAATCGGAACACCTCGCCTCCGTCTGCGAACGTGACGAGGGGTTCCGATTGGTCTGAGGATTGATATACTAGTATAAAAGTCGGAATGTTCCGGATGTACAAGATACAGTTTTTATCGTTGCCTTCAAAAAAACATTATCGGTTCGAAAATATACAGATATTTATCGAAATGAATATATAAATTCGTGTTTTTTCCCCTTTTTTAGATTTTGGATGTCAAAAAGTGGGGGGGCAAAAAGATATGTTTGCCCCCCCACTGAAAAAAGTGGGGGGGCAATTGCCCCCCCTCCCCCCCCCCGCTTCCTACGCCACTGATTTCTATTTGAAAAATTTGTAGCATGTCATGATCACATTCCATCACAAAACTGATAACAGTTCTCCACCAACAGTACCTGTTTTATTAATTATTAGACCAGCTACAGTCTACTTACCACTATAAAGATGTCCAGCTGTGGAAACATGCTGGTCTGCAGACTCATTTTCCTCATCACTAATTGGAGCAGCATCAATATCCAAGGACAAGCTTTCATCCATGTCACTATATACTGTATCACCCAATAGCTGATAAAGTCACGTTTATATTGGCTTTGTTCATCAATGTAAGAACTAAGGATGTGTCTGTAATACATGGATTTTTTTTTTTTACAATTTTTTTATTTTATTCTGTATGCATCAGCATATAGGATTATAGTATATACATACAAATTATAACATATTTCATTTTACAAGATGGGGAAGAACACAGCCAGCTTAATTAATTCGAAACATTTTATGCATTGAACTGCTTTCAGTTGGAAGTTATGGGCTGATGAATGCCAACTGGACAAAGGCAAATTTAATGAAGTGTGCTAGCACTTCCTGTTGAATTTGCCTTTGTCTAGTTGGCATTCATCGGCCCATAACTTCCAAATGAAAGCAGTTCAATGCTTATATATGCATTTGACAACGATTTTTAAAGACTATATCCAGGAATTTTGCTCCGACAAATGAACAAATTATTATTGTCAAAGGCGGAACAGCCTTTTCAACAGCCATCTTTCGTTATCGCCGACGTGACAATTATTATGTCACTATAATAATGACGTCATAATAAAGATTTGGAAGTAATGGACTTGTAACCTTCAAGTGAGCTTGGTAAAGTTATATAGTGGGGCTGCAGCGTAAATTTAAATATAGCTCAATGCATCTTATCATTATGACGTCATCATGAAAAAGTACATATAAGGATTGAGTAATATAAACCCTCGTTTTGGACAGTAGGGAAAATATGTTCTTTTGATATTTATGATCACAGATAACAAAGAAACTGATGATGTTATATCTGTACTTGTAAACAACAAGACAAACAAAAGCTAAAACATAACATTAGAAAGATATCGATGGCAAATATGAACAATATCTTAACTATCTGAAAGTAATTTTCTCTTAGCTGTAGCATGAATCAAGTATTTTCCATCCATGGATATGGACCCAACAGTCATATTGAATAAAGTGAAATAGCGAGTTGATTAACTTTGCTGTTATTATTATCCTTTATAAGTATACTGTATCAACATCAGGAGGTCAAGCCAATGTTTACAAAATAATGCAGGACTTCTTCAAGATTTAGGAAGATTTATATAGTATAGCTTGCATATGGCATACAAAGTGCTTTCTATTTAGGTTGAATATCGGGAAATATTCCTTCATGCACCATCTACACTGTAGTTGCCACTTGGTATACAACTCTAGATATCTCATGCACACAGCTCTCAGTCCTTGATAAGGACTTATCAAATTCAATCATCATGATCACAGGAATCGGCCATTTGATCAGTGAATATATAATGGATGTTACTATACTGTTATTAATGTTAGTGTTATTGACATGCTCCATCGCAGTCTGCACAACAATGTCAGATAATAAATTGGCAAACTTGTGACCTCTTAAAGGAGTATATTGATCATGATTCACTTGATGATCAGAATCGACTACACTAGCCAAGGGTGTCCAATACAATACTCTAACAGATTATATTGAATAACCTTAACTAGAGAAGTATGAGCATGCATGATCAAGCTAAAAACACAACATTTGAATTACAAATCACCATTACAGTTACTCCGTTAAACCTGCGATGTCATAGACTGAAGAGTTCCAAATCAGTGTGAATGACCGATATGCTGATTAGCAGTCGACTGACAAATGAAATCGCGTATCGTACTTCGATGTGCGATATCTCAGTACTCACGATCAGCCAACCGATTTTGATGCGATTTGCGACATTCTTATTTGGTGGTAATTACATAGAATAACGTATTTGAATATCGTTTTTCATTCTGGGTACACTTCAATATAGACAACCAATCCAACAATTACTTCATACAATCCCTGTATGAATTAGCTTGCTCATATTCTCTATTATATATTATATATTAGTGGCCATAGTTTTCATATAATCTTATCAACTTTTTTATAGATATATCACATGTGAACTTTGACCCCTATCTCCCGAGTTGCAAACTTATTAGTGTTATCACTGATTAATCTATGTATGCCTAAAATATACACTACCAGAGCAAGGGAACATGTACATGTAGACCTATATACATTTTTGTATATACACATATGCATGTATACACGTAGTACATGTAGCATACATGTAAGACAACCTGTGTGCAATCTCTAACAGTCTTGACATGGACAGGTCACAAAATTGTTTTAGAGTCTATTAAATTCCTATTGTGATATATCATACTTTACATAAACTGTCTTAATTAACACCATCATGTAATACATTTATAACACATAACAGTATCTTCTTGTTTCCAACAGGTATACATGTAACTAGTAAAGTTTTCATGAATAATAATGCAATTAAAGATATTTATACAAGAGGACCTCATTGGAAATAAGCTACAGCTATATTTAGACTTGTACATATATGGGATAAAGAACCCCATGTAAATTTAAAGCCACTACAAAGCATGTGCCAATAAATTTGCATTGCATTAAAAATCTGATACCAAAAATATACTAAAATAAATGTATATTTGTGTAAACAGTTTGAATGTTGAGTAAATATATTATATGCAACCATTATAGTATGACCATGTTTTTAACCGAATAAATATTATTAGATTTTTAGAGGTCCGGGATCCCTTGTAGTTTGGTTTGTAAATTTATAAAATAATACTCTATTATATGATTATCTCCCTTTAGTTTTAAACCGAGAACTAGAATCAGAAATAGGACCTTTCCTACAGGGACCAAACTTACGAAGCTCAAGTTTATTCGTAATTTGACAATTCCAGAAACAGGGACCACTCTAATAGCAAGAGGGCGATGATCTGATGAGCATATGATTGACAGCTGCATGTACATTTACCACGCCTAATAAACGCACGCATTTATATAAGAAGGTCAGGGGTACTTTGATGTAGTTTGTCCTACTATCAATCACTGTAACTGTTTAAGATCACCTTATCTAACTGGTTAACACAGAAGGAAGTACAAAATGCTACGAACCTGCCAGTGCCTTTCGATCACGAGCCTATCGTGTGTTTCTTGAATTGTTTACATTATGTCTGGTGATATTAATTACAGCCCTGGAAATCAATATACCGCCAGGGAGAGGCCGGTTTTCGCTCCATGTCGTACGCACTTTTCTTCAACCCCAACACTACGCACGCCTTCTCACTACTCACCCAATTTTCATACTCACACTAGTCTCACTACACACCCTCTCACCTCTCACAAATTCTTACTGCAAACTCTGTCGATCACCTGTACCCACATCATCTCATTATCACACCTGCTACATGTATTATATCCTCTCACTACACACTCTCTATCCACATCCTCTCACTCCCTTCACTCCCATATAGTACTCACACTCTCTGTCTACCCATATACCCTCTCACTACTCACACCCTCTGTCTACCCATATACCCTCTCACTACTCACACCCTCTGTCTACCCATATACCCTCTCACTACTCATACCCTCTGTCTACCCATATACCCTCTCACTACTCACACTCTCTGTCTACCCATATACCCTCTCACTACTCACACCCTCTGTCTACCCATATACCCTCTCACTACTCACACCCTCTGTCTACCCATATAACCTCTCACTACTCACACCCACTATCTACCCATATACCCTCTCACTACTCACACCCTCTATCTACCACTATACCCTCTCACTACTCACACTCTCTGTCTACCCATATACCCTCTCACTACTCACACCCTCTGTCTACCCATATACCCTCTCACTACTCACACCCTCTGTCTACCCATATACCCTCTCACTACTCACACTCTCTGTCTACCCATATACCCTCTCACTACTCACTCCCTCTATCTACCCATATACCCTCTCACTACTCACACCCTTTGTCTACCCATATACCCTCTCACTACTCACACCCTCTGTCTACCCATATACCCTCTCACTACTCACACCCTCTGTCTACCCATATAACCTCTCACTACTCACACCCTCTGTCTACCCATATACCCTCTCACTACTCACACCCTCTGTCTACCCATATACCCTCTCACTACTCACACCCTTTGTCTACCCATATACCCTCTCACTACTCACACCCTTTGTCTACCCATATACCCTCTCACTACTCACACTCTCTATCTACCCATATACCCTCTCACTACTCACACTCTCTGTCTACCCATATACCCTCTCACTACTCACACTCTCTGTCTACCCATATACCCTCTCATTACTCACACCCACTATCTACCCATATACCCTCTCACTACTCACATCCTCTGTCTACCATATACCCTCTCACTACTCACACTCTCTGTCTACCCATATACCCTCTCACTACTCACACCCTCTGTCTACCCATATACCCTCTCACTACTCACACCCTCTGTCTACCCATATAACCTCTCACTACTCACACCCTCTGTCTACCCATATACCCTCTCACTACTCACATCCTCTGTCTACCCATATAACCTCTCACTACTCACACTCTCTGTCTACCCATATAACCTCTCACTACTCACACCCTCTGTCTACCCATATACCCTCTCACTACTCACACTCTCTGTCTACCCATATACCCTCTCACTACTCACACCCCTATCTACCCATATACCCTCACTACTCACACCCACTGTCTACCCATATACCCTCTCACTACTCACACTCTCTGTCTACCCATATACCCTCTCTCTACTCACACTCTCTGTCTACCCATATACCCTCTCACTACTCACACTCTCTATCTACCCATATACCCTCTCACTACTCACACCCACTATCTACCCATATACCCTCTCACTACTCACACACTCTGTCTACCCATATACCCTCTCTCTACTCACACCCTCTGTCTACCCATATACCCTCTCTCTACTCACACCCTCTGTCTACCCATATACCCTCTCTCTACTCACACTCTCTGTCTACCCATATACCCTCTCACTACTCACGCTCTCTGTCTACCCATATACCCTCTCACTACTCACACTCTCTGTCTACCCATATACCCTCTCACTACTCACACTCTCTGTCTACCCATATACCCTCTCACTACTCACACTCTCTGTCTACCCATATACCCTCTCACTACTCACACCGACTATCTACCCATGTACCCTCTCACTACTCACACACTCTGTCTACCCATATACCCTCTCACTACTCACACTCTCTGTCTACCCATATACCCTCTCACTACTCACACCCACTGTCTACCCATATACCCTCACTACTCACACCCACTGTCTACCCATATACCCTCTCACTACTCACACCCTCTGTCTACCCATATACCCTCTCACTACTCACACTCTCTGTCTACCCATATACCCTCTCACTACTCATAGTCTCTGTCTACCCATATACCCTCTCACTACTCACACTCTCTATCTACCCATATACCTCTCACTACTCACACCCTTTGTCTACCCATATACCCTCTCACTACTCACACTCTCTATCTACCCATATACCCTCTCACTACTCACACCCTTTGTCTACCCATATACCCTCTCACTACTCACACCCACTATCTACCCATATACCCTCTCACTACTCACACTCTCTGTCTACCCATATACCCTCTCACTACTCATACTCTCTGTCTACCCATATACCCTCTCACTACTCACACTCTCTATCTACCCATATACCCTCTCACTACTCACACCCTCTGTCTACCCATATACCCTCTCACTACTCACACTCTCTATCTACCCATATACCCTCTCACTACTCACACCCTCTGTCTACCCATATACCCTCTCACTACTCACACCCACTATCTACCCATATACCCTCTCACTACTCACACCCACTATCTACCCATATACCCTCTCACTACTCACACTCTCTGTCTACCCATATACCCTCTCACTACTCACACCCTCTGTCTACCCATATACCCTCTCACTACTCACACTCTCTATCTACCCATATACCCTCTCACTACTCACACCCTCTGTCTACCCATATAACCTCTCACTACTCACACCCACTATCTACCCATATACCCTCTCACTACTCATACTCTCTGTCTACCACTATACCCTCTCACTACTCACACTCTCTATCTACCCATATACCCTCTCACTACTCACACTCTCTGTCTACCCATATACCCTCTCACTACTCACACTCTCTGTCTACCCATATACCCTCTCATTACTCACACCCACTATCTACCCATATACCCTCTCACTACTCACATCCTCTGTCTACCATATACCCTCTCACTACTCACACTCTCTGTCTACCCATATACCCTCTCACTACTCACACCCTCTGTCTACCCATATACCCTCTCACTACTCACACCCTCTGTCTACCCATATAACCTCTCACTACTCACACCCTCTGTCTACCCATATACCCTCTCACTACTCACATCCTCTGTCTACCCATATAACCTCTCACTACTCACACTCTCTGTCTACCCATATAACCTCTCACTACTCACACCCTCTGTCTACCCATATACCCTCTCACTACTCACACTCTCTGTCTACCCATATACCCTCTCACTACTCACACCCACTATCTACCCATATACCCTCACTACTCACACCCACTGTCTACCCATATACCCTCTCACTACTCACACTCTCTGTCTACCCATATACCCTCTCTCTACTCACACTCTCTGTCTACCCATATACCCTCTCACTACTCACACTCTCTATCTACCCATATACCCTCTCACTACTCACACCCACTATCTACCCATATACCCTCTCACTACTCACACACTCTGTCTACCCATATACCCTCTCTCTACTCACACCCTCTGTCTACCCATATACCCTCTCTCTACTCACACCCTCTGTCTACCCATATACCCTCTCTCTACTCACACTCTCTGTCTACCCATATACCCTCTCACTACTCACGCTCTCTGTCTACCCATATACCCTCTCACTACTCACACTCTCTGTCTACCCATATACCCTCTCACTACTCACGCTCTCTGTCTACCCATATACCCTCTCACTACTCACACTCTCTGTCTACCCATATACCCTCTCACTACTCACACCGACTATCTACCCATGTACCCTCTCACTACTCACACACTCTGTCTACCCATATACCCTCTCACTACTCACACTCTCTGTCTACCCATATACCCTCTCACTACTCACACCCACTGTCTACCCATATACCCTCACTACTCACACCCACTGTCTACCCATATACCCTCTCACTACTCACACCCTCTGTCTACCCATATACCCTCTCACTACTCACACTCTCTGTCTACCCATATACCCTCTCACTACTCATAGTCTCTGTCTACCCATATACCCTCTCACTACTCACACTCTCTATCTACCCATATACCCTCTCACTACTCACACCCTTTGTCTACCCATATACCCTCTCACTACTCACACTCTCTATCTACCCATATACCCTCTCACTACTCACACCCTTTGTCTACCCATATACCCTCTCACTACTCACACCCACTATCTACCCATATACCCTCTCACTACTCACACTCTCTGTCTACCCATATACCCTCTCACTACTCATACTCTCTGTCTACCCATATACCCTCTCACTACTCACACTCTCTATCTACCCATATACCCTCTCACTACTCACACCCTCTGTCTACCCATATACCCTCTCACTACTCACACTCTCTATCTACCCATATACCCTCTCACTACTCACACCCTCTGTCTACCCATATAACCTCTCACTACTCACACCCACTATCTACCCATATACCCTCTCACTACTCACACCCACTATCTACCCATATACCCTCTCACTACTCACACTCTCTGTCTACCCATATACCCTCTCACTACTCATACTCTCTGTCTACCCATATACCCTCTCACTACTCACACTCTCTATCTACCCATATACCCTCTCACTACTCACACCCTCTGTCTACCCATATAACCTCTCACTACTCACACCCACTATCTACCCATATACCCTCTCACTACTCATACTCTCTGTCTACCACTATACCCTCTCACTACTCACACTCTCTATCTACCCATATACCCTCTCACTACTCACACTCTCTGTCTACCCATATACCCTCTCACTACTCATACTCTCTGTCTACCCATATACCCTCTCATTACTCACACCCTCTGTCTACCCATATACCCTCTCACTACTCACACTCTCTATCTACCCATATACCCTCTCACTACTCACACTCTCTGTCTACCCATATACCCTCTCACTACTCATACTCTCTGTCTACCCATATACCCTCTCACTACTCACACCCTCTGTCTACCCATTTACCCTCTCACTACTCACACCCTCTGTCTACCCATATACCCTCTCACTACTCACACTCTCTATCTACCCATACACCCTCTCACTACTCACATCCTCTGTCTACCCATTTACCCTCTCACTACTCACACCCTCTGTCTACCCATATACCCTCTCACTACTCACACTCTCTATCTACCCATATACCCTCTCACTACTCACACCCTCTGTCTACCCATTTACCCTCTCACTACTCACACCCTCTGTCTACCCATATACCCTCTCACTACTCACACTCTCTATCTACCCATATACCCTCTCACTACTCACACTCTCTGTCTACCCATATACCCTCTCACAACTCACATCCTCTGTCTACCATATACCCTCTCACTACTCACACTCTCTGTCTACCCATATACCATCTCACTACTCACACTCTCTGTCTACCCATATACCCTCTCACAACTCACATCCTCTGTCTACCATATACCCTCTCACTACTCACACTCTCTATCTACCCATATACCCTCTCACTACTCATACTCTCTGTCTACCCATATACCCTCACTACTCACACCCACTGTCTACCCATATACCCTCTCACTACTCACACTCTCTGTCTACCCATATACCCTCTCACTACTCACACTCTCTGTCTACCCATATACCCTCTCACTACTCACACTCTCTGTCTACCCATATACCCTCTCACTACTCACACCCACTATCTACCCATATACCCTCACTACTCACACCCACTGTCTACCCATATACCCTCTCACTACTCACACTCTCTGTCTACCCATATACCCTCTCACTACTCACACCCTCTGTCTACCCATATACCCTCTCACTACTCACACCCACTATCTACCCATATACCCTCACTACTCACACCCACTGTCTACCCATATACCCTCTCACTACTCACACCCTCTGTCTACCCATATACCCTCTCACTACTCACACTCTTTATCTACCCATATACCCTCTCACTACTCACATCCTCTGTCTACCCATACACCCTCTCACTACTCACACTCTCTGTCTACCCATATACCCTCTCACTACTCACATCCTCTGTCTACCCATATACCCTCTCACTACTCACACCCTCTGTCTACCCATATAACCTCTCACTACTCACACCCACTATCTACCCATTTACCCTCTCACTACTCACACCCACTATCTACCCATTTACCCTCTCACTACTCATACCCTCTGTCTACCCATATACCCTCTCACTACTCACACTCTCTGTCTACCCATATACCCTCTCACTACTCATACCCTCTGTCTACCCATATACCCTCTCACTACTCATACCCTCTGTCTACCCATATACCCTCTCACTACTCACACACTCTGTCTACCCATATACCCTCTCACTACTCACACTCTCTGTCTACCCATATACCCTCTCACTACTCACACTCTCTGTCTACCCATATACCCTCTCACTACTCACACTCTCTGTCTACCCATATACCCTCTCACTACTCACACCCACTATCTACCCATATACCCTCTCACTACTCACACTCTCTGTCTACCCATATACCCTCTCACTACTCACACTCTCTGTCTACCCATATACCCTCTCACTACTCACACTCTCTGTCTACCCATATACCCTCTCACTACTCACACTCTCTGTCTACCCATGTACCCTCTCACTACTCACACCCACTATCTACCCATATACCCTCTCACTACTCACATCCTCTGTCTACCATATACCCTCTCACTACTCACACTCTCTGTCTACCCATATACCCTCTCACTACTCACACCCTCTGTCTACCCATATACCCTCTCACTACTCACACTCTCTGTCTACCCATATACCCTCTCACTACTCATACCTTCTGCCTACCATATACCCTCTCACTACTCACACCCTCTGTCTACCCATATACCCTCTCACTACTCACACTCTCTATCTACCCATATACCCTCTCACTACTCACACCCACTATCTACCCATATACCCTCTCACTACTCACACCCTCTGTCTACCCATATACCCTCTCACTACTCACACCCACTATCTACCTATATACCCTCTCACTACTCACACTCTCTGTCTACCCATATACCCTCTCACTACTCACACTCTCTGTCTACCCATATACCCTCTCACTACTCACACTCTCTGTCTACCCATATACCCTCTCACTACTCACACTCTCTGTCTACCCATGTACCCTCTCACTACTCACACCCACTATCTACCCATATACCCTCTCACTACTCACATCCTCTGTCTACCATATACCCTCTCACTACTCACACTCTCTGTCTACCCATATACCCTCTCACTACTCACACCCTCTGTCTACCCATATACCCTCTCACTACTCACACTCTCTGTCTACCCATATACCCTCTCACTACTCATACCTTCTGCCTACCATATACCCTCTCACTACTCACACCCTCTGTCTACCCATATACCCTCTCACTACTCACACTCTCTATCTACCCATATACCCTCTCACTACTCACACCCACTATCTACCCATATACCCTCTCACTACTCACACCCTCTGTCTACCCATATACCCTCTCACTACTCACACCCACTATCTACCTATATACCCTCTCACTACTCACACTCTCTGTCTACCCATATACCCTCTCACTACTCACACCCACTATCTACCCATATACCCTCTCACTACTCACACCCTCTGTCTACCCATATACCCTCTCACTAATCACACCCACTATCTACCCATATACCCTCACTACTCACAACCTCTGCCTACCCATATACACTGTACCCTCTCACTACTCACACCCTCTGTCTACCCATATACCCTCTCACTACTGACATCCTGTCTACCCATATACCCTCTTACTACTCTCATCCTATATCTACCCATGTATATCCTCTCACTACTGACTGTTAAAATCAACTCACTACGCTCATCCTCCCACAACTCAAACCATCCCTCTATCATTTCCCTCTCTTTATCCATGCCCTCTCAACATTCTATCTCAATATCATAGCCCACGCCTTCTCTTCTCTTTACCATCGTACCCGTATAATGTACTACCCACGTTTTTCTACTATCCACACCCTCTCACTACTCACACTCTTGTAAATACGCCCTACTCTGATCCGCTTACTTAAACTCTTAAATCACACACCCATATCTTATACCACCTACCCTCTCACTACTGAAATATTCTCCACCTGTGCACGCTTTCTTCACACAACACTCATTGATAACCCGCATATTACACAGATAGTAGTTTTGCTACAGTACTTATTTTATTTTATTTTTAACACATTTTAAGTGTTTGCAAAATAAATCGGCACCTCGCGGATCGGAGTTGTCTGCCCGAGCCGTGTCCTAGGTCACTGAATTTCTCTTTTGCGGATTTTATGACACCGTATTACGCACATCTCGTTAAAACGAGATTTCACCTGCGTTTTGTTTAGACATGGCGGCCACTGAATGACAATTCCAGGCAGACGCCTACTTATTGTGTTTTATCGAAATACTCAGTTGTCATGGATCCCAGTTATCTATCAGAAGCGGCCAATGGTTTGTATCTTACTGATTTGCAATGATTTTAGCAGGAAGATTCTCCTTCTACCTTAAATGAGCGTGAATCTACCATTTGTGTTTTAAGTTGCACAAACATGTTTTTGCAAGTTTGTCCTGCTCGCGGCAGAGAAATTTGTGAATATTGTAAATATCAAAAAAACAACTTTATGTATCATATGGAACATATCAGTGTAATGTATGCTGCAGTTTATACTCCTTGTTTTCATGATGGATTGTTTATGCTGGGGAAGCTTGTCGAAATATTTACAGATTAATTAAATCCTGTTCACGGTCCGTTGTTCATATAGGCTACTGTACATATACAGTACGGACCATTTATCAACACATTTCATTCATTGTCATTGCTATATTTATAACAACTGTATTAGCAATTTTCTGCAAAAATACTCTTGTGAAGAACAGGAGAACACATTCCTGCCGACTAGTACACCCCGTCAGGAATGTGAACTGACATATATATACCGACGCCGGCCCACTCCTTTTGCACTCTGTATCATTTGCACAGGAGAAAATAATTTACGAAGTAAATAGTTATTCTGATGAATTTATTAATAGTTGCAAATGACACAACAAAGATAATTTCACATTCTAATGATCATTATATTATTATGTGATTTAATTATACACATTTTATTCCCCACAAAAGTACACTTAATTGTTTGTTTCATTCACATATTAAATCCAAAGTTTCTTGACATGACGGTCATGATCTAAACTAGAATACTGCTTTTCCCACACCCCTATTCAGAGTGAGTGATATAGGGCAGATTTTGTTTGTTTACTTGGTTTATCGCCTGTACGTGAAGCAAGCCAATTGTAAGGTCATTTTGATGCAGGGTCTGAAATTGTAGTACATTTAGTTGATGACTATATGATACCTTTTGCATGCCATCCAGAGATTTAGAGTAAATATAAAGTGTCATGCCCAAGGACACAACTTCAGCACAGACCGGCCCATTTCTCAGCTTCCCCAGAAACATGTATATAAAGACACTTGCACCTCATGATCAGATCTTCACCTCAGGTTATGTGATCAGTGCTCTATAACCAACTGAGCTATTGTGGCCCCTCTCCTGAAGAGTTGGCCTGCTATATCGGACTATGAAAGTCAGCATTTATCTCTGTTTGTGCATAACATTTTACACCCCAGCCCCAGGTCCTTTAATGCAACTTGCATCTCTGCATTGCACACCCATTCAGATTGGGGCTGATAGTGAGGTATAAATATTTTCTAGCGACTCGCCAAAATCTGGTTGTCTTCTAAGTGAACACCTCATGATCAGTAAATTTGTAGACTGCACCAGTAATAGCAACTATAATTATATAATGCATGGTCCTATAATATAACCTTACCATTGGTCGCAATAAAAGGATGGTATATATCACTGTTTCTACCACAATACACTGTGTTATTCCACTCTCAGGCCATTGTATAAATGACTCGACTGTTGGATAAATATGTGTTATATACCACTAATGGTATATGACGTTCCGGTCTTTTGATTGGTCAATAATTCGAACTATGACCCGAGCTGCAATTGTTATTGACGTCATCAATAATCGAATGACGTCACATCATCGGGTCCCGGCCGTTACCTGTACACCTTATTTGTATACGCGAAATAAGACTTGGTAACGTTTCCCCTCGATTCTAGCCAATATCATTGTGGTAGAAACAGGCCACACGACTTGTGATTTTTAGATATATATATAGCTTGTGTCTTTTGTAACTTTTAAAAAATAACTTACTCGTGTGAAATAAATTCCATATCCAACAATCACTCATTGTGTAACCTCTTTATATATATATATCATTAAACAATCCCACAGTGATGACATTATGGACATTGATGCTGAATTACTGATAAACCACATAGTGAGCTTAGACTTTAGTAACATGTTTTCTGAACTTTTCTCACTTGTATGTGTCAACATCTTTCGAATTTCCAATATTTGATATAATGTAACTTGACACAGCATTGTGAGACATTGACACCAACTATGAATAAGTTGAAACATGAAGAAATGGATATCTCCAATTTTTCATTTTTTAACCAGTATCTGTATACCTTGCTGCTACATGCAGAGTTGGCATTTAGAGTATATATATACATTAAGATATATGCATTGGTATTGACAGAGAGCCCTAGAGTAAGTCAGCTGGCCAGTCAGTTGAATGAACTGAAGATTGACCTCTATAACTTTGAGGATCCCCACTACGAGGACGGCAAATATGTCCTGACAAGTCCTAGGTCACTGGAGGCATGTGCAAAGCTGGGCGTCAAGGTTAGTATATAGAGTATTTGACTAAATGATTTTGTATCTGTAATGTTCCTCTCTGTTTGGTGATTATGTGTTTGTGAGACTCTTTTGGAAGTTACATAAAAGTTGACCTGTTGTATAGGAGTAGTGTGACCTGCAGTGTATGAAAGTATATATGAAAATTCCTTAGACAATTTGTCTACAGAAAAATGAAATCCCATAGCTCAAGTCGTTTTTCCATAGACCAATTTTGTAAACATATTGTTGAAAGCTCTGATTTCATATGATCATTTGTCAGAAAATATAGGAATGTTGTTTACATCAATTGTAATGTATGTCAGGACTCAAATTTTCATAGCCAATCGGGCCATTTATAACACTTAGAAATTTTACATAGACTGACCAGGTTTTCTATAGCCTCAGGCCATCGGACCATCAAACACTGGACCTGTAAGTCATACTAGTATTACACTATATGAATTGTATCTGTCCCTGTGTAAGTGATCTGTCACATGTCTGTGTTGGTGACACTGGTACAGCAAGTTGACCTGTGAGTCATACTAAGAGACTTTATTAAATTGTGTTTGTCCCTAGCTTTCTATGTGATAATATCTGTGTGTTTGTAACACTGTTTTTGGATGTTACAGCCAGTCGACCTGTTGTACAAGCCACTGGCAGAATTCCAAGAGGAATTACTTCCTCAAGATGTTCCTCTCCGCACAATCTACAACATCTACGATGACCACGAACAACAACGACAACGTGAGTTATTACATTGAGATCAACATGTCACTACAGTAGTTACGAAAAATCAGCTGTGTCCACATGAGACTGAGTAAGATAGATTATACTGAAGTGATACAAACTGTTGACTGAAGCACTTTCTGATTTAGAGAGAAATTTGCTTTTAAAAATCCAGTCTGAAACTCTGCAACAGTTGCTACAATTTATACAAGGTATTCCATTAAGATATTCAGAATAGTATCCAATCAGAAAGCAGATTCAGTTATATCAACATATTTAAAAGTTTATAGCAGATGACAATGATAAATCAGTGTGCAAAAAGATAAGAATTGATGGAGAACAATTCTGACATTTCAGTGATTGGTTTCTTGTTTATTTGTTGACGTTTTCACTCATGTGTGCTGTTGTAGTAAAGCTGAAAACGGCTCGTGATGAAAGGAACAAACTGAAGGACCAGGAGAATCAAGTCCGCAACAGAAATAAAAAACTTAACTCTGGGAACAAATACTCTGGCCTGGCTAAAAAGTCCCTGAGAAAATCTAGATTGTTCAAATCTAATTCTGGTAAGAAACACTAAACTGATTCCTGTGAATCACTTAGATTTTGTGATACTTTTTTTTCGCAAACTGACTTTTTCAGATGTAATTGTGAATACATGATTTTGTGAACGCTCATCTAAAAATGACTTTAAATTTGGGAATGATGAATTGTTGGGGTCATGGACCCCACAAGACTTATATTGATAATCTAGAAATCTTGAAATCTAGATTGTTCAAATCTAATTCTGGTAAGAAACACTAAACTGATTCCTGTGAATCACTTAGATTTTGTGATACTTTTTTTTCGCCCCCCCCCCCCCCCCCCCCCCTTCCAAGGTGTTATTCACATCATAAATAATCACAAAGGATTTAAATTCACGATTGACCCTCACTCCCATATGAATGCAAAAATAAATCCTACACGAAAAATGACTGATTTAAAAATAAAATTATGACTCTAATTTCTTATTACAATGAACAAAGCAATTCTCATATATCATGAGTACCAATACAATCAGGTCCATGGTAAATTCTCATACAGTCAGTTCCAAGGAAAAGTATATTCCTAATGTACTACTGTAGCAGTCATTTAAAGGGAAATGTACAACAACCAGGAACTAGATTAATGACTTCTCTTGCTATAAGTGGTTAGGCTCTTCACTAGTAACACATTCAACAAATTAAGGTGAACAGGGTTCAGATCCCAATTTGATGTGATAATGCTCAGGGTCACCTGCTTAACTAAGTGCCCTGGTTTGCTCCCACTACATAACCCCTCTCACATTCAACCAGACTAACAAGCATGATAAATATAAGCTGATATAATCTGTTTCACAATTGTTATAAAATAAAATTTATGATAATTATATTTTTTGTATAATTTATAAGATGAGGACCTGAGCCAGGTGAGAGGAAGCATTCAGCGTCAGAGGACAGCCTGGGCCACGTCTGTGGGGCATAAACGTGTCTCTGACACAGACATCAACAAAAGGTATATCGCTAGGTATCAGTATTTCAAACATAAAACTGTTATCGTTTATGAAAGATAAATTTATCAGCACAAGATATCTAGCGATTAGCATTTAAAGCTAGCTGATGAACTCTAACAGAAAGATTTTTATGACTATAAGGTAACCAGTTACATGTAAAATGTTTTGATTGACAAAACCTTTCTTCTCAATTGAAAATTCATTCAAATTTTTTACATCATAATTGGAAAAGTAATAACATGTGGAAAGGAACTTCAAAGTATTTTTAAAGGTTGAACACTCAACTACAGACTATGTGCACTGTAATAGTTGCTTAGAGACATTACATGTATCTGAATCATTTTGAAATATCTTTTTTGTTCAAAATATTTATATTTATGTGATTCCTGAATTTTGTTATCAAAAGTGGCTTTCACCATTCCAATCGTTTGATTTATAAAAACATATTTAAGGTTGTTGTACTGGTAGTTGTTTTTTAATTTTTACTTTGATAAAAAAAACAATTAAATATAGCAATGATTTTACATTGATATTTTCATATAACAGTAAATAATTTAAGTGGTAATTTCATTTCATTGTTTTTCGTGCTTGAAGCATTCCCCAAAATTATGATTGTGCCAATTGTAGTTAATTTACATTGGTTTCTATGGTAATCATTGTTGGTGCACCAAAGTAAGTTGGTTGAGTGTGTCAAATTAAGAATGTTTACAATATTAATGCTGATACCTTACATACACTTTCTCAGAGCCAATGAACTACATGAGGAAAGTCTTAAGTTACGGAATGAATTGTTGTCAAAGAAAGACAGAATAAGACCCAGACCAGTCACCTGAGACGAAGTCTCAGTTGACCTATTGCAATCGCCTTTTGTCCGGCGTCGTGCGTCGTGCGTCGTAAACAATTTACATTTTCAACTTCTTCTTAAAAACTGCTGAACCAAATTCAATGAAATTTTACAGGAAGCTTTCATGGCTGAGGGTGAACCAAAATTGTGAATTATATGGTCCCCACCCCCCAGGAGCCTGAGGGGCAGGGCCAAAAAGGGTCAAATTGACTAAAACTTCAAAAATCTTCTTCTCTACTCTCAGATAAGGTGGAATCAAACACTCTTCATAGATGAAAGGGTCTTAAGGTGCTTTACCACAATTGTGAATTTCATGACCCTGGGGTCTCATGTTTGCCCCTGGGGAGGGGGTAAACTTTACTATAGTTTATATAAGGAAATCACATTTTTGACTATTATTTGTTGGATTTGTATTGGAATTCATTCTAACTTGTATCACATTATCAGCATGGGATGACACTTTGATGGTATGTACATGTTGGCCCTAGTTGACCCCCAGGGGCTGGTGGGCGGGGCCAAAAAGGGTAAAATTGACAAAAATTTCAAAAATCTTCTTCTCTACTCTCAGATATGGTAGAATCAAATACTCTTCATAGATGGAAGGGTCTTAAGGTGCTTTACCAAAATTGTGAATTTCATGACCCTGGGGTCTCACGTTTACCCCTGGGGAGGGGGTAAACTTTACTATAGTTTATATAGGGAAATCACATTTTTGACTATTATTTGTTGGATTTGTATTGGAATTCATTCTAACTTGTATCACATTATCAGCATGGGATGACACTTTGATGGTATGTACATGTTGGCCCTAGTTGACCCCCAGGGGCTGGTGGGCGGGGCCAAAAAGGGTAAAATTGACAAAAATTTCAAAAATCTTCTTCTCTACTCTCAGATATGGTAGAATCAAATACTCTTCATAGATGGAAGGGTCTTAAGGTGCTTTACCAAAATTGTGAATTTCATGACCCTGGGGTCTCACGTTTGCCCCTGGGGAGGGGGTAAACTTTACTATAGTTTATATAGGGAAATCACATTTTTGACTATTATTTGTTGGATTTGTATTGGAATTCATTCTAACTTGGTTCAAATTATCAGCATGGGATGACACTTTGATGGTATGTACATGTTGGCCCTAGTTGAACCCCAGGGGCTGGTGGGCGGGGCCAAAAAGGGTCAAATTGACAAAAATTTCAAAAATCTTTTTCTCTACTCTTAGATATGGTAGAATCAAATACTCTTCATAGATGGAAGGATCTTAAGGTGCTTTACCAAAATTGTGAATTTCATGACCCTGGAGTCTCACGTTTGCCCCTGGGGAGGGGGTAAACTTTACTATAGTTTATATAGGGAAATCACATTTTTGACTATTATTTGTTGAATTTTTATTGGAATTCATTCTAACTTCGTTAACATTATCAGCTTGGGATGACAGTTTGATGGTATGTACATGTTGGCCCTGACTGACCCCCAGGGGCTGATGGGCGGGGCCAAAAAGGGTCAAATTAACAGAAATTTTAAAAATCTTCTTCTTACAGCCCAAATAAGGTAGAATTAAATACTCTTAACAGATTGAAGGGTCTTAAGGTGCTTTACCATAATTGTGAATTTCCTAGCCCTGGGGTCTCGCGTTTGCCCCATGGGAGGGGATAAACTTTACTATAGTTATAGGGAAATCACATTTTTGACTATCATTTGTTTTATTTGTTTTGAAATGCATTCTTTCATTCAAATTTACTGAAATATTTCAAAAATCAGGTGACCGTTAAGGCCCATGGGCCTCTTGTTATGAATATAAGGTAACCAGTTACATGTAAAATGTTTTGATTGACAAAACCTTTCTTCTCAATTGAAAATTCATTCAAATTTTTTACATCATAATTGGAAAAGTAATAACATGTGGAAAGGAACTTCAAAGTATTTTTAAAGGTTGAACACTCAACTACAGACTATGTGCACTGTAATAGTTGCTTAGAGACATTACATGTATCTGAATCATTTTGAAATATCTTTTTTGTTCAAAATATTTATATTTATGTGATTCCTGAATTTTGTTATCAAAAGTGGCTTTCACCATTCCAATCGTTTGATTTATAAAAACATATTTAAGGTTGTTGTACTGGTAGTTGTTTTTTAATTTTTACTTTGATAAAAAAAACAATTAAATATAGCAATGATTTTACATTGATATTTTCATATAACAGTAAATAATTTAAGTGGTAATTTCATTTCATTGTTTTTCGTGCTTGAAGCATTCCCCAAAATTATGATTGTGCCAATTGTAGTTAATTTACATTGGTTTCTATGGTAATCATTGTTGGTGCACCAAAGTAAGTTGGTTGAGTGTGTCAAATTAAGAATGTTTACAATATTAATGCTGATACCTTACATACACTTTCTCAGAGCCAATGAACTACATGAGGAAAGTCTTAAGTTACGGAATGAATTGTTGTCAAAGAAAGACAGAATAAGACCCAGACCAAAATCAGCACAAAGGTACATCTTATACATTTTCAGTCACAACCAACAGTTTTATATTTTTGAATTAATTGTGTGACATAATTAATGCATACATTAATCATATACAGATTTATGTATATGGCAAGCTAATAAACTTAATTACAAATAGTTATATGTAATATTTGAAATGTTTTATTTTTCATTGATTCCCAAAACTAATATCAACAGATATTTTCATTGAAGTTATCATGTTGACTTTTCTAACTGCTTTCAGTGGAAGGATTAAAAGAAAGGGAACTGGAAGGTCATCTGTAGCTAGGTCAAGGTCGCGCAGTACATCTAACTTGTCATTGAACAGCTCCAGTGGGTCTTGTCTCCTTAATAAATCTTCCGTTAAGGATGCTCGCCCCATCTCTAACCCCTCCCTGAGAAAAACTCTCAGTTCCTCGTCTGTGGACCTTCGTTCCACCTGTATAACTCCCAGGGTAAGTAATGTATCTCTTAAAAGATGTTGCACATACTTTTGAAAAAATACCTTTTAAATCTTTTTTTGTTGTGATTGTCTACAAAACCTAGATTTTGATAGGCTTTTCTATTTTGATATTTTGAAACAGTATTCAGAGTTGAGTTGTCATTTAAAGTGTTCTCAAAGTAAATAGCTTGCTTAAGGCAATGCTCTCTAAAACATAAAACTAGGAATGTCCTAATTGGAATACCAATAAATACTTGAGTTGAATGCTTTTCTTTTCAAAAATATTTGAAATATGTTAAAAATGATCTGCAGCTATTTCAGTTTTAATATTTTTACTGGTACTCAAACTTATTATCTTCCACAGTAGAATATCATTAAAACTATTTTGATAAAACTAATATAATTTGTAGATATTAATTGATCACCTAATCAGAGATGTCTAGCATGCTTATATTATGACAACCTCTTTATATATAACATAATTTCATAGTCAATCTAATGAGTGTGCTTTAAGACCTTTGATGAAATAACTTAATAGAAGAAAATAAGCCTTTTATTCTATAACAAATCACTGTAATGTTAAACAATTGTATTTGGGTGATCGGGTGGCAAAGCTAGTGGACACACTTGCCTTTCACCTAGCCAGCCACAGTTTGATTACTTGATAGGACGTGAAAAGGTTCGGGGTCACCTGCCCAACCATATGGGTTTTCTTTGGGTACTTCAGTTTCCTCCCACAGTAAGACTCCTCAATCTTCAATCTTGGCTAACAAGAGAGATTAATATAATTTGGTATAATTTATAACTTGTTTTGCAATTGTTGTAAAACAGTAAAGTTTGCATTTATAATCATTATATTTAGACATTTTTGAATATGTATCTCTATAAAGTGTTGAGAACATTTTCTCAAAAAACCTAAACAAAATATTTTATGTGAATGATAACTACCTAATGCTGAGTGGCTTTAGTGAGCTATCTGGGTCTGTCACCAGGTCCGATCACTCATCAGTATATGATATTTATTATCCATCTATTCCATTTGAGGGCCTCTCCTGCAAAACCAAGCCTCCCCAGGTATACATCAAGGACTGCTAGACCATCGTGCACTGTATTGATGCTAGTTATAGATACACTGCTAGTCTTAAAACAATGGCTCAGTTTGGTTACACTCATTACGGTAAATCTCCGGTTAGTTCAAACAAAATTAAATAGATAATGACAATCCTGTTTGATCTGAAGAAATTATAGGTTGAAAAATTAAGTTCAAAATATACGAGTCCACAACGTCAAAATAACGAAAGTTCGAACTATATAAATCGGCTGAGTGGGAACTATTACTAGCTAAAAATTATTGTTTTTCTAGAAAAAATGCAAGTTTAAACTATGCATGTGTTCGAACTAACCAGAGGTTTATCATAAGTGTTGCTTTCCAGTAGTGATTACAATGCATTTTCAAATTGGTTAAAAACTTAATATTGTTCAATTTAATTTCTCATCATCTATTTTACATGATAGCAAGTGTAATCAAAATGTTCTCACATTTTATAGCCTAACCAGACATTTGGAAAATTTTAGGATTCTATCAATAAAATATTTTTGATGCATCATTTATATTTGATTATTTACCAGCGATATACCTTTCCGACAATAATTATTGCAACCAATTCTTTTGTAACGATTATAGTCTAAGTTTTTCTTTAAACTTTTCAGTTTGATGTAATTATTAGTCCCCTACCTGTAAAACAAGGGGGCCAGGGTACTATAGGTTTCAACCCGTCCGTCATACATTATTTATGTACTACAGTGTATGTACATTGTACTTGGTTCAAAATATTATTAGCACTTTAGCAGCTTCTTTCCTTTAATATGGGATTTTGAACAAACTTCACACAAAATGATAAAGGATCATAATGTCTTCGACAAGTTTGAGTTGAGGGTTTTTGGGTCATAGTCACCGTTACTATTTTTAGCAGGGGCCGGTTGGAGACATGTTTTTCTTTAGCAATACCTGTATGCTTGTTTCTGTTAGCATCTTTTTTTTGCATGGTCTGTGGGCCATAAAACGATACAAAACTAATCAACAATTAATTTGACTTTAACCAGGACGAGAAGATCCTGGAGCTGATGATGAGTAAGGGAGAGGAAGAGAAGGCCGTCAGTCGGGACCGCTACATGGCTGATCTGGCGTGGGACCTACAACGCAAACGAGAGGAGGAGGCAAAAATAGTCTCTGAGATGAGGAGACGAGAACTGCTTGCTGAGGAAAATAGAATCAGACATCGACGAATGGTCAGTAATTGTTTTTCTGATAAACTTAAAACATTTGGATGTAAGTTATCTAAGTGAAGACATAAAACTTTGAAATTATCAGAATCTACAAATGCATGTCCACACGTAAGTAGATTAAACATGTTGACAGTGTCTGCTGAGCCTTTGATAAATGTTTGACCTAAATTTGATCAATCTTCACAAGTACCTTAGATATAAACTATTTGTGTGTCTTAGGTGGAGACAGAGAAACAGCGATTGGAAGTAGAGGCAGAGCTGCTTGAGGCCAGAGAACGTAAACTAAAAGAAAGTTCTGCTCAATGGAAACGTTCCTCCAATATTCAGCTGACAATGAGGGTAGGTATTCGGTTTGTGTGACAAACCTCATACTACACCACCTACAATCTCCTTCAGTGGTAGATATAATATTATAAATAATGTTCCAGTTAGAAACACATGTAATATTGACTGAAACACTACATTATTATAAATATCTCTTACAGAATATGAAGTTGGCTGAAATGAAAGAAAAGGAGCAGCTGAAAAAGTTATCACAGGTATTTAGTAAACAGACACTGACTCTTTGCCACACAAGCATCCAGTATTTATAAAGTTATATAAAGGTCTATTCTCATCTTGCTATATTGTCTGTACAAACCCCTTCACTGTCCCATTTCCTGCTGGTATTCCCATTCCACCCCATACACTCTGTGCATTCCCTTCTATTCCCATTCACTTTGGAAACTCCCATCCTTCCTATCTTCTTTCTTACCCAGTGCAAACTTCCTTCCTGCACCTTTCCTTTCCAAAACACCCTTCCCACCTTAGTCCATGTCCATGCCAGCATTTCCTTCCTACCTCATTCCCTGGGAGGCGGGGGAGCTCCCATCCAACCTCATATTCTGTGGAAACTCCCATCCTACCACTTTCTCTGTGGGAACTTTCCTCTAACCCCATTCTCTGTGGAAACTACCATCCTATCACTTTCTCTGTGGAAACTCCCATCCTACCACTTTCTCTGTGGGAACTCTCATCTAACCGCATTCTCTGTGGGAACTCTCATTCCACCCCATTCTCTGTGGAAACTCCCATTCTTCCACTTTCTCTGTGGAAACTCCCATCCTACCACTTTCTCGTAGGGAACTCCCATCCTACCGCTTTCTCTGTGGAGACTCCCATCCACCCCATTATATGTGGAGGCTCCCATCTGATCCCATTCTCTGTAAAAACTCTCATCCCACCCCATTCTCTGTGGAAACTCTCATCCCACCCCATTCTCTGTGGAAACTCCCATCCCACCCCATTCTCTGTGGAAACTCTCATCCCAACCCATTCTCAATGAAAAATCCCACTATGGTTTCCCTATTTGTTTTCCTTGAGCTAAAGTTCTGGTATTTGAAAACATTGTCCTTGTTATAAGCAGGGTCACATTAAACCAATGATGATTCCTTTGATGGGTTTTGTTTGTACAGGAACGCAATAGACAGTTAATGGAGCATGATGAGAATGAGATGAATGACTTAGTTCTGGAGAAACACCGCCATGATATTCACACTGCTGCTCAACGTAAAGAAGCTAAACTTTTCCAGGAATCAATGGTATGTTGGTATAGATATAGAATATTGTTCCATGGTGACTTCTTTTATTTTAGTTTAATATGATATTACTAAAACACCACTGTAGTAAAACGAAAAAATAATGAATACAGAAAACTAAAAAAAAATTGTTTAATTATCAATAGAAATGTTCAGATACCATTATTGGTCTCCTACCAGTAAAACCCATCTTGTACGTATGTATGTAAATTACTATGTACATGCGTAAAGCCAAACCGACTAGCGGCACTAGCGACTTCATTCTTTGAGGGATTTTGATCAAACTTCACACAATGAATAAGGACCATAGCATCGCAAGTTTTAGTTTCAGGGTTTTGGGGTCAAGGTCAAGGTCACTGTTACTTTTTTAGCAGGGGCTGGTAGGGGACATGTATTGCTGTAGCGGTACCCAGTAGCTTGTTTTCATAATTTTTACATAACTGGATTTACTTACAAAAGAAATAGGATTACAAAATAAGGTAAAAGCATATCTCTTTTCTATAAAACATTATGGCTAATATATTTTCCTTTACAAATATCATTGATGATATAGACAAGACATTTAAGCAGTTTATGATATAAAGTTTTAAAAAAATTATTCTGAATGTTGAGAACATGATTTATTATTAGGTATTGTTTCAAGCATTTTCTTGGGACCCCTTTGCTGATTTTCTGTGTTACTTTACTAGTTAAAATATAAGTTAAAACAAAAAAATATCAAAAACTTTCTGTACACCGTCCACTAATTTTTTTTTATTTCAGAAAAAAGTAATGGAGAACAGAAGCAAGCGGGACACATTTGAGGATAGACGCAAATTGATAGATGATTTAGCCGAGTAAGTAACTTCTGATTGAGCTTTTTATCGGGATGTACGTTCTGTAGGTGAATCATGTTAATATCTTGATGAGGAAATTCTGTAATTTTTTATCTTGAGATATCTTTGATAGATAAAAATATACAATTATATAACCTGTATTGTGATTAGAAATCTTAATTCTCACTCACATCAACATGTTACAAGAAATTTTAATTGTTTGATTTCTCACAAATTACTATTGTTATTTTCTCCAAATTATGACAGACAAGACCAAGACTACATGAAGAATTCCATCCACAAGCGCCACAGTTCTGCTGAGGTCAACCTTCATCTAGCTGCCCAGCAGAAGGAAAATGAACTGCGTATGAGTCAGTAAGTATCACAAATCCTCTTGTAAGGATCTCTATAAATATCATTACCTTATTGTCCATATCATGATGTCACAACGGATTTCTGATTGGCACAGCAAATGCTCCGGGCCTCAATGATATATTGTACTCATGACTACAATGTAAGCAAAAATATCACATGGGCAAATTTATTGAATAATAGGCTTTTTGCGATCAATAAATGTATAGGTCGAAGAATTAAATCCTTGAAACTAATGCTTGATAAATAATTTTGGAATGTGATCTCAGGGACTGCAGGACTTTCAGACTCGCTACTCAATTTAGATGTTTGACTTTCATGTATGATTTGACAGATTGGAGCGTGAGAAGAAAGCTTTATCTGCTAAACTGTCACAGAAGAAATTGGATCAGGAGCTGGAAGAATGGAGAAGTAGTGTCAAGAATCACAGAAAAGCAGTAAGTCCATCAAACCAGGGTGGGCCTGTCATTTTACTGGAAAAGAGAAACTTGTAGAATAATAAAAATTTGGAGTGTATTTTATAGATGTATCAAAATTTGACAGGAATGTTATAGTGTGGTGTTGTCCTTAAATCTGTTCAGCCTAACATTTGTTTGTCCATAACTCTTCTCTCAAAATCAAGTTATGTAGTTGTGTTTGTGGTATATTGATTATAAATTAATAATTTTGTAAAGAGTTACCTGCTCTTTGTTAAAGTATGTTAACGAATCTCCTCACTCAGATTTCGACTGACCTCTTTTAAACTTGGTTGACTTTATTGTCATGATTTGCTGAAATGTTTTCTTGAGCTACATTTTATTTTGAAATCAATAGTTTTTAAAAGCTTATAATTGTTAAATTGCTCTTTGTTTATTTCAGTATTTTAATCTTCACTAGTTTTTTTAAGCAATCTCTATGAAACTTTTCTAGGATTTGTATCCATAAAATGTAGTTATTGCGTCTAAAACAACATTTTGAATAGAGCTATTACATGTATTATTCATGTAAGAATTTACATTGGCATGAGACAGGTGTATATTGGCCTTCCCCATAATACTCTGGCTTTTAGATGTCTAAATGGAAGGAAAGCCAGCATAATAGATCTATGTACGACTAAAATATATTGATTCATTTTCAAACATCATAATCTGGGTAAAAATAGAATATTCTATTGAATCAATTATTTACTTCTACATTACAGGCAGAGCGACATGCAAGTGAAGTCAATGCTCGGAATACGGACATGAAAGCTCGCAAGGCTCACGAGGAGAGAGTTCAGCGAGAACAGGCTCAGAAGAACAGCATCAAAAAGTAGGAATTAATTTGGAACATTATTTCTGCAAATGCCTGTTACTAAAACTTCCTAAGAAAGATTTGTGTGGACTAGAACAGTGTTGATTATTTGGTTTTAGAAATGTGTGACTAGTGTTGTTGTAGTTGACTTTTTGTTGGTCATAGTGTTGGCTTCAGTAATTTCTACGCTCTGTTTTGCTTTGACACCATTTACACAATGTATTGTAACATTGTTTTTAAAGGATGTCATTGTGTTTTCTTGTATCTGCCTCACTGTATGTCGTTCGTACTCTCCTTTCCAATTCTGTGCTTTAGATAAAGTATTATCATCTTGTTTATGATTTATTTTTCCTATTAGAGATAGTGTAGTCAGTGTCTATATCTCTGTTAGAACTGATGGTTATCAGAACCTGTAGATGCACTACTGGATGAATGGGTATGAATATCAAAGCTCATGAGATGAAACCATTAAAATTTGCCATTTACAGTCAAACCTGCTCTAACGACCCCCTGTATATAACGACTGCCTGTCTATAACGACCGGTTTTAAGATTCCCCGTGAGATTTTACTATATAACGACCCTCTGTATTGCGACTACCTGTCTAATGTGGCTAACGACCGGTGATTTCGGAACGGCGGTCGCTCATTTGTTTTCTATAGCGACCGATTTCTGTCAGCCATCTTCTGATCTCGGCAGTCATCCCTCATAAAATCCCCGGAAAATTCAGACACATAGACCCTGGCTTGATTATACAAACAAAGGACCACCACAACCCTGGCCTGAGTATATAAACAAAAGACCCCTACCACCTGTAAGCCTATAATTACGATAGCTGCCCTGGCCTGGGGCTCGGTAAGAGAGGAGTCGGTAAGAGAGGGTCACCATGCGTGTCGGTATTACATTACAACTGTGCACAGGTGGCTTCATTTGACACGGTCAGTTAATTTTGTGATTACAACTAGGATACATCACTTCAATAACAAACACTGGTCATATCTGTCAACAAAATTTACTCACATGAAAGCCAATAATGCCTTTCTTAATCGTAGCTGTCGGTACTGGCGTTTGTACTGCCGCCATCTTTAATTAGTCAATACTAATAAAAAGTCGTAAACTGACACAAATATCCGGATTTCAATTTGGGTCAGAAAAAAAATATTTTGGTATTAAGAAGTAAGACTATAACACAAAATAATTAGTAGTAACACAAATATAATTAATTAATTAATTATTGTGTATTCTTTTTCTTTATTTATGAAAGAAAGGGAGATAATTTGATAGATACATATAGCATTACTTCAGAACAAAATATTAAAAAAAAAAAATATCCATAAGACCATTTTGAGTTATATTTTGTGTTTGAGTCCACAAATCATTAAATATTAAACCCTTCAGATTTATAAAGTTTATGCATTTATTTAACTTCTGACTGGTCTTCTGAATACCCTGTTCAATGACAATTTATTTATGGCAGTTTTAAGTAAATTGGTTGGTGCAATAATTTTGACCTGTCTATAAAGGCAACCTGTCTATAGTGACCGTTTTTCTGCCTCCCCTTGGGCGGTCGCTATAGACAGGTTTGACTGTACATGTAATTACAAATTATTTTCCTCATAGATGACTCCATTAGAAATCATCTATGAAGGGATATTATGTTGATTATATTTGTTCAACCAAACAGTGCATTAAACTGATAAGTGAATAAATACCCTTTAACCTACAGTTAGTATATAGGGTTAATGTGTTTTTAATTGCCATGACGATTTTAATTAAAAGAATTTTCATCATCATATATTAGATAACCATAAAAACAAAATCTGAATGTTGCGTTTTAATGAGTTCCTGTAATCAAAATGAATTTAGTATCTGGTACTTACAATTAGAAAATTATTGACTTACACAAAACTGACTTTTCTAGGATCCATAAGGAGGTAGAGACCTGGAGAAAAGAAACTGAAGCAGATCTTCTCTGGAAGGACAGGAAGGCCAACGCTGTCCTACAGGACAAGGAGGTTACGATACAACAGGTAGGTATATATAGGTATACAGCCGTAACGACATGTACAGATAGGTATACAGACATAGCGACATGAATAGATATGTATACAGTTATAACAACCTGTACTGTTAGGTATACAGCCGTAACAACCTGTACAGTTAGGTATACAGCCGTAACAACCTGTACAGTTAGGTATACAGCCGTAACGACCTGTACAGTTAGGTATACAGCCGTAACGACCTGTACAGTTAGGTATACAGCCGTAACGACCTGTACAGTTAGGTATACAGCCGTAACGACCTGTACAGTTAGGTATAGTCATAACGACCTGTACAGTTAGGTATACAGACATAACGACTTGTACAGTTAGGTATACAGACATAACGACCTGTACAGTTAGGTATACAGACATAACAACCTGTACAGTTAGGTATACAGCCGTAACGACCTGTACAGTTAGGCATACAGACATAACGACCTGTACAGTCATAACGACCTGTACAGTTAGGTATACAGACATAACGACTTGTACAGTTAGGTATACAGACATAACGACCTGTACAGTTAGGTATACAGACATAACGACTTGTACAGTTAGGTATACAGACATAACGACCTGTACAGTTAGGTATACAGACATAACGACTTGTACAGTTAGGTATACAGACATAACGACCTGTACAGTTAGGTATAGTCATAACGACCTGTACAGTTAGGTATACAGACATAACGACTTGTACAGTTAGGTATACAGCCGTAACGACCTGTACAGTTAGGTATACAGCCGTAACGACCTGTACAGTTAGGTATACAGACATAACGACCTGTACAGTCATAACGACCTGTACAGTTAGGTATACAGACATAACGACCTGTACGGTTAGGTATACAGACATAACGACCTGTACAGGTAGGTATATATAGGTATACAGCCGTAACGACCTGTACAGATAGGTATACTGTCATAACGACCTGTACAGTTAGGTATACAGACATAACGACCTGTACAGTTAGGTATACAGCCGTAACGACCTGTACAGTTAGGTATACTGTCATAACGACCTGTACAGTTAGGTATACAGACATAACGACTTGTACAGTTAGGTATACAGACATAACGACCTGTACAGTTAGGTATACAGCCGTAACGACCTGTACAGTTAGGTATACAGTCATAACGACCTGTACAGTTAGGTATACGGACATAACGATCTGTACAGTTAGATATAGTCATAACGACCTGTACAGTTAGGTATACAGACATAACGACTTGTACAGTTAGGTATACAGCCGTAACGACCTGTACAGTTAGATATACAGCCGTAACGACCTGTACAGTTAGGTATACAGACATAACGACCTGTACAGTCATAACGACCTGTACAGTTAGGTATACAGACATAACGACCTGTACGGTTAGGTATTCAGACATAACGACCTGTACAGGTAGGTATATATAGGTATACAGCAGTAACGACCTGAACAGATAGGTATACTGTCATAACGACCTGTACAGTTAGGTATACTGTCATAACGACCTGTACAGTTAGGTATACAGACATAACGACGTGTACAGTTAGGTATACTGTCATAACGACCTGTACAGTTAGGTATACAGACATAACGACCTGTACAGTTAGGTATACTGTCATAACGACCTGTACAGTTAGGTATACAGACATAACGACCTGTACAGTTAGGTATACAGACATAACGACCTGTACAGATAGGTATACAGACATAACGACCTGTACAGTTAGGTATACAGACATAACGACCTGTACAGTCATAACGACCTGTACAGTTAGGTATAGTCATAACGACCTGTACAGTTAGGTATAGTCATAACGACCTGTACAGTTAGGTATACAGACATAACGACCTGTACAGATAGGTATACTGTCATAACGACCTGTACAGATAGGTATACTGTCATAACGACCTGTACAGTTAGGTATACAGACATAACGACCTGTACAGTCATAACGACCTGTACAGTTAGGTATAGTCATAACGACCTGTACAGTTAGGTATAGTCATAACGACCTGTACAGTTAGGTATAGTCATAACGACCTGTACAGTTAGGTATACAGACATAACGACCTGTACAGATAGGTATACTGTCATAACGACCTGTACAGATAGGTATACTGTCATAACGACCTGTACAGTTAGGTATACAGACATAACGACCTGTACAGGTAGGTATATATAGGTATACAGCCGTAACGACCTGTACAGATAGGTATACTGTCATAACGACCTGTACAGATAGGTATACTGTCATAACGACCTGTACAGTTAGGTATACAGACATAACAACCTGTACAGATAGGTATACTGTCATAACGACCTGTACAATTAGATACAGTCATGACGATCTATACAACTCAACTGCAATAAACATCATTAGAATATTTTTTGGTTATCGTGATACATGTATTAATTAATTGCTGTATATGTTGCAATGTTTATTTATGTTTATTCTGTATTTTAGTCACGTCATGTTGCCCACCAGTCATCCAAACTCCGCCATGAGCTGAAGGAGAAATATGGAGCCGAGAGTTTTGACAAAAAGGCTTTCCGTGTAGAACTGTTTCATCAGATTGGTCTAGGACATCTCTCCAATAAGAAGGCAGTGTAGCAATTGTGAGACAGCGTATATTTGTGTACAATGTAAAAGATTGACAAGTTCTGGTGTATTCAGCATTTGATCAGGATACTAGTGAAATTCAATGTCTGGTAAAGCCAAAGTTGTATAATAATGGTGGCTGTTGTGTGATTAAAGACCCTGAGACTAAGTGCTGAAGATATCAAACTCTGAAACCCTTACTAGTAAAAGTAAGCATATTTTTCCTCTCAAGTCATTTATTACACTGTACTCATAAAGTACAACAACTTGCCCAAAGTATTGTAAATGATGACCAGAACATGTGGCTCGGGAGGTGAACGTTTTGTATGTGATCAGTTTGGTTGGTGGAAGTTAATTATTAGGGATAAACCACAAGGAATTCCTTCACAACTTTCCACTATTAAACAAGAATTATTTCTGGAATCTGATTCTAGTACTCCTTGATAACAGTACTTTGATTGCCAGAACATGCTCAGGATATTTTGTTCAAAATTCATTTGGTTATAATTAAGAATCCAGAACCCAGTATCTGGAGTCTATCAGTGTGTGTTATGTGTAAGGGAAGTGTATGTATTTATTGTCTGGATAAATCAGACTTTATATGTAAGAGATTGTAGGTAGATCTGATATCTATATTTCACATGTACCTGTATCAAGGTGTTTAAATTCTATACATGTACCTATTTTGTGATATGGACAAATATTATTATAACTGATATTGTGCAGAGTAAGTGTTTAAGTGTATCATTGTAAATACACATGTACAAAAAGAGAATGAGAACTTGTGTATAGGCAGTGTATGGTATGGTAGTGTTATTATGTACAAGCTTCCTGTGTTACATTTTGTGATAGAAGTGTAATGCTTTATGATAACTTGTGTAAGTCTATTTATTTGTTATAATGTTGTGTCAGTGAATTGACAGATTATACTGTAACAGTATTTATGATACATATTTTAAATATTAAGTACTGGGACCACTAAGTAGACAGAAAGTGTTCCAAATAGCCACACACCAGATATTATAGTATCACGAATATTTATTTTTGTCAGTATATTACCTATGATATCATTAAATCAGATACAAATATATTTCATTATCTCAACATACTTATTTGTGCAACTACAACACACAAATTTATTCATATGGCATGCACAGTCAATATGAATACCGCCTGGAAATAATGCTAGCTAAAGTGAACATCTTGTCAATGATTAAATCATTCCTTTCATTATTAAAAACATTGAGGCACTGTTCACCTTATAAAGCTTTACCCTGAGCAATGTACGTTTGGACTGTGTAATCTTTTATTAAATTTACCAAAGTCATAACACTTAATGATTTATGAGCACACCTGGTTTTGTACAGATATTGTTTAAGAAATAAAATAATTTCATTATCAACTTTATTAATAATGATCTGATAAAATTTCTAGCATTCAGTTCCAGTAAGTGTACAAATCTAGACTTGTGCCTTTGTTTAATGGATAGTACAGCCATCATCTAGGGAGAATACCGGATAACACTCGAAGCATTTATGATTTTCTATAGGTGTCATGGTGATCCATTTTCTCATAAAACCGTTTGTGATTCACATTACAAAGTATTTTGATATTTATTGTTTTTTAAACAGGGACTAAGTTCCTAAATTCAACTATGCAAATCTCACCATATCATCCTCGCTCTCTAGTGGTCTATTGCTTTTGGTATTTTTACAATTAGAATCAGTGTGGAAATGATTAGTCTTTTAGTTTTGTTGACAAAATTCAAAGGACATCTCTAGATCTTCTTACATATGCAGTATATATATATAGAGAGAAAAAGGCAAAACAAACACCACTAATGCTTTCCGGCCATCTTCAGGCAATTGTAACGATTTTGTCTTTTTTTCTATCTTATAAATGCACGTACAACATTCTTTCAAGTTATCATATATACATATGTATTTACACAATGAATATATATAAACATGATTTCTGCAGTAATCATATCAGTGTGGAAAGAAAGTGTTCTATGGGAATCTCTTATGTATTTAGGACAAACATTCTGTCTCTCTATCATTGCTATACTGTTTATACATGTCATTTGTTATTGCAATTATGAATACTTTTGTTTGGTGATAGGATTTAAGCATTTACATAAAATGAGATTGTTAGAATATATCTCCAACAGCAAGTATTAATATCAGATTAACAGTGATATCCTGTATGTCCCACTGTCTGGAGGGGAGCTCTTTACTCCTGACACTTTATATTATATTGGAAAAAAAACTATTTTTTTATGAATCAGATTTTAATAGAAGAGGAGGTGTTTGTTGACGGCCTAGCAACATTGAAGTCATTGGGGCCAGCTATGTTTGAAGTACAATGTACATGATTTTAGTCAGCTACTACAAACTTCCATAGCACTACACCCCTTTTGGTACTAGATATTTTTGTGTTATATCTATATATATACATCGAGAATACATGGTCAGTGTCTTAAAATATAAGCTGTATTTTGGCGAGCCAAAAATACAGCTTATATTTTAAGACACTGACCATGTATTCTATTTATCCTGCAAGAGTCATCAAAATAATCATCAAAAGTAATCATTTTGAAGTGAAACGGTGTCAAAAATGATAGAAATATGTTCGCCTTTTAAACGTAGTTTCACTTTGAAGTAGGTCAGTCGAACTGACGCACGTGCTAAGATTCCAAAATACAGCTGTTTTCCGTCACTGCCGTATACAGCAAAAATATATATGGTGGGTGTATTCCGACAATGCGATGGCAGTTGCAGGATAAATGTATATATATGTTAATTTAGATATATCAAACCTTGAAAAGAACTCCTTGGAAATAATGACTTTGCAGTTAACTTGCTGATATTTGAAGCTAACCCGAGTTTCCTGTGGCCCTGACACCATGTCTGGTACCAGAGGAAACTCGGGCTAATTTGAAGCGTACCATGTATAGATATTAAAGTAGTGCTAGCGACCCAAGGTGTCGATAGTTTTAGATTAGGGGCGTCATTAAAGTCTATCATCATAACAATGTAATCATTGTTTGCGGCAGATACACGGGAACTATAGCTTTATACACGTGATTTTGTACCACCGCATTTCTGGTGAAAATAAAACCACGCAAATACATCTTAGATACGTCTCTGTGTTTTTTTTATCATCTTCTGTCACCGTCTACATAGGACCTTTATTATCATTATTCAACACAGTGCAGTTTATGACTGGAAATTCAAATCCTTAGTCAATAACACACTAGCGTATATGGTGCATTGTGTTAAAAATTACATATATAACATAGTAATACAAATGACTAAGACGATTTTATGTCCTGTGCCATGACCGGGCCTCGAACTCGCGATCTATGCCACCTTTAATCGCCTGTACAGAAATACGCGCAGCTTATACCACTGTACCACATCCAAGTGTTGTGTATCATACGCAAAATTTGCATCTAATAACGACAGTAATGTGAAAGATGTGACAATTTAAAATGGTCACTGGTAACCTATCTTTATCATGTACAGTGTTATGTTTTGTTGAAAATTTAACACAGAATACTTACGTTTACGTAATATTAAAAGACATACTTATATTATACAGTGTATATATTTATTACAAGTATATATATAATTTAATATGATTTAACATATTAAGTATATACTATACATGATATACTTTAACATAAGTATATACTTTCCAATATATTAAGTACATAGTATTTACCGTAAGTATATATATTATTTGATTACGTTTATATATTTAATATAAGGCCGTGATTAAATGTATTTATTTCGTAACAGTTAAGTCTTCTGAACCTTTTTTTCGTCATAACACCTTATAACTGTACATACATGTATCTCCCACACCGCACAATGCTATTATTACAGGTGACATCTTGATGTATTAGGCTGGCCTGAGGCTATATATCTTACAGGTAACATGCTGTCCTAAAGGTGTATATTTAATAAGTAAAACGCCTGTTTTACTCTTTACCCTTTGTCATGTTGAAAGATATATATATTGGCCACCATCTTGGAAATGGACAGTACATGTAAATGGACGCAGTTGGTATGGGGGAGTCGTATGGGCGTGGTAAGTACCTATATTTAACAACGGTATAGATATTGTAGATATTATGAGGGAGTAGTATCGCCGTGTTAATTAACAATGGTATGTAACTTGCTGTTGTCGCACGACTGTAGTTACGTAGATTTCACTGTTGCACAATGCCATTGTTCATAATATACATCACGATTTTATACATAACGTCCAAACCTGATGAGTCAGTAATTATGTATGATATGATGGTTACATATATATACGTATAATATATCTACTGAGGAATCAATCACCTACTCAGAAGTTGTTGGCTACAAATAATATATATGTATCCCAAACCAAGGACTTATTTATATATATGTGTGTGTGTGTGTCCCCCCCCCCCCCCCATGATAACATTCAATATTTCATTTTAAATAACTGAGATCTGCTTCCACGCTTTCCTGTAACCTGTCAGCTTCGTGCCAGGTGACACAAAATGCATTTGACCTCTGACTCAACGCTTTCTTGTTACCTATCAGTTTCGTGCCAGGTGACACAAAATGCATTTGACCTCTGCTTCCATTCTTGCTCTCTTCAGTACTAATTACTGATTTGGTCTTGTTGTTTGGTCTTCAATATTCTTCTGGGACATTCAAGTAAAATATCTTTTCATCTTTGTCCAATTTTCCAATTCTTAAATGAGTGGTGTTTTAACAATGTCTGTTTAGCGGTTCGGCTTAAGTTGTATACTGTATGCAGCCCCAGATAGTCTTTCAGTCCTGTACACGAGACAAATTCCGTAAAATGTCGGATATCAAATGGATATGTTACTTGGTGGATGAAATAAGTGTTGTCATATGTAGAATACAAATCGCCCAGTTTTGTAAAATCCTATCTTATCTCGTTTTCACATCTGTTCACTGTTTTCCTAATCATCCAGCCAATGGCATGCAAGAGAAGAAATCCAAAGAGATTACATACAACCCGGGTTCACTCTTGTCCTCATCTTATTCTTACTGTATATTTGTTAAATTTCGCGGGGCTTATATTTCGCGGTTGTCTCCATCAGACCTACTTCACGGGTATTAAGTTCCGCGCAACCTCGCCCTGTTAGCATTCTGCAGTAAACACATTTATGTATTTTAGTGCAAGCATAAATATTTGCTGGATATTTATTTTCGCGCTATATTTTATGACCACGAATAAAGCGAAATTAAGTCCCGCTCGAATATTACCAACTTCATGTAACAGTGACATTCTGGTATTTCGTATGATTTCATGCTGATCCAATGGCTGTCTTTATGAACGAAGTCCAAAATTCTTTTTGGAGGTTACACATTGATGTATAGTGATGATTGTCATTCAAGATGGAGACTTGGTCAGTTGTTCCTCTGCCTGATCTATTGCCAACCTGGTTTTTTTCTAAAAAAAAAATAAAAAAATTCTATTGTCTGTTCAAACGGGGCCGCGGTGGCCGAGTGGTTAAGGTGTCCCGACACTTTAACACTAGCCCTCCACCTCTGGGTTGCGAGTTTGAAACCCAAGTGGGGCAGTTGCCAGGTACTGACCGTAGGCCGGTGGTTTTTCTCCGAGTACTCCTGGCTTTCCTCCACCTCCAAAACCTGGCAAGTTCCTTAAATGGCCCTGGCTGTTAATAGGACGTTAAACAAAACAAACAAACCAAACTATTGTCTGTTCTCTACTCCAGATTTTAATAATGTCAACCAATATTCTCCATTTATATCTTGCTTAGCACAAGTAAAGGTGAACATGCCTCCTTTCATTGGTGAATTCACAATAAGTCTTTTCTTCCATCAATCTGATGTTCTTTCCTGCCGCCATATCTCACTAAGTAGTTGTTTCACCCTCTCTGTTGTTCAGTTCCTGTGTACGTTTAGTAATTCTGACAATTAAGTCCTGTCCTACTATTTCCCCATTATTCATTACTTCGTTCACCTTCTTCTATTGAAAGAGACAGTCTATGCTTATTTCTGCAATCTCCTGTATTTCTGTGTTTTCCTCAGTGACAGAGATTTCAGGTTCTTTACTGTTAAGGATCCCACTAAAGAATGTTTTTTCACATTTCCCTTCTATCTCCAGTTTTCATCCTTCACAGACACGCCTTGTATTGGTCTGTCATTGCTGAGCACTTTTGTTAGTCCTTACCGAACTGTTCTGATTTCTCGGTGCATCTTCCGCCTAGAGTTCCTAAATGATAGGAATCATCTCTAAAGACTCGTATCCCTATGATTTTATTCTCCTTTCTCCTCACGCAGTTGAATCAATTTTTCAGTTTAAAACAAAAGCGTTTCAGCTTTTCTCTTCTCGCCTTATCATTGTCATCTTTCACTATAATCATCCCTCTTTGGTGCTTTTTCAAATATAATTTAGCTGTGTTTTCACTCTTTCACTATCATGGAGTCGGTGGCAATGTCTGTACCTCTGTATACCCTGGTGTTCCTGACTGAAGTTCTAAAACTGTTATGGACTAAAGTATAATGTATTTGGTTTCTAGTATTGAAATCCGGTTAGCCCATTTTATCTTGTGCTTATGCCCTCGTGTAGAATGCCAAATTAACATATATTCAATAAATTGAACCTATCTTCAATTATTTGAAGATATGTTCAATTAATTGAAGATAGGTTCAATTCAATTGAAGATAGGTCCAGTTATTTGTACCTATCTTTAATTATTTAAGAGATAGGTCCAATTGAATTGAACATATCTTTAATTAAATTGAACCTATCTTCAATTGATTTGAACCTATCTCTAATTGAATTGAACCTATCTCTAATTGAATTAAACCTATCTTCAAATACAACATATCCTTAATTAAATTAAACATATCTTCAATTCAATTGGACCTATCTTTAAATCAATTGCACCTATCTTTAATTCAATTGAACATACATGTATCTTTAATTCGTCCCTTTTCCCTATTTGTTCGTAATTGAAGATAGGTTAAATTCAATTAGAGATATGTACAATTCAATTAGAGATATGTACAATTCAATTAGAGATAGGTTAAATTCAATTAGAGATATGTACAATTCAATTAGAGATAGGTTCAAATCAATTGAAGATAGGTTCAATTAGTCTTATTTAAACCTATCTTTAATAGAATTGTACCTATCTTCAATTGAATTGAACCTATCTTTAATTGAATTGTACCTATCTCTAATTGAATTGAACCTATCTCTAATTGAATTGAACCTATCTCTAATTGAATTGAACCTATCTTTAATTGAATTGAACCTATCTTCAATTACTTGAAGATAGGTTTAATTAATTGAATATATGTTAATTTGGCGTTCCATACTATGACTCGTGCGGGAACAGGGTCCCTGTAATCATAAGGTTGTTCATTATATTTGAGTCACATAGCTTGGGGCATTGCCATTCCTCTCACCCACTCCATGCCTACCCATACCCTCCTCAGATGGTTCTGGTTTGTTACATACATATATAAGTACTTTCATATTCATGTCACCAATAATAATAAATATATCATGACGATGAATGTTCCCAACAGTGTCATATACATATATCTGCTCATAAAGACGTAATCTCTTGTAATATCTTGTGTGTCTGTCGTGTAATCTTGGAATATGCCATAAAGAAATGTAATATATAATTTGCTTTATATGCTTACAGAGGATGCTCGTGATTGTGGGCGTGGCTCTCATGTTATGTGCCCCGCCTCTTGTGCGCGGACACGAGGAGCAGCCAGAAGGGGAGGACTTATGCGGTCAGAAATGTTCATGCAGAGCTACTGTCGTTCGATGTTTTGAATTGGTACACATGCCCAAAATCTTTCCCCAAAACACCACGAAAATCTACTTCGAACAACTTGTGACCGAACTGGTACCAGCTGATGCGTTTAAGAGTATCCCGATGGTAAAGACAATAGAATTCAGCCGTAGTAACATAGGACGAATCGCGGGTTGTGCCTTCGACGGATTAACCGATCTGGAGGATCTGTATTTTTCAAGGACTGTCATTGGATCGATCGCTACCATGGCGATCAGTAACATTGACACGCCCACTTCTGTCGTCATGCAGTTGTCTACAATTACCACACTAGAAACTGCTGCATTTTCTAACTTGCGTAACATCTCCATGTTTCAGATCTCGAACTGTACCATTCACGAGATGGAGCCAAATGTGTTTAGTGGCATTTCAAATGTGGAGAAAGGATTCGTTATAACCAAAACGAGGCTCATAGATTCCAATGGACCGTTCCTCCATGACATGCAGTCGGTAGGGAAAATAGCTTTTACAGAAAACAGAATAGGGGCATTCCCCTGCCTCGCTTTGGACAGCCTTGCGTCATCAGACAATTTGCTCGCTATCTCGAACAATTATTTCAACTGCACGTGTGTGAACTTAGGGAAAGGTGATCACCTGACCGAGCATGAATATGTGAAGGCCCAGCTGATGAACAGTGTGTGTTTTGGCGTAACTAATGGACAGGAAATAACACTAACAGAGTATCTTGAGAAAAGTTCGTGTAAGCCAAAGACATGTTCATCATTCCAAGCCAGAGATATATCACGGTTATCGTGTAAGCCCGAAAGAGTCCGAAGAAAGAACACCAACACTAATGGTAACGTTTGGAATGCTGGAAATACGTCATTGATGACGTCACAAACATGGGCTCTACTGATTGTGGTGTATTGTCTGTTGGTATTGACTTGAGAACATACCAAAACGTGTAATGTTTCTCTAAGATTTGATTTTATAAGACCACCACTCTGTGACTAAGGATAAGATAGTTAGAATAACAGAGATCATGAATCCGACATGCTAATGTTAAACAGAGAAAGAGAAGTTCTATTTATGCATCTTCGGTCCTGTCACCGACATCTAAAAGAATGTATAGATTGAAAATGGCCAACATACATGGCATATCGTGACATCTAATATAAATTCTAAACATACTACAATTTAACAATACAAAAATAACATAGCATAACACCATCATTAAAAAACGTCTAAAAATAAACATCTCAGAATGACAATGGTAGTAAATTACAACAAAAGCCTGTGTGGGTTGCCAAACTCCGTCAAACTCAAAACAGGCATGTGAAACACAAACCAATATAGTAAACATAAAATAAGAAGATAAAAGAACCAGGGGAGGAAGTGGGTGGGTTAAGTGAGAAAACCTTAAAAACAGCATTGGAAAGCTGCTACCCATAATTTTTTTGCTGTTCAACAGGGGCACATAAGTATGTACGGTTACCTAATGTAATTAAAGGGAGATAACTCGTGTATAAATTTTAGCACATACATTATATATTTGGAAATGTGCAGGCCTTCTGATGCATAAATTAAGCTAAGTGCTTAGCTGTCTTTTACATCTTCGTGGTATTTAGTATACTACATAGGCCACTGACGATGATATATCGCTATTCTATTTAAAAAACAATTTCTAACAGATGTTCTATGACACAATTATCAGTATCATGGCGTCATTCTATATGACGTCACGCTATTGTCTCGATAATAAAACTGTCTGTCAATCCTCATTATAATTTGCGATGATCACTATTCTATATAAAAAAAACACACACTTCTGACAGATGTTCCGTGACACGATTATCAATACCATGACGTCACGCTATTGTCTCGGTAATAAAACTGTGTCTGTCAATCCTCAATAGATAATAAAATCTACAAGGATTTTCGCAACAATTAATTAGTGCATTATTTTATACGATATTGCATTTGATTACCATGTTACATGTACATGTATATGATTTCATATAAGTCACTCGACAAAATATCCATATCTCATAATTATGTAGATAACATGAAAACGTCTGCATTGTGGTGAAACGGAGTCGTACATGTACCGATGGACCTTATCGTTAGGTCTATGGTAAACTTGTACATGCGCTTAATTATGTGATGTCATCAATGATAATTTCTAAAAAAAATGTTTATTTTTGTTACAAAATACTTTTTTTATATTAGGTGAATGTATCAGCTGTTTAAACGTTTAATACTCTCATTTTAGCGATATCACTTTAGGTAAAATATTTGTAAAACATTGGATGGTAAACAATAATAAAACATTAAAATGATTTCAGTATATTTACATTCTGGGTGTTGATTATTTTTATGTACATACCAATTGAAACAATCTTCATATCTTCTGAGGTGCTCTAACTCGCACCACGGGATATGTAGATAGCTACTGCTATTTAAAGTCGCAAAGAAAATTGGGAGGGGGGGGGGGGGGGGGGGGGGGATCCATACAATACCATCGATAAATCTACCCTTTTGATATATCCATGCATGCGAAATTCACAACATCTTATTTGAATCATTCCATCGGTATTATTATAAATTACCAGGATCGTATGAACAATTTTTGGTTATTGATCTTCTACAAATTCTGCTAACGATATACAAATGTAAATACTGTGAAAAGGCAAACACGAAAACACGGCCACAAACATAAATGGGTTGACGTTAAGTAATCAAATTCCACGTTGAGATTGTCTTAATGAAGTTGATCCTCGCAGAATAGTTGTATATCAAAAACTATTCTTCCTCTTTGGAAATTTCATTTCATTTTCACATGTGACTATCTTTACGCAAAGACTTAGTAAGGCATGTATCCTTGGCTTTTCCAAAGTTTTGTTTTCTTTAAGTTTAAGGTGCTTGGTATTTTGTTGTCCTTTAGGTCAATAAACAGTTAATGAAGACAACCATGAACTACTAAACGTCCTGGTAATCTTGATGATGCTTTTCCCGATATTGCGAATTTTCAGTATCGATGACACTATCTTTAATTGCCCAACACACTTTTGGTTATATGCAAAGTCTAGGCAAGATCAAAGTTATCGACTGGTGACGTGAAAAAGTCAAACACATGTTTTTGAATTAAGTGTTTGTTTAGTATTGTTTAACGTTACAGCTATTGTCGTTTTAAGACGACTTCGCCATGTTCGATATGCATGTGTTTGGCGAGTGTGAGCGTTGCGGAAGGACGTGGCTTGTTCGTGTTTGCCTCTTTGGGGTAGCGCTTGAGGGCAGTGATGACTTGTTTATCGTCAGGGCTAAACATCCTATATTTTAATGTGAGAACTTAACCGCGCTTCATTATCTACAATACAGTACCAAGTGAAAACTACACGCGCTGCATTCAATATATACCTCTTTGGAACTAAACGTCATATATCACTTCGTAAGAACTATACGTTGCTATATACGTTATGAGCACTAAACTCTTTGCGAGTATGTTTTCCGTGAGGAACTACTGTATCCTACAGGTACGGCGTAAGAATCGTACCTGCTTCCCTTATAACATAGTCGTAAGATGCGATTTAATTTAGGATCTTATCTTCTCTCTTCTTTCTAAGCAAGTTTCTGCTTCCTAATGTCTCCGCTGACACTGCCACGCTTTTGGCCTTTAGTTGAACGTTCACACCTGTGAGGAAGGCTTTGGATTTTGTTCCCTGGCCGAGAGATACTACCCCTGCTTAGCGCTCAGCTGTTTGGGAGTGGGACGGCTGGTTTGCCTATTGTCAGTATAATGTGACCGGGTGGGGTGTCCTGCTTGGCGTCTCTGGCAGTATGCTTCAGTGAGATAGCACTATAAAGTCGGCATCAGTTCCGCGCTATCACAAGAAGAATACCGGAGCTTCCCAAACCACACATACATCGACCACACGCATGCATTTCGCATAAGGGAGGCCGTCCTTAAATGACCTTGGCTGTTGATAGGACGTTAAACAATACTTAGCTAAAACCCATGAGGACTACCGCACAATATCACCCCCTCGGGATTTTACCCGGCACATAAGCTCTCGTGAAGAATTCGGCTACCATAGTTTATGTTACGCAACTAGACACACATCCAGTTTTTCCATCGTTTTCAAGAGATCCGCATAAACATGGCCACCAAGTGAAACACGCAATCATTTTGATGGCCTATAAACCAGGCCTAAGTGCACCATAAATGTGGTTACAGCCCATAATTCAGGAGCATGGCTTTATTTCTGTTGGGGAAATGAGAATTCACACCAGACCAATAATCGATGACTGTACCCTATAAATTAGGAGACGACAGGACACACTGACGGACTTCGCTTACAGGGCATTATTGCTTTAGGATGTATCGCCATGGTCAGGCAGCATGCAACAGTTAGCCATAATACGTCACAGGAGTAATCTACAGTTCGTTTTAAATTGTGTATTAGAAATTCAATACGACAGAAAAACATGCTTAAAATTAGGTAAGAGACTCACTGAAAGGCACAATATGTCATGAGTATGTGGCATACAAAGTGTAACAAAACAGCAGTTTTAACAAGTCCTAATTATAACATCAAAACTACAACAGTAGTTTCTAATGAAGCTGCAATACTTCCCCTTAATCACAATAGCCCGAAAGAACAGGAGTTAACAAATGGCGGTCATTTTTAATTGTCCAATAAGAGCACATATATCAGCATGGTGCTTCCGGTGCCACACTCAACCAACATTCTTAATAGTTCAAAATATTAGTTAGACAATGTTTAAATTTCACCCAATCAGAAGCCACGATGTTGCGGCAACTTCGTTGACAACATCATTTTACCGACACTTTCCATTTTTATTATCTACACTGTTATACGTAGTTCCTTCATGAAAAATAATCGATGATATTTTGAACGAAATTGAAAATACAGTAAGTATTGGCTTGAAAATCCGATCAAATCCGACTACATGTATATAGATGCTTGTCATGTTGAAAATACGTCCTAGGAAATCCAAATCCAACTTCCCATCCAAATATAATACTGTAAATAATTTGTAAAGATGATAGCCAAAATATAATAGCAAAAATACCAGAGTCCCCTACATGCTACATACAATCTGATACCGTACAACCTGCAAACCCCGGTCTGCGGTCACGGCAACATCATCTGCAGTAAACCACCTTCACAACCATCAGTCTGCCGTCGTCATCAACGTAATCGAGACAATATCAACCCACGAGGCAACCAGTAGTCCCCTACGGTCAGCACCCCACTCTGCAGCGCCGGGATAATATGTTGGGTAAAAAAATCCACTTTGAAGGGGGCTGCCATTTTGAAAAACAAATACACAGCAAAATATATTTTAGAAGAAAATCATATCAATAGTGACCATACCCAGAGAGACCAATAACTACCCTGTTCGTCAGTTGTTTATCATGTCAACAGTAACGGGTAATTTGTTGTTAATAGTAACGGAAAACGCGATGTCGTCAGTAGAGTGTTGTTAGTAGTAACGGGTGATATGACGTCGTCAGCAGATTGTTGTCAATAGTAACAGGTAACGTGACGTCGTTAATAGATTGTTGTCAATAGTAACGGGTAATTTGTTGTCAATAGTAACGTGTAATGTGATGCTGTCGGTAGATTGTTGTCAGAAGTAACAGGTAACATGTTGTCGTCAGTAGATTGTTGTCATTAGTAACGGGTAACGTGACATCGTCAGTAGATTGTTGTCAATAGTAACGGGTAACGTGACGTCGTCAGTAGATTGTTGTCAATAGTAACGGGTAACGTGACGTCGTTAATATATAGTCAACATTAATATTTCACGTAACGTCATGTTTTCTGCTGGATGCTGTTATCAATAACGAACGACAGGATTGCCAATGGGTACTTTGGTCATCGTTAGTTGTAAGATATGTGTTATCTGTTGAAACAGATGAAGTCAATTTCACAAGTCGTGTAATGTACCGTGTTTGATGGGTCTGGCCGTGGCCTTTGTGAAAAGCTCCGCCGAACAAAGTGATAAAACACAATTGAATGACGGACAGTTAAGCAACAATTCCAACAATACATTATACTGTCGATGGCCACAGACTACATGGCTACTCGTTTGCTTTAAAATTGTGCTCATTCCATCAACTACTGTCTGTGACGACTTCAAAACAACCACCCACCAGTTAGGAATGGTTCAGGGACAGGCTGGGTTCTTTTTGTAGATGATAATCAGATTTTTAAAGTCTAAAGTGCTCAGAAATGTGAAGATTACTAGGAATTTTAATTTAGTCTGGGAATACTGATGTTCAAATAAAGCAGCACGTACATGTATTAAGGTTTTAGTCCCAAACCGATTTTAATGCCATGTGCCCCGGCAATGTTTCATCGCTATAAATACCGTCGAAAATGAAGTTCTGTTTACTGGTTTGGTTTGGTTTGGTTTATTTTGTTTAACGTCCTATTAACAGCTAAGGTCATTTAAGGACGGCCTCCCGTGCGTGCGACATGCATGCGTTTGATGAGTGCGTATGTGTGTTTTGGGAGGCTGCGGTATGTTTGTGTTAAGTCTCCTTGTGATAGGCCGGATCTTTTGCCGATTTAGAGTGCTACCTCACTGAAGCATACTGCCGAAGACATCCAGCAGCACACCCCACCCGGTCACATTATACTGACAACGGGCGAACCAGTCGTCCCACTCCTAATTTGCTGAGCGCTAAGCAGGAGCAGCAACTACCATTTTTAAAGACTCTGGTATGTCTCGGCCAGGGGACAGAACCCAAAGCCTTCCTCACAGGGGCGAACGCTCAACTAAAGGCCAAAAGTGAGGCATTGTCAAGGGAGACATTAGGAAGAAGAAAGTTGTTAAGAAAGAAGAGAAAAGATAAGATCCCAAGTTTAGTCGCCTCTTACGATCATGCAATGGGGGCAGCAGGTACAATTCTTACCATTGATTAAGACATAACTATATACATCCAATTACTGGATAATATTAGACAGTGGTCCTTTTTTCTCCAACGTACGATAGTAATGCATCACAGTTGATTCGGTAGTCGGAGAACCTCCGTCTGACTAATGTTGACTGTTGATAAAACAAAATATTCCACGAGGTTTTCAGTGATGCAGGTTGATGCAGACCTTTATATACGGCAAACCTGGGCCCGGTTTCATCAACGTTCCTTAACTTTAAGGAGCTCCTTAAATCAACATTTTCCTTAAATCTAAGGAAAATTCCTTAACTTAAATAAATTGCGTTTCATGAAACTTCCTTAACTTAAATATTTCCTTAAACTTAAGGAATTCCTTTAATATTTAAGGCCGCATTTTCCCAGCCTTAAATCACTAAGGAGCTCCTTAAGCTAGTAAATATGGCGTTAATTCATATTCAGCGAGCAAGGCGACGCCAAATAAGAAGAAAAAAAAAGAACATTTCGGAGATTGGGGAATCCATTGGAAAATTTGGGCAACGAACAAATATTCGCTCGATTTAGATTCTCATATACAACGTTACAGTACATTGTAACCATTATATCACCTTTGATATCACCTTTGACAAGGCGGACGCGGTCACTATCTGCAGAAATGCAGGTCCTGGTTGCACTTCGTTTTTTGCATCTGGGTCATCTTTTCGTGTAGTGGGCGACACATTTGGAGTTTCGGTGGCCACCGTTTCTACGATGTGTGACCAACGTGTCATATGCTTTGTGTCGGCTGGCCAACCAGTTCATCGCAATACCAATCGGAGAGGCAGCATCACAAACCAAACGTGGTTTCTTTGACGTGGCTGGTAAGTTCAAAATTATGTTTTCAACAGCTTTTTTTCTCAAAATCAGTATTACAATGAAAAATATACTATTTTCTGTTGAGGCCCGAAGAACCCTGCAGAACTGAAACAAAAACCAAAAGTGAGGCAGTGACCACGGCGACGTTAGAGAGGACGTCAAGACGCTGATCGAACACAATTGGCCACCACTCTGAATTTCCTCTTCAACATAGGACCTCTCATTTCAAATTTCTGTTTATAGGATAAATATATGCACAAACCTCAATGTATGAATGAAATACATTAATCAAATTAATAGCTTGGTTTTATAAATTGATAAAATCATTTTATGACTCATTTTGAAGGAATTAACGAACGATCGAATGAATAAATAAATAGCACCATAAAATAAGAAAAGTATGCTAGTGACAGTATGTGAGAGGGTTGCTTGTGTAATTACTGAATACTAAGTATGGGTGGTGAGAGTCTTCCTGTGCGAGGACAACATAAGTATGGAGAAGTAACTATGACGGTCTCCAACGATGATGAATTTGGAGCATTAAGATACATACGTATTTGCACGTTCTCTTTCACATATCAACCATATACGTCATAATAAGTTCAGTTTCCGAATGTACAGTATTCAAATCGAAAAGATAGGAAATTGTGTATATATTAGGGTAAATGTATCCAAATTCTCTGTTTTGGTATCCGTTTAGGTTCCTTTTGACTGCCGAGTATTATTTAAATTTCAGAGTATCAACACAAAATGTATTCTACATGCCATCTTTTAAAACCAATATGTTCAAAAGACCTTTTACATACCAAGGTCCTCACATATGGAAAAATCTACCTTCTTAAGTACAAAACTGTTAAAAGTCTTATCTTTCAAGAAATGTGCCAGTATTTAATGGTGTAGCAATGCGACATGCTTTTGTTTTAGAAATGTACTTATGCACATGGCTGATACCATACAAATGCCTCACTTTTGGCCTAAAGTTGAGCGTTCGCCGCTGTGAGGAAGGCTTTGGGTTCTGTCCCCTGGCCGATACATACCAGAGTCTTTAAAAATGGTAGTTGTTACTCCTGCTTAGCGCTCAGCATATTTGGAGTGGGACGACTGGTTCGCCCGTTGTCAGTATAATGTGACCGGGTGGGGTATCCTGTTGGGTGTCTTCGGCAGTATGCTTCAGTGAGGTAGCACTATAAATCGGCGAAAATTCCGGCCTATCACAAGGAGACATAACACGAACATACCGCAGCCTCCCAAAACACACATACGTACTCACCACACGCATGCATGTCGCACGCACAGGAGGCCGTCCTTAAATGACCTTCGATGTTAATAGGACGTTAAAAAAATAAACCAATCCAACCAAACCAGCCTGTGATATGTGCTCAATTAGAAATTGGTTTAATTAGTGTGGAGCGTGGTCAATCGTGCCGAAGACTCACTTGACGTGGCAAGAGTTGATATGACCAACACAGAAGCTGAACCCTTGACACGATTGATCAGGCTACTTGTCCATTGTCACCTTACCACTGAACTATTCAATAAATATATGTATTATATAATTATATGCTTAATCATTTATCATAGTGGCTATAATGATGTATATAATGTACATTTTTTATGACTTGACCATATGTAAGACGAGTCGTTGACAAAATATGTTATCGAGTTTAAATAAAGCCTGTTATTATTATGACACAACATCACTGTTTTATTGTGGTGAATGTTGAGAGTTAGTACATTTCAGAGTATGATACAATAGTATTGTTTTGTTATGGTTAATGACGAGTATAAGTTTATTTACTTATTTGATATACTCGCCATGTACTCTAGATTGTCATGTATAAAGTGCTGATCGGGGTTATATCTAAAGTCTTCATTCCACGTTTGTCTCCCGTAGACATGTTTTATTAAATCACAGTGTTTTAATGTACGACTAACCATCGTTGTTTAAGCAGCCAGCACAGCGTTAATGTCGACTGTCACATAGGGGCATGTTTGTTTTCTGTTTAGTTGTGTTAATTGACACTTAACATTGTCATTTGTGTCCCGCATTGCGGAGTCTCCAACAAACAATTTCAGATTCTAGCATCACCATACATCCACTTTAACATCTCTTTAACACATGTAGTATTAGTTGTCATGTTAGTACCTTGCAGAAGTGGCAGTTGCCATGGTATGACCGTATTTAAGTGATAGTTGTCATGCCAGTACCGTAATTCAGTGTAAGTTGTCATGGTATTATCATAATTTAGTATTAGCTGTAATTGTAATACCATGATGTAGTATTAGTTGTTATGATAATACCGTGATGTAGTATTAGTTGTTTGATAATACCGTGATGTAGTATTAGTTGTTATGGTAATACCATGATGTAGTATTAGTTGTTATGGTAATACCGTGATGTAGAATTAGTTGTCATGGTAATACCGTGATGTATTATTAGTTGTCATGGTAATACCGTGATGTAGTATTAGTTGTCATGGTAATACCGTGATGTAGTATTAGTTGTTATGGTAATACCGTGATGTAGTAATGGTTGTCATGGTAGTACCGTGATGTTGTAAACGTTGTCATTGTTATACCGTGATGTATTATTAGTTGTCATGGTAATACCGTGATGTAGTATTAGTTGTCATGGTAATACCGTGATGTAGTATTAGTTGTCATGGTAATACCGTGATGTAGTATTAGTTGTCATGGTAATACCGTGATGTAGTATTAGTTGCCATGGCTGTACCGTGATGTAATATTAGTTATGGTAAAACCGTATTGTAATTCTAGTTCGCACGACAGTACTGTCTCTTCGTGTTAGAAATGTATTATCAGTAGTCTTGATAGTCAGATTCACACGTAGTTGTCATGCAAACTGTAGTAATACTGGTGTGTCATGGACATTATCTTGGCGACTTTTCTGAGAATTTAGCCAGCATAACCGATACGTTATTGCACAATATTGTCGATAGAGCAGAAGACGCCTTCCAATATCCTCTGATCATTCTGTGATGTAAGACTTTGTTATACTAATTACCTGGTAATTTTCGCCCCCGTTTAATTTTCGCAATTTTCGCCCCTTTATGATAGGGCGAATTTAAGATGACGGCGAAAATTTCAAGCTCAATTGCAGGATGTATAAGTTATCGTACAAAGGCTAATTGAAGTCGGATCCAAAACAAAGCCTCGTACTTTTCAAGTGTGTTTTTTCCTACACAATTACAAGCAACACGTGTTATATATTTACACTAATTTTTTAAAATAATTTGTTGTTTTATTCCAATCTATACATGTGAAATAAAATCTAGATCTAAATCTAGACCTAGTAAATTTTCAATATCACGTGGAGTTAAATCGAGAATATGGGCTAAGACAGCGTACTAGGTTTAGTATATTTGATTTAAAAAAAAACTATAAATACTAAGTAACATTTAAAATCCAATCTTTTTTTAAAATGATGCACACAAAATAGCATCAGATTCTTGCCATTGTGAAGACTAATTTTATGAGTTCATCGTCGCTTGTGGCTTCCATCGATGACAAATGAACAAAAGAAAATACTGGTCAGTAGCTAGACTTCTAATTAGTCACGGCACGGTGAACTTACCGCTCATCGTGTTTGCTTAAAATCGACCATGCATACCTGATACTATTTGAATCAATATAGGCTAAAAGTAAATCTGAACACAGGTAAACGTTGTATATTTCACACCTGATTACATTTCACAACTCAGCGGGATATGCAAATAAAAGAAAATGGGGGAACTCGATAAATCCCGAATGTTCCGAGTGCAATTATATCGAGAATTGAGAACGGAATTTTTCCGATAGTCCACGAGGAAAAGACATTTCTTAAAAGTAGTTTAGGGCGAAATTAAAACGGGGCGAATATCTTTTGTGTTGCTCAAGGGCGAAAATAACCTGGGGCGAAAAATACCAGGTATACAGTATCTCTTCCAGATGTGATTATTGAAAGGTTTTATTTGCATGATGTGTTCGTTTCACACCAGTTTTTCGAAGTATGACAAACAAGAAATATCTTTAAAAAAGATAAACGGCATAGTTTTAATGCTGGTGGTTCATAATGTAAAACTACTGGTGAAATAAGTTAACGAACTACATTGTAATTAATAAATGCGCAGTTTCAGCACGGATAACAAAATTATATCAGTTTGAATCCTTTTTGGTGATAATAAGACTGTAATATCACTATAAAAACGTTGCAATTTTCACTGAATGTACGCGTTTTGTTCCTTTCCAGTTATGTTTCTGTGCTGTCCCAATGTTCACAGTCAATCCCTATGTCCAGCTTGTCCACTCGATTTAGTTGGGAATCCCCCTCTAAATTTAGCGCGGAAATTATTTTTAAATCATTACGTGACTGTTTTGAAATCGTGGCAGCACAAACACACGATAGTTTACAAGGCGATATATATATTCCATCTGGGTTAGTTGGATAACGATATTATACAGTGGTTTAAATGTTAAATAACACGTTCTGTATATATTATGGCACACATATTTATGTGTAAATAAGTGTAAACATTGTTCATATAGTATAGTGACAGTAGCGATGTACTGGTACAGACTGTATAAATATTACCGAGTTTGTGGAACTATTACAGAGTTTGTGGAAATCTTATCGAGTTTGTGGAAATCTTACCGAGTTTGTGTAAATATTACCGAGATTGTCATGACCTACTATCAAACAATCAAGCAGAATACGAGCGGCGTCCGTATTACTGCTGTTTTCATGTTTGAACTGTTACAATCTATTGTACTGCTTCCCAAGTTTAATTCTAGGATTGTGTTTGACCCATTTTCCTATTATTCTCTTCATTGCGGAAGCTGTTATCGTTTTCAACCGCAGTCGATTCACATTGGAAGCCATTTTTGTTTCCATGTGTTTTAGTTTGTTGTGCGCATGCGTTTATCGTATATGTCACAAAATTTTTGCATATTCAGATTGTTTGATAACCTTTTAATAATAGTTCAGAAGGTTATTTTTTTTAAAGATATACCCAATAATATGATCAAAAATACAAAATAAATATTGGTTTACCGTGAGGTCCCTTTAACTTTGTTTCGTTTTTAACTGTATATCTGCATTTTGCATTGACCGCTACATTGACCAATCACATACTTCATCTTGACCAGAACGCCACCTGTCGCGTCATATCCGGGGCCAAAACAAAATTAGACGGCTATGCCGAAAAATCGGTGTTTACCGACAGGTATTTGGTAGAGTTAATGAGTTACACGTGACCAATGACAGAGTTTCGGTACTTAAGCCTCCTATAACACCACCCGGGTCATTACCTCAGATAGTTGTTCACTTCACTCGAAGTCACCTTGGTCAGGACCTCATACAGTGGTACACTAACTCGAAATTATCCGGGTCAGTCCTTCTAGATCTATAACCATGGTTAATACTAGCCGCAATATCTTCACTTTAGCTCGATTGGTTGAGCGGAAGACTATTAAACCAGAGGTCCCGTGTTCGATCTCTAGCTGAGGCTGCGATCTAAATCTAATTCACCATGCACTCTGTTACATTTCTGTTCGTCCCATTTTCTACAACCTCTTTCAAACGCGAATCAATTCCGTCCCTTATCCCTCTCGTCTCGCTCCCGTCTGTCCCTCCGATAAAACACCTCTACAGCCTGTCAGTAACCGGAAATTGAGGTCTCATTGAGAAGCATTAGAGAATTGGAAGGATGTATACTGTGTGATGAAATGATTACAGCGCGAGGTATTACTGTGGATCCGTCACTCAAGGCTACGGTAATGCCGAGAAATCCTTTTAGAACCGCGCTAAATCGTAACACAGCCTGTGAAATATCGGTTTGGCATTTAATTTGTCACTCTCCCATACTTCCTGACAAAATTGAACTTGAATGATCGAAATGCAGCATGAATCCTGCGTGAAGGCAATCATAATTTATTTCCGAGTCCAATGTTAAGGACAGTTTCGGGTCTGGTACACTTTTCGTTGTACGTGTTAGATTTAGCAATTTGTTACAGGTCAGCTATATATAACGATTTGACACAGGTCTGCTACATTTAGTGATTTGTTACAGGTCAGCTACATATAGCAATTGGTTATAGGTCTGAAACATATGGCGATTTGTGACAAGTCTGCTACATTTTGCGATTTTTTACAAGTCCGATACACATAGCGATTTATAGGTCTGTGAATTGGTACCGGTCAGCTACTTATAGCAACTTCTTATAAGTCTGCAGCATACAATGTACATCGATTTTTTTTTATACATGTAGGTTTGCTACACGAAGCAATTTGTTACAGCTCACCTACATAAAGCGATTTGTTATATGTCTGCTACTTCTAGCGATTTGTTACCGGACTGGTACTTTTTGTGATTTGTTACAGCTCAGCTACATTTAGCGATTTGTAATAGGTCTGGTACGTTGAGCGATTTGTTGCAAGTCTGCTAAACATCCTGGTTTGTTACAGGTCAGCTACATATAGCTATTTGTTACATGTCTGCTTACATTTAGCAATTAAGTGCATGTCAGCTACATATAGCAACTTGCTATATCCATGTCTGCTACTTATAGTGATTTCTTATAGGTCAGTTACATATAACAACACGTTATAGATTTGGAACATACAGCGATTTGTAACAGGTCTGCTACATTTAGCGATTTGTTACATGTAAACTACATATAGCGATTTGTTGTATTCATGTCTAATACTGATAACGATTTGTTACAAGTCTGCAAAACATAGCGATGTGATACAGGTCTGCTACACAAAAAGACTTATTATAGGTCAGCTATAAGTAGCGTTTTATTTAAGTTTAGCTACATTTCACAATTTGCTAGAGGAGTTGAACATACAGTGATATGGTTTCGTCCCGAGCTTTATTACTACGTAATTATCAAGCTATCTTTTTACAATAGTGAATATTTCCCCAAAAAACTATCCATGCTGATAATTTGAACTTTTTCTAAACTGTGTACGAATTCTCCATACACAGAAGGAATACTGTCGACCTTTCATTATGGGGAGAGACGGAAAGGCCATGAATGCAAACTCACGATATGTAGAGCACTGGACAAATCAATTGTTCTTTTTACTTATAAAACAATGCTTACCTTACACATTTACGGCTGGAATATTTTGGCCAAGCGGTTTTAAGGTTTGGCATTTCTATGATTATCACTTGTTGCGTGTTTTTTACTCCCGGCTTAACGATTCAGATCCGACGATTCCTTTTTTCTGTGTCAAAATATCGTTTGGTTAGGGTAAGGAAAGTTGCGTGTGTAACTGTTTCTTTCTGATGAAATATTGTGCGAAATGGGAATAATTGAATGAACGTTCCCACATTTCAAATTAACACTTGTTTTCGCATAAACGTCCTTCAAGCGAATCAGTTTGTAACGCGGTTATGTTTACAAACAAAATATCGGTGCGTGAAATTGACCTTTTGAGCTTGCATGGCAATTATGAATTATATGCTCCCAAACCTCAAGGGACCTGACGGGTGGGGCCAAAATGTGTCGAATTTACTTTTTTTATTAAAATTTCAAATCAATTAAGATGCTTAACAAAAATTGTGTATTTCATGATCCTGGGGTCTCAGGCTTGCTCCTTGGGAGGGGTAACTTTTGATATTCTTTGTATTTTATATAGAAAAATCACATTTAAGACTGTCATTTGTTTAATTTCTATTGGAACTCACTCTTACTTGGTTAACATTACAAACATTGGATGACAGATTATGGAATGCACATGTTGGCCATCACTGACCCCAAGGGGCTTGAGGAGGGGGTGGGGGCGAAAAGGGATCAAATTCTTCTCAGGACCCATATAAGGTAAAATCAAATAAATTTCATAGATGGAAGGGTCTTAGGGTGTTTACCAAAATTGTGAATTTCATGACCCTGGTGTCGCACGTTTGCCCCTGGGGAGGGGGTAAACTTTACTACAGTTTATACAGGATAAATACATGTTTAACTATCATTTGTGTATTTCTGTTGGAATTCATTCTAACTTAGTTAACATTGTCAGCATGATATAACAGTTTGATGTATGCACATATTGGTACTACCTGACCCCTAAGGGCTGATGGGCGAGGCCAAAAAGGGTCAAATTAATTGACATTTCAAGAAACATCTTCTCAAAGTCAATATAAGGTACATTTAGAATTAAATACTTTTAATAGGTGGAAGGCTCTTAAGGTGCTTTACCAAAATTGTGAATTTCGTGACAGTAGGGGTCTCATGTTTGACCCTGGCGAGGGGGTACCCTCTATTGTATGTTATACACTGTATAAGGAAATCACATTGTTGATTGTCATTTGTTTTAATTTCTATTGGAATTAGCAGTTTTTGAAGGCAGTTTGCTGGCAAGTTATTATTGGCTCTCATGGGCTGATGGGCGGGGTCAAAAAGGGTCAAGTTTATAGAAATATTTCAAAGCTCTTTTGACAGTTATAAGGCCCATGGGCCTCTTGTCTGTTTTTAGTCTTCCGCTCAGGCGGTCTCTCCCTCTAGGTTAACCGCCTTCATTAACGGCTTGTAGCTCATGGAAACATTACGGTCTACTATATTAAATATGTTCTGATGTCGAATTTTGATGTTTTTATAAAAAATATTGTCATTTGATATCAGTTCCAACATTTTACAGTTGTGGGTGTGACATAAAGATAAGGAACACAAGCACACGACACAAAGACCAATTTTATAGTTTATTGGAATAGTTTACTTGAATTATTTATTCATTTGATAATCTATAGTCATAATTATTTTTTTTAAATTATATCTTCATTTATATTCATTTAACTCTCTCTCTCTCTCTCTCTCTCTCTCTCTCTCAAATATGTAAATAAAATATATGTCATCTTGTAAAAATAAATGTATTATATGTATATAAAATTATATAGGGAAAGGGCTTAATATAAGTTTGATAACTTGTGCCCAATTCCCATGTATATATTAAGATACAATAAAATATGTTTAAATCAAAAGACCAATTTTAGACTTATGGTCGGTTATGGGCGTGATATAATGACGACATTTGTTGTGCGCCTTTTCACCGAATTGATGACGTCATTACTTGTGTGTACTTTGTGTATTGTGCCTTGTATATCAATGACCGATCAATGTTTCCTGCATCTAATAACCGTTGCTCCAATGTTTCATGGTGTCTGAATGTTGTTTACGTCAGCCAATTTTCAATATGATCGACCTAATTCATCATATGAATGGTTTAAATAAGGTTCGTTTGTTTTGCGGTTCGGCGCGTTAGCAGCTGACAATACCATATTTGGGATTGATTAATTAGACAAAAGTACATTGATTTTATCCGTTTTACTGCACATTTTCTGGCAACAGACACATATGTCAGTTTTACTGCACATTTTCTGGCAACAGATCCATATGTCAAGCTCTGTACTGTACGATACACGTTTCTGATTCAGACAATAAATATCAATAATTTGTCCAGGGCTGAGGACATGTGGGTATCTTCTATACAGCTGTTCATGAAGATTTTTACAATGCTTTCGCTTTATCTTGCAAAACAAACTTAAAATAAATCATGATATCGTTTGTTTTGTGGACAACTACTTTAATTATGATGGACAAGTAGTTTTACTGTTAATGGATATTTTGTAAAGGAAAGGAGCGACCGCGGTATCCTCTATACGTCTCTGATAAAGGTGATGTTACATCAACCATGATCACAAATGATTCTTCCACCCTTAAGTTGCTAAATTGTTTAACTTTAACTGGTAATAAATGTACGTTTATACCGAGATGGAGTGTCCTATTGTAATAAGATTTTATCGTGGTTTTACCAACACCATGTCAGCGTTATCGAAAGAGGCTTCGTCAACGTTAATGACACCTTGGGTCGATAAGCCATTATCGACAAGATTCGTCATGCATGTAATATTTCATTACATGTATTTCGAATATCACGATGAGAAAAATACAAGTTAGTTCATATTTTCTAGCTATGTCAATTTCATTAACGGAAATACATTTTTATTCGAATAATTACATTTTAAACAAACAGCTCCTGGTGGTTGATCGAATGTTGCCAATGAGATTTTTGCCGTTTTGTACTGTGGTAAAATACAGCAAACCACAGATGGTATTTGGTCACGTGATCTCTGATGTGATCAAGATCATCTAAACCCTTCAATATACGATAGGTGTTTTCATCGGAATAAATCATTTACTTGAATAGTGACTTTTATTCTGCCTTTTCGATAGGATAACTGACACTTTATCACTGATTATACGAACACACATATGAATAATTAATTGTTGTCATCAATGTAAATATGTTAACAGTTTCTTGTTTTAATACATTGCATAAGAATTATAGATACCCAAATGTTAACATGCCTCGACATCTCAAAACTACTCACCATTCATTACAATGTAGTTGTGTTATAGGGTTGTGAAATCGATGGTTTCGAATTTTAATTGAGACAAAACAAACGCAAAACAGTTTAAGAAAGTAGAGTAGCTTTGTATTTTTACTGATAATTAAATCGATATATGGCGTTTTTTACTCCTTCTCGCAGGCAATATGAACATTTAAATCTAAACATGAAATTATGTACTTGCTTGTGTATTTCTGGTTATATAAGTTAAACCCTCGCATAATAGCAAAGAGAGCAAGTCTGATATAGGTTTAATACAAAATGAAACCGTAGTTCTAATTCGAGATCTGATAACTGAACTCACCAAAGATGTTGTAGAAAACAAATTTTTGAAATTGAAGTTCTCATTGCGAGAGAATGAAGACAGTCTTTAGGTTTGAAATAGGAAATTGTAGTGGTAAACATCTAATGTTTTGCGATGAGGTATTATCTCGATTGATCTAGAGCTCTATGGAGTTCTTCAAAATTTAAATCTCGTTAATTCGACTTCCTGACTAAACAAGTGCGAACAAAGGCTTAGATCCGAAACGTATCGAGCCACCAATAACGACTTTGTTTCAAAAGTAGTCTCAGACAATGGTATTATAAGTCAGTATGGTTTTTTTTTTTTTTTTTTTTTTTCTAATTCGATAAGGTGTAGGTAAGAGTTCCCAGGTTATCAAGCAAGACTAGTGCCCTTTTAGGGAAAGATAAGATTGTCTGATACCCTATCAGCAGGTATAACCATAGATCAGTTATGTTGATCACAAAGTGCGGTTTTATCATATCGAGTGTGCCTTTTGTACAGTAGTTTGCGATTGCAGGTGGTAAGACTCTGCAGCTTTTCCTTACCTGTTTGTCAAGTTTTAATTCATTTGAATAGTGACACATTTCATAGTATACACATGTACATGTACTTAAAGTGACTGTAGATTGCATACTCATAAAAACGTTGTTTTATTCTTACAAATAGCGACATAGGTTTAAGAAATAGCGGTATTCGACCATATACCATAAAAAATGTTCTGTAAATATATATGTCCGAGTTCTTAAAGAATGTTTAAGTCAGTTGTACGTAAAGAATGCTACATCGACCAAGCGGAACGGAGTCACGTGGTAGGTGCGAGCAATGAGTTCGTGCACGGCGTTCTGCTTACGAGCAGTAACATATGCATGGTTTTGATTTTTTGATTTAAACATATTTTTTTTTTATTTGTAACTGAACTTTACAAAGGGCACAAGTTATACAACTTATATAAAGCCCTTTCCCGATATAATTATACATAATCATTACAACAAAATGGCATATTTACATATTTAAATTGAGAGAGAGAGAGAGAGAGAGAGAGAGAGAGAGAGAGAGAGAGAGTGTTACATATCTATATATATCCACCCAAGCAATTTAGATAAGAGCTAATCTTCACCGATGCCGACAACAGAAGTATACACAAAGCGCTTTTCAAAGCTTGCTGCTGGTACTAATGTTCATCACTTCCCATGCCAATGTTTCGTTCTCCTTTCACTCCTTACTTTCTTGAATATCCGTTTCTCTTTTGTTGTCGGCAACGGAAAAGAATAAGTATAATCAATTGATAATATATATATACACACATACTTATGTATACATACACAAAAACATAACATACCATATGTAAATATATACATGAAATATAAATCTAAAATGGGTGTAGGAGAGAAATCAGAATCATGGTGGTAGGACCTACTGAATTGTACTGTTATTGTTTCGGACTGATTCATGTATTTACAAAACGAGGTTGCGGACACTTTTAATTCTCGTGATTAAGGAAAAAGCCCCCTTTTTATATTACGTCTGATAAAATGTTCCAGCATTGATTTTAACAGTTAAAGTCGCTTTAATGTTCTTTTGAAATTCACCTTTGAAAATTATTACCCAATTCTCTAGCTTAATCTTCGTTGGAATCCATTATTATTTCGAAACTCATTCAGTCTAATGGAACAAGTCTCTTCATAATTCAGAACATAAAACTGTCGAACAACTAGAATATAGCTTTACCGAGAGTAAAGACATATTATGTTATATTTTAGTTATTCGTTAACAATCTTAATTCACATGTTGCAGCGCTTTGTTTTAGTTGAAAATTGACAATGAAACTGAATAGCTGTTAAAGTGACAGGACACATGGTTTTATTTAGGAAGTTTGGTGGTTTGTTAGTTTAGAAAGATGGTTATAGCATTTATTCACTTGTTGGCAAATTCGGTTTTTAAAATATGCCTATGGTCGAAACATTTCGTCTATCTGTACAGACATGCCTGACAAGTAGAGTTTGTGCCATATCCACATTGTTTTTATGAAGTGTACATGCTAATTTTCAAAGACTGCCATATATAGTTTTAGCCGAACTATCTTGTAGTGTACATAAGAAGGACAAATAAAGCGAACACATAATAATTCAAACATAGTGGACACCCATTTGTTCAAAAAAAATTGGCATCGTTAGGGACTTAAAACATTCTCCATAGAAATTCAGACTAGTTTTTGACCAGGTTTCAAAACATGAATACAGTTGTAAATCCAAGCACACTGTGACCTAATGTGAATCTTGCTTTACACTCTAGCTACGACGAATTCACGCCAACTGTGAACTACGGTGAATCTTGCTTTACACTTTCGCTACGACGAAATCACACACACACACACACACTCTAACCTATACGGTGAATCATGACACTCTCACTAGGACGCACATTGCAACCTCCAATGAACTTTGCTTTACACACTCGATATGAACTCTTGTAAAGTTTCCGGTACACGAGGTACACGTCTGTCATAGCAAAGGGTTTCGTGTTGTTTTTATTGCAGTTCCCTACGTAATACTATCGGACAAGTAGGTCAAATAAAATTGTCTCATAATCTGGAGTTACGTGCTGGGGTGACGTTCGATGAACTGGACAGGACATCGGGCTGATCCCGATGGAGTCCATAACGTTTATAGGAGAGCGAGCGACAGTAATCGCCAATGCAATGGTCAACCGAGCAAATCATTTGGTAAATTGATATTTATTAGAAATCATGTCTTCCTTATTATCTGTGTGATTCGTGATAAATTGCAACGCTATCAAGCATATATAATGACTTCTTATGTGGTACTGTATACTTTACGTAAAGTGCAACCAACAAATGGGTTTTTGGCAGCTTTATATTGTCAAGGCGACGGCTGTGATATTAACAGATATACATCTGTAGTACAGAAACTAGACTGTATTTTTTCTAAATATATTATACACCCTTATGTCGTTAAAGATTGGGCTAAAAATAGATATCTGTGTTTTTAAATGAGATATAAAACACACGAGAAAGGCAAACATCAATGCTTTGGCAGAAAGTTTACTTGGCAGGTCATCTGACCCAGAAGACCAACTTGTTTCGTCCATCGTCGTGCACCCGCCATGAAATGTTTGAACTCGAAGTTTACGGCAACAGCCACCACCCTAAAACACCTTTTAAACGTTTTTATCTGGTCCAGTGTAGCCATTATACAGAACATTTGTGGGAATGTTAACGAAATGCTTATTTAACTACGGACTCAACTGTGTGAGTTTGGTTTAGTTTAGTATTGTTTAACGTCCTATCAACATCTACAGATGTATGATTATTTAATTTTTAGTGTTACAAGATTGAAGCATACTGCCGACGACATCAGCTGTTCATCCGGTCACATTATACTGACAATTCTGCCGCCCTACAACCACGCATGCAAAGGGGGCTTAGAACCTTAACGAAGCTTATGTTGAATTATTTCTTTCTTCAGTTTTATTCACACTATTATTGCTTAAACTCTGGCTAATATTTAACGAATGTACAGATTTGGAAGGTAGGTTTGGTTTTATTTGTTTAACGTCCTATCAACAGCTAAGGTCATTTAGGGACGACCAACGTGTGCGGGCGACATGCATGCATACAAGATAAGATAAGGTGAACCGAAATAGCGAGCATTTCCCGCTTTATCGTCGACATACAAATCTATGTCAAATCCGGGTTAAAATGTGAACCAGGGTGGTGAACACACCAATAATTAATTATGAAACCGAGTTTAGGACGGCCTCCATTGTGTAAGGTTTTAATTTAGTATTATTTAACGCCCTCTGAACATCTATGAGTATTTAAGGACGGACTCAACTGTGTGGGTTCGGTTAAGGTTAGTATTGTTTAACGTCCTATCAACATCTATGATTATTTAAGGACGGCCCCCTTTGTGTTAGTTTAGTTTAGTTTAGTATTGTTTAACGCCTTCTAAACATCTATGATTATTTAAGGACGGCCCCCATTGTGTTAGTTTTGTTTAGTTTAGTATTGTTTAACCCCCTCTAAACATCTATGATTATTTAAGGACGACCCCCATTGTGTTAGTTTTGTTTAGTTTAGTATTGTTTAACCCCCTCTAAACATCTATGATTATTTAAGGACGGCCCCCATTGTGTTAGTTTAGTTTAGTTTAGTATTGTTTAACGCCTTCTAAACATCTATGATTATTTAAGGACGGCCCCCATTGTGTTAGTTTTGTTTAGTTTAGTATTGTTTAACGCCCTCTAAACATCTATGATTATTTAATGACGGACTCAACTGTGTGGGTTCGGTTTAGGTTAGTACTGTTTAACGCCCTCTCAACATCTATGATTATTTAACTTTCAGTGTTACAAGATTGAAGCATACTGCCGACGACATCAGCTGTATATCCCATCCGGTCACATTATACTGACAATTCCGCGCCCTACCACTGTATGTGAATTCAATAGATTGAGGTGGTGTGGGTGGGGTGTAGGTGTGTGTGTGTGTGTGTGTGTGGGGGGCGGGGGGGGGGGGGGGGGGGTGTTAAAGGGTTTAGTATGCCTTGCTCTGCTATTTACAATAACCTTGGAAGTTGTTTATGGAACTTTTTACTCTTACAAGGCGTTCCATTTATTCACCACACTTTAACGATTTTGGTTGCTGCTCCACGTGAGAAACACTTTTCAATATTTAGGTGATGTCACACAGCGTTAGAACTAGTGTTAACGGTAATTACCCAATCTTACTATCCGGAGTCTGCAGAGATCGATCTATGTCACTGACCTAAGAGCAGTGGCAAAGCATTAAGTGGCTTTCATGCATTATGTCGTGCATTTGGGGATTTGGCAGTATTCCCAGAAAGACTAATAACGTGCGTCCTGTCGAGCAGTGTGTAACTCTTTTGTTTTTCCTTAAATTTAGCCCGCGATAAACATTACTCTGATGTCCTTGCGTGGTTAAATATTGTCCAAACGGGTTTCCGCCAATGTCTAATGGGTCTGTCGGTGGTTTGGCGATGTGCACACATTTGCAGTGCATTTATCATCCTCTTGTTGAGTGCTTTTAGGAAAAGGGGTGTTCAAAGTTTAGGTTAGGTAAAGTGAAATATCTCGTAAATGGAAATCAAATGTTTAATGTTGGAGCATTTTGATCTGTATTTCTCTTCACATCTCTCTCAACCTAACGTTTTACATTTGATACGTCACTGTGACTTTAAGCGTTAGCATCCGCGAGAACTATTATTAACCGAATAATGCAGTCAATAAAACCTGCCAATTACTGCTTCACTTTGAAAGTTGGAAAGTTAGAACCAGGCTTAATTATAGCCAAGGGCGGATAACTCCAACCAGCTTTCTGTTGTATAAGTAGCCAAATTGATATGCTATATATAATTTGTAACACCGAATAGTTCATCTCAAATCCGTACATACCTGCTCTAAGGGCCTCAGCGAGAGGTCGATGTTCAAATTGACACTCCCCATCACAAGCCTGCGACCGTTCTTGTCCTATTAACAGAGGGCTACGCTGCAAACAGGATGACGTCATCGGTTTCTGTAGCCATGTGACAATGACCTCATCATCCCGTCACGCATTCACTGTTGAAGGTTCGGTCTACTTGAGAATTATAGCAATTTCATCATTAAATAAAAAAAAAATGACTAAAAATCACTCGTGTGTGATGAACAATATTGTGTAGTGTTATTACTTAGTCTTGTGCAAAAACCTCGAAAATCTTTCTATCGGGTAACAATCTCTGTTATAGTTCTCGTGCTAAGCATCAGAAAGTCTGTCTTCGAGGTTGAATATCATATTCAATTCTGCACTAGACGCCAAATTTGTCAGCGCTCTAGAAAATAAAAATGTCGATTATTAACCATGATACAGACCATAGAAAGGCGAAGTAGGGAATGATCACCCTGTAAGAAAAATCTGTGCATTCGGAAAACAATATATACAGGCACAGTAGTATCAATGACCCTCTAACAATGATCCGGTCGCTTGTGTAACTATATTCAACAGAGTATATGGGGTATATTTGGTTTGTTTGGATTGTTTTAGTTATCGTCCTATTAACAGCCAGGGTCATTTAAGGACGTGCCAGGTTTTAGGTGGAGGAGAGCCGGAGTACCCGGAGAAAAACCACTGGCCTACGGTCAGTACCTGGCAACTGCCCCACGTAGGTTTGAACTCGCAACCCAGAGGTGGAGGGCTAGTGATAAAGTGTCTGGACACCTTAATCACTCGGCCACCGCGGCCCGTGTAAGGGGTATATGTTCATAGAAATCTTTTATTTTCGAGGTCTTAAGACATTTCATGCAATACGGCATAATATAACAATGTAACCCATGCACGAACACCAACTATTATCGAAACTACATTGTATATATAAATCAAATACTAAACATACATGTTGAAACTGTTGATAGATCATGCCTTACGTGGATTTCGATAGAAGAATCTGAACCACACCTCATGTCATATAGTTCAGAGTATTTTCGTCAGCAAAGGGAAAAAGGAAAACGACACATAATCTTGCATCGTATATTTTCAGCTCTTTTTATCATGCTAAATATCTTACCTGGTTTACAGTGTTTTGATTTCAGTTTTTAAATTCACTTACTCACCTTAAAACAAAAAACATGCCACGTACATTTGTACATTTCTACTATAATTGTGTCTGTGTTTGATTTAGATGTAAAAACAGTGTGAATTAATACAGGTGCTTGTTTGAAAATATCTGAGAAACAAAATGCAGTAAAGGCACAAAGATATATTGGCATGGCAACCATGACAAAAAATAAAGAATAAGACCAGGTGCTCTCGAAGGATAACCGCCTTCTGATTCCTCCACGGCATCCGCCATACAACTTAAAGCCAAACTTAGTATCAACTTTCATTTTAGCTTCGAAATTTTGCCACTGATCAAGAATGCTCATTGATGGAGGGTTTGGTTTGGTTTGGTTTATTTTGTTTAACGTCCTATTAACAGCTAAGGTCATTTAAGGACGGCCTCCCGTGCGTGCAACATGGATGCGTGTGGTGAGTGCGTGTGTGCGTTTTGGGAGGCTGCGGTATGTTCGTGTTACGTCTCCTTGTGATAGGCCGGAACTTTTGCCGATTTATAGTGCTACCTCACTGAAGCGTACTGCCGAAGACACCCAGCAGGACACCCCACCCGGTCACATTATACTGACAACGGGCGAACCAGTCGCCCCACTCCTTGTATGCTGAGCGCTAAGCAGGAGCAGCAACTACCATTTTTAAAGACTCTGGTATGTCTCGGCCAGAGGACAGAACCCAAAGCCTTCCTCACAGGGGCGAACGCTCAACTAAAGGCCAAAAGTGAGGCAGTGTCAAGGGAGACGTTAGGAAGAAGAAAGTTGTTAAAAAAGAAGAGAAAAGATAAAATCCAAAATTTAGTCGCCTCTTACGATCATGCAATGGGGGCAGCAGGTACAATTCTTACGCCATACCTGCAGGGCTCATTGATGGAGGGCTGTCTCTGTTAAAAGTGTGCATTGCTTTGTGAACTCCGTTTCGCCGTGCCAGGGTATTTTGCTATGCAATTCAATCTAAAGGACCACGCTGTAATATTTAAGATCAATTTCTAACAAATGGTATCGATGATAGACCTATTGCACGCAAATTTAACACTATACTCTAGTTCAAAATATTGCAGTCAACCTAACCATGATCTTCTCAGATTTGTGATATTCGTTGCTGCGTCAAAATAATAAAATCGATATTTTCAATTCGAGAACACATTCAATTTGCCTCTCCATATCCGGATTCGTTGAGCTTGAATCACTGAAACTTGATTTTGCAAAGAAATACATCTAAAAACTAAGTTTGCAAGGAGGAAGAAAAAAGGAACAAAATGATCCAAAATGTTGCAATTGGACGTGGAAGAAAACGAAGTTGATCTGCTGCCCCCTTGGCGACACTTTGGATCTCACTTATCGCAGACAGATAATGCTAATAAAGGAAACTTAATAAGGCCCTTCTCGATTTAATGATAATACAATGCTTGTTAAAAGCGAAATCTCATTTTCAATATTATTTTTACGTTTTTAGTATTTTGTTTAGTCAAATCGAATGATCGAGTCTTTACTTGGATTCGTTATTGATATGTGGTTTGTTCGTCCGATATGAAAGACACTTTCCTCCTGGCTTATTTGTCCGACCTGTCAGCTGTCCATGAACTTATCAGTTCACCCGATATTCTGTAGAATATATATTTGTGAGTTATTACTGCCGCATATAACTTAATATCATATATAAGATAATGCAGTTCTTTTTTTAAATAAACAAAAATAGAAAATATATCGGTATTTGAAATAAAGCTCAATGATAATGAAATTTTCATGATTATGGGAAATTGAGCATTGGACATGTTTGACATTCTAAGAAAGGTAATTTACCAGCTTTAAAATTTCCTCAAATTGATTCGCTAGAACATATGTATATATGGAATGATTTTAAAGAAGTATAAAATATAAACTATGATTACAACTATGCTGATTCAATGTTGGATACATTTCAGTTTTATTTATTTATTCTACTTTATTTTATTTTAGGTTTTTTTAATTAAATGTATCACTCCGCTTACCTAATGTATGTCAATATGACATATTTGGTATCAAAATAACATTAAATTTATACACTGTATGATTGATTTTCGAATCTACATTAGCCTGTGAAAATAATTAACCATTTCGTCATGGTACCCTCCTCACTCGACCTGGTGTTATGCAAGGCTGCCCACTACGACTATCAACAGTGATAGTGATTAATCAGTTATGTGGTTATGGTTCATTTTCATGCATCTACAACTACAAATAGTGCAAAAATAAAACAAATTGAAGTGGGGGGCCAAATGTTGATTCTACCTTAAGAAGCAATTGTACAATTCCATTATTAAAGCTACTTTAGTTCTTTGAAAATTACAATGTGTATACATGTGTGAATTAGCAATAACAGAAATGGAAAAAAAATATGGGATTAAGGTTTCAACTAAACAGTAAGTACATCAGAATCATATACATTTCGATGCCGATTCTACAGAGGGTGGAGAAGATCGGTTTAAGGTTCATGTAAATAGCAAATCCAGTGATATTTTACAAGCATATAAATCATCATATATACAAGTAGATATTATTATGACATCTGAGCACAGTAAGAGGAATGTTTTGGAGACAAATCGTTAACACTGGAATATGGAGCTTTACAGAAATCTGCATATTTTACCCCAAACTATACGGTTAAACTATTTTTCCTAAATACGGATTTTTTCATGTTCTTCATGTTGTCAAACAAGATTATCTTCTTTAAGTACCTCCGTATATGCAAAATTTGTGCAATATAATTCACAGTCGCCATTTGTATTTCAAGATCAAAACAATATCGATGTTTATGATTTTATAAGGTCAAATCTGGTCAAACAGAAGCTCGCACTACCTCCTATACGCACTTCGGAGTATAACGGCATGGTTATTTTGCGCAACACGATTAATATGAGCTTTCTGTGTTCTTCTGAAACTTGCATTTTACGCATGTTTTGCCGAAGTTGATATGTAGCTTAACCAATTAAATATCAAAAGTAAGAGCCATGGATAGCCACATATTAACAATTGGTCAAGTTACCTCAGCTCTATTGCACTATTAAACATTATCCATATGCCACCTGAACTTCTTATATCGATACCATATATTTTTCTGGTGTTTGCCAAAGCAAGACGACACCTGCATTACTGCTACCATCTTTGATCACTGATATATTTGCTTCTTCGTTTCTTTTGATCTGTTCCGGACTTTGAGCTTCCCTGGCAATAAAAATATATGTTAATGAAACAGAAATTAGACCGATTCAATATTTGACAACCAAACGGAAGAAGATATTTCAAAAGAAATTATGTCATCTTTGTAACAACATCCGGCAGGACGTGCTCTAGCGCCTGCCAAGTAATAAACACACGTAGCAATCAATCAGCTATCGACTTTTGTAGTGTTAAACCGTGAATAAACCAAGCGTGCATTAGACGCTGACCATGCTGATACAGGTTATCGGAGGGTCTAGACCCACTGACAGATCGTAAGTGCGTTTGATAAACTGTGGCAGAAATACTACATTTCACTGACAAAACACTTCGCTAGGCCTAATCACTACATTTTTACCGAAACAACTACCCAGACCAAGTAACGACTACCAAACCGGCGTTAATATACCCGTAATCACTGCAAAAACAGCAGTCGAAAATACTTATTTACGTACATAGAGAGTTGTGTAACAGTTTCATATATGCCTCACCACAAGCCTACCAAAAGATAGTGACTTTCTGTATTCTTTCTTCGATATAAATGTTTCTAGACAAACACACGTTTCCTTTCAGTAGTCGATAATAAAGCTTGCACCGAGTTTGATCTGATATCGATAGACACTCGCAATACTGCTGTTTATCGTCGTGCTTACTGGGAAATGTATATTGCTGACCACAGGAGGACAATGTGGAGTAGATGGCGAGCTCATTTACTAAAAATAACATCCGAACAAATCCTCACCCAGGTCACTCACATTTTATTTAGCAGTAAACGGTAATCAGTTTAAATGATTTAAATAATCTACATTTTATGTTTAAATAATTATTTTGTTTCTTTTACGTTTGTACCACTGAACCTATGATGAGGTTTATATAAGAAATAAGAAACAATGTTTATTGCTGTTTACTGGTGTGAAAACGGTTTTTACATATATTCAAAACGAGGCGCGTCATGTTGTAACATATGTGAAAATGTAGTTTACACAGTCTAACAATTGATGTTTACAAAATAATAGCAAACGTGCTGATTCTAATTTGGTGGGAAAGGTTGTCAGCTACAGGAAGTAAATAGAATATATTCCACAATAACATCATCACTTCACGTATTGTTTTTAATTCCATCACAGGTTATACAAAATAAATTCACGAAATGTGAAATTAAAAAAAAAAATCATTGTCAAGTTATTTTACAGGGAAATGAAATATATGCCCCCGAATCTCATATCATATCTATATAACTTATACCACTGATCAACACATCTATTGTGAAAATCGAGAAACCTCTATTACGTGAAAAACGAAAACCACTATTCCAACATAGCAGATACTATGAATGAATCGAACACGGAAGGAGAAATCTCGCAGTTTAAATGGAATACATGCATGAACGTTCACTCCGGCGATGAATCATCGCCCAGACCCTTCAAAGGTACCAATCAGAGATAAATATTAGATGTAGACTTGGAGTTCTTGTATACTTCACAGTTAATATATATTTACACGTGATCTGTGAAGAGAGATTTGGGCAAGGCGGTCTCCCAGGTCGTACTAAAGGGATCCGGAATTAGGTCGACGGACTATCTGGTAACCGCTTTCGTTGTTAAAATAGCATATCGTATACCAAACAAATTGAGTTTGCATGTTGCTTTGGGTTTTCGAAATTGAGAGTTGAAAGGATTTCAGACCGTGGAACCAATCGGAATGTTCTATCGACGCAGCTACCGGTGCAGGGAAGGAATTGGCTCTAAATATGTCGTCTTTTTAGGAGTAAAACTTGAAAGAAACGATGGGCATTTTAATCATTTCGACTTCAAACATATTCCTTAACAAGAATGGGGGGTGTCATTATTACAACTCAAAGACCCATTTGAAGTACTCTGACAACCATAATTCAACCATAAATGAAGTTGAGGGAAGACATTTCAATTTTCAAAGTCTGGTGGAGAAATTTTCAATGTCTTTTGGCGGTTTTAATTTGGTTAACCCCACATTTGCTTTTTATTTTATGTTTGATCAAAGTGCTATTTTATATGTATTTGGTATATATGAGTAATTTCATCTCATAATCTTGTATTACCACTTTTTTCGTAATTAATAAATGTTTTGTTGGGTGGCCTTATTCGTTCCACACAGTTGTTGAGTTGTTACTTGTAAGTGTGTAGATGTATACATAAAGTTATCGACTAACGATTAAAATCATTTCAGTAGGAATAGAATTTTAAACAATCATTGACACAACAAACATTAAAGAATTTAACTGCATTTTGTGTCGGGTTATAGGCATATGAATGCAAACTGCATTACACGAAAATAGCGTGAACAGTCAGTGGCGCGTGCTCCTTTTCCCGCGACGGAACGGAGAATTTTCTACATGCATCTGTGGTGATTAACTTCCTGATACTCACAGTGTTTCTGCTTTAGTAAGAACAAGAACTTGTAATAGGGTTTACCTGTTTCTTCATGTTCAGAGAGCTATGGAAGTTTACAACAGGTTGGACGGCTTCAATAGTTTGAGCCCCAACCTTTACCTTGATATATTTAGTGTGATGACACCTATGGGTAAGATGTTCTTCTTTTCCGGATTAAGCTGGATCATGTTTTACTTCATCCAAATACTGTCTTTTAGACAGGCTGTACGTATACGTCAGGCAGCATAACTTTGGCATGAATCGTACATTGGTAGCACTTGGTTTTCAAAAATATCCGAGATAAATGTCATTTGAAACTATGGACCTCAAATATTTTATTCAAGAAAAGAGTGCAGACATCAATTAAAATGCCTGTAATTATTTAATGTTATCATGAGTTTCCCACACGAAGATAACGTGCAGACATACATTTTATGACGGCAGTGGCACATCAGAAAAACGTCAAAGGAATGAAAGCTTTCTGAAGCAAAGGAATTGACCTGCTGTGGCGGTAATGGGGATATATTGGCGGGAGCACTTCCTAACGAGTACAGACATTGATGTAGTCTCGGTGTTATGGAAAGCTTTGTTGCGATACAGCTGCTGTGGGATATATATCAAGCATCTCCGCTACACAGACGACATCTTACAATCACAGATTACACTTCAATTAGATGACTATACTTGTTCCATATTTAAATGAGATTATAGCTGACTTTCAATAATGTTTGTCCAGCTTTTTTTTATATAAAATTAAACCATCCTATGAGATATCTGGGCTTACCTCATCAATAAAAATATAGTTGGTTTTAAAATACTATGGCGATGCTCACATACGTAATACATACACAACTCGTCTTCCAGTGAAACGTTTGGATCTATTTTATCGATTAAAGAATAGTTGTCTTTCTTTTTGAAGGCTTTGGATTCTCTCCTGCTCGACACATACTGTACCAGAGTCTCAAAAAAAATGCTGGTGACACGAACCACTGCTTAACGCTCAGCATTTTGGGAGTTGGACGACTGGTCAGTGAATTGTCGGTATAATTTAACCGGGTGTCCTGCTGGGTGTCTTCTACAGTATGCTTCAGTGGGATAGCACTATAAAGACGGTATCAGTTAACACAAGGGGGCAACTGTAGCCTTGCATTATACACACACACAACATAAATATACCACACCGGTGACCTGAGACGTTAACCAATTTAAAACCAACTCCATCTCCCTATTAGATGTTCTAAATGTTTTAACTTACTTTCGATGAGATATGTGTAATTAATTTATACGTACGATTTTTAATTAATTTCCAATTAGATGTCTGAGAATGTATTTATAAAGAAGAGTATTCCGATCACTATCTTTACAAGGATATTTCTGAGCTTGTAGGCACATATCAATGTAAGAAGTAATCTAGTAATGTTTAACGGAATCTCCATATGGCTGCATAAACTTTAATCATCAAATATAAAGCTCTCTTGAAGCGATGTTAAATGCTATTCACGAAGCATGGACATGACTACTAAACGAAACAAGATGACTATATTATTAGATATAGGGATGACAGTTACGGCAGTCATACGTAATGCTCGTGGTCTCGTGAGATTGGGAGCTCAGACGACCTCTGATTTTCGTCTGTACCGCGCGTAATACCCCTTCTTAAGGGAAAGTCGTCTTATTGCCTCGCCCCTCGAGGAGGAGTGTCAATCATGATGTGTCTTCTACATTGGATATTTTCCACACTGATTGCTGGTCACGGTCACACGATTCCATTAGAGAGAATTTCTCCGACAGATAAACCGAGAAATTGAGATAACACACACAGTGTGGTAAATTTCGGCTTGGTTTGGAGGAGACGAAAATTATGGGTGATGACCACAAATAACACGTTTTACTCGCTCTGATGTGGTATAACCATGATAAATTGTACTCGTAATGTTATTTTACTTATCGTGGATATATATATTTATCGTATAAAAAAAAAAAAAAAAATATTGTGTAGTTCAAGGCATGTTGACATAGTCCAGGTGAATATGATACCATTCCTTTCCATGTATATGTCGTCATTCCAATACATCTAATACAGTACCAATCTAATTAAAAATCTAGATGGTCATTCTCACTAAGTTACATGAACATCTAACAACATCCAATATGGGGTCACGTTCTGATGACCTTTTGGATATGTGTATATCACTCTCAGGGCGAATTGGCATTTTATCGATGTCATCGAAGCAAAACATTTCGTCACAGCATGCATCTGAAACAAACCATTTCGGCATAGTATATAGTATATGCTTTATGGGGCGAAATGACTTAAAACAAATTGACAGACTTTACACTCTAGTCATGCTAATTCGGACATATAAAATCCAATTCCAAGATTCTGGAAGTAGCCATTTGATTGGCTAATCAAAAAAGGTCACCCTGACGTGACCCCTTATGGGATGTTGTTAGATGTTCATGTAACGTAGTGAAAATGACCATCTAGATTTTAATTAGATTGATACAGTACTATCACTTTTGAAAATGTTGGTGTTCACCTAACGCTCGGGGCACCTAACCTTTGATGACCCAGAACACCACCGGAAGCTTGTTGAAACCTGGTGATCATTTTATATGTAACTTCCGGGACACACAGTCCTAGTTAATTGTAAATTTTCAAGGTCCCCTGTATATATGTCTTGATGTTCATATATTTCTCTCGATCTATTACTTTTGATTAAGAAATATGTACGTGTCGGTAATCTTGTATTTTAATAGGAAATTTGTACGATGGCTATAAGTTTCAATGTCTTATCAATAGATATGGTCATTTGAAGACGGATTTCCAAGTGAACGATGTGTACTTATTTGATGAAAGTGTTTTGAGAGGCTGCGGTATGTTGATTTTCGTCTACTTGTGATGGCGCTGAAGTGATACTAACTTTATAGTGCTACCTCACTGAAACGTACTGCCGAAGACACTCAGGAGTACATCATCCATGGTCGGTCACATACTGACAACATGAGAACCAGTCTCCCATTACCGAAATACTGTGTCCTAAGTAGGAGTTACTAGCAATTTTACAGACTTTACGAAGTCTGTTTCTGTCAGGACCGAAAGTCTCGGAGGGGCGACCGCTCCACTAAATACTAAAAACTGAGGCATTGCAAAGGTAGACACTAGAAAAAAGACAACAGTGTCTCTAGTAATACTAAATATATTTCACTCGTGAGGCTAATATTTTAATATTTTTACACGAGTGAAATATATTTGGTATTTCTGAAGATACTGTTAGATATTCTGTTTATCACACTTTACAGCAAATATACCGAGGTAGCTTAATCTCTCCCAGAATTCATTGCGGTCCTGTGTCAACGGCTAACAAGTTTCCGCTAAATCGTGACGGTATGTATTCTATCTTGCATTATGAGTTTGAAGTGTTTCATTCTGTGAATGCCATTCTAGTCTGGTGTTGTTTAGCTCTAAATAATTCGAATTGTCGATAGGCCGTACAACAATACAATACCTCTTCGTCGTTTAACAGAAGACGCTTGCCACCCTGGGACATCTTGTCTTGTTTTCCTTGCTCATTTTCAAGAGTCTCCATGGATATCAGTATTTTTTTTATTCTGCACTCGTTTTATCGACTTTCAGTTAGAATTACGCGCTGGTTATTATGTCGGTATTCTCTGTAGCTTTCATCTTGTATTCCGCATTTAAAATCTCGATTTTATTTTATGTTAAATGTATTTTGATCAAATAATCACTTTATATTCATTCATTGTGTACCCATTGATTCAAAGAAATGAGGCATAGAAAACATTACATAAAAACAATTACTGTTGGTGAAGTGTGACCCTAGTTTTGTTGGTGATCTGTGATCCGGACTTTGTTGAAGGTCTTTGGTTTGTTTGGTTTGTTTTTTGTTTAACGTCCTATTAACAGCCAGGGTCATTTAAGGACGTGCCAGGTTTAGAGGTGGAGGAAAGCCGGAGTGCCCGGAGAAAAACCACCGGCCTACAGTCAGTACCTGGCAACTGCCCCACGTAGGTTTCGAACTCGCAACCCAGAGGTGGAGGGCTAGTGATAAAGTGTCGGGACACCTTAACCACTCGGCCACCGCGGCCCCTAGGAAGGTCGAAATTATGAGAAATCGAAGGACAACTGTGTGCGAACTCTGACTTTTCTTTTGTTGAAATCTGAAATACGAGAAATCATTAAGAAACAAGTATTTGCCCACCAGATATTGATTGAGGAACCAGTGCCGGGATATAAGGCTAGGGTTGATATGGTAAAGTACCTGTACATGTATATCTAAGTGTTTTAGTTGTATGAAAATGATACCGGCAGTCAAGTGGAACACTCATTGTCAAATGAGTTCATGAAAATTAATTTAAATGTTGGTTTAATAGTTTATTATTTCGGCTAATCAGCATAAACATGTTCAACACATGATACAGTACAAATTGGATAGGTGATTCATGGTAATACAGACATATGCATAGTGACACAAATATAGGGGTAAGATTACTACATTTCAAATTAAAATGCCTATTCACCAATCAACCTCTCTAATGATTACTGTTATTAGTCCTGAGGAATAAGTTTGTTGAGTATTTTCATATTTGCGTCATATATTTGCATTGGATGCACTTGTATATCTGTATGATGGGATCGGGGACATTCGAAGGTTATTGCATTATATATAACTTCAGTTATGTGATTGTAAAAGTTAAATTACTCGAAGAAAAGATGTAACAAAATATCACTTTCCTCTAACTCATTCATTCATACTCTACTTTGTATTGACTGTGTAATATTCCGTACCAGTTCGCTCCGAGGACAAATATCAGATCCTTAAGTATTATATACGTATACTCTATACCGCAATAAAGGCATCATCATTTGAATTTCATATAATACTACATCAACACTTACAGCCAAACACAAGTCACTACGGACAACGCCAGCATACCAATAGATACAGTATATGTTTGCGTTTCGGTGTATGATTATATTTGCCGCGTTACGACTAATTCGTTCATATTGGAGTATATTTTAGGTGAAATAGGAAACGAGACCAAAGTAAGTGCCACGGAAGTAACCATAAAGTGCTAATTAGGTGTTCTGTTTTCGCCGGATAAATGATAAACAGGAAAATGGTTCGAGGGTTCGTTCACTGACATGTGGAAAATGGAAGAGCAAACCTACGTCATTAAATCCCCAAGTGAATCCCGCCAATCATTTGTATAATGCTTATTAGCATTTGTAAAAGGTTTCATTATATTCCATCCAAGATACACCAAGAAATATGTCAACAATGTTATGTATGTCACTTGTATCATTTAAAAATCAATATAAATATATCATGTATTGTCATTTGTATAATGAAATCAGGAACCAGGGAATCATTTTCGAGAATGCCAAAGGAGATTAGTGAATCATGACCGTTCTATCCTTACTGTATGGGCTGACCGTTCGTGTGTCCAGACATTTCAGTTGTCAGTGTTCATATATCTTTGTCTGTGTATCCAAAACTTCTTCTTTCCGTGTGTCCATATACTCTTGTTGTCCGAGTGTCGGTATATTCTTGTTGTCCGTATGACGGTATATTTTTGTTTTCCGTGTGTCGGTATATTCTTGTTGTCAGTGTGTCGGTATATTCTTGTTGTTCGTGTGTCGGTATATTCTTGTTGTCCATGTGTCGGTATATTCTTGTTGTTCGTGTGTTGGTATATTCTTGTTGTCCGTGTGTCGGTATATTCTTGTTGTCCGTGTGTCGGTATATTCTTGTTGTCCGTGTGTCGGTATATTCTTGTTGTCAGTGTGTCGGTATATTCTTGTTGTCAGTGTGTCGGTATATTCTCTTGTTGTCAGTGTGTCGGTATATTCTTGTTGTCCGTGTGTCGGTATATTCTCGTTGTCCGTATGACGGTATATTCTTGTTTTCCGTGTGTCGGTATATTCTTGTTGTCTGTGTGTCGGTATATTCTCGTTGTCCGTGTGTCGGTATATTATTGTTGTCCGTGTGTCGGTATATTCTTGTTGTCCGTGTGTCGGTATATTCTTGTTGTCCGTGTGTCGGTTTATTCTTGTTGTCCGTGTGTCGGTATATTCTTGTTGTCCGTGTGTCGGTATATTCTTGTTGTCCGTGTGTCGGTATATTCTTGTTGTCCGTGTGTCGGTATATTCTCGTTGTCCGTGTGTCGGTATATTCTCTTGTTGTCAGTGTGTCGGTATAATCTTGTTGTCCGTGTGTTGGTATACTCTTGTTGTCCGTGTGTCGGTATATTATTGTTGTCCGTGTGTCGGTATATTCTTGTTGTCCTCGTGTGTCGGTGTATTCTCGTTGTCCGTGTGTCGGAATATTCTTGTTGTCCTCGTGTGTCGGTGTATTCTCGTTGTCCGTGTGTCGGAATATTCTTGTTGTCCTCGTGTGTCGGTGTATTCTCGTTGTCCGTGTGTCGGAATATTCTTGTTGTCCGTGTGTCGGTATGTTCTCGTTGTCCGTGTGTCGGTATATTCTCTTGTTGTCCGTGTGTCGGTATATTCTCTTGTGGTCCGTGTGTCGGTATATTATTGTTGTCGGTGTGTCGGTATATTCTCGTTGTCCGTGTGACGGTATATTCTTGTTGTCCGTGTGTCGGTATATTCTCGTTGTCCGTGTGTCGGTATATTATTGTTGTCAGTGTGTCGGTATATTCTTGTTGTCCGTGTGTCGGTATATTATTGTTGTCAGTGTGTCGGTATATTCTCGTTGTCCGTGTGTCGGTATACTCTTGTTGTCAGTGTGTCGGTATATTCTTGTTGTCCGTGTGTCGGTATATACTCGTTGTCCGTGTGTCGGTATATTCTTGTTGTCCGTGTGTCGGTATATTGTTGTTGTCCGTGTGTCGGTATATTATTGTTGTCAGTGTGTCAGTATATTCTTGTTGTCAGTGTGTCGGTATATTCTCGTTGTCCGTGTGTCGGTATATTATTGTTGTCAGTGTGTCAGTATATTCTTGTTGTCCGTGTGTCGGTGTATTCTCGTTGTCCGTGTGTCGGTATATTCTCGTTGTCCGTGTGTCGGTATGTTCTCGTTGTCCGTGTGTCGGTATATTCTCTTGTTGTCCGTGTGTCGGTATATTCTCTTGTGGTCCGTGTGTCGGTATATTATTGTTGTCGGTGTGTCGGTATATTCTCGTTGTCCGTGTGACGGTATATTCTCGTTGTCCGTGTGTCGGTATATTATTGTTGTCAGTGTGTCAGTATATTCTTGTTGTCCGTGTGTCGGTGTATTCTCGTTGTCCGTGTGTCGGTATATTCTCGTTGTCCGTGTGTCGGTATATTCTCGTTGTCCGTATGACGGTATATTCTTGTTGTCCGTGTGTCGGTTTATTCTTGTTGTCAGTGTGTCCGTATATTCTTGTTGTCAGTGTGTCCGTATATTCTGGTTGTCAGTGTGTCCGTATATTCTTGTTGTCAGTGTGTCCGTATATTCTTGCTGTACGTGTGTCGGTATGTTCTCGTTGTCCGTGTGTCAGTATATTCTTGTTGTCAGTGTGTCGGTATATTCTTGTTGTCCGTGTGTCGGTATTTTCTCGTTGTCCATGTGTCGGTGTATTCTCGTTGTCCGTGTGTCGGTATATTCTCGTTGTCCGTATGACGGTATATTCTTGTTGTCCATGTGTCGGTATATTCTTGTTGTCAGTGTGTCGGTATATTCTTGATGTCAGTGTGTCGGTATATTCTCGTTGTCCGTATGACGGTATATTCTCGTTGTCCGTGTGTCGGTATATTCTTGTTGTCCGTGTGTCGGTATATACTTGTTGTCCGTGTGTCGGTATATTCTTGTTGTCCGTGTGTCGGTATATTCTTGTTGTCCGTGTGTCGGTATATTCTCGTTGTCCGTATGACGGTATATTCTTGTTTTCCGTGTGTCGGTATATTCTTGTTGTCTGTGTGTCGGTATATTCTTGTTGTCCGTGTGTCGGTATGTTCTCGTTGTCCGTGTGTCGGTATATTCTTGTTGTCGGTGTGTCGGTATATTCTTGTCGTCCGTGTGTCGGTATATTCTTGTCGTCCGTGTGTCGGTATATTCTTGTTGTCCGTGTGTCGGTATATTCTTGTTGTCCGTGTGTCGGTATATTCTTGTTGTCCGTGTGTCCGTATATTCTTGCTGTACGTGTGTCGGTATATTCTCGTTGTCCGTGTGTCAGTATATTCTTGTTGTCCGTGTGTCGGTATATTCTCGTTGTCCGTGTGTCCGTATATTCTTGCTGTACGTGTGCCTGCATTCGGATTCGAGTATACGGGTAATATGAACACCAACTTCCGGAAAATACCTTGAACCACAATAACTCACTAACAAATAGTTGTATTAAATGACATTGTCTTGTTGGCTTTGACTGTGATCCTAAAGCGAACACTTAGATAAAGATATCTAAACATACCCTCTTCTGTTTAATCTGTATATTAGTCGTGTATATTATAATACCTGTAAATGGCTTTGTCTAGACGTCAGGGTCAGCCAAAGAAAGCCGAAAATCTATTGTGTAATCAGGCACGAGATTATTGTGAATTCTGCTTAACATATTGACTCAGAACACAATCAGCGCGGTAAGCCGTGCCTGGTAATCCGTGATGTTATCTATCCATAATAAAAATATGATTCCATGTCGTCGTAAAAAACACAATTAGATTTGATTTCTTTATCATGTACTCGGTAACAATAAAACCGACTTTTTTATTATAATGTAGGCGAATACTATTTAAGTTATTTGAGAGGAAGCAGTTTGCTTCTTAGAAGTGCATCGAATGATCTGAAGTTATTGCTATGAATGGTAATTGAAATCCTTGTGAATGCGTCAGTTGGTATAGTAGTTACGTGGGTCAGATTCACAGAATGTCCTGTGTGGCTATGCATTGTCACTAAAACACCATTCACTTAGCAAAATTGCAAAGTGACATATACTTAAATACTTATATATGACTTTGTTGGCGGAGAAACCAGCGCTCTATAAAAACAGTATCGCAACGTGCTGCAGTTGTACCACTATAGCCAGCAAAGACGTCTCGCGCCATCTGTAGGCACCAGTCAATGTTAGGTCAACCACTGTCCGTCCCTCAATAACACTCGTTATCATCGGCAACTCGGGAGCTACTAGGTATTTCCAATTGTGTCCGGAACACCTCTTTAGATATTGTTCTCTTAACTTACATGCTATTTTTCACAAAACACTAAACCGACATAATGCAGTGCTTCTCTTGAACTCCAGAAGTGGACACATATCTCCGATAGAAACGTCCCCTGACAGTCTATATGCTGATGTGCTGGATGATAATATTGTGCTATACCAAATTTCAGAAATATAAAAATCGGATTGCTAAGCTGTTACCTTGCCCTCTGCTAATTTGTGTAAAATGAGTAGCACATGGTACCCAATTAAAATGGATGTATTACCCAATACGGACACCACAAATAGTGATTCTCAGGTGTTTTCTATGAGCCCCGAGGACCTTATGGCACGTGGAATTTGGATGGCGTGGTATGACTGTAATAATACAGTCTTATCACAACCCTACCCTAGCGACGGTAAGTCTGTTAAATATACCTGTCTATAACATCTACATTTTATAACTGTGTTTAGTGAAATAGCAATATCGCTCCCTAGCGACGGTAATAATATATAGAAGTTTATGAAATGTTACCTGTCTATAACAACTACCTGTGTATAGTGACACAGTGAAATCATAACCTAGCGACTGTAAATGTATGAAATGTTCCTGTCTATAACAGCTACCTGTGTATAGTGACACAGCCAGATCATACCCTTGCGACTGTAAGTCAATGCAATATACCTGTCTATAACAACCAACTGTTTATAGGGACACGACTAAATTATACCATATAATGACGGTATAAGTATATGAACTGTACCTGTCTATAAAACTGAGTATAGTGGCAATGCAACATCACATCCTAACGACAGAAAGTCTGTTAAACATCTGACCTGTCACGAACAACGTTTACCTGTGTATAGTGACGCGGCCATATATTACCTTTTCGATGGTAAGTCTACGAAACATACATGTACCTGTCTATTACAACTAACTTTTACACAGCGATATTGCGATTTGACCTGTCTAGAACAGCTACCTGTATATAGTGATGCAGTAATGAAGTACCCTATAGATGGTAAGTCTACGAAACGTACACTGTACATGTGTAAGTTATGGGTAAAGGGGGTCAAGGTTAAGATTGGTGTTAGTTAGGGGTACTGTGGGTCAAGGTTATCACTGGTGTTAGTTAGAGGTAAAATGGATCAAGGTTATCACTGGTGTTAGTTAGAGGTAAAATGGATCAAGGTTATCACTGGTGTTAGAGGTAAAATGGATCAAGGTTATCACTGTGTTAGAGGTAAAGTGAATCAAGGTTATCACTGTGTTAGAGGCAAAGTGAATCAAGGTTATCACTGGTGTAAGTTAGAGGTAATGTGGATCAAGGTTATCACTGGTGTAAGTTAGAGGTAATGTGGATCAAGGTTATCACTGGTGTAAGTTAGGGGTAAAGTGGATCAAGGTTATCACTGGTGTAAGTTAGGGGTAAAATGGATCAAGGTTATCACTGGTGTAAGTTAGAGGTAAAGTGGATCAAGGTTATCACTGGTGTTAGTTAGGGGTAAAATGGATCAAGGTTATCACTGGTGTAAGTTAGAGGTAAAGTGGATCAAGGTTATCACTGGTGTAAGTTAGGGGTAAAATGGATCAAGGTTATCACTGGTGTAAGTTAGAGGTAAAGTGGATCAAGGTTATCACTGGTGTAAGTTAGAGGTAAAATGGATCAAGGTTATCACTGGTGTTAGAGGTAAAGTGGATCAAGGTTATCACTGGTGTTAGAGGTAAAATGGATCAAGGTTATCACTGGTGTTAGAGGTAAAGTGGATCAAGGTTATCACTGGTGTAAGTTAGAGGTAAAATGGATCAAGGTTATCACTGGTGTTAGAGGTAAAGTGGATCAAGGTTATCACTGGTGTTAGAGGTAAAATGGATCAAGGTTATCACTGGTGTTAGAGATAAAGTGGATCAAGGTTATTACTGGTGTTAGAGGTAAAGTGGATCAAGGTTATCACTGGTGTAAGTTAGAGGTAAAGTGGATCAAGGTTATCACTGGTGTAAGTTAGGGGTAAAGTGGATCAAGGTTATCACTGGTGTTAGTTAGAGGTAAAGTGGATCAAGGTTATCACTGGTGTAAGTTAGAGGTAATGTGGATCAAGGTTATCACTGGTGTAAGTTAGAGGTAAAGTGGATCAAGGTTATCACTGGTGTAAGTTAGGGGTAAAGTGGATCAAGGTTATCACTGGTGTTAGTTAGAGGTAAAGTGGATCAAGGTTATCACTGGTGTAAGTTAGAGGTAATGTGGATCAAGGTTATCACTGGTGTAAGTTAGGGGTAAAGTGGATCAAGGTTATCACTGGTGTAAGTTAGAGGTAATGTGGATCAAGGTTATCACTGGTGTAAGTTAGAGGTAATGTGGATCAAGGTTATCACTGGTGTAAGTTAGAGGTAAAGTGGATCAAGGTTATCACTGGTGTAAGTTAGAGGTAAATTGGATCAAGGTCATCAATGGTGTAAGTTAGAGGTAAAGTGGATCAAGGTTATTACTGGTGTAAGTTAGAGGTAAAGTGGATCAAGGTCATCACTGGTGTTAATTAGAGGTAAAGTGGATCAAGGTTATCACTAGTGTAAGTTAGAGGTAAAGTGGATCAAGGTTATCACTAGTGTAAGTTAGAGGTAAAGTGGATCAAGGTTATCACTGGTGTAAGTTAGGGGTAAAGTGGATCAAGGTTATCACTAGTGTAAGTTAGAGGTAAAGTGGATCAAGGTTATCACTGGTGTAAGTTAGAGGTAAAGTGGAGCAAGGTTATCACTGGTGTAAATTAGAGGTAAAGTGGATCAAGGTCATCACTGGTGTAAGTTAGAGGTAAAGTGAATCAAGGTTATCACTGGTGTAAATTAGAGGTAAAGTGGATCAAGGTCATCACTGGTGTAACTTAGAGGTAAAGTGGATCAAGGTTATCACTGGTGTACGTTAGAGGTAAAGTCGATCAAGGTTATCACTGGTGTAAGTTAGAGGTAAAGTCGATCAAGGTTATCACTGGTGTAAGTTAGAGGTAAAGTGGATCAATGTTATTACTGGTGTAAGTTAGAGGTAAAGTGGATCAAGGTTATTACTGGTGTAAGTTAGAGGTAAAGTGGATCAAGGTTATCACTGATGTTAGAGGTAAAATGGATCAAGGTTATCACTGGTGTTAGAGGTAAAGTGGATCAAGGTTATCACTGGTGTAAGTTAGGGGTAAAGTGGATCAAGGTTATCACTGGTGTAAGTTAGGGGTAAAGTGGATCAAGTTTATCACTGGTGTAAGTTAGAGGTAAAGTGGATCAAGGTTATCACTGGTGTAGGTTAGAGGTAAAGTGGATCAAGGTTATCACTGGTGTAAGTTAGAGGTAAAGTGGATGAAGGTTATCACTGGTGTAAGTTAGAGGTAAAGTGGATCAAGGTTATTACTGGTGTTAGAGGTAAAGTGGAGCAAGGTTATTACTGGTGTTAGAGGTAATGTGGATCAAGGTTATCACTGGTGTTAGAGGTAAATTGGATCAAGGTTATCACTGGTGTAAGTTAGAGGTAAAGTGGATCAAGGTTATCACTGGTGTTAGAGGTAAAGTGGATCAAGGTTATCACTGGTGTAAGTTAGAGATAAAGTGGATCAAGGTTATCACTGGTGTTAGAGATAAAGTGGATCAAGGTTATCACCGGTGTAAGTTAGAGGTAAAGTGGATCAAGGTTATTACTGGTGTAAGTTAGAGGTAAAGTGGATCAAGGTTATCACTGGTGTAAGTTAGAGGTAAAATGGATCAAGGTTATCACTGGTGTTAGAGGTAAAGTGGATCAAGGTTATCACTGGTGTTAGAGGTAAAATGGATCAAGGTTATCACTGGTGTTAGAGGTAAAGTGGATCAAGGTTATCACTGGTGTAAGTTAGAGGTAAAATGGATCAAGGTTATCACTGGTGTTAGAGGTAAAGTGGATCAAGGTTATCACTGGTGTTAGAGGTAAAATGGATCAAGGTTATCACTGGTGTTAGAGATAAAGTGGATCAAGGTTATTACTGGTGTTAGAGGTAAAGTGGATCAAGGTTATCACTCGTGTAAGTTAGGGGTAAAGTGGATCAAGGTTATCACTAGTGTAAGTTAGAGGTAAAGTGGATCAAGGTTATCACTGGTGTAAGTTAGAGGTAAAGTGGAGCAAGGTTATCACTGGTGTAAATTAGAGGTAAAGTGGATCAAGGTCATCACTGGTGTAAGTTAGAGGTAAAGTGAATCAAGGTTATCACTGGTGTAAGTTAGAGGTAAAGTGGATCAAGGTCATCACTGGTGTAACTTAGAGGTAAAGTGGATCAAGGTTATCACTGGTGTACGTTAGAGGTAAAGTCGATCAAGGTTATCACTGGTGTAAGTTAGAGGTAAAGTCGATCAAGGTTATCACTGGTGTAAGTTAGAGGTAAAGTGGATCAATGTTATTACTGGTGTAAGTTAGAGGTAAAGTGGATCAAGGTTATTACTGGTGTAAGTTAGAGGTAAAGTGGATCAAGGTTATTACTGGTGTAAGTTAGAGGTAAAGTGGATCAAGGTTATTATTGGTGTAAGTTAGAGGTAAAGTGGATCAAGGTTATCACTGATGTTAGAGGTAAAATGGATCAAGGTTATCACTGGTGTTAGAGGTAAAGTGGATCAAGGTTATCACTGGTGTAAGTTAGAGATAAAGTGGATCAAGGTTATCACTGGTGTAAGTTAGAGGTAATGTGGATCAAGGTTATCACTGGTGTAAATTAGAGGTAAAGTGGATCAAGGTTATCACTGGTGTAAGTTAGGGGTAAAGTGGATCAAGGTTATCACTGGTGTAAGTTAGGGGTAAAGTGGATCAAGTTTATCACTGGTGTAAGTTAGAGGTAAAGTGGATCAAGGTTATCACTGGTGTAGGTTAGAGGTAAAGTGGATCAAGGTTATCACTGGTGTAAGTTAGAGGTAAAGTGGATCAAGGTTATCACTGGTGTAAGTTAGAGGTAAAGTGGATCAAGGTTATTACTGGTGTTAGAGGTAAAGTGGAGCAAGGTTATTACTGGTGTTAGAGGTAATGTGGATCAAGGTTATCACTGGTGTTAGAGGTAAATTGGATCAAGGTTATCACTGGTGTAAGTTAGAGGTAAAGTGGATCAAGGTTATCACTGGTGTAAGTTAGAGATAAAGTGGATCAAGGTTATCACTGGTGTTAGAGATAAAGTGGATCAAGGTTATCACCGGTGTAAGTTAGAGGTAAAGTGGATCAAGGTTATTACTGGTGTAAGTTAGAGGTAAAGTGGATCAAGGTTATCACTGGTGTAAGTTAGAGGTAAAGTGGATCAAGGTTATCACTGGTGTAAGTTAGAGGTAAAGTGGATCAAGGTTATCACTGGTGTAAGTTAGAGGTAAAGTGGATCAAGGTTATCACTGGTGTAAGTTAGAGGTAAAGTGGATCAAGGTTATCACTGGTGTAAGTTAGAGGTAAAGTGGATCAAGGTTATCACTGGTGTAAGTTAGGGGTAAAGTGGATCAAGGTTATCACTGGTGTAAGTTAGGGGTAAAGTGGATCAAGGTTATCACTGGTGTAAGTTAGAGGTAAAGTGGATCAAGGTTATCACTGGTGTAAGTTAGAGGTAAAGTGGATCAAGGTTATCACTGGTGTAAGTTAGAGGTAAAGTGGATCAAGGTTATCACTGGTGTAAGTTAGAGGTAAAGTGGATCAAGGTTATTACTGGTGTTAGAGGTAAAGTGGAGCAAGGTTATTACTGGTGTTAGAGGTAATGTGGATCAAGGTTATCACTGGTGTTAGAGGTAAATTGGATCAAGGTTATCACTGGTGTAAGTTAGAGGTAAAGTGGATCAAGGTTATCACTGGTGTAAGTTAGAGATAAAGTGGATCAAGGTTATCACTGGTGTTAGAGATAAAGTGGATCAAGGTTATCACCGGTGTAAGTTAGAGGTAAAGTGGATCAAGGTTATTACTGGTGTAAGTTAGAGGTAAAGTGGATCAAGGTTATCACTGGTGTAAGTTAGAGGTAAAGTGGATCAAGGTTATCACTGGTGTAAGTTAGAGGTAAAGTGGATCAAGGTTATCACTGGTGTAAGTTAGAGGTAAAGTGGATCAAGGTTATCACTGGTGTAAGTTAGAGGTAAAGTGGATCAAGGTTATCACTGGTGTAAATTAGAGGTAAAGTGGATCAAGGTTATCACTGGTGTAAGTTAGGGGTAAAGTGGATCAAGGTTATCACTGGTGTAAGTTAGGGGTAAAGTGGATCAAGTTTATCACTGGTGTAAGTTAGAGGTAAAGTGGATCAAGGTTATCACTGGTGTAAGTTAGAGGTAAAGTGGATCAAGGTTATCACTGGTGTAAGTTAGAGGTAAAGTGGATCAAGGTTATCACTGGTGTAAGTTAGAGGTAAAGTGGATCAAGGTTATTACTGGTGTTAGAGGTAAAGTGGAGCAAGGTTATTACTGGTGTTAGAGGTAAAGTGGATCAAGGTTATCACTGGTGTTAGAGGTAAATTGGATCAAGGTTATCACTGGTGTAAGTTAGAGGTAAAGTGGATCAAGGTTATCACTGGTGTAAGTTAGAGATAAAGTGGATCAAGGTTATCACTGGTGTTAGAGATAAAGTGGATCAAGGTTATCACCGGTGTAAGTTAGAGGTAAAGTGGATCAAGGTTATTACTGGTGTAAGTTAGAGGTAAAGTGGATCAAGGTCATCACTGGTGTAAGTTAGAGGTAAAGTGGATCAAGGTTATCACTGGTGTAAGTTAGAGGTAAAGTGGATCAAGGTTATCACTGGTGTAAGTTAGAGGTAAAGTGGATCAAGGTTATCACTGGTGTAAGTTAGAGGTTAAGTGGATCAAGGTTATCACTGGCGTAGGTTAGAGGTAAAGTGGATCAAGGTTATCACTGGTGTTAGAGGTAAAGTGGATCAAGATATCACTGGTGTAAGTTAGAGGTAAAGTGGATCAAGGTTATCACTGGTGTAAGTTAGATGTAAAGTTGATCAAGGTCATCACTGGTGTAAGTTAGGGGTAAAGTGGATCAAGGTTATCACTGGTGTAAGTTAGAGGTAATGTGGATCAAGGTTATCACTGGTGTAAGTTAGAGGTAAAGTGGATCAAGGTCATCACTGGTGTAAGTTAGAGGTAAAGTGGATCAAGGTTATCACTGGTGTAAGTTAGAGGTAAATTGGATCAAGGTTATCACTGGTGTTAGTTAGAGGTAAAGTGGATCAAGGTTATCACTGGTGTAAGTTAGATGTAATGTGGATCAAGGTTATCACTGGTGTAAGTTAGAGGTAAAGTGGATCAAGGTTATCACTGGTGTACGTTAGAGGTAAAGTGGATCAAGGTTATCACTGGTGTTAGTTAGAGGTAAAGTGGATCAAGGTTATCACTGGTGTAAGTTAGATGTAATGTGGATCAAGGTTATCACTGGTGTAAGTTAGAGGTAAATTGGATCAAGGTTATCACTGGTGTAAGTTAGGGGTAAAGTGGAGCAAGGTTATCACTGGTGTAAATTAGAGGTAAAGTGGATCAGGGTTAAGATTGGTGTATGTTAGAGGTAAAGTTGATCAAGGTTTAGATTAGTGTAAGTTAGAGGTAAAGTTGATCAAGGTTATCACTGGTGTAAGTTAAAGGTTAAGTGGATCAAGGTTTAGATTAGTGTAAGTTAGGGGTAAAGTGGATCAAGGTTATCACTGGTGCAAGTTAAAGGTAAATTGGATCAAGGTTGTCACTGGTGTTAGAGTCAAAATGGATCAAGGTTATCACTTGAGAAAATTAGTGTTAAAGTGGATCAAGGTTATGCTTAGTGTAAGTTACAGGTTAAGTACATTGTAGGTCAAGGTTATGAATCGGGATAGAATCGTGCTCATCCTTGAGAAAATAGTATGAGCTGTCATACTCTCTGAAGATGGCACCAGACAATGCTGACTATCACACAGCTGTCTAGTGGGCCAGAAACGTGCTCGTGGCTATTGTTACATTACTGTAAATAACCTGTGTGTTTATATTAGAACGAAAACAATGAAACTGACGTTAAGCAGGATACTGAGGGTTTCTTTTCATATGTGAGTCACAATAAGTGATGTCACTTTCTTATGCCATTCATATATTTCAGTATATACGTAGATACACTCTCTCTCCGATTACATGTTTTACAAGCACAATGCATCCTGTAGCTGCAATTGCATTGTTTTCCATATATGATGGATTTTGAAATGTGAAAGATTGACATCTTAAGTTTATGAAAAATACTGTTTTGCAAAGAATAAGTATACTTTTGATTGTCTTACACATAAAGCATTGTGGTAATGGAAAACCCTGCTTAATCTTCTATGTTATTGCATGTACACCTCATATACTGCCATTAGATAAAATCAACGAAAGAAACCACTCGACCCGTCATTGGAGGCCGAGTGGTTAATGTGTCCCGACACTTCCTCACTAGCCCTCCACCTCTGGGCACAGGCGCTTGCATAGAAAATATGACTTTCAATTTTTTTTTGATATGACAGTGGTATGTGTTATCTGTTAAGTACAAGCTTCAGCTTAACATATTACACATACCACTGTCAAAAAAAAATATGAAAATAACATTTTCTATGCAAGCGCCTGTGCTCTGGGTTGCGAGTTCGAAACCTACGTGGGGCAGTTGCCAGGTACTGACCGTAGGCCGGTGGTTTTTCTCCGGGTACTCTGGCTTTTCCTCCACCTCCAAAACCTGTCACGTCCTTAAATGACCCTGGCTGTTAATAGGACGTTAAATAAACCAAATCAAACCAAACGTAATTGAACAAAGTCCTGTAGCCGAAATCGAACGTAAACGTCACTAATAAGGATCAACGAGAGGGTAAAATTTAATTGGAATTTAAATGGCTGGTGACAAGATCTCTCAGCCAGATTTAGAGTACAGACAATCTAGTTTCTCTCTTGTAAGCTGTTCGTAAAAGGTCTAAAACATTTGTGATTATATCTAATTTAATAAGCACGGATAAATTGAGCCAAAAAGTGATCGTTTTAAAGCGACATTATCATTCGACCTAACCAGTCCCTGTCCTATTTGTTCCTAGTATAATTTTCGTTATTCAGATTATATTGGTATTGCCAATTGCAGATGCGTTGTACAGATTGATGCGCTTTGCCCGGTCATTGAGGGTATATCTCCTGAAGAATTTTTTTCCCAGTCATTGCTTCCGAAGAAACCTTATAACCAGTAATTGTGGTATTGCCACCGAAAGGTTTTTGTCTGGTCACCGAGGTATTGCTCCAGAAGAAGCGTTATGGCCGGTTATTGTGGTATTGTCCCCAAATGGTGCCCCCGAAAAACTTTGGTTCATGAATGAAAAATTACTCAACTGCCATCTAGCAGTTCATGTCATACGGTTATAGTAATGAACACCATTTAAACACACAGTAAGTATACGTATAACATTGTTTTATCTCCCTCACAGGTGGTCTGTACTGTAATGCTACATTTGATGGCTGGGATTGTTGGAACTTTACATCTGTAAGAACCAGGGTCTATCGTGATTGTCCTTCCTTCCTCCGGCATAAGTATGGCAGTCCTACAGGTAAATATTCATAATTACGATTTATATCGATATACACTTCCTCCGGCATAAGTATGGCAGTCCTACAGGTAAATAATGTTGTGTATGATTTATATCGATAATGATTTCCTCCGACATAGGTATGACAGCCCTATTGCTAAATGATGATGTGTACGATTTATATCGATAGATATTTCTCCCGACACAAGTATCGCAGTACTACATGTAAAACATCGGTCACAAGCAGTTTAAAAAAAATAACTAGACACTCACTTCATATAATAGGGCACAGAAGCTGCTTTACCTCATAGAAATTCTAACTAACGCGAAATGCACACCTCATACAAAGTCTCACTAAAGTATGCGAGAAGCCATTTCAAATAATTTGTCACTAAAGAGAAACGCAGGCATTTTGAAAATTGTCACTAAAGCGAAATAATAGTTCATACAAAAGATTAAAGGGACGATGTTCCACTTGAAGCCCTAACGAATCCCTTATGTCAATATTGTCAAAATTCAACAGTCCACTAAATGTCACAGTCCTCAAGAGGGGATAATTATCAGTGAACCCCACGATATGGATGGATCTGCAGTAGTTGACACATTAGAAATTGACATTGGCCTTACGATATATCAGTCACCATCCTCTCAATTGTAGATTTGATTTATCTGACATGGCTATCACTTTTCTGTTACATATCACATATCTGTCATCGTCACGATATAGTTTATCATTCGGATAAAACGACATAATATGATTGAGCGTTTACTTCTAACCTAAAGCTGAAGACGCTTAACCCTCCGGACCATCTGTTACGTTCACCTTACTAACCTGTTTTCATGTTATATAATGTTAAACTATCAAAAGGCTGTTGGTATGTACCACAAGATACACGAGTAAAAATAATCATATTTTTTCAATTTTGAAATATATGTGCGAGTGTACCAATATGTCTTGCCTATTGGACACATTTTGTTTGTTTGATGCCCATTTATATCCACAATCGTTTGGCACCAATGACCTTTACTGTGTTGATGGGCCGTTGATGATTTAATGCTAGCTATCTAAATGTTTTTATCTTGAGAGAACATTTTCGGTCAGACTTATATGTATCGGTATCGTTTCGTGTCTTCAGACAGATGTTTATACAATATACTCCATGAACTACATACTATTTCAGTTCTTGTTAAAATTCTGTTTCGAATCTATCAGGCCAAGCGTTCAAGGATTGTCGTGAAGACGGGACGTGGCTCACACATCCTGACACTGGGCGGACATGGACAAACTATACATTGTGTGCCAGCAATAAAGAGGTAACTCCCTCCTCCTTCTTTGGTTTGGTTTGGTTTATTTCGTTTAACGTCCTATTAACAGCTAAGGTCATTTAAGGACGGCCTCCCGTGTGTGCGACATGCATGCGTGTGGTGAGTGCGTATGTGTGTTTTGGGAGGCTGCGGTATGTTCGTGTTAAGTCTCCTTGTGATAGGCCGGAACTTTTGCCGATTTATAGTGCTACCTCACTGAAGCATACTGCCGAAGACACCCAGCAGCACACTCCACCCGGTCACATTATACTGACAACGGGCGAACCAGTCGTTATCATTGACATGCCGTCTGGGCTGTTATATCATTAGATGATTAAACATCTTTGTCGACTTTACCACCCGATCCTCAGTAATCTTTGTGTACACTCAATAATCCAACGATTGTTTGAATCGCATGTTAGTTAAATAAACACCACTCGCAATACTCTTAAGATCGGTGAGGCATCGGACTAATAATTTATAGTTAAATTCTACGCTCGAACAACATCTCTGTGACCGAGACACAACTGCAAGACATCTGTAGACGACATCCAATTTGGGGCCATATGTCTTTACGATGAATAATTGATGCAGTTATTGTCCAGAACGGTAATACTCAGCGGAACCACACAGCGACGTATCATTAGGTCGCTAAAAAAAAAAAAACCCAAAAAACCCACACACAAAGCATTTCCCTAGTGGGTAGCTAGATCCCTAAATAACCTATGTCATTTGGTACATGTAACATTTTCCTTAAACTTTTTTTCTTTTAATTGGTCAAGGAATTCGTGTTCCTTTTTATTGAAATAAGTCGGTATCAATTGATCATAATGTGCATTGTTTTAAAGATAAATTGTCGATAGTTCTCCATAGTGGCATGTACCCTAAATGCAACGGTTACTATTTCTTGATAACACTTGTTTAATCCAAAGAAATAATCCCAAAAACGTGACTTAATCAGAATACAGAGATAACTAAGTAAAAGTAGCCTACCGATGAATAGTTGCTTTGTAAAGTGACAATAGGACAATATATGCGTGTTTCCGGTAAGAAAAGAAAGAAATTTGTATATAGACAAGTATTTTTGGTTACGACCGAATGTAATTAAATTTAATGAACTTATGAATGCTACTAATATAAAAACACTTAAAAAATTGTGTACATTTATAAGAATAATCAATAATATTATTTGTCCTCCTTAAAACAAGTTTTGTATATTATGAAAGTGCTGTATATCTACAAACGAACACTACACGAATAATGATTGTATATAATATTGTAAATATGTTTTCTCTATGCATTATGTTATGAAAAGAGAAATAAACCAATTTGAATAAACCAATTTGGTAACAATGACATACCTGGTAAAACTTGTATATAATTTCGTAAATAACGTACCTGTAATTAAAAACAAGAGCTGTTGGATAACAGCATAGCTCGTCTCGCAAATGTTTGTCAATAAATAATTAAAATATATTAATTGGAAGGGTTTCGCAAATTGCATTAATAATATTTATATTGTTTACTTGAACATATTATGTTTTGTGAATTCATGCAATTTTCAAAACCATACCAATTTATATATATATAAATTATTTATTGACAAATATTCGGGAGACAAGCTATGCTGTTGTAGATTAAATGAATATATTAAATACCAATGTAATTGCTTTTGGACATATTTCTTCAATTTTTTGATAAAATATTATCCTAATGAGAGTTGTCTCCCTTGAAAAATGTGGACCGGTATAAATTGTCTATTGTGAGCATTTTCACATTGTTTTATTTTCAGTTTCACCCCAAGAAGGGATAGTGTAACTCCAAAGGGACTCTTTTACCAAATATCAGCACCCTAGTACAATCATAAAGTGATGTGTTAAATAGCTTTCAACATTTGCACAAATTAAAAAAAAAAAAAAAATGTGTTTTTTCCCCCAAAAAATATTTCAGTTTAACTCCGGCAAGGGATAGTTTAACCCCCACCAGGGAACCTAATACCATGTATTACTATGCCTTTCAACACTCCCAATATAAACTTAACACAATTTTAAAAACAAAAACAAAAAAACACAGATTTAAAAAGAAAAAATCCATTTTTTTTTAAAAGTTTTACTCCAGGAAGGGATTGTCTTACTCCATAGGGACTCTATTGCCAAATATCAGCACCCTAGTACAATTATAAAGTGATGTATTAAAACCTCTTAACACTTGCACCAAAAACTTAACGCAGAAATATTCTAAGTCCAAAAGTTTGAAAATTCTGGTTTTTTTCTCAAAAAATCTTTTAGTTTAACTCCAGCAGGGGATAGTTTAACCCAAGAGGGAGTCTACTACCAATTATCAGCACCCTAGTACAATTATAAAGTGATGTATTAATACCTTTCAACACTTGCACCAAAAACTTAACGCAAACATTTTCGAAGTCCAAAAATTTTCAAAAATCTGTTTTTTTTTCCAAAAAATCTTTTAGTTTAACTCCGGCAGGGGATAGTTTGACCCCCACAGGGACCATATTACCATAAATTACTATGCCTTTCAACACTTGCACCAAAACTTTAACATTTGGAAAACCTACGCCGACGCCGACGCCGACGTGACGACATAAGCTCTCACTCTTCTTCGAAGAGACGAGCTAAAAAGAGTACCGCGGGCGGAATAATATACGCCCATTAGATGATAGATAGCGTTATATACTATCTTACCAGAAAATAACATGTTTCAAAGAAATCGGTCGAAAAATGTAGGAGCAGATCTCTGGACAATAATCAAATACTGAAATAAACAAAGGGCAATAACTTTCGCAAAAATAGTTGAATCAAAGTTCTTGTCAGGGTAACGTTATCATATTATGATTATAAAGCCTACCATGCCCGAAAGAATTCAGTTGAAAAATGTGGCAATAACTATAATAATAATAGTAATTAAATAAGTATTTATATAATAATCCGAATTTTTATGTTAATAACCGTAGCGACTAAACAACAACTGTTCTGAATACGTATTGAAAAAAACTAGATGATCTGACCACACGGGAACATTGTACGATGCTTACTTGCCGAAATATACGCAATTTAATTTCAATCCAAACCGCCTGACAGCTTCAGGTCGCCATCTTTGTTCAAATCAAAGCATCTGTGCGTTTGAAACAGTTAGTACTGCAAAGCTTCTAAATGATATTGTGATCATGAATTTTATCAAATGAAACGAAAAGTAAATTTCAAATCATTTTAATTTTGATTGGTTACGATTTAGGTGAGCAAATTTAAATAATTATTTACAAAGGGAATTTAATGTTATACTCAAAACTGATAACGTTTCTTTTATTAAGTTAATCTTTATTTCTTTCATTTCATTTCATTTTAAAAGGAAAATTAGATTCCCAGATATATTCGCGGGAAATGAATTTGATGACGTAACCGGAAGCGCATGCTTTCAGAACGTGACCCGGAAGATATGTTCACCTGTAAACGACAGAAACTTGACGATAATAAAAATAGAAGATTATCGAATATGACTGGATTTTTTCGGTATTTGTTGAGACACCAATGTGCTAGAATACAACGAAAGGTAACACTTATTTAATTCATAGCTATCGTATCAAATAAAACGAACAGTCATTGCGAAATAGCAGTGTCCGCTTGCTGAGCTAGACCTAGAACGAATATTCATACCCTGCCTACACTGCTCTCCGGCAGGGTATGAAGTCCCTCCCATTGCCGATAGTGTAGCAAGCCCCGATGTGATTCATAAGCAGTGGTAAAAAAATTCTCGGATAAAAAAACACATGTAAATTGATGATTCTGGTATCTATTATGAATATTCAAGCAACAAACCTGCACATTACTTCAAATGTTTGACAATAAATAGTAAAATCCAAAACGAGCAAGACACACGGAGATACATGTATCAGTTTAAACATACCGCCATCTTTGATACAAGTGTAAAGGTCAATTTCCTTATAAGGAAATCAAAATAAATTGATGCTAATGAGGTTTCCCGCGAGATTTCAACAGAAAAACAGATTCGGAGTAATATATCTCGGTAAGGAAGGTCAATTCATTCTGAAATTATTTAATTACGCAAAGTAAGGTTCGCTTTCTTCACAAGAGTTACAAAAGAGTGGTTAAATATCTCTGATTATGTATTTATTTATCGTAGTAGTTTCATCCATATATGGATCACGGGTTCCATATTTGGGTTAGAATCCTCGCGAGAGTTCTTCGAGAAGTATCATGGCGGATCACGGAGACAACTCCGAGCAGTATGATATTAGAATATGCGAATTAAAGATTTCTAGATTAGACGGTAGGCTAATACATTGCAAAATTGTATTAGAAATGTTTAATTATACGAACTATTACTCCAAAGTTAAACGATATCCGCTATTTGTAGCATTTTCGAGGTTCACTGTTTTGCTACATTACGAGCAATGGGAGGGAATCGTAGCTCTGACGACGACCATCTGTCAGAAATTGTCCGTCCGTCGTCCAGAGCTACGTTATCGCAGCTAAGCTAGACCTACTTTCGTTTTACAGTTTGCGCACACAGTTATTTAAATACTTCATCTTCACAACCATTGTCTATATAAATGCTTGTCCGCGACATTGTTCTATGTAGGAATATTTGTAGTTCTGTATAGTACAGTGTAATTACTTTTTTTTTAATTGACTGGTCTGGTAATTAACTACCCCGACCACAGGGCCACGTAGCTACATTCACGTTTTGAACACTTGTGTGTTTACCATACGACTCATAATCTAGCTGCCGCAGGTTATGAGTTATTATAGGTTAAAGAGACATATCAAGTGTGTCTCAGGCTAATCATGATTGATAGGGTAAACATTGAGATATATATCAAAATGCTTCAAGTGTTTACAAAACGAAAAGATTGTGACGAGGCCCTGTGCCCCGACTGACATTACTTAAGGCACTAAGCACAGGGGTTGGTGTTGATAACACATAGCTCTATTGGGGAAAGTTATTTTGTATTACAAGATAAATTAAATTTATTTCAATGCCTCCACTGTAAGTACGGATTGAAGTTGGGACCTCAGGAAAATTACTGTTACAGGCTAGCCAGGAGAAAATGTAGCAGCCAGATTAGGGTTCGAACCTGGGACCCTCAGAACTTAAGACGGACACTCTACCACTGAGTCAAAATAAATGTCTGGTTATTAATACATGTTTTTGGGAGTCTGCAGTGTTCATGTTTGTCTCCTTTTGGTAGTGTGGAACTGTGGATCTGATGCCAACGTTAAGGTTAACTCACTAAAGCGAACCTAAATTGCTGAAGACACCCAGCAAAAGAAAATAAAAGACACATTACAGTTTATTATCGAACCTCTGTATCTAACCGTCTTTTTTAACCAAAGGTTGATTATTTTGTATTCAACCTTGGCAGATTTAGCCTTGCATTTGATTCCCCTCATCCGCCACATAATAGTGTAACTTTTTACTATAAAAAACTTTGAAACTTATGATTGTTTCAGCACTGGCCACCTAGTCTTTTCCTTTGTTGCCATTTACATTAAGAATATAGTCAATTTAATCTTTCCCAATTGATATAAATACAGAAAATTTTCCCCGAATAATTTCAGCAAAAAATCTGACATGTTGCACAAATCACCTCAGTACTGTGTGCTGTCATTACTATTTACACTTCCAGGGACTTGCCATGAATTTGAACCCATGGTCTACCCATATGTAATACACAATTTCATTAGATACTCTTAAAAAAGACACACACTAATTGGAAAGCTTGTTTGTTTCTACGAACAGGTAAATGGAAAAGAGGGTACCCAGTTAATGGTGGGTAGGATTTTTTTTTTTAAATCTCGCAAAAACAATTCAGCACAGGAAAATTTGAAATAGTGAAACAATTCAACACAGGAAAATCTGAAATAGAACAATGTAACAGTTCATTGAACTGTTTAAGCAACAGATATAACCAATGGATGGAAAACCTGGAGATATCTATATTTTAAGTGTAATTGATCTACATATACATTGTAAATTTGTATTACTGACAGTTAAACAGGAATCAACTATACAAAGGTAACAAATATTTGCAATTTAGGAAAAAAAACTGATTTGGGGGAAATCTTTTTAAGGTTATGATGGGTTAGTAGAAACAAAGCTTTTATTCTATTTGGCCTATGAAGTCTAAGTCATGAAAATATGGTTTTAGAAATAAAACTTTGGTTATTGAAGATGAGGTGTTACATACTGGACACAACAGGGAATGACAACAGTAAAAGCAGAAGAAAACATATGTATGTATGGAATGTTTTTCTCTGTCAGTTCTGACAGACTGTAAATTTAACACATTATGAAGATGTAAAATTAAGATCATTTTACACAAATCACGAGATTGTATTGTCTACATTTTTTTAATTTAGTTCATCTTTATTTCCACACTATTCTCTGTGGAATTTTTTTTTCTTTGTTATAAATCCTCACTACAACTATTAAGTCAAATATGTACATTTGTATATATATATATATACATTGTATGTAAAAGGATATGGTTCTTGACAACTTGACTACAGAGCAGGAATTAAGCTTTCAACATCCAATGCACTCCACATCATATTGTGTGTTGACATTTTTCTGTGACAATTATGATTCATACACCTATTTTTTAGAATGCTGTGTTATATAGATTCTTGGATCAACTCAAACATAAGCATTTCCTTCAATTCTGAAATCTGTAATGAAAATAATTACAGAAAATATATAAGTTTGCTTTAATAATACGAAAACAATTTTGTTAAACATTGGTGGATCCATCCAAAAACACTGCAATACTTTTTTATCAGATTTTCTTATTCGATCTGGCAATCTCACCTTCTAACACGTCAAAGACCCTTGATGAGAATGAGTAGCCAGAGTTTCCTCTAGCCCAAACACCGGAAGTTAGACACATACAAGCTCTCTTGACTTTGGTTTAGGAACACATTCTCAAAAGACAATCATCACATATTAAATTCAGGGCTGGATTTCCACTAACTTGAAGAGTTGTGTCCCTTTATTTTCTTTCATATATATGTCTTATAGGGTTCTAGCTATTCTAGCAGTTTATAGTTCATTTTTCCCCATTGTTTTGCACTTCATAATTAATATACATAATGTACATCTGATGATACATATGCATCTGGAAGTGTTTATTTTGTTTAGTGTCATTGACTTCATTTCTCAAATTTAAGTTCAAGAAGTCTTAAAGTTACAGAAGATTCAAAACTTTACAAAGTCATTTCTGTTTCCATGATTTAATTATGGTTGTTTTACTTTCCATTGTGGGGATAGGGGACTTATTCATATCAATCAGATATAACTTTTATATAGTAAGGTTCCCACTTTCTTATTTGTATATTTCTGATTATTTTTTTTCATAATATCTCTTTAGTTAAAGTCCCTCAAAAGATTCTTTATATTTCTTTCTGTTAAATATTTTCTTCTCATTTCTATATCTTCCCAGTTTCCTTTGGGTAAAATATGGTCATATTTAGGTGAATTTTGAGAATTGATTGTTTTGCAGAATTCCTTTTTGTTTTGCAATACATCAATATTTTGCATGGCTATAATAAATATAGACATGCTCTGTCACTTCCTTTTATGTTGAATGTTTGAGTTTCTTTAAAATTTCCCATACTGATGGTGTTGGACATCTTGAATTTGCTGATTTGTCAGATCACAATGTTTTCAAACTTGGTCTGGAGCATTACTTATTATAGGGCACAGGGGCCAAACATGCAAACATTTGAAAATCTTCTACTCAATAACCCAGAGGCCAAGTGACCTGATATGGGGCCTGTAGTATGCTGTGGTAAAGTGATGAAAAGTTTGTTAAAATGAATGACCTTGACATACATTCACAGTCACAGGAGTCAAACATGCTAAAATATTGAAACACTTTTTTCTCAAATAGGCAAGAGGTCCAGAGAAGCAGGTCATTGATACAGGTCTATAGGGCATCTTGTTTGATTGCTGCACAATGACTTAATTACTCTTTCAGGTCTGCAGGTCAATGGTACTATTTCTATAAATTGAAAATCAGTTGAAGTACAATATATTATGAATTCAGCTGAGCTGATTATGCTTATTAGAAGTTAAAATTATCAAGTTCTACCTTGTGCCTGCTTTCAAGGATAACTTATACGGGCCCGATGGTCAAGATCACTGCTACTAAAGAAAGTATTTGCTTAGAATACTACATGTAGCTTCAGGCTTGAAAGTCAAAGGTCAAGGATAATGTTACTATAAATAGAAAAAAAAAATCAAAAAAATCATGTACATCACTTTTTTGTTGGATTCTATGCACTCAGACTTTGTCGAGTGTTTTATCGCAGAAATACTTTATTTTCCCCGATTACACAGATTGTTTTATTCTTCAATGAACACAGGTGATATATACAGTAGTTTTTTAAAAATATATAAATACTTATTACCGGTTAGCTTGTAATAAAAATAATAGTCGAATCATTTTTTTAGCGGGATGTATGGTTATACATGTACCACATACCATGTTTCAAAGAAATCAGTTGATAATGAAGAAGGAAATCTCCGGACAAAATGTCAAATACCGAAATAACGAACGGGACTAATTTTTCAAAATAGTCAAATCGAAATTCTTTTTTTGAAAAAGCACAACTTCATATAATTTCTATATTGTATGCCAAGTTTCAAAGAGATCAGTAAAAAATGTAGAAGATCTCAAAGTGAATTTTTTTAGCAGATCTCCGGACAAATAAGTGTTAACGCCGAACGGACAACGCCATAACATAATGCTTATGTTAAAGTGTGCCGGCGTTTAAAAAGGGAGTTGTTGCACCGTTGATATACCTAATTTGTTCTCGTCCAAATGAAAACATAATAGGAATCTATATTTCAATAACTCAAACCCTTAAATATCCCTCCATTCACCCACAAAAGAGTGTCTTTTTATTTCATTTTTCGGAATACAATGGCAGGGGCGTAGCGTCCATTAGAAAAAAAGCCCGGGCTTACACATAAAAATCCTGCCTTTATGTTATGGTCCAACGTTTCAAGTAGCCTCCGAAAAAAAAGTAATGATTATGACTTCAAAGTTTTGATGTAATATTATAACCAAATTATTGATTATACCAGAAAATGTACCACTGTGTGCTATATATTATAAGATATAGTTCTAGTGCATTCCGGAATAGCTATCACATCATACTTGTCTAATACTGTCACCCCTCTGTTTCCGGTTGTATAATGTTGAAAAGTGTATCTATTCAAAATGAAGAAGGTTTAAAAAAAATGTGCCAAGGATCGAAACATTCTTCAAACCCAAGGAAGAAGAACCAGCGACTAAAAAGTTAAACCAGTCTGCTGATAGCTCATGCCCAAACCAGTCTGCTAATAGCCCATGTCCTGGCCCAGGTAACGTACATGTACCACAGACACATGACAAAGTCGGACCTATATGTTCCGACCAAAAATTATCCCAAAAAGGCCCAAATTACCTAGACATGGGATTTCCTACCATAATTGAAATGTATTTTATTTAGACAAACTATATAAACAAATGAACATTAATTATATGTTTATACCGGAAAACTTGTAGTTCGGTATAATTAAGAATTAAACATATTTTGAAATTACTATCTCGGAAATCAATTTCAAACCCTCATAAAAGCTTTAAATTCATTTTCCCTCGCCCCCCCCCCCCCCCCCCCCCCCTTGATCCCCCTGCATGGGCATAAACGACATGGAAACACGAGAAACTCGCTTATGTTATTGCAATTGTATCACTGATTCTCTACACAAAAAAAAGCTATTTCGATTGCCATTCCTAACTCATGAATTTTTATAATTCATCTTGACGGTTTTTTCTCTTTTCTTTTCTTTCTTAAGAATGATCAGTATTAACTAATTATCAAATAGTGTTCAAATAATTTCGTAAGAACGTTTTTATCACCTTGGTTAAAAAAAATCATAATTTCGACACTGTGCTTGTGTCAGGTTGATGTTTTCTAAAACCCCATTTTACCGAAAGGCCAGTTTTGTCTCCTATTTGATGAACGTATTTGTCTTGCAGACTCTACAGAAAGTCATTAGTACATACTACAGTGGCTACGCCCTCTCCGTCATCCTCTCCACGGCTGCTCTCCTTATCTTCTCCTATTTCCGGTAAGTATAACACCATAAAGCAGAGTTCACATTGAAGTTCCGGTACGTAATCATCTGCTCAAAGCTGAACTGGTCACAAAGAGGTATGGCCGTTTTCCACTTATCCTGGCCTAGGCCACGTACAGCGATAGTCTGAGCTAAAAATATAGGTAAAATATCACGTGACCCCAGTGATTCCCACACTACCAAAATAGATCGTTATGGCGTAGTCAACAATACCATATGAAATAAAGTAAAATGGACATGTTAGATATGAATTTGACACTACCCATCCATGTATGCCTGTTGTCGATGCTGCAGTTCATTTACATTTTACTTCGAATGATACGGGGTAAATCGGTTATGATTTTACTCTTTCTTTTATCCAAGTGAATTTTTTTTATCCCAACATTTTTTTCTTTATACTTAATATTTTATATTAGATATGCATTTAATGTTGCAAATATCTTTAAAATACGACCAAGAAAAATTAAATGGTATTAAGAAACATAACAAGGGGGGTAGTGATACTTATCAATAACAATTTTGAAGTCAAGGTTTTAAAAGAAAAAAAGGACTTAACAGGGAATTTCTTGGCGTTAGATCTAGAAATTGAAGGTAAGAAATTAACTCTAATTACATTATATGGTCCAAACTCTGATAACCCTACTTTTTATGATAAAATAGAGGAAACTCTCGATGAGTTTGAAAATGATAGCTACATTATTTGTGGGGATTTTAATTTAGTGCTTAATCCTGATTTAGATTGTGATAAGAATTATAAAAAAAATAATAATCCAAAAGCTCGTGACAGGGTATTAGAATTAATAGATAACTTTGATCTAGTAGATGTTTTCAGAGAGCAACATGCTGATATTTCCAGATATACATGGCGAAGGAGTAACCCCATCAAGCAAGCTAGGCTAGATTTCTTTTTGGTGTCTGAAAATTTATTGCAAAGTGTATCTGAGGCAAGTATAGATCCAGGTTACAGATCAGACCATTCTTTCCCCAAAATTATGTTAAAATTTAATGAATTTAAAAAAGGCAAAGGTTTATGGAAATTGAATAATTCTTTATTGCATGACTTAGAATATCTTAATGTAATTAATGATACTATAAAAACAGTTAAATTACAGTATTGCCTTCCTGTGTATAACCCTGAAAATATTGATGATATACTCGATTCAGATTTACAGTTTGTTATAAATGATCAATTATTTTTGGAAACATTATTAATGGAAATTAGAGGTAAGTCAATTTCATATTCTTCGTATAGAAAGAAGCAATACTGTGTTAGAGAAAAAGCCCTTCTTGATGAAATAAAGGAGCTAGAAAATGAGAATATTGTAGACTTAGAAAAGTTAGATGAGAAAAAAGGATTTGGAAAAGATTAGAGTTCATAAAATAAAAGGGAGTATAATACGTGCAAAAGCTTTATGGCTTGATGAGGGTGAAAACCTACAAGTTATTTTTTTAATTTGGAAAATAGACATTTTTTATCAAAAATTATTCCAAAGTTACAACTGGAGAATGGCGAAATTCTAACTAAACAATATGATATATTAAGTGAGGTGAAAAGTTTTTATGAACAGTTATACTCTGTTGATAGTGAAGTCGAGGATATAGATTTGGATGAATTTTTAGAAGATTTTAATATTCCTAGATTAGATGGTGATGAAGCTGTCAGGTTATAAGGTATCATTACACATAAAGAAGCATCTGAAACCCTTAAAAGAATGAAAAATAATAAGAGTCCGGGCTCAGATGGATTCACATCTGAATTTTTAAAATGTTTTTGGAATCAGATTTAACTTTGTGGTTAGGGCATTAAATTATGTTTTTTTAAATGGTCAGCTCTCTATTACTCAACGTCAGGGAATAATCACTTGTATACCCAAGGCTAACAAATCAAAGTATTTTATAAAAAATTGGAGACCTATTTCTTTATTAAATATTGTATACAAAATTGCTTCTGGTTCAATAGCAAGTAGACTCAAATTGATTTTACAAAAAAATTACAAATTCTGATCAGACAGGATTCATATCAGGCCGTTATTTAGGAGAAAATACCCGCCTGGTTTATGATATTATGCAATACACAGAGGAAAATGAAATACCTGGAATGTTATTAATGGCTGATTTTGAAAAGGCTTTTGATTCTGTTTCTTGGAAATTTATAGATGAAGTACTCAGATATTTTGGATTTGGAAATGATTTTTACATTGTAATTCTAGCTCTGCTATAAACCAGGGGGGTAATTTATCATCTTTTTTAAAAATAAGTCGCGGTTGTCGTCAAGGTGACCCGATTACTCCTTATATTTTTATATTATGTGCGGAAATATTGGCAATCCGGCATAGAAATAATATGAATATTACTGGTATAAATGTTAATAACTGTCCAATATTAAACTCTCAGTACGCAGACGACACTACTTTAATATTAGATGGTTCTGAAAAATCACTGAAAGGGGCAGTTGATGAATTAGATATCTATGCAAAAATTTCTGGTCTTAAAGTAAATGTTGGTAAAACTGAGGTTGTCTGGATAGGTAGTTAAAAATACAGCAGTGATGTTCTCCTTCCAAATATGAATCTAAGATGGGGGGTTGATAAAGGCCCTGTTTCCAGTAATGTTAATTCTCCATAGGAGCCTGCCCCCGTATAACTTCTTATCTAGCTCAACTACAGTTTTTTTCTTTTCCGAAGAATAATTTTACACCTTTCCGACACCCAGATTTCATAATGTCAGTGAAAATGTATTTTTATAAAGTTGTCATATTGAGCATCAAAGACATGAGGTCGTAAATAAAAGAAGGTTATCTCGAAATTGTAATTCGCAACATAGTATAAATTTCTTTTGATAAATATTTCCAAAACATCGTGTTTATTCATAAAACAAAAATTTTCTCGGATGAAAATGCACTTGCAGAGACACAATTATGAAGAAAAATGCCATAAAATTGCAATTTTCTCCCGTTATATAGTTTTGGATGCAAATTTCCATCACAAAATCGGATAGAGCTTTACTTGTTTCATATGTGTACCAAAAATCAGCTAATTCCATGTGGTGGAACGTTCTCATATCGCCGCCTGAATGTGGTTGTAAATTGAAAGAAAAGGGGAAATGAGTAACAACCTTGTCTGAACCCTATTATATAGCTTATTATATACAAAATTTTATATTGAATATCAGAGCGGATATTTTCATGACAGTTTTATGATATCTAACGACTAAATAAACAGTATCGATATAAAGATATACACTGAGGACACCCTGATACATGAATACTGTTCTATCTCAAGTTGTCCTCTTTTGAATTTTCTGATCGTGTGGCCTTGTACATTTATCCGTATCTTCTTGTCTTTGTCTATACGTTTACGGAATCATTGACTCGACGCTAGCTATTCTTGTCTCACTTTCCTTGTTTTATTGTCCCATCTCCAAAGCGTTGTGGCTCTGTCAGGGTTGGGACCCTGACTTGTCTCACTTTCTTTGTGCCTGCCGACCACGCCACATCGAATAGATAGATTATCCATATGAAATACTTTATTTTGTTCTAAGTAATCAATCAATTCTGCGCTTCTTGGAGGTATTGAATGTGATTTATTATATTGTCTTGTTATTTTGTGTAATTAGTTGTTCGTTATTTATCACACATTTTCGCATAATTGTACCAAACTACTAAGTATTAGCTGTTTACAGCAATCATCGATGGCTTGCTATTTTGTTACTTTATCGACGCTTCATAAACCAATCGTTATTGTTTCAAGATGGAGGGTAAATGTGTTGGAGAAGGCTGTCAACTATACTTCAAGAAACGTAGTGGCAATAAGAACAGAAGTGCAGGCAATGTAAATAGTCCACAATATAAATGGCTCCTAGATACGCTGGTGCAACAAGGATTGATGTCAGCAAAGGAACAAGCACTTATTTGCCAGAAGTGCTACATGAAGTATCTTCGGAACAAAAATCAGCCTGAACCTGAACCCGAGCAGAACCAGGAAATAGAGGAAGAAGACGACTCCCCGTCCCATATCCTGCCGTTGCTGACCCTTCATGATCTTTTGAATGGATCATCTTCACACAAAAAATGCTGTCTCTGTCTTGTTACCTTTGCAATAAATGGAACAAAATCATCAGTCTTACCAAAACGTGCAAGACATCACTTGATCTATTCACACAAACTGTGGTGTCCCACCTCATCCCGCGTCTGCTCCATTCACCTTATTGGTAACGACTTAGATCCGTCTACAGAGGTTGTCCTTGATGGTAGCGGTTCCTTGGAATCTCAGTTACCATCAAAATCGTCCGAAATCATTAATGACCTCCTAGAGGTGTCGCACGTCCTTTCACAGAACCAGTCTGCGTTTGCAATAAGCTTTTCTTCTCTTGATGACTCGGCATGCATGGCCTGGACAGGTTGGTCCAAAGATCAGTTCCTCGAAATCCACTCGCACTGTTCCCCATATCTTTCATCTGGTATATATACCAAGACTACACACGATGCTCTATTACTGTACTGGGTAAAACTGAAAACCGACATTTCCTGGAGTCAGTGTTCTTCTCTTTTTGGAATTTCCAAGTCAAGTGTGTCACTCCATAGTACAGGCATTAGACACATCGATAGTCCCACAATTTCTAGGTCCGGATCACTTGACAAGAGAACAGTTGCTCGGGCACAATACTGTCTTTTCAGAAGCATTTTTTGGAGATAAAGCCACTGCCATATTAGATGGCACCTATATTTATATCCAGAAAAGCTCCAACCACAAGCTCCAGAGAATGTCCTACTGTGGCCAGAAGAAGAGAAACTATCTCAAATTCATGAGCATCGCCTTACCAGATGGCTACATTCTGGACACAGTAGGACCATTCATTGGCAGCGAAAATGATGCTACAATTACAAAAAAACGTCATGGACAAGCTAGTTACTTGGCTACAACCAGATGACAATGTTGTCGTTGACCGAGGTTTTAGAGATGTCCTACCAGTTCTCGAAGCCTCTGGCCTCAATGCTAGCATGCCGTCATACCTGAAACCCGGTCAAAGTCAACATTCTGACGTCCAAGCAAATCTTGACAGAACTATCACCAAATCGAGGTGGATTGTGGAATCCTATCATGGTCGTCTGAAACACTGGACGTTCTTCCGAACGCAATTGGTGTCTAACAGCTTTATCAATGTCATCGAGGCTTTGCTTCGAACCGTCACAGCCTGTCTGAATGGTATTAGAGGACCGATCTACCAGAGATCTCCAGAGAGAGAGATGCCAAAGATAGGCTAATGGCTGAACGTATGAAGGACCGTTTGACAACACCGAATGGTTTAGCTCAGAGAGTCAAGACAGATCCGGATCTATCTAGACGGGCAAGGTCCGAGTTTGTCAAGATGGATGCATCTTTTAAAATTGGATGATGGTATATGGGGATTTTTTCTGTGTTGTCTCATTGTGTAAAAGGTGAAAGTGTACGATGTTGTTGATGACAATGAACTAAGACAATGATGAGCTGATGATTACCTTATTCATTGTTGGCATGGGAGAATGTGTGTGTGTGTGTGTGTGTGTGTGTGTGTTACAGTGTATGTATGGGTGTTGTAGTCATACTTTGTAAATGTACATGCATTAAAAAATCTTGAAAAAAAAAAAGTAAAAAAAAACAAAAAAAAACAACAAAATATGAAAAAGTTACATCTTGTTGATTCGAACTCCAAACTTTTGGGTTGCTAAGCGATGGTTCTACCATATGAGCTATGCGGACTTGTAATGTGATGTTTATGTTATCAGATATAGTCAGTCTAGTTAATGCTAAATCAAAATATTTTATCAACTACGTTTTTTCAATTTTTCGATACCAGCGCATCGGACGACCACTTTTTAAGAATAGGATTTTAGTTGTCTTTTGGTACATAGAATAAAATTAGACATTGTAAAAGTTGGTCTTCTGATGCGCTCTATGCAAAAAAAAAAAACTCTCGAAAGTTGCAAATAGCTCGATGATGCAATTTTACGGCCAATTAATGAAATATCCATTGTTATGACCAAACACATTTTTCGCAAATAAGAATATTTATATGTTATAGATTTAAGGTTTGTATTCAAAAACACAGTTTTGAACATTTATTTTTTTATTTTGAAAACAGTCACCGTTAGGTCGAAACAGGCCAATATGCGCCATACCTCTTTCTAGTAATCTTCGACAGCCTTATCTTTTACCCGCTTCAGTTTGTATCTTCTTCTAGTGAGTAAGTTATTCGTTTCGCCCATACTTCATAGGTGCATTCCCGCTTTAGGTAGGGAAAAGATATTCTGTCTTTTCCCGGGGTAGGGAAAAGATAGCTCACACGCGCTATTACGTCATAAACAACACACTTCATATTTGGTGAACTTGACCCGCTACATTTAACACTAAATAGACAAAAGTTCCGGCCTGTCACAAGGAGACTTCACACGAACATACCGCAGCCTTCCAAAACACACATACGCATGCATGTCGCACGCACGGGAGGCCGTCCTTAAATGACCTTAGCTGTTAATAGGACGTTAAACAAAATTAATCATAATGTCGCATATTTCTACGATAAATCCGCATGAGTTCAGGATGGTACCGGGAATTATTCTTCCTAAAACGACAACAACAACGAAAAAACACTATCTTCTTCCCCGAAGTATGTATTTGTTAATAGTACTTTGACATAAGGTCAATGGATAATAGAAAAAAAAACCGTTAAAATTACAGACGATGAATCAGCTTTATCACTGAGTATTACGCTTGCTGTCTGGTTTCGTGCAAGGGGAAGTAAATCGTACATCTTTTGTGTTGATAATAATGACCCCCACCATCAAAATATGTTCAGTCTCGGATTTTCCACTTGAAAATCGATAAGTGAAATCGCCGATCTTTTCTACATTTGATACTTAAAATGAAAGTAGAATACTTCCGATTGGTTTTTGTGTCATTTCCAAGAAATCAGCATACAAGGAAATATTTATGAGGCGAAATCTAGTTTGTTTCTGCTACGGAAATTCCAATAGCAATTAAGAAGTTGGTTTAAATCAGTCGATAGCAAAGTGTATGTACAATGTATATAACATGAACGTGCGATTCAATAAATCACCGCAACGGTAAGGTAGGCGAAGTCATCGGTAACAAACAATACATTTCCGAGACAAGTTTCTTCTTACGTTATTCGAAAATCAAATATGTAATCATGAACCAGGCACGTCCTTAAATGACACTGGCTGCTAATAAGACGTTAAACTAAATAAACCTAAAAGCAATCATGATACAGATCAATTAATGTATGGAGAAAAAAGTAGTCATTTGACTGCACTTGAAAAACTTAGGAACCAAAATATACTTGTCCGGCAATTCACAGGAATCTTAAACATGACGGATATCACAAGATTTATCGATATAAGAACTAAGGTTAATTCAGCTTTTAGGAGGTAATTCTACATATTTCAGCAGAAGGTTAACGCAACAGTCCTTTTAAAGCAAATACAATTCTTAAAAATGACATAGGATAATAACCAGTAAAAAATCAGGAATGCACTTAAAAACAAACAAGTTTATTCTGATTTCCTAAGATTTTGTATCTATATACTACTTTTTTTCTCTCTTTTATTTTCGATTTCTCAACACAGCACCTTTGCATGGGCTTGGTACGTTAAAAATATATACTACTGCTCCGTCGTAGAACGAGTTCGATCAGAACAAACTGACTAAAGTAAATAGGCGATAATCGAGCCGAGCAGTAGTGAATATTGCAAAGTACAGTTATCTCTCATATAATATTTACTTCTGTTCTGTTACATACAGGTCCACTGCGGCCAGGTGACGGTACATAGTTATCTGTTATAGCCAGGTGACGGTACATAGTTATCTATCATAGCCAGGTGACGGTACATAGTTATCTATCATAGCCAGGTGACAGTACATAGTTATCTATTATAGCCAGGTGACGGTACATAGTTATCTATCATAGCCAGGTGACAGTACATAGTTTTCTATCATAGCCAGGTGACAGTACATAGTTATCTGTTATAGCCAGGTGACGGTACATAGTTATCTATCATAGCCAGGTGACGGTACATAGTTATCTATTATAGCCAGGTGACGGTACATAGTTATCTATCATAGCCAGGTGACGGTACATAGTTATCTATCATAGCCAGGTGACAGTGCATAGTTATCTAATATAGCCAGGTGACGGTACATAGTTATCTATTATAGCCAGGTGACGGTACATAGTTATCTATCATAGCCATGTGACGGTACATAGTTATCTATCATAGCCAGGTGACAGTGCATAGTTATCTATTATAGCCAGGTGACAGTACATAGTTATCTATCATAGCCAGGTGACGGTACATAGTTATCTATCATAGCCAGGTGACGGTACATAGTTATCTATCATAGCCAGGTGACAGTACATAGTTATCTATTATAGCCAGGTGACGGTACATAGTTATCTATTATAGCCAGGTGACAGTACATAGTTATCTATTATAGCCAGGTGACAGTACATAGTTATCTATCATAGCCAGGTGACGGTACATAGTTATCTGTTATAGCCAGGTGACAGTACATAGTTATCTGTTATAGCCAGGTGACAGTACATAGTTATCTATTATAGCCAGGTGACGGTACATAGTTATCATAGCCAGGTGACAGTACATAGTTATCTATCATAGCCAGGTGACGGTACATAGTTATCTATCATAGCCAGGTGACAGTGCATAGTTATCTATCATAGCCAGGTGACAGTACCGAGTTATCTATCATAGCCAGGTGACAGTACATAGTTATCTATTATAGCCAGGTGACGGTACATAGTTATCTATTATAGCCAGGTGACAGTACATAGTTATCTATCATAGCCAGGTGACAGTACATAGTTATCTGTTATAGCCAGGTGACGGTACATAGTTATCTATCATAGCCAGGTGACAGTACATAGTTATCTATCATAGCCAGGTGACAGTACATAGTTATCTATTATAGCCAGGTGACGGTACATAGTTATCTGTTATAGCCAGGTGACGGTACATAGTTATCTATCATAGCCAGGTGACAGTACATAGTTATCTGTTATAGCCAGGTGACAGTACATAGTTATCTATCATAGCCAGGTGACGGTACATAGTTATCTATCATAGCCAGGTGACAGTACATAGTTATCTGTCATAGCCAGGTGACAGTACATAGTTATCTATTATAGCCAGGTGACGGTACATAGTTATCTATCATAGCCAGGTGACGGTACATAGTTATCTATCATAGCCAGGTGACGGTACATAGTTATCTGTTATAGCCAGGTGACGGTACATAGTTATCTGTTATAGCCAGGTGACAGTGCATAGTTATCTATTATAGCCAGGTGACGGTACATAGTTATCTATCATAGCCAGGTGACAGTACATAGTTATCTATCATAGCCAGGTGACAGTACATAGTTATCTGTTATAGCCAGGTGACGGTACATAGTTATCTAATATAGCCAGGTGACGGTAAATAGTTATCTATTATAGCCAGGTGACGGCACATAGTTATCTATCATAGCCATGTGACGGTACATAGTTATATATCATAGCCAGGTGACGGTACATAGTTATCTATCATAGCAAGGTGACAGTGCATAGTTATCTATTATAGCCAGGTGACGGTACATAGTTATCTATCATAGCCAGGTGACAGTACATAGTTATCTATCATAGCCAGGTGACAGTACATAGTTATCTATCATAGCCAGGTGACAGTACATAGTTATCTATCATAGCCAGGTGACGGTACATAGTTATCATAGCCAGGTGACGGTACATAGTTATCTAATATAGCCAGGTGACGGTACATAGTTATCTATTATAGCCAGGTGACAGTACATAGTTATCTATCATAGCCAGGTGACGGTACATAGTTATCTATTATAGCCAGGTGACGGTACATAGTTATCTGTTATAGCAAGGTGACGGTACATAGTTATCTATTATAGCCAGGTGACGGTACATAGTTATCTGTTATAGCCAGGTGACGGTACATAGTTATCTATTATAGCCAGGTGACAGTACATAGTTTTCTATCATAGCCAGGTGACAGTACATAGTTATCTATTATAGCCAGGTGACGGTACATAGTTATCTGTTATAGCCAGGTGACGGTACATAGTTATCTGTTATAGCCAGGTGACAGTACATAGTTATCTGTTATAGCCAGGTGACGGTACATAGTTATCTGTTATAGCCAGGTGACGGTACATAGTTATCTATTATAGCCAGGTGACGGTACATAGTTATCTATCATAGCCAGGTGACGGTACATAGTTATCTGTTATAGCCAGGTGACAGTACATAGTTATCTATTATAGCCAGGTGACAGTACATAGTTATCTATCATAGCCAGGTGACAGTACATAGTTATCTGTTATAGCCAGGTGACAGTACATAGTTATCTGTTATAGCCAGGTGACAGTACATAGTTATCTATTATAGCCAGGTGACGGTACATAGTTATCATAGCCAGGTGACAGTACATAGTTATCTATCATAGCCAGGTGACGGTACATAGTTATCTATCATAGCCAGGTGACAGTGCATAGTTATCTATCATAGCCAGGTGACAGTACCGAGTTATCTATCATAGCCAGGTGACAGTACATAGTTATCTATTATAGCCAGGTGACGGTACATAGTTATCTATTATAGCCAGGTGACAGTACATAGTTATCTATCATAGCCAGGTGACAGTACATAGTTATCTGTTATAGCCAGGTGACGGTACATAGTTATCTATCATAGCCAGGTGACAGTACATAGTTATCTATCATAGCCAGGTGACAGTACATAGTTATCTATTATAGCCAGGTGACGGTACATAGTTATCTGTTATAGCCAGGTGACGGTACATAGTTATCTATCATAGCTAGGTGACAGTACATAGTTATCTGTTATAGCCAGGTGACAGTACATAGTTATCTGTTATAGCCAGGTGACAGTACATAGTTATCTATCATAGCCAGGTGACGGTACATAGTTATCTATCATAGCCAGGTGACAGTACATAGTTATCTGTCATAGCCAGGTGACAGTACATAGTTATCTATTATAGCCAGGTGACGGTACATAGTTATCTATCATAGCCAGGTGACAGTACATAGTTATCTATCATAGCCAGGTGACGGTACATAGTTATCTGTTATAGCCAGGTGACAGTGCATAGTTATCTATTATAGCCAGGTGACGGTACATAGTTATCTATCATAGCCAGGTGACAGTACATAGTTATCTATCATAGCCAGGTGACAGTACATAGTTATCTGTTATAGCCAGGTGACGGTACATAGTTATCTAATATAGCCAGGTGACGGTAAATAGTTATCTATTATAGCCAGGTGACGGTACATAGTTATCTATCATAGCCATGTGACGGTACATAGTTATATATCATAGCCAGGTGACGGTACATAGTTATCTATCATAGCAAGGTGACAGTGCATAGTTATCTATTATAGCCAGGTGACGGTACATAGTTATCTATCATAGCCAGGTGACAGTACATAGTTATCTATCATAGCCAGGTGACAGTACATAGTTATCTATCATAGCCAGGTGACAGTACATAGTTATCTATCATAGCCAGGTGACGGTACATAGTTATCATAGCCAGGTGACGGTACATAGTTATCTAATATAGCCAGGTGACGGTACATAGTTATCTATTATAGCCAGGTGACAGTACATAGTTATCTATCATAGCCAGGTGACGGTACATAGTTATCTATTATAGCCAGGTGACGGTACATAGTTATCTGTTATAGCAAGGTGACGGTACATAGTTATCTATTATAGCCAGGTGACGGTACATAGTTATCTGTTATAGCCAGGTGACGGTACATAGTTATCTATTATAGCCAGGTGACAGTACATAGTTTTCTATCATAGCCATGTGACAGTACATAGTTATCTATTATAGCCAGGTGACGGTACATAGTTATCTGTTATAGCCAGGTGACGGTACATAGTTATCTGTTATAGCCAGGTGACAGTACATAGTTATCTGTTATAGCCAGGTGACGGTACATAGTTATCTGTTATAGCCAGGTGACGGTACATAGTTATCTATTATAGCCAGGTGACGGTACATAGTTATCTATCATAGCCAGGTGACGGTACATAGTTATCTGTTATAGCCAGGTGACAGTACATAGTTATCTATTATAGCCAGGTGACAGTACATAGTTATCTATCATAGCCAGGTGACAGTACATAGTTATCTGTTATAGCCAGGTGACAGTACATAGTTATCTGTTATAGCCAGGTGACGGTACATAGTTATCTGTTATAGCCAGGTGACGGTACATAGTTATCTATCATAGCCAGGTGACGGTACATAGTTATCTGTTATAGCCAGGTGACAGTACATAGTTATCTATTATAGCCAGGTGACAGTACATAGTTATCTATCATAGCCAGGTGACAGTACATAGTTATCTGTTATAGCCAGGTGACAGTACATAGTTATCTGTTATAGCCAGGTGACAGACAGTACAGTTATCTCCCTTATAATATTTACTACGTCTATGTTACAGACAGCTTCACTGCAGCCGGTTTACAATACATAGTTATCCCCGCTTGTAATAAATTACTACTGCTATTACAGACAGCTTCATTGTAGCCGGTTTTTAGTACAGAGTTATCTACCTTACAATATTTTTACTACTGTTCTCTTACAGACAACTCCATTGTAGCCGGGTGACTTTGCACAAAAATCTGTTCATCACATACATTCTGTCCGGGGTTGCCTGGATGCTCATGTTTGCCCTGATGGACAATCCTGTCTTTGTCAAAGAAAATAAGGTATTTAAGTAATCGGTCATAATTGATAATATCGTTTCCATTATCATAAGAGAAAAGAAGGTTTCTTACACATAGGTTTATCAATGAGTACCTTCAGTTGGTCAGTTAAGAGAGGTTTAAAACAATAGGTTTCCAACTAAATTAGAGAGAGGATGACACCCTTGTTAAAATGGAGACACAGGCAATGAGTGTTTGGGATAATATAGAGCAGCTTCCAATCTGATTATAAGGTCAAAGGATGATCGCACGAGATTAAAAATGTTTTTTTTTTCAATCCGCCGAAAGTCGAAGCAACAAGATTTTAGAATAATTTTTCATCCTACCTATATCTTCGCATGAAATCGTATATTTGATACCTCTGATTCAGCTCAAAGCTAACGAAGAGATCTGAATCACATGTACTATGTATGATTTGTGGTTGTTTTGCTCGCTATAACTCTCTTTACTTGACAGCAATTCTAAGCAATACAAATTCGAGTACCATATATGATTGACATATTGTCAAGTAAGATTCTGACTTAAATCAGTCAACAGTAAACAACCAGCGTTAATGATGTATAGTGGATTTCCATTGTAACCGGAAGTTGTATGTGTTTATTCCCGTAGCCATGGTGTCAGGCGCTGCATGTACTGACACAATACCTGACGCTGTGTAACTATTTCTGGATGTTCTGCGAGGGTTTCTATCTTCACACACTTATCGCCGTCGCCTTTACCAATGACAAGCGTCTCCTAATCATCTGCTACGTCATAGGATGGGGTAAGACAATGGGGTTCGTACAAGTATAATGTCTGTTTATGGATATTTCGTAACTGAGCAGGTTCATTTTATGTAAATGAAGGTTCCAATCAAATGGTATATTAGGTAGAGGAGTCGGGCGCTGTATTTTCCTCTCATATACGTAATCTCAGGCAAGATGATGCATGCCACATGTAACCAATAAGAAAATGTTTCAATGGTTACACAGTGTTCACTTTTTTAAATATTTATATCTGTCAATTATAAACATTATGGTGTTAATATGTGTGTCTTTGATTGACAGTCGGTCCACTGATACCTACTGCGGTGTATGCAACAGTCCGAGGATCTAAACCTGAACTGCGTCATGGGTAAGTAATACTTCTATCAAGCAGCTTACAAATAGGTAAATTTTCATTTACGGGGTGGTAGGTGATGCACGAGAGAATTATGTAAAATTTAAAATTTGGCCCACCTTAATGGAATGCATTTTATATTGAAATGACAAATATGCAGTGTGATCAATTATATATACACGTAAGATGTGAAATAAACCACAAACGCTAAATTTCAGCCGGCTTTGCGGGAAAATAAGTTATACTATTTTTTTTAGTATATAATTGAAATTATAACGATTAGTAAATATTATCACACTCGTAGAACAAAGTAACCTAAATCATGACTTTAAAGGTGCTGGTCAAGTACAACTAACGAAAACTGGATTCTCACTGGACCTGTCTTGGTATCCCTAGTGGTAAGTTCAAACACCTGCAATGACCTTGTATATTCTTTCTGGTGGTAGGACAAGATGTACTGAACCTCAATGGAGGACTGTAGAATTTTTAATGATATGTATAGACACTCTTTGCATCACGAATGAGTTGGAGAGTAAGATTAGATATACCCACTCTTTTTGATAATTTCACATACTCTTCCTCGTATCATTATGTTTCCTCATTGACATAATTATATATTCACAATGACATCATTAGTTATCCTCAGTGATATCATTAGGTATCCTCAGTGACATTAGTTATCCCCGGTGACATCATTAGGTATCCTCGGTGACATCATTAGGTATCCTCAGTGACATCATTAGGTATCCTCAGTGACATCATTAGTTATCCTCAGTGACATCATTAGGTATCCTCAGCGACATCATTAGGTATCCTCAGTGACATCATTAGGTATCCTCAGTGACATCATTAGGTATCCTCAGTGACATCATTAGGTATCCTCAGTGACATCATTAGGTATCCTCAGTGACATCATTAGTTATCCTCAGTGACATCATTAGGTATCCTCAGTGACATCATTAGGTATCCTCAGTGACATCATTAGGTATCCTCAGTGACATCCTTAGGTATCCTCAGTGACATCCTTAGGTATCCTCAGTGACATCATTAGTTATCCTCATTGACATCATTAGGTATCCTCAGTGACATCATTAGGTATCCTCAGCGACATCATTATGTATCCTCAGTGACATCATTAGTTATCCGCGGTGACATCATTAGGTATCCTCGGTGACATCATTAGTTATCCTCAGTGACATCATTAGGTATCCTCAGTGACATCATTAGGTATCCTCAGTGAAATCATTAGTTATCCTCAGTGACATCATTAGGTATCCGCGGTGACATCATTAGGTATCCTCAGTGACATCATTAGTTATCCTCAGTGACATCATTAGGTATCCTCAGTGACATCATTAGGTATCCTCAGTGACATCATTAGGTATCCACAATGACATCATTAGGTATCCACAATGACATCATTAGGTATCCTCAGTGACATCATTAGTTATCCTCAGTGACATCATTAGGTATCCTCAGTGACATCCTTAGGTATCCTCAGTGACATCATTAGGTATCCTCAGTGACATCATTAGGTATCCTCAGCGACATCATTAGGTATCCTCAGTGACATCATTAGGTATCCTCAGTGACATCATTAGGTATCCTCAGCGACATCATTAGGTATCCTCAGTGACATCATTAGGTATCCTCAGTGACATCATTAGGTATCCTCGAGTGGACATCATTAGTTATCCTCAGTGACATCATTAGGTATCCTCAGTGACATCATTAGGTATCCTCAGCGACATCATTAGGTATCCTCAGTGACATCATTAGGTATCCTCAGTCGACATCATTAGTATCCTCAGTGACATCATTAGTATCCTCAGTGACATCATTAGGTATCCTCAGTGACATCATTAGGTATCCTCAGTGACATCATTAGTTATCCTCAGTGACATCATTAGGTATCCTCAGTGACATCATTAGGTATCCCACAATGACATCATTAGTTATCCTCAGTGACATCATTAGTTATCCTCAGTGACATCATTAGGTATCCTCAGTGACATCCTTAGGTATCCTCAGTGACATCATTAGGTATCCTCAGTGACATCATTAGGTATCCTCAGCGACATCATTAGGTATCCTCAGTGACATCATTAGGTATCCTCAGTGACATCATTAGGTATCCTCAGTGACATCATTAGGTATCCTCAGTGACATCATTAGGTATCCTCAGTGACATCATTAGTTATCCTCAGTGACATCATTAGGTATCCTCAGTGACATCATTAGGTATCCTCAGTGACATCATTAGGTATCCACAATGACATCATTAGTTATCCTCAGTGACATCATTAGGTATCCTCAGTGACATCATTAGGTATCCTCAGTGACATCATTAGGTATCCTCAGTGACATCATTAGGTATCCTCAGTGACATTAGGTATCCTCAGTGACATCATTAGGTATCCTCAGTGACATCATTAGGTATCCACAATGACATCATTAGTTATCCTCAGTGACATCATTAGGTATCCTCAGTGACATCATTCATCAATTACACAAGTCGACCGAATAGCTATAAATACTGTGTGCCTAGAAGACGCTGTTTCAGGCGACGGCTTTATTATAGTGCAATATGTTTCAATTGTAACATATTATTTTCTTGATTTGTTCAAGGTAAACTTCCTGTTTTTACTGAACATTTTACGGATTTTGCTGTCTAAATTGCGAGCAGTGAATTCCAACGAAGCCCATCAATCAAGGTTAGTAACATAACTGATCGTTTTTGTGTATATATATACTTATCATCATCTCAATAAAGAGAACACTATAAAATAAACGATGATTCCAATTCAGGAATTAATTGCGACTCAAAAGATAAAAAGATAAATCCGTCATTTAATATCTAATACAACAATCAAGAGCATCGCCCCAAGAGTCTTTTTCACGCACTCGAGGTAGAGACTGAGTATTTCTCTCCCCCCCCCCCCCCCCCCCCCCTCCCCTTTCTCTCTACCATGTTTACGCAGGGTAAAGCTATTCAAACAAAATGACCAGAGGGCCTCCATCAATATTTCAGTAATTATGGTTAATGCTCATGCAAATACAGATATGTTCCTTCTGTTTGAGCTGCCTTTCCGTACAATTGTTCGAACAAAACATAGACCAGATCCTGTCATTCTTTAAGAAGGATTTTAATTTTTTATTGCTTTTCTTCTTTATGATCTCCTCTCTCTGGCCTCAAGGTGGCCACACCTCTGTTAGATCCATTCAGTCTTCGGCGCTAGAAGCGATTTAAAGGATATATCTCTATTCCCCCTATTGGCCGCAGCACGGATCATAGGGACGCCACATGCTCTGTTTCCACAAGATTGGATCTCCTTTGCACAATAATGCTCTAGACCATATTGCATCAAAATTCATTCAGGCGTTCAGGACTAGTACGGATTTAACTCAATATCTTCTATTGGGTCAGCCATTCGGCCCAAAGAGAGCCAAATCCTCTGTTTATATATTATATCGCCTTTGCCAAATTATGCCCCAGTGACATATAGGAATGAATTTTATACATCGAAAACGCTCTCATCAGGCAATATCAAGAGCACAACAAATTGGTTAACTGCTGAAATTTTAAAAAAGATATTTATATTTTTCGAACCCCCCCCCCCCCCCCCCTCTAAATTTGCAGTTAAAAGTTTTGTCTTGAAAACACCAGTTCCACTATCACCAGGTGTCTTAATATCCATTAAGAACATCCTTTCAATAGAAATAGTTCCCCTTGGGTCATATTTGTTTAATATTATTCAGAACCGCCATTTGTATTTCAATGTCAAAACAGAATCAGTGTTTATACGTAAATCAAGGTAAATCCGGTCAAACTGATACCCCTATTGCATGCCATAGACACGTGTAAGCATAAGGGCATATATGTAATTTCAGGTTTGATTATGTGTGTTACTTATAATTGTTTGCTGCTGAAATTAACCACTAAGTTACTCTACAAATGGAACTACTAAGCTAAGCATCTATAGCTAACTTATGACTAATTTATGGATATTTGTTCGTTTTATTTTCTTACACAAACATTGAAATGTTGAAGCGGGTAGACACTGGTACGTCTGTCCTTAGAAGTACCTTTGTGATATTGCCTTTTATTGTAGACGTGCAGCACGTGCCACGCTTATTCTTATTCCACTGCTGGGTCTACAGTACTTTGTCATCCCATTTAAGCCGGATACCGCTTCTAAAATATATGACATCACTTCTGCTGTGCTTACGTCGTATCAGGTACGTTCAAATTATGGTTGATACACAACATAGGTACTCGTTCTTGTTTCCATTGTCATAACGTTAGATGTCATACATTTAACGTTAATCGTCTTCATCAAATAACGAAATGCTAGGTACTTTAGACTTGTAGTAGTTTAGGTAATACTTTAGCCAACTTTTTTGTGTTTTGCATTTTTTTTTCTTGCAGGGGGTGTTAGTGGCCCTATTTTTCTGTTTCTTTAATGGCGAAGTTGTCAATGTTGTTCGGCGAAAGTGGAAAATAATGAGGGAGAGATTAGGCAATGTGGATATGAAGCGCAGCAATACATTTAACGTGAGTCTGCTAGAGACGACCTATGTGCCAAGGACCATGTCTGCGTCTGCTTCATTTAACCGGAAATCAGAAGAAGGAATATCAGCAAAGGTATTTAGAGCTATTTTGTTTGGAGTGTTACTATCGTTGTTACAGTAAACTTGTAGCATTACCCGAAGAGCATTAAGTACAGTGTATGTTAGGCATTGATGAATGGTTTATACTCCTGACCAATGACATTACTTTGAAGGATAGAGAGAAGATAATTAATTTTAACAAGAGGCCCATGGGATCTGTATCGCTCCCCTGGTTGTATTTGACCAAATGTCAAAATAATTTTCATGTTCAATTCGTTTTATTTGTCAATCTCAAACAATGTTGTATATGGTTATAGTGCGGGGATCCCAACTGCTTTAAAGAAATAACGACGTCCAGACGCTCTAAGGGTCTGAAAGACCTCAATGATTGCTTTAACAACATGCATTCATAACTTTACGATTTATTTACCCTATCTTGTCTTGCCCCTCGGGGTTCAGAATCACCATTTATGCAAAATCTGTTCCCCTTCCCCAAAGGATGTTTCTGACTAAATTGGGTTCAAATCCATTCATAACTTTATGACTAGTAGCGATTTAAAGGAATTACCTCTATTTCCCCTAATGGACCCCGCCCCTTTGGCCCCTCGGGGGTTAGAGTTATCATTTATGTAAAATCTGTTTCCCTTCTCCTCTTTGAGAGCTGTCTCTAGGTGGGCTGGTAAATTCAAGAATACAATTTATATAAAAGAAGCATGTCACCTAATTCAGTACTGTTTAGGAGATAGCGGACATGCTTTCAGAATGCAGTAACCACCATTGACAAATCCGGCGATTTGCCAGAAGCCTTAAAAATCATTGCAGTTATATCTCAAGAAAAAAATACGGCGTTTTGAACACCCTCGAAAAACATGCTGTAATTAGCAATGACTGTGAAATAATCCAGTAACCGTGGAACGTCGACATATATTTCCTTATTTCCCTATTTGTTACTACTACCCCTACCTTAATTCCCTCGTTTAAGTTTTTTTTCTTCTCAATTTTGCAGGACTGTCCTGGTCTGTGCAAGACTGATGGTGACCTACCTTGCATACCAGTGGAGCAAACCAAGCTTGACAACGGCGATCAATGAACAGTCATTACCACCTAAGCTAATCAATTATAGAAACTACTTCGGAACATTTATGCTGCTTATTTATAAATATCATATAGTAAATGATACTTCGCCTTGCTACTGTACTGTAACAAAATCCTTTTATGAATAATGAATGTTAATCAATTGTATCAAGGTCACAACAAACTACATATTTCGTAAAAATGGCTGTCCAGTTCGAATCGCGACAACCGGACAAAAGAGTTTTGATGATGACCTTTAAATTCAAGAACATAAATATTTCAATTAAAATAATCCTATGTTTAATTTTTGGATGGTAAATGTGTTGCGTAACCATATCTTTGTCTTAAGAATACTTTTTGGTCATCAGCTAATGATGGACTATTTTCAAACAAACCATTAGACTTGTACAAGTTCTTGTGACTGAAGACAAGGATTAAATTCACCGCCTTCTAAAATCGTTTCAGTTCAAGTTGATTGTTTCTCAAAAGCAACTAAATTCATCGCCTCATTAAATCGTTCGTAGTACATGTTGAATTTGTTTAATCCTGATATGCCCACTTCTTTTAGAAGATAAAAAAGTGTCTTCCTATTTCACAAAATATTGTAGTATTGTGTGGCGGAATATCATCCAAAATGGTAGTCAATATGTCCATTCATCATTTGTGGAGGAAGAAGGCAGGATTTGATTTACACATATGTATTTTTAACGGATAATTTAAAAACTGCATAGGTATAATAATGGCCACACGACCCGAGACAAGTTCGTTAACCGAAACGGTTTGCCGAAACAGTTTTTGCGCAATTAACAGTCATTTTAATAGTACAAGAGGCCCAATGGGCCTCTATCGCTCACCTGGCTCTACAGCAACTTTGAAGTTGATGAGGTCATTTCTAAAGATACTATGTTGATTACATCTTTATTCAAATATCATTGTAAGCTAGTTTTATTCATATTAAAAATGTTCTAGTCCTTCATTCCAGCATTCTATTGGCCTAATATCAGGTCTTGGAGGCTCTTGGCTATCGCAAATTTCACCCCTGTGACCTTGAATGTAGGTCAAGGTCATTTATTTGAACAAAATTGGTAGCCCTTCACCCCAGCATGCTACAGGCCCAATATCAAGTCCCTGGGCCTCTTGGTTATTGAGAGGAAGTTGTTTGAAGATTATAGCCTATTTGACCCATGTGACCTTGAATGAAGGTCAAGGTCATTTATTTGATCAAACTTTGTAGCCCTTCAACCCAGCATGCTACAGGCCCAATATCAAGTCCCTGGGCCTCTTGGTTATTGAGAAGAAGTCGTTTGAAGATTATAGCCTATTTGACCCATGTGACCTTGAATGAAGGTCAAGGTCATTTATTTGAACAAACTTTGTAGCCCTTCACCCCAGCATGCTACAGGCCCATTATCAAGTCCCTGTGATTCTTGGTTATTGATAAGAAGTCGTTTGAAGATTATAGCCTATTTGACCCCTGTGACCTTGAATGGTCAAGGTCATTTATTTGAACAAACTTTGTAGCCCTTCATCCCAGAATGCTACAGGCCCAATATCAAGTCCCTGTGCCTCTTGGTTATTGAGAAGAAGTCGTTTGAAGTTTATAGCCTATTTGACCCATGTGACCTTGAATGAAGGTCAAGGTCATTTATTTGAACACACTTTGTAGCCCTTCACTCCAGCATGCTACATGCCCAATATCAAGTCCCTGGGCCTCTTGGTTATTGAGAAGAAGTCGTTTGAAAATTATAGCCTATTTGACCCATGTGACCTTGAATGAAGGTCAAGGTCATTTATTTGAACAAAGTTTGTAGCCCTTCACCCCAGCATGCTACAGGCCCAATATCAAGTCCTTGGGCCTCTTGGTTATTGAGAAGAAGTCGTTTGAAAATTATAGCCTATTTGACCCATGTGACCTTGAATGAAGGTCAAGGTCATTTATTTGAACAAACTTTGTAGCCCTTCACCCCAGCAAGCTACAGGCCCAATATCAAGTCCCTGGGCCTCTTGGTTATTGAGAAGAAGTCGTTTGAAGATTATAGCCTTTTTGACCCGTGACCTTGAATGGAGGTCAAGGTCATTTATTTGAACAAACTTTGTAGCCCTTCACCCCAGCATGCTACAGGCCCAATATCAAGTCCCTGGGCCTCTTGGTTATTGAGAAGAAGTTGTTTAAATGAAAAAGTTGACGCCGGACGGCCGGACGGACGGACGGACGGACGACGGACGCCGCACCACGGCATAAGCTCACTTGCCCTTCGGGCAGGTGAGCTAATAATTAAAAAAATAATCGGATGGTTTATTGCCACGAGTCCTGGGAAAGGTTTGATAACCAAATTTATTCCCGCGTTATCTATGGAGCTACGGCCCTTAGCAGATTTGTCAAAATAGTTTGCGCTCAATATCTTGAGCAATTACAAAAATGCATTGGAATTTCAACGAAACTTACCAGCGATGATCCTTACATATTTTAGATTTTCGTAATCCATAAGAAGTATAATTTATCTCCCCGTTTAAATAACGAAGTTGACCCTAACCTATGAGGTCAAAAGTTAGCTCACCATTACTATTAATAGACTTGTTCAATGTCTTTAACTATGCTCATAAATGCTGTTGACTTTTGAAATATAGTCCATATAGAAACAGGAAAACTGATGTTAGGAAAATAAATGATAATATTTCTGTTTCCCCAAATGTTTTTTCCCTTGATTATTTTCTACACTGCTTTATAAGTGGCCAACAAATATGGTATTGCAAAATGATGAAAATTATTTTATGTTATATGTTAAAAACCTAAAGTTGTTGGCCAATGCAAATGCTTTTTGCATACGAGATATTATATAGAATATAATTATTTTCCATTTCCCGTTCAACAAAACTACAATTAATTTCATTATTATACAAATAACCTCATTGGCGGCGGGGGTACGAGTTGGCCCCCGGAGGACAGTTTTAGTTTTGCTGCATTTTGTATCAGATGATTTTGTCATGGATCTTGCATTGATTTACCAACTCTTACCATTCCAATTTATTACGGATAAGTGATGTTGTTCTAAACAATTTTGATTGACTTTGGCCATGGAAGCTCCCTGCTTAATACAATTAAAATTGCTTCAGTGGTTTAAGTTGAAAATGTATTTGTTAACGGATGGACGACCAAACAATTGAACTTCTGAAATAAACAAAGAGGAATAGTCCAATAGAAATTCTTTTAGGTGAAGCACAACTTCATATCATGATTATAAAGTATACCATGTTTCAAAAAAATCAGTCAAAAAATGGATGGAGATCGCGAGACAAGTAAAAGTTAACCCGGACAAACAACGCCATACTATAATACTTCTGCAGATTTGACGAGCGCATGATAAACTACGGATGGACCAAATCCTGATATTCTGAAGAAAGTAAAATTATTCTGAAGTTATTTTTCCCCTATGGGGCCCTTGTCTGCCGTCCCAAGTGCCACATTCCTCGTTAATACATCATCAGATCCCATCTGGCAAACAATGCTACGGACCAAACTCCATAAAAACCTCTTCAGTTGTTCAGGGTAGCACTTTAAAAGATTCACCTTTATTTCTCCTCTTGGGCCCCACCCCTCCTGCTCTAGGGGAGTCAGACCCTCCGTTTATACAATATAATATCTCCTTTGCTTAATACTGCTCCAGACCAAATTTCATTAAAAAGTGTTCGGGCATTCAGGAAGAGCAGGAAAAGAGCTCAAAAATGAGAGAGGCAGTAGTAAAAATGAATTAAAATACATTATACATCAGTTTCGTTCTTAAAACAAATCACGTAAGGCGACAAGACAACAGAATAAAACCAACGATTTCTCAGCGGGTGGAAATAATTTATTTAAAAGCACACATCCGTGAAACTTGAAATTGTTTTTCCAGCAGCGGGTTTAATCTGTGGAGAGACAACAAATATTTCAAAACTTATGGAGTGTACGAGAACTGATGTCTCTAAAACAAGCTTGGTTTGTTTTTGTTTAACGTCCTATTAACAGCCAGGGTCATCTAAACCAAGCATTGTCAATGAAAGGATAATTATGATCTGAATTGATTAAGGCAAATTCACAATACTGATACATTAAGCTATAAAAATGAAAAAAATTATCAGTAAAATTAACAAAATACAAAACAGCAAACAAGCGAAACATGTAAGAATGTTAATAAAGAGTGGTCCACTAACATTTACTTTATAATGAAATTGTGGCTATGATTACTCGGATCTTGTGACACAGACCAACATTTTGCAGATTAAGTTCAAACTTCTGTAAATGCTAACAATTTTGAGAAAAAACATTAGACTTGCTATGCTGTTGTAAAATGCAATCCAATAGTAAGTTTTTAACTGAAGGCAAATGGCGCATTGCACGTGATGCACTGACGCTGGTCCTAACACTTCAATGATGCGTTGTATATGGTCCATTTTCAGACGGGTAAGGCAACCTCACCTCGTCGATTATTTCGCTAACATGGCGACCATTCAACTTTAACTTTCATCGAGTGTATACTATTGTTTTTATACTGTTTTCATTCTTTTTCCACTTGGATAATAAAAACTGAAATTACAGATGGCTTAAAATCGGTAAATAAGGTTTGAAATAATCTCGGCTATCTACTGTTTCATTACCAGGTATTCCGGTATGTCCAGCAACTCAGCAAAACATAAGGAGGCTATGCTATGTAGTACAAGCAGTATTTTTCAGGATATTTTAGATTTCTGTCAGACAGATAGAGTGAGAATATATAATTGCTCTCGTTATATTGTTACTTTTAATGTTTTCGAGGGAAAGACAGATAGCACGGGTCTCTGCAATGACAATAAAAGTGTCATTTGGAAGCCAAGGTCCTTAAGATACGACACTACCATAACTGGGGAATGTCTCGTAAAATATTTTTGGAAATCTGTACATGTATTTTTGAACATCTCAATTCGATGCGTTTTAACTTGCACTGTCAGCTTTAACTTTATTGTCAGTACAGAGAAACAGAGTAATATATTAATGCAGGGATACCTCAATGATCTGTTTTTGATCCACTTCTCTTTCTTCTTTTTAGAAATTGCGCTGAAATTGTTCTCACTAATATCGAGCTTGACACATATGACATCCCTCTCTATGTACAATGTACTGGATTTATTTGGCCAATTTTGGATTATGCTGACATTGTTAAGGATAACTATATACTCTAAGCTCAAAGATCTACTATAATCAATACACATACAGAAGCACCAGGAATTATAACCGGTCTTCGCTCTGGACCTTCCCATAATAAACTTTCATACTGAACTCGGTTGAGAAACTCTAGTTATCAGAAGAGAAACACTAAGAATCATGATATTAATCAACGGACTCTCACCATAATATTAACAAGATGTATTGATTTCCTGTTTATAACCATTATTCTGCCTCTGACAAACTAGACTCATTAACCATCAATATACATAGCAAACATCACTAATAGTCTAATACTAATCTAAAACATTTGACCAAACAGTCTACCATATCGTATTATAGGTACTTACGGTGACATGTACATCCATGATGCTCATCACAATGTTCCGGTGTTCCGTCAGGACAGGTTCCGCAGTTCTCACAGTGATGATGATGACCGTGGTCACCATGGCCGTGTTGTCTCTTATCCTTTACTGATAATAAAGTGTTCGTAATATATCGTTGTGCAAGCAAGACATGGAATAGTTTTCGTTAAAATGGAGTGAAATCGATGGGAAATGCGCACGATGATAAACATGTCGTTATAGCTCTTCATAATGCTTAATTATGTTCAGCAATAATGTATTGCTTGAAACTCGAAGAAATATTAAAGCTTTATAAAACAAGAGGCCCATGAGCCTTAGCATTCATCTGAGTCTTAACTTCTTTGTATTTACAATGTATTTCTAAACAGTTCCTATACTTCTTTTAGTATAGTTTCGCCTCTCCTCATAATTCTAACCAATTTTGAATAATTTCCACTAAAATGCGATTTTCCAACACAAACTGTAGTAACTTATTTTAAACCTCTCCAGGGAGAAAGATGAAATCAATAGGCCACGACATTTACAATTTTGCTTAATCCTCTTAATACGTTTACATCAACGAAATGATCTGTTATCCATCTAGTCGAGCTCATATGCTGTACTTATGTCTTCTCTTCTTTTTTCTCTTAATTTCCGTCATTTGACCTGTCGTTTGATTACTGTGACCTCGAATTTTGTTGGCCAAGGTCAACTTTTTGCATAACTAATGCAGCCAGCAACTCATACTGTCGATATGCTAATTATCAAGTATATGTGTCAAAGTAACAAGGGAAAACATTTGAATTGAAATTTTCAGATAATTTTTAATTTTGGCTGGAAAATATTCTCCAATGAGGCATATCAATCAATTTTGATGATCCGACCTTGAAAACTTTGCACACACCTTCATGAGGGCAGTTTTTGTTTTTAAAAATGTGACCCGAGTTAAAGTGCTTAACGACCCATCAACAATACAATAGGCCCCGAGGGCCTGTACCACTCACCTGGTTTATTTGAGCAAACATAAAAATAATGTTCAGGTTATATTTGTTAATGTCTAACAATGCTACATTGTATATGTATGATTATGGGGTGAAGATCTCAACTGGTTCAAAGATATAACCTAGAAATGACTCAACATCATTGTGTTCAAAGAAACCTATTAAGTCCCTTGGGGTGGGGAAAGACCCCTGGGCTTATTTTTACATCAGGATTGTGTTCATCTCTTGATCTTAATTGTTTCAAAACTGCAAAAAAAAGTCCTTTATAGCAATATACTCAAACTGACCCTTTTGGCCCCGCCCCTCAGGCCCCTGGCGGGTCAGCCCTATCATTTGTATAAATTTGAATCCCAGCCACCTAGAGATGTAACCAAAGAAATATCAATGTCAAACATACAAACATTGCTTAGGTCAAGAGAAGAAGTCATTAATATCAATATTGCCAAAAGAAATCCCAGCCACCTATGGATGCTACCATTGAAATATCAATGTCATGCATTGCTTAGATCCAGAGAAGAAGTTGTTGATATGAATATTGCAAAATGGACCCCTTTTGGCCCCGCCCCAAAGGCCCCTTGGGAGTCAGCCCTATCACATGTATAAATTTGAATCCCACCCACCTAGGGATGTTACTGCTGAAATATCAATGTCATACATTGCTTAGGTCCAAAGAAGAAGTTGTTAATATCAATATTACCAAATGGACCCCTGTGCCCCGCCCCCTAAGGTCCCTGGGGGGTCAGCCCCATCATATGTATAAATTTGAATCTCACCCACCTAGGGATACTTCCTACCAAATTTGGTTAAATTCTGATCAGCGGTTCAGAAGAAGTCAATTGTGTCGTCCTTCGGACTAGGTGAGCTAATTAGGGTCTTAAGGGCAAGAAAAAAAAAAAAAAAGTAAGAAAAATTAAACATACGAGCAAAATGGACAAGAGACAAAATGACATAAAATACATTGGTACACTCACAATCAGTTTAAAATAAAAATGTGGCTATGATTACTCAAATCTTATGATAAAGCCCAATAACTTTCAGATAGCTCACAATTTTGTATATACTAACAGTCTTCAGACTTGTTATGCTGTTGTAAAAACGCTCTCTTGCAATTTGTAGATCAATGCAATCAAATAGAAAGTGTTTAACGGTAAATGGTTCATTGAAGAAGACGCACTGAGGCAGGTCCTCGCGCTTACATAAGCAGAAATGCGTTATAGGGACCACAGAACCAAATCAAAAATAGAATGTGGGTTTTCCCCGTTTGGGCAGAAGATTTAATAGGAAGGTGAATACATCGGGGCCTACTGATTGGATATTAAGGTGAGAGAAGTTTCCAAAGTTTTAATATGTGGGTCGGGCAATACATATAGATGTAAAATATATAGAAAAACAGTTATTTTTTTGCTAGCCTGTTTTTGTCAGGGGGAGGTAAGTAAGTGTGTATTTTGTTGTTAATTTAGATGGATTTTTGGTGCTGATTTCAATACAAGATGGCGGCCCCCATATAAAAAAAGTTCAAATTGGTAGAATTTTTTATAATTCCATTTAGAGGTTTCCGAGATGACATACTTCAAAATTATTGCTACTGGACCAGTGTTGAAAACTCCATTTAAGCAGTACAGTGATAAACGTTAACATTACCGTCTATGGAAAATCATTTGGTTCCGTGGTCCCTATAGGGAGCTACCGGATTTGACATTTTATGCCGTTCAGCGTCCCTGGACACCAGATTACGGGACCCATCTGAACAAGTTCGGCTGGGATTTTCATCATGGAGCTATTTTGGCAGAATTTAAGCAGGAAATTAGATTCTGAGCTTGTTTATAATGAAAATATGGGCCTGTGTACAGTGTAAAGGGGGCCATAGACCAGGTTAATAGGAAAATATAGTATTTATTTCAATGGTAGCTGTATAACGCGTGTTTCGTAGTCCCGTGGTGTGTCTGGTTGTTCTGTAGTCAGTACCCCGGTTCGATTTTTGGTGTTTTTTCTGGTTGTACTCTTGACTCTAGCCCGGTTCGGTGTTCGATGATGTGATTGGTTGTTCTGTTGTCACTACCCCGGTTGGATTTCTGGTGGTTATTTTGGTAGTTTTGTTGTCCCTAGCCCGGTCCACTGTCCTGTGTGTGTGTTTTGACTCAATTATATACAAAAATGCTCTTGTCCTAGGTTTTCTTTAGATAAAGGCGAGAAATAAGGGGGGTGGGGAGATAGCATGGAGTTATCTCCCCTTGATCTTCAGGGTATTTCTTATTTGTTTATATTTTTCAGTAGTGCAATATCAATACTCTTATATGACCAAAAGACATCTGTCTGGATTTAAAATTCAGCAAGATATTTCTATTTTAACTAAAAATTTGTTTCAATTTTTATGTCCTTTTCTAATACGCATCTCCATCTCCGGTACCAATATAAGACTTGACCTACCAGCTCAAGACTTGCAGCCAGCCACTTCCTATTTGGACATCATACCCTATGGTCCTATCCTGTCCCAGAAAAGTTAAATTTGAAAAATGTGTACGATTCTATAGGGACCACAGAACCAAATCAAAAATAGAATGTGGGTTTTCCCCGTTTGGGCAGAAGATTTAATAGGAAGGTGAATACATCGGGGCCTACTGATTGGATATTAAGGTGAGAGAAGTTTCCAAAGTTTTAATATGTGGGTCGGGCAATACATATAGATGTAAAATATATAGAAAAACAGTTATTTTTTTGCTAGCCTGTTTTTGTCAGGGGGAGGTAAGTAAGTGTGTATTTTGTTGTTAATTTAGATGGATTTTTGGTGCTGATTTCAATACAAGATGGCGGCCCCCATATAAAAAAAGTTCAAATTGGTAGAATTTTTTATAATTCCATTTAGAGGTTTCCGAGATGACATACTTCAAAATTATTGCTACTGGACCAGTGTTGAAAACTCCATTTAAGCAGTACAGTGATAAACGTTAACATTACCGTCTATGGGAAATCATTTGGTTCCGTGGTCCCTATATATGTATGGCCTATCCTATGACGGGCAAGAACAACCTCGTCTCGTCGATTGTCTCTGTATCAAGGAGACTATTCGCCGATACTTCCCCGAGTAGATAATTTTGATGATCAAGGTAAAAAATGAGCACAACATTTGTAGGTAGTCAACATGCCTATCAATGTACCAAACATCAAGCTTTCATGTGTATACATAAAAGAGCAGAAAACTTATTTTCTTCGATTTTGGGTGGTTTTTGTTTTTTTTCAATTTTGGCAGGACAAACTTTCCCTTTTTTTTCAATGTGCCATTTTTCTGTCATTTTTGACCTGATGATCATCAAACTTGCTCATTCTGTTTCAGTTGATCATATTCCTTGATGTGCAATAAAAAACAACTCAACTTCAGATGTTTTTTACTTTCTTTTTGACCCCATAGAAAGGCCCTTGACCTTAAAATTCTCTGATTACGAAAAGATAGCCCTGACCAAATGCTAACCAATTTTTAATGAAAACCAATGATAATCATTACTCTCTCTGAGGAGCTAGAGTCTTTAACCGCAGATATGCAGATCTATCAACTACTTTGACAGTTTCTTTCCTTTTACATGCAGCATGGCTAACATCACTATGTATGGTCCATCCTCATACAAGCAAGACAACCTCATCTCGGCGATTATTTTACTAGCATGGAGACCATTAAACCTTTACTTTAATCGAGTGTATTGTAGTTTTTATACTTATCCATTGTAATGCTTTTCGAGTATTAAATCCAGAAAATTCTCCATTCGACCCGAATTATCACTTATTACTGCAAAGACATACGGTATTTGTATACGTTATGGGTTATTTTGAAGCAAATCCTTATAACTTGGATCAAATACAGAGAAGTATCTCGACAGTTTTTATCCGGAACGACGAATAATGAAATGAATAGTCCATTAAATAATTACAATTGCTTATAAGTCCCGAGTCATCGAAAAGATTATTATGAGGGTTATTTGCCTTAACCTTAACTTTATTTTCAGTACAGAGAAACAGTAATATATTAATGCAGGGATACCTCAGTGATTTGTTTTTTGTCCACTTCTCTTTCTTCTTTTTAGCTATTAATAGCGCTGAAATTGTTCTCACTAATATGTAGCTTTATACATATTACACCCCTATAGAATGTAATTGTAAATGAAAATCCACCTCGCCCACTATCTACTGGATTTATTTGGCCAATTTTAGATTATGCTTACATTTGTTAAGGATAACTATACACCGTAAGAGAAAAGATCTACTATAATCTATACACATACGGAAGAACCAAGAATTATAACCTGTCTCCGCGCTGGACATTCCCATAATAAACTTTTATACCGAACTCGGTTGAGAAACACTAAGAATTATGATATTAATCCATGGACGCTCACCATAATATTTACAAGACGTATTGGTTTTCTGTTGATTATTCTCTCTCTGACAAACTAGACTCTTTAACTACCAATATACATAACAAACATCACTAATACTTATCCACATTTGACCAAACTGTTAGTTCAGATTTTGTTTTGGTTCACATTAGATGTAAACAGTCTACCATATCGTATTATAGGTACTTACGGTGACATGTACATCCATGATGCTCATCACAATGTTCCGGTGTTCCGTCAGGACAGGTTCCGCAGTTCTCACAGTGATGATGATGACCGTGGTCACCATGGCCGTGTTGTCTCTTATCCTTTACTGATAATAAATTGTTCGTAATATATCTTTGTGCAAGCGAGACATGGAATAAATTTCGTTAAAATGGAGTGAAATCGATGGGAAATGCGCACGATGAGGCTAGACCATCATAATCCATGTACAGACAAGACAACAGAGTATTTAACACATTGAGCACATCGTCTGCAGATTATGTAACCTCCCTCAAGAAAAAAATATTTCATCGCGATTTTGTACGATTACCTCGTCGATATATAAATAGGCAATATTAACAGAGAATACCGACATTTACGTCAAATTTTGCAACATTGAGATAATATGCAAGGTAAAACAGACTAGTAAGTATCTTGACAGTTTTCATCCGGAACAAAGATTAATTGAATGAATAGTCCATTAGATAATAACAATTACTCATGAGTCCCGAGTCATCGAAGATATTATTATGAGGTTATTCGCCCTCACCCCTACTTTATTGTCAGTACAGAGTAACAGAGTAATATATTAATGCAGGGATACCCCAATGATTTGTTTTTGGTCCACGTCTTTTTCTTCTTTTTAGCTATTAATAGCGCTGAAATTGTTCTCACTAATATCAAGCTTTATACATATTACACTCCTCTTTATGTAAAATGTAATTGTAAAAGAACACCCAGTTCGCCCACTATCTACTGGATTTATTTGGCCAATTTAAGATTATGCTGACATTGTTAAGGATAACTATACACAATCAGAGAACAGATCTACTATAATCTATACACATACAGAAGCACCAAGAATTATAACCTGTCTCCGCGCTGGACCTTCCCATAATAAACTTTTATACCGAACTCGGTTGAGAAACACTAAGAATTATGATATTAATCCATGGACGTTCACCATAATATTTACAAGACGTATTGGTTACGTTCTGATTACGTTACACTACACGAACCCTTGGCGGATATAGGCGTCAGTTCTGGCCCTCTAGCGGAGATTCAAAATTACCACTCTTTACGCATGAAATTTTCCACCAATCAAAACGAGCGTTACCGATTTACTTCATCTGAGATGTTTACAAACACACATGGAGGCTTGGGTCATTTTGATGAGATATGTGATCAATGACTTAAATAGATTGATCAAACACTGCGAATGTTTCCCTAAAGATAGTTCGTCTCTGTATATAGGTAAAATGCCATGACATAGTCGACATTGTAGCTCTGTACTGGGTGCCGCAATTTTTGTTTACTGCGAAACCAAGCCTGAACGTACAACGCGATTTGATTGGATGCCCTGGGATTCCAGGGCGCGACGGTTTGAACACGACTATATCCGCCAAGGGTTAGTGTAGTGTAACGTAATCAGAAGCCTTGGCTAGCGAAGATGTACCTGCAGGGCACATAACAAACATCACTAATACTTATCCACATTTGACCAAACTGGTCTATCATCTCGTATTATAGGTACTTACGGTGACATGTACATCCATGATGCTCATCACAATGTTCCGGTGTTCCGTCAGGACAGGTTCCGCAGTTCTCACAGTGATGATGATGACCGTGGTCACCATGGCCGTGTTGTCTCTTATCCTTTACTGATAATAAAGTGTTCGTAATATATCTTTGTGCAAGCGAGACATGGAATAAATTTCGTTAAAATGGAGTGAAATCGATGGGAAATGCGCACGATGAGGCTAGACCATCATAATCCGTGTACAGACAAGACAACAGAGTATTTAACACACATTGAGCACATCGTCTGCAGATTATGTAACCTCCCCCAAGAAAAAAAATATTTCATCGCGATTTTGTACGATTACCTCATCGATATATAAGTAAGCAATATTAACAGAGAATACCGACATTTTACCTCAAATTTTGCAACATTGAGAGAATATGCAAGGTATTGGTTTGGTTTACTTTGTTTAACGTCCTATTAACAGCTAAGGTCATTTAAGGACGGCCTCCCGTGCGTGCGACATGCATGCGTGTGGTGAGTGGATATGTGTGTTTTTGGAGGCTGCGGTATGTTCGTGTTAAGTCTCCTTGTGATAGGCCGGAACTTTTGCCGATTTATTGTGCTACCTACTGAAGCATACTGCCGAAGACACCCAGCAGCACACCCCACCCGGTCACATTATACTGACAACGGGCCAACCAGTCGTCCAACTCCTTGTATGCTGAGCGCTAAGCAGGAGCAGTAACTACCATTTTTAAAGACTCTGGTATGTCTCGGCCAGGGGACAGAACCCAAAGCCTTCCTCATGGGGGCGAACGCTCAACTAAAGGCCAAAAGTGAGGCAGTGTGAAGGGGGACGTTAGGAAGAAGAAAGTTGTTAAGAAAGAAGAGAAAAGATTAGATCCCAAATTTAGTCGCCTATTACGATCATGCAATAGGGGCAGCAGGTACGATTCTTACGCCCTACCTGCAGGGACATATAGATATGCAAGGTAAAACAGACTAGTAAGTATCTCGACAGTTTTCATCCGGAACAAAGATTAATTGAATGACTAGTCCATTAGATAATTAAAATTACTCATGAGTCCCGAGTCATCGAAGATACTATTATGAGGGTTATTCGCCCTCACCTTAACTTTATTGTCAGTACAGAGAAACAGAGTAGCATATTAATGCAGGGATACCCCAATGATTTGTTTTTGGTCCACGTCTCTTTCTCCTTTTTAGCTATTAATAGCGCTGAAATTGTTCTCACTAATATCAAGCTTTATACATATTACACTCCTCTTTATGTAAAATGTAATTGTAAATGAACACCCAGTTCGCCCACTATCTACTGGATTTATTTGGCCAATTTTAGATTATGCTGACATTGTTAAGGATAACTATACGCCATCAGAGAAAAGATCTATAATCTATACACATACAGAAGCACCAAGAATTATAACCTGTCTCCGCGCTGGACATTCCCATAATAAACTTTGATACCGAACTCGGTTGAGAAACACTAAGAATTATGATATTAATCCATGGACGCTCACCATAATATTTACAAGACGTATTGGTTTTCTGTTGATTATTCTCTCTCTGACAAACTAGACTCTTTAACTACCAATATACATAACAAACATCACTAATACTTATCCACATTTGACCAAACTGTTAGTTCAGATTTTTTTTTGGTTCACATTAGATGTAAACAGTCTACCATATCGTATTATAGGTACTTACGGTGACATGTACATCCATGATGCTCATCACAATGTTCCGGCGTTCCGTCAGGACAGGTTCCGCAGTTCTCACAGTGATGATGATGACCGTGGTCACCATGGCCATGTTGTCTCTTATCCTTTACTGATAATAAAGTGTTCGTAATATATCTTTGTGCAAGCGAGACATGGAATAAATTTCGTTAAAATGGAGTGAAATCGATGGGAAATGCGCACGATGAGGCTAGACCATCATAATCCATGTACAGACAAGACAACAGAGTATTTAACACATTGAGCACATCGTCTGCAGATTATGTAACCTCCCTCAAGAAAAAATATTTCATCGCGATTTTGTACGATTACCTCGTCGATATATAAATAGGCAATATTAACAGAGAATACCGACATTTACCTCAAATTTTGCAACATTGAGATAATATGCAAGGTAAAACAGACTAGTAAGTATCTCGACAGTTTTCATCCGGAACAAAGATTAATTTAATGAATAGTCCATTAGATAATTACAATTACTCATAAGTCCCGAGTCATCGAAGATACTATTATGAGGATTATTCGCCCTCACCCCTACTTTATTGTCAGTACAGAGCAACAGAGTAATATATTAATGCAGGGATACCTCAATGATTTGTTTTTGGTCTACTTCTCTTTCTTCTTTTGAGCAATAGCGTTGAAATTGTTCTCACTAATATCAAGCTTTATACAAATTACACCCCTCTTTATGTAAAATGTAATTGTAAATGAAAACCCAGTTCGCCCACTATCTACTGGATTTATTTGTCCAATTTTAGATTATGCTTACATGTGTTAAGAATAAGTATACACCGTAAGAGAAACGATCTACTATAATCTATACACATACAGAAGAACCAAGAATTATAACCTGTCTCCGCGCTGGACCTTACCATAATAAACTTTTATACCGATTTCGGTTGAGAAACACTCAGAATCATGATATTAATCCACGGACGCTCACCATAATTTTACAAGACGTATTGGTTTTCTGTTGATTATTCTCTCTCTGACAAACTAGACTCTTTAACCACCAATATACATAACAAACATCACTAATACTTATCCACATTTGACCAAACTGTTAGTTCAGAATTGTTTGGTTCACATTAGATGTAAACAGTCTACCATATCGTATTATAGGTACTTACGGTGACATGTACATCCATGATGCTCATCACAATGTTCCGGCGTTCCGTCAGGACAGGTTCCGCAGTTCTCACAGTGATGATGATGATGCTCGTGGTCACCATGGCCGTGTTGTCTCTTATCCATTACTGATAATAAAGTGTTCGTAATATATCGTTGTGCAAGCAAGACATGGAATAAATTTCGTTAAACTGGAGTGAAATCGATGGGAAATGCGCACGATGAGGCTCGACTATCATTACCATGTATAGATACAGTTGTAAGACAACAGAGTATTTAACATACATTGAGCACATCGTCTGCAGATTATGTAACCTCCCTCAAGAAATATTTCATTGCGATTTTGTACGAATGCCTCATCGATATATAAATAATATTAACAGAGAATACAGACATTTACGTCAAATTTTGCAACATTGAGAGAATATGCAAGGTATTGGTTTGGTTTGGTTTACATTGTTAAACGTCCTATTAACAGCTAAGGTCATTTAAGGACGGCCTCCCGTGCGTGCGACATGCATGCGTTTGGTGAGTGCGAATGTGTGTTCTTGAAGGCTGCGGAATGTTCGTGTTAAGTCTCCTTGTGATAGGCCGGAACTTTTGCCGATTTATAATGCTACCTCACTGAAGCATACTGCCGCAGACACCCAGCAGGCGCCCCACCCGGTCACATTATACTGACAATGACAGCAGTAACGACCATTTTTAGTGACTCTGGTATGTGTCGGCCAGGGGACAGAACCCAAAGCCTTCCTCACAAGGCCGAACAATCAACTGAAGACCAAAAGTGCGACAAAGGGAGACATTAGGAAGAAGAAAGTTGTTCAGAAAGAAGAGAAAATATAAGATCCCAAATTCAGTCGCCTCTTACGATCATGCAATGGGGGAAGTAGGTACAATTCTTACGCCCTACCTGCAGGGCAGTAAATAAAGTTTCTAAGTTAACTAAAAATATCAATTAAGACGGACGATATTTGTGCGAAGGAAATATCGTAGATTTTATGCGCTTTGAAACTATTGTAATGATGGAAATTTACTTATCTGGTTCCAAATTTATCACACAGGCAGAACGCGAAGGGTTAGTACCGAGAGTCATCATTCTCCATTAAAGGTTATTAATGCAGGGATACCTCAAGGATCTGCTTTGGTCCAATATCTTTTTTCATTATAGTGATTGTGCTGAAATTGTTCTGGCTAATATCAAGCTTTTTGCAGACGACACCCTTCTTTATGTACAATGATATTGATAGAAATCCCAGCTAATGCAGCTCATCCACTATCTACTTTGTTTTTGACAAATTGTTTGAAGATGCTGACATTTGAAGTGATAACTGCACACCAGTAGCTGCTTAAATCTACACATATATAGAAGTAGCAAGAACTATAACAGGCCTTTGCTTCGGCACTTCCAATGATAAACTCTAAACCGAAATTTGCTGAGAAACTCATGCTACGAGAAGAAAGAAACGCAATCAATTACGATGTATAAATTAATGCAAGGACTCTCACCACAATTTTCAAGACGTATTGATTTCCTGATGTTAACCGCTATTCTCTACAACAAACAAGACTCTAATAACAAATATTCAGAATTAACAGCTTTTTTGACAGCTTCTTTCCTTTCATGTGCCGCACAGCTATCATCACTAATACTAATCTATGCTGTTCCTACTTGTTCGCCGCTGTGAGGAAGGCTTTGGGTTCTGTCCCCTAGCCGAGACATACCAGAGTCTTTAAAATGGTAGTTGCTACTCCTGCTTAGCGCTCAGCATATTTGGAGTGGGACGACTGGTTCGCCCGTTGTCAGTATAATGTGACCGGGTGGGGTGTGTAACTGGGTGTCTTCGGCAGTATGCTTCAGTGAGGTAGCACTATAAATCGGCAAAAGTTCCGGCCTATCACAAGGAGACTAAACACGAACATACCGCAGCCTCCCAAAACACATACGCACTCACCACACGCATGCATGTCCCACGCACGGGAGGCCGTCCTTAAATGACCTTAGCTGTTAATAGGACGTTAAACAAAATAAACCAAACCAAACCAAACTTCGAAACCGCTGTAGTTATTTAAATTTTGATTTGTGTGGTGACCAAAATCATGGTCCAGTATTTTTTGGTTCACACGAAAAGGAAACAGTCCATCATATCGTATTATAGGTACTTACGGTGACATGTGCATCCATGATGCTCATCACAATGTTCCGGCGTTCCGTCAGGACAGGTTCCGCAGTTCTCACAGTGATGATGATGATGGTGATTATCGTGCGAGTTGTCAGGATGGTTGTGTTGCCTCCTTTCCGTTGCTGATTACAAAATATGCATAATTGATTGTTTTGCAAAAAAATACAAGGACTGAATTTTGTTAAAATGGAGTGAAAACGATGGAAAATACGCACGATGAGGCTATGCCATCATTATCCTTGTACAAATGAGATAACAGGGTATTTAACAATCGTCTGTAGATTATGCAACCATCGTTCGCATACATGAATGAAGCACATCCTCAAGAGATACTAAAAATAAGGTCGTGCATTTCATCGCGGTTTTATACAATACCTTATAAATATAGAAATCAGTAACATAAATAGTGAATTCCGTACACCAGGGAAGTGTGTGAATAAAATATAGATGTGCATGCTTGTTAATACCAAAGGATCAGGACCGTAGATCATAATGATATTTGTTAAATAACACGTATACACAACTCACATTGTTACTATCTATACATACCAAGCACAACACAGGCCAGTAGACAAACGAGAAAAACAGTTTTCATAGTTGATTTGGTTTCCAATACACCACTGATTGATGTGATAAACGAGTGGTTTGGGTCTATTCATTTTATAGGAGTCTTGTCGACTAGTGACTATCTTTAGATAAGATCGTGTCAAAAGCATGATCGCATAGCACGACAGGTTAGATAAATAAAGAAATGTCAATTCTCAAGGACACGCAAATAAAAGTGTTTTTGTTATCAAGTCCTGAAATGCCCAACTATTAAGGTCATTCCAAAATTTGAAGTGTTTTATTTTAGATGTTTAAAGTTCCTAGCGATAGCAGGGGTCATAACAGGAAAAGTCACAGAAAGAGAAAAGAAATGTTGGGTAACAACAGCTTGCATACAAAATCTTCACAATTTTAAGAACAGTTGATAAGGCATGGGTCTGTGTACTGTGAAAACTACAAGGTAGGCAGCTCCGTTACGAACGAAACGGCACCTTTAGATCAACCGACTAACAACATGTTTATTCAAACGGACACGGCGCATAATATAAACGACCGCCATCAAGATACATTAACTCTTATCTTACCGTTTCCCTCAATAGAGTTTTTTTTACATCCAAAACACAATCCGAGAAGACATTGCCGAATTCCTCTTTCAGACCTACATTTTGCTCCCTAAGTTTGTCTAGTATCTCCAAATATATCTGAGGTAGAAAGGTCATGCGGGTCGGCTGTCTTCAGGATTACCTTTTTTTTTTTTTTTTTTAGCTCACCTGGTCAAAAGGAAACCAGGGTGAGCTTATGCCATACCGTGGCGTCCGTCCGCCCGTCAACAATTGACTTATTTTACATCGTCTTCATAACCGCTGATCGTAAATTGCACAAATTTGGTCAGAAGCATCCCTATGGGTAGGGGACTCAAAATTGTACAAATGATGGGGCTGACCCCCTGGGGAACTCTGGGGCGGGGCCAAAAGGGGTCAATTTGGCTATATTGATATAAACGACTTCTTTGAAACCGAGCAACGGATATTGCTCATATTAGCCTGGTAGCATCACTATGGGGTAGGGATTCAAAATTGTACAAATGATGGGGCTAACCCCCCAGGGGCCTGAGGGGCGGGGCCAAATGTGGTCAATTGTGCTATATTGATACAAACGACTTCTCTGAAACAAAGCAATGGATATCGCTCATATTTGCCTGGAAGCATCACTATGGGGTGGGGATTTAAATTGTACAAATGATGGGGCTGACCCCCCAGGGGGCTGAGGGGCGGGGCTAAATGTGGTCAATAGCGCTATATTGATATTAACGACTCCTTGTTTGAAACCGAGCAATGGATATCGCTCATATTAGCCTGGTAGCATCACTATGGGGTGGGATTCAAAATTGTACAAATGATGGGGCTGACCTTTTGGGGGCCTCTGGGGCGGGCCCAAAAGGTGTCAATTTGGCTATATTGATATAAATGACTTCTCTGAAACCGAGCAATGGATATCGCTCATATTGGCCTGGTAGCATCACTATGGGGTGGGGATTCAAAATTGTACAAATGATGGGGCTGAACTTTAGGGGCCTCTGGGGCCGGCCCAAAAGGTGTCAATTTGGCTATATTGATATAAACGACTTCTTCTCTGAAACCAAGCAATGGATATCGCTCATATTGGCCTGGTAGCATCACTATGGGGTGGGGATTCAAAATTGTACAAATGATGGGGCTGACCTTTCCAGGGGCCTGAGGGGCGGGGTCAAATGTGGTCAAATGGGCTATATTGATATTAACGGCTTCTTCTTTGAAACCGAGCAATGGATATCGCTCATATTTGCCTGGTAGCATCACTATGGGGTGGAGATTCAAAATTGTACAAATGAATGGGCTGACCCCCCAGGGGCCTGAGGGACGTGGCTCACTGTGGTCAATTTAGTTATATTGTTATAAACAACTTCTTCTCTGAAACTGAGCAATGGATATCACTCATATTTCCATGATAGCATCACTATGGGGATAGTATTCAAAATTGTGCAAATGGTGGGGACCTAACCCCCTGGGACCAGAGGGGCAGGGCCAAAAGGGGTTAATTTGTCTATTGATATAAACGACTTCTGAAACCAATCAGTTGATATTGGTCAGTTTTGAAAAGTAGCATCACTATGAAATGGGGATTCAAAATTGTACAAATAGTTCGGCTGATCCCCGGGGGCCCGAGGGGCGGGGCCAAAAGTGTTCAATATGGCTAGATTGATATAAGCTACTTCTCCTCTGAAATGGAGCAATGAATATTGCTTATATTTGCTTGGTAGCATCATTATGCGGCAGTCGTTTGATTGGGCAGACCCTCCAAGGGGCCTGAGGGTTGGGCAAAAGGGAGCAATTTAGTTGTATTGCTAAAAACGACCTGTGTATTTTAGAAACCGTTGAGATCCCCACCCGATAACCATATATAGCATTGCTGGGCATCAAGAAATAAACAATATCTTATAAAAATAAGCCCTGGTGTCTTTCTGCACCCCTAAAGACTAAGTTAGTTTGTTATACATCTTTGAAATCATTGCGATCCCAATCCCATAACCATATATAGTATTGTTGGGCATCAAGAGATAAACAAAATAATGATAGAAAAATAGGCCCAGGGATCTTTCCCCACCCCTAGGGACTCAGTTTGTTTGGTATATGTTTAAAACCATTGAGATCCCCACCCCATAACCACATATAGCATTGCTAGGCATCAAGAGATAAACAATATCCTGTAATAAAATTAAGCCATTGGGTCTTTCCCCACCCCTAAAATCCTAGTTTCTTTGTTATATTTTTGAACCATTGAGATACCCACCCCATAACTATATATAACACTCTTGGGCATCAAGAGATGAACAAAATAATGATGAAAAACTAGGGTTTGCCCTACAGGTAGGGCGTAAGAATTGTACCTGCTGCCCCCATTGCATGATCGTAAGAGGCGACTAAATTTGGGATCTTATCTTTTCTTTTCTCTTAACTTTCTTCTTCCTAACGTCTCCCTTGACACTGCCTCACTTTTGGCCTTCAGTTGAGCGTTCGCCCCTGTGATGAAGGCTTTGGTTTCTGTCCCCTGGCCGAGACATACCAGAGTCTTTAAAAATGGTAGTTGCTGCTCCTGCTTAGCGTTCAGCATACACGGAGTTGGACGACTGGTTCGCCCGTTGTCAGTATAATGTGACCGGGTGGGGTGTGCTGCTGGGTGTCTTCGGCAGTATGCTTCAGTGAGGTAGCACTATAAATCGGCAAAAGTTCCGGCCTATCACAAGAAGACTTAACACGAACATACCGCAGCCTCCCAAAACACACATACGCACGCACGGGAGGCCGTCCTTAAATGACCTTAGCTGTTAATAGGACGTTAAACAAAATAAACCAAACCATCCCTAGGGACTCTGTTTTGTTTTTTTGTTATATGTTTAAAACCATTGATATCCCCACCCCATAACCATATTTAGCATTGCTAGGCATCAAGAGATATTCCCCACTCCTAAAGACTTAGTTCCTTTGTTATATCTTTGAAACCACTGAGATCCCCACCCAATAACCATATAAAGCATTGTTGGCCATCAAGTGATAAACACAATCACATTGTTAAAAAGGGCCCTTAGGTCTTTCCCCACCTCTTGGGACTTTGTTGTTTTTGTTATATCTTGGAAACCATTGAGATCCCCACCCTTAACCATATATATAGCGTTATTGGGCATGTTGTAGAAATAGGCCCTAGGGTATTTTTCCACACCTAGGGACTTGGATTCTTTGTTATATCTTTGAAACCATTGAGATCTTCCACCCCATAACCATATATAGCATTGTTAGACATCAACAAATAGAGCTGTTAACAAATTGAACATGAACATTATTTTGAAGTTTGATCAAATCAACCAGGTGAGCGATACAGGCCCTCTGGGCCTCTTGTTTTGGTCACATCGGCATATATTTTTTACGGGTACTGGTACAGGCTGTCGTTTGTGAGATCACAGACTTAATTAGATAATATGCTCTTTTATGTCAGTGATTCCTTCAACTGCATAATTTAGGTAATTAAAACTGCGTTTTGAAATCGAAACACTGCATATAAATTGACGGTAATCAATAGCTCGTCAAGAAATGTGCTCCAATTATAGTATATATAAACATGTGTGTTAACGTCCCTGCTTGAGACCTGTAAAAGTGGGTCTACGTCAAGGAAGCATCACCACCGGCCCGGACTTTTTCACCATATGTATATACATCCAAATGAACCATAGTCGATACATTTCATTAGAAAAAAGCATAGAAAAGTTTACACAAAAGTTCAAATGTATCAAACATTATCAACTTAATTAGCATAGATGTAATCAGAGTCTATATTTTATATTTTTGTGTGAATTTCCAGAAATCAATGTTGTCCTGAATTCGACAAAAACACATTACGAATCTCAACTATCAGCAATAGGAGGAGTCGTATGACGTGAGGAAAATGCACCGAACACATATGGGTATCTTCGACGAGGTCTAAACATGTACGAGTAGCCTCCTCTTCCTTGCTGCTGGAAACGGCCAGGGATGGTCCCGCGTCCGTAGTTACCACGGTCGTTCCTCGACTGATCCCCGGAATCGCCAAATTTGTGCTTAGCTGCCGATAATTCCGCTGCAAAGTTTAGATTGTCTAACGATTGTCCGCTTAGAGCAGAAGAGTTATTTTCCAGGCATTTAAACAGCGTACTAGTCTCACTGTCAAACTTACTCTTTACGAGTAGTTTGGTTTGGTTTGGTTTATTTTTTTAACGTCCTATTAACATCTAAGGTCTAGAGCAGCATACTCGCTCCCTAGAAAGTTAATATGAGCCTGCATGATAGTAAGCATTTGATTATGTTTAGGTATCTCCTGATCGGATGCTTCAAATAACGGGTACATTTACTGATAACGGACAAAATATTTGGCAGTCTTTCGATATTCCCTGTTTGGTACCTTGCATGCGTAGATGTGTCGGACGCTTTACTTAAGATAATGAGTCCTTAACTACTTGGTACTCACGCTTAATCCAAGATACGCTAGTCGGGAGGGGCTTCGGCCCTAGCAACGCCGCTAAGGGGCGGTCTGTGAAAATCGGCCATATCTTTTTCCCGATATCTCTCAGTCGCTGCTCAAACCTACAAAACTCCTCCGTTTGCTTGTCAACCTGTATCGAAATATTAGATACTTTGTCTAAAAGTTCGTGTAGCTATTCTTAGAGGTTTCAGCATTGGCCAACTAGCCATAATTTTGAAGAATGTCTATCTAATTAAAATCAAGATGGTCATTATAACTACGTTACATACAGTTGTTCATGTAACGTAGTGAGAATGACCATCTAGATTTTAATTAGATTGGGAAAATGTCATCTCACAAACCTGTTAATAGAATATTTAAAAATTCTATCAATTTTAATTTTTTTGATAAGGGCCACCATCTTGTATTAAATTAAGCTCCAAAACAAAACAAAAATCACATAAATTTACAACTTGCACACTTAATTACCCCCCTCCCCCTGACAAAAAAGGCTAGATAAAAATCAACCTGTTTTCAACATATTTTACATGTACATGTATTGCTCAGCCCACACATCAAAAAATTGAAACTATTCTCACCTGAATATCCAATTAATAGGCTCCGATGCATTCACCTTCCTATTAATCTTTTGCCCTAACTGGGAAAAACCAACAATCTATGTTTGATTTGGTTATGTGGTTCCTGAAGTTGATTATGTTGAAAAATAATACAATCTGTCTGGCAAAATTCAAATCCTTCAATATGAGGCTCACCACATATCAATCAGCACTCGTATTTCTCCGAAAAATCTTCCGTCGGTATTTTTTTCATTTGATTAAGATTAATCTTTTAGAATTTTGAGCTTGTCAAACCTGTTTCATAGCGAATTAATAAGGATCTTATATGAAGGTTCAACCTGTTTTTAAATGATTAAAATTGGAGATAAGTAGAGAAAAGATTCGTCTTACAGAGATCTAATAAAGATCACTCGGTGGTGGGCGCAAAAAGCCCTCTGAGATCTCTTCTACCTGGCTTTGATAATCAAAATAACAGATACTGTGAAAAATGATCAAGTATCTATTGTGGTCTCGACTGCCCAGATAGTTAAGGTCACGCATCCAATTAAACAAAGCAGTTGTAACTAGTTGTTCTGTATAGAGCCGATGCGACCTTACGTCAGTTTTCTGGGTTTTTATTTTATTTTAAAATTTCTCTAGCGGAGGAAGTCGCAACGACAGTACTTGTTATCTCCCGTTGTCCATTAATGACACTCAACAGTCACATACTGTTTCTCAAAAAAAAAACCAACAAAAAAACATCCGCTTTTCCCGCAGCCGCCGATAATGCTAAACAGGCATCGTTCAGTTCTATATTAATTTTTAACTGATTTTGATCAATTCATAACGGTTAATCAATTTTACACTCAAGACAAGGGTAACGGAATAATTTCCTTGCCAAAAAAAACAGTCGCCCTTTTTAAGTGCGAGGAGCAGATTCAGCACATTTAATTGGTTTGGTTTATTTTGTCCAACACCCTATTACAACTAAGGTCATTTAAGGACGGCCTCCCGTGCGTGCGACATGCATACGTGTGGTGAGTGCGTACGTATGTTTTTGGAGGCTGCGGTATGTACATGTTAAGTCTCCTTGTGATAGGCCGGAACTTTTGCCGATTTATATTTTGACAGTACTGTTCAACAACATACGAGATGATTTAGCAAAATTTTGAAAGGTCCGAAAGCTTTGGTTTGCACGACCATATATGACTGACCAAATTGATTTAATTGATGTAAACCAGCAAGTCAACATGTTTTGCATTTATTATAACATTTCATATTCTTCAATGCACGAAAGAAAAAATAATCGCCTTTTCTGACATGCAGTTGGGTTACAGCAGGCACATTCTTTAATCGTTCATGCGTGGCAGTATTTCATTTATTTATTGTCTCTTTTTCTCACATTTAATTGACCCTAAGGAAATTTCAAGTGTTGATTGGCTGTTAAGATTGCAGGATATACCACCCCTGCATGGGTGTAAATATTGTATTTGTTTCGTTTAACACACTCTTTTCTGTCCTTTATTTGGCCCTAATGAAATTTCAAGTGTTGATTGGCTTTTACGATTGCAGTTTTAAAGTATGGTAAGGCAAAATAGAATCCTTATCTATTTCAAGACTAGATCTAATGAGAGACAAGCGGCCCATGGGCCTAAACGGTCATCTGAAAAAACCCACTTAGAGCAGGGACGCAGCCTCAATGTGAAATGCTCAAACCAGCATCATTATAAAAGTGTCTGTTCGCAGCAAGTTATGTTTTATATTAAATTTGGTATTTTATCCATTTTGGCTTGAAGGTGAGGGTTTGAATGGGGGCGAAATACTTTCCCCAGGGATTGGACCTTACACATTAATAAAAAATAAATAAATAGATTACCTTTCCCGAAATATGAGCCCTGCAGGTAGGTAATAAGAATAGTTTGGTTTGGTTTTACTTGTTTGACGTCCTATCAACAGCTAATGTCATCTAAGGACGGCCTCCCGTTCTTGCGATATGCATGCGTATGTTGAGTGCGTATGTGTGTTTTGGGAGGCTGCGGTATGTTTGTGTTAAGTCTCCATGTGATAGGCCGGAATTTTTGCCGATTTATAGTGCTACCTTACTAAAGCGTACTGCCGAACACGACCAACAGGACACCCCAACCGGTCACATTATACTGACGATGGGCGAACCAGTCGTCCAACTTCAAATATGCTGAGCGCTAAGCAGGAGTAGCAACTACCATTTTAAAGACTTTGGTATATCTCGGCGATGGGACAGAATCCAAAGCCTTCTTCGCAGAGGCGAACACTAAAGGCCAAAACGTGAGGCATTCTCAAGGAAGACATTATGAAGAAAGTAAGAAAGTAAGAAAGAATAGAAATGATAGAATCCCTAATTTAGTCGCCTTCCACGACCATGCAATGAGGGAAGCAAGTACACTTCTTACGCCTAACTGCAGGGGACCACTGTGAAGTGAATAGATGCACACTGCACAAATCTTTTTCATTTATATTCTTCAAATTACGTACTCCATAATAACATGCAAAACCTGTATAACTATTATTGCACCTAATCAGAGCGAATAGTATGTAATCAAATGCTACATGTAACCTCACATTATATACCCCGCTAATATCCATATATCCATAATGGAAACCCCTCTAACCCCTTTCACTATGGCTATTCTTCCGTATCCCTACCTTTCCTTCTCTGTACGTGACACTAGAACTTAAACCCCATCACGTATATCCGTTTACGTCCCGTCCCCTCCCTACACAACGACCTGTCCTGATGCCCAATGTGCCTTTGCCGAAGTTTGTTTTCTTGACACCTTGGGATGTTGTTAGATGTTCATGTAAGGTACCGAGAAGATTTCCCATTGCACGATATCGTAAGATGCGACTAAATTTGGGATCTTGTCTTTTCTCTTCTTTCTGAACAATTTTCTTCTTCCTAATGTCTCCCCTTGACAAAGCCTCACTTTTGGCCTTTAGTTCAGCGTTCGCCGCTCTAAGGAAGGCTTACTATTCCTGCTTAGCGCTCAGTGGGACGACTGGTTCGCCCGTTGTCACTATAATGTGACCGGGTGAGGTGTCCTGCTGGGTGTCGTTGGCAGTATGCTTCAGTGAGGAAGCACTATAAATCGGCAAAAGTTCCGGCCTATCAAAAGGAGACTTAACACAAACATACCGCAGCCTCCAAAAACGCATACGCACTCACCACATGAGCTGTTGATAGGACATTTAACTAATAAAACCAAACCAAATGCTTAGTAAAGTCTTGGCATAACTTTTCTATCAGCACCCCAATCAGTTTTGAAGACTACCTTTATAATATTAAGTGCTTTAAGGCATTTAGCTTTCAGGTGATTTATTTGCGACGGAAATAGGAGTTTCTGTCAAATATTATGCCCAGAATCAGATTGTTTAACTTCTGGGATGAGTGTACCGTCAAGGGAGATAATTGAATCATCGTGGTCTTGCGTAAGTGGCAAAAATGCATACACACCGTTTTAGATTTAGAACATTTGAATACATTTCCGTTCGCCCAAATCTGGAGTTTATTAAAGCATTGCTGTTATTAGCTTTCAATAATGTGTTTTGATTTGTAACATATCAGGAAATCATCAACGAATAGAGAACCTTGAACTGGAGGGGAAAAGTTTTAACAATATTGTTTATATACTTTACCTTTTGTTCTTGGGGCATAGTGTGGCCACAAACATGGTTTCCAGAAATGCAGCCTTGTGATGTCGGCTATCAAATACTGCTTCGTCAGAATCTTGCCCTTGAATACATTTGGGATAACGATGTACCGAAAGCAATGACATGTTGCGATCACAATACGAAAAAAACGACCAATTAGACGTTCGGATCTAATGCACCAGAGTGGTCTTATCTCTAAGCAAAATCCCCTAGTGCAAGACAGAGAAAATGTGTCGATGTGTCAAAGACGAGAAATAAACAATTCTGGAAGAAATCCTCACCCCATAACATATATATACATAATTGTGTTGATTTCAATGACGCTTCTCATTACTCTATACAGAAACTCGTATAACCAGCCAGTACTGTGTAGATTGAGAGGATTTAATATATTTGTAATTTCGGAATATGGCTGAACATGCAGAAAAGAAACTGCTTAATGTTAAAACTGATAGAATTGTCCGTATTTATTGAGCTAGAACTGCATCGCATGTCACATACGGAGTACCGAAAGTCGTCTGCTAGGATTTTTGCATTTATCGCCGATTCTTAGTGATTTCCCTGGATAATACGTACGTGGAGACTTTTTGTATCTAAGAATAGCTGCTATAATGTAGGATTTAGGGAATAGCTGCTTTTTTATAAACACGAAAATGTCTATAGTAAGGCAATTTCAGATAATACAGTGTTTAGAATGTAAATATAATTATGTTTACACAATAGTCTAACCATTCTAAGCCAAATTGAGCTGAACAAAGAATTACAAGAAACTTGTATTCCTACTAATCATATATAAGAAAAACAATAGTTTTGAAAGGTAATTCTTTGGGGCAGATGACATATTCCATGTACAGGTGCTCCAAAACTTCCCACTCATCATTTCATTTTTCACTTCAATATTGAATGATGATTTTGCATTACAGTTAAAATGTTACCATGTTTAGGCAATATTATTTAAAAAAAATATCAAAACTTAGTTTAAATGACTATTTATTTAGCATTTTAAAATTTGAAATTGCTAATGTCACTTTTGACAGAAATTTTACAGAAAAAGGTGACGTTAGCAACTACTTAAATTGTGTCATTCTCCTTAATATATATCGAAGACGAAAAGATTAATGTGCAATTATTTTATGACTGCATGGCTACACAATATAAATCTACAGAGGCCATTGTCTTAGCTGTACATTTAACATAATTCCTTTTAATAACTGTTGCTAATGTCACATTTTGACAGAACGTTATGTTGCTAATGTAACATGTTGACAGAACATTTTGTTGCTAATGTAACATGTTGACGGAACATTTTGTTGCTTATGTAACGTGTTGACAGAACATTTTGTTGCTAATGTCACATTTGACAGGACATTTTGTTGCTAATGTCATGTTTGACTTTTGCTAATGTTACATTTGACAAAATATGCTTGGTCTTGCAAGGAAAGTTCTTTTTTTTTAAAGTATATGAGAATGTTGTTGTTTATTTGGAACAATATATACCAAAAGGGTAGACAATAACGAGGAAAACGTTACTTTAAGGTGAGCATAGATTTCTTGCTCCACGTGTTGAATGTTTACCATGTCAAATATTGATAGAAACGCCAATTACAACCTCGTTACTCGTACAGAATTAAATTCAAGATCGAGATGGCCAACTGCAGACATCTGGTAACTCAGCCCTGCCCAGAGTATCTGTTGAACTGTGACAATGTATTGTAAACTCGGTGGATTTCGTCTTACTGTTGATGAATATGAAGTTCACCATCAAAAAGTTAGTCGTAATATCTATCGGTCTTGGTGCAGAGATGACCATTGTTATTGTACCAGTATATTTTTTTTGTATGATGCTTTGATATTAAATTTTCTTTAAAATAAAAATTGTTAAATTGTTAAGTTTTCTCATTGTTCAGTGAGCTGTATCTATTATTGAACTTTTCTACATCATCAATAAAACAAAAATAACAAAAGGACGGAGAAAAAATTTATTTCATAAAATGCATGCCATTTAAAAAAAGGATCTGCCTCTTGTGTGGGGACGTGCCTTGGGAAGTATTTTTTACAGGTCTGAAAGAAAAAGAGAACAGATTAAATAAAACGATGTCTTGGGATATTCACAGAATTATTTTGTGACATAAACTGAAAACATGTTGTCTTGTGCTATTTGTAACCTGCTGCTTTTCTCAAATCCTGCTCGAAAATATTAACCTGGGCACTCTAGTGCGAGAGACCTGAAAATGGATTGAACTGGGTTTACCAGCATGTACCTGGTATCTCTAATTTGTTCAGGGGAATATCAACAAATGAATCATAATGTTGACTGACATTTGATATAAAGTGTTCATTGTTGCAGCATTTGTCCTCTTACTTTTTAAAGCAAATATTCATTTTATTATTTACCTTTGAATATGTAGAATATCCGTGATCCTTGCATGATGATATCTGGGGGATTGAGCTGCCCAGCAACATCATCATGCACAATGGTATGCACAATATCCCCCTCCTGCCACTTCCCTTTCTTACAGCTTGTATAATACCTAATGAAAGGCCAATCATCCACCTGTGAAAATATGAAAAAGTATTTAACTACCAGAAATATAATCAATACTGGAAAAATGTTGCCTAAAACTTCACCAGAATTATCTGTGTGGGAGGGGTGGGAGTTACTTATATTAAATTTGATGGGTGGAGGGGATTAAAAATCCCAATTCTTATAGTATTCCCTATACTAAAATATGTTTCAATGTTTGATGGATGGTGGGTCATCTGAAAAATGTTAATGCCTCCCATGAATTCCTCCCACAGATAATTTTGGTACAGACCTTATCATTACCAAGTGGTCAATACAGCGGAACTGAGTATAATGTGCTGTATGTATGTAGGGAGTCTTTTTTGAATTTGTACTATTTATCCGTGTAATTCATTATGTATATAATTTTGCAATATGGGGGCTTAAGATTTTCTTAAATTCACATATGTAGTATTGCAATACTTGTACAATTTACTCAGAGTGACTACTGTGCATTACAACAGATTTTCATGTTTATCAATGACACATTTTGTATTTTAACAGAAATTTGTGAATAGTACTTGTTGCAGAGCATCTCTTAAAAGCAACACTCAAAAACTCAACAAATAAAACAAAACAAACTGTTATCAAACATCAACAACAAATCAAAACTTTATGAAACAGTTAAGGCTACAGTTGAACAACTGAGAAAGAAAAAAACAAAAACATTTGGATGTGTGTGTGGGTTCTTTTAACCTTAGCATGCCCTCTGACAGGCTCTGCACCATACAGACAAAACTTGCACCTTTAAACTTAGTGGGGGTTGTTAGATGTACGTTTATTAATCTGAAAGTAATTTTTTATTAACTTTCAATGTAAAATAAAATAAGTTAAAAAACTTTTAACAAAACTATCACTGATCATCTAATACTTACAACAGCAGGTAGAATTGTTGTGCCATGAGCAATTTTTAAGAATTGCCCTGACTTATAACTGAAAGATCATTAAAACACATAAAAGTAGCTTTTTTAATAAAACTTGGGCCCAAAAATACAAGTACCTTTTTGGAATTGCAGCATCAAGATAAATAGACTTGTTCAGTAACAAAAATTAAACCATAGTGTCAAGGACAGACCTGAATCGGAGGAAAGGTCTTCACCGAGGTTTGTATTTCAAACTAAAGCTGTATGGGCCATATAAGATTTTTTTTTAAAAGAACATGCATGTGCACAATGTTACAACACAATATTTAAATTTTGAATAATTTATCTTTGTTCCTCCCAAACATTTAAGGTGTATGCTTGTCTTGACACAGATAATTTGTCAAATCAAAGGAAATTAATTGCGTGGACTTTTTCTTTAAACTGACCTTGGCTGAACATCATCAGCAGTGGGGGGTTGTACATCAATGGTGGCAGGAGGCTGCTCATCAACAGCACCTGGGGGCTGAATGTCTAAAGTGGTGGGGAGCTGATCATCGACAGCGGCAGGAGGCTGATCAACGACAGTGGCGGGTAGATGATCATCGACAGCGGCAGGAGGCTGATCATCGACAGTGGTGGGGAAATGAACATCGACAGTGGCAGGAGGCTGATCACCAACAGTGGCGGGTAGCTGAACATCGACAGTGGCAAGAGGCTGATCATTGACAGTGGCAGGAGGCTGATCATTGACAGTGGTGGGCAGCTGAACATCAACAGCGGCAGGAGGCTGATCACCAACAGTGGCGGGTAGCTGATCATCGACAGCGGCAGGAGGCTGATCAACGACAGTGGCAGGAGGCTGATCAACGACAGTGGCGGGTAGCTGAACATCGACAGTGGCAAGAGGCTGATCAACAACAGCAGCTGGAAACTGAATGTCTAAAGTAGTGGGGAGCTGAACATCGACAGCGGCAGGAGGCTGATCATTAGTAGAAGGCAGCCGAGTGTCTACAGTGGCATGATGCTCGTCATTAACAGCAGCAGGGCTATGAACATCTACCTTGACGTGGAGCTTCACATCTGCAATGTCCTGTTTTAGGGCATTGAAACTGCAAAAAGAAATAATTATATTATTTAGGTATTAACTTGAATATGTTTTGATATTAGGGAGCCATAACCTCAAAATTAAACATTACAATCCCTGTGAAAATCAACATATATATTAAAGGATTCTTTCCTCCGAGAAATTATAATATGCCGCTCTATCAGCCAATCAAAACAGATGTTACAAATTGAGACGTCATTTTTACGTTATAATGGGCTAATAACATAACTTCATCAGCCAGTGAAGAAATATTTTGCAAGCAAGGTTAAATCATAAAAGAAAAATTTGGGTTTACATCACTAAATCAGACATGTCTTGTCCCTTACCTTTTAGAGAGTGGCTGCACTTGATTCGTCTCACTTTGGTTACCGGTCCCCATAGTCCTTGTTTTCTGTACCTACAAGATGAAAAAGATGAGAGAAAATTACCAACAAGAAAATCATACAGATCAATGCTTTGTTTTCCTTTCAAGTATAGAGAAATAGTACAAGCAAATTATTAGGACTATTCCATAATTAATCGTGTGGGGAAGGTGGGAGGCACCTGTATTAATATATTATGGGTGGTAAGGTTAAAACCAGATCTGCACATTATTCCTTATTTTAAATCTCAATAATATTTGTTGGGTGGTGGGGTCTCTGAAAATGTGCATCCCACCCCTCCCATATGGTTAATTCTGGAACAGCCCTTACCTGTTCCTCCATCATGGACATCAATGTCATATCATCATCTGGAAAGCCAAGCAGGGAAAGCTGGTCATCGTCCTCGAGGGCCTGGAACAGATTTAACATCAATTATTATATTTCATTATATTTGTCTTCAATAAGCCTCCTCCCCTACAAATTTGAATAGTGAAGTTTAGGAAATGCTTAATTTGAACCATGTATATACCAGTAAAATCGATGTCAACAAATATGCACAACTAATGAAGTGGGCATATTTATGAGCATAGGCTTATAAATTTGCAGATAAATAAGGTACCTTAAAATAAAATTTTGTAAAAATGCACTCACAGTGAGGAATACATGCAGTGTTCCTTTTGTATTGAAGTTGCTTTCATTTTTAAATGCTAGTAAATAGTATCTGGAATTTGTATATGTGTAATTCATGTTATGTACAGCTATAACAACTTAATTGGATACATTTGGCTATAGATATCACTTACATCATTTTCAAGAATTTCCAAAATTCCACTGAGGCCAGATAGTTCCATGTCCTTCTCCTCTTCTGAATAACTGTCATCCACAAACTCTGCTGGAATTTGCAATGGCAAAAGTGGGACGAAGTGGTTTGGAATCCAATGAGAGGACCCCATATCTTCTCTTGTTGAAGTCCACATGAGGTAAACTTCCTGGTTGGCAGCACCTATGGGCATTATCTTTCTATTAAGATCTTTGCGAACATTGGGGTTTCCTCTTTGTGGGTACACACAGTTCACTACACAGTTCATCACTGTGGCAGCAGCAAATAGCTGCCATATGCCCATATATGATCCCCTCTTTGAGACTTCTAAAACCTCTTTCTCCGGATTGTATTTTCGGTAAGAATATCTCCAAATGTGTACTTTGGAGAATAACAAGCATAAATGCCTGGGAGCTTCCTTGCTTCCCGATCTGAATAAATAGCTCCTCTACACAGATGATGGTAATCTAAGTATTCATCTTCATTTTTTGCCAACTCCATAATTATCCTTACTCTCATCTCTTCATGCTTATCTTCATTGCCACACACATGCGCCGAAACCGACCGTGGCAAACAATTGCCGTCTGCAGCTACTCGCGCCGGATAAACTGAAGCATTAAGATCAGATGGAATGAGGTTGGATGCAATCTTGTCAATAGAAAATTTGTTTTCGATGATAGTAGGCCTACTTGTGAGTGAGTTGATATTAAGGACATTCATGTTTTTTGAGAAAGAATACACTTTGCACTTCAGTGCTTCGTATGTCGCACAATGCTGAAATTCATCCAGAATGTTTGAAAAGTCCATTTCCGGTGTTTTCTTTTTTGATGGTATCTTTTCTTTAGTCCCAGAATTTCTTGTTTCGGGTATGTTCTCCTTTGCTACCAGTCTCTCTCTTTTATTTGTGGAATTTCTTCTTTCTTTTATGTTCTGTTTTGCTGGTCTCTTCCCGTTATTTGCCGAATTTCTTGTTTCTGGTATGTTTTCTTTTGCTGGTCTCTCCTCTTTATTTGCAGAATTTCTTGTTTCTGGTATGTTCTGTTTTGCTGGTCTCTTTCCTTTATTCGCAGAATTTCTTGTTTCTGGTATGTTTTCTTTTGCTGGTCTCTTCCCTTTATTTGCAGAATTTCTTGTTTGTGGTATGGTCTGTTTTGCTGGTCTCTTTCCTTTATTTGCAGAATTTCTTGTTTGTGGTATGGTCTGTTTTGCTGGTCTCTTTCCTTTATTCGCAGAATTTCTTGTTGCCGATATGTTTTCTTTTGCTGGTCTCTTCCATTTATTCGCAGAATTTCTAGTTTCTGGTATGTTCTCCTTTTTTGTTTCGTTCTGTCCATTGCTGATTTCATCAGTGTTTTTTTCCTTTCTCTTTTTCCTTGTTTCCCCCATGTCCACTTTTCCGAATGCATTGACAAATCTTGCATTAGGGCAGTTGTTGCGATTTCCTGTCCTACAACCAATTCAGAAGCATGACAGGTTTCGCACTTCAAGTATGTTGGTCCCAGGACAGTTGACAATCTGGTGTAAATTCCTGGTTCCCTGCACAGTTTTTACATCAACTTCTTTCTGTCTTGAAATATCCTCTTTCGGTACAAAAAAGAATTTCCTTTTAGTCATTGTCTCATTTAACTCCAGATTCTCTTTACAAAATCTAAACATGTCTTCAGCGTTGTTAATAATAACTTTCCTGCTAACAATGGCCCTGTCAACAGCTCTGTTAATGATCCCCGTTTCAGCATCGCAATCTCCCTTCCCATGCTCAGATCCGAAGAAGTTTCGATTTACGGGTATTTGCGACTTTAACAGCAGCTTGAAAGGTCCCTTGGACTTAAATTGAGAACTGCACCCATCACTGAATAAGACCATTTCATCTATGTCTAAAGACATGTTTAAATGTTGATTTACTGTGGACTGGAAATGCTCCACCGCCTGATAATCATGATTGTGATCATCAGATATAATGATATCAGCTTCCCGTACAATACCTTCATCTGTCCTGTAATAGGAAACAATTGGGTGCATTGTAATCTGTTCCACGGTGTAGAAGACAGATTTGATCTCATCTTGGTACCGTATTTCTCGGTTTTTGGCAAAGTCCATTACTTGCATGACACATTTGTCTGGGAGTTCACTTTTTATCTGGTTGAACTGCATAGATTGCCACTTGTATGTGTGTACATGTTTGAAATATGTTGTTCCTTGTGATGGCTGTATAACATCCTTTAAGAGTTCTTCAATTAGTGTTTGTTTTGTCCCTGTCTTTGTGATAAGCGTTCTTTTTTTCTTGCCATTTACATCTTTGTATTCCCATCTGCTCCATGTTACTTTCTTGTCATTTCCAATGTCCTTGTAATAGTCATTTAAGGTCTGAGCGTAGTTGTTACAGCTTTCACATGTCCCATTAACACAATTGGCATTGTAGAATCTTTCACTGTCAGATTTTGGACACAGCAAAACTTTGAGGATATCCTCTTCAGTTTGTAGAGTTTTTGATTTATCTTGCATCAGTCTGTTGAGGGTCAAGATTTTGTTTCTGATGTTTACACAGTAATAGCAGCAACAGTATTCTCGAAATTTATTCGAAATTTTCCTTATGTTTCTTGGCCGCTTTGCTGCAAAACGCCCCAGACTCACTTTGATCCCAGATTCTCTGTTAAATTTTGCGTGAGCCTCGGATATCGACACCTGCATTAGGTACCCTGGACCCTCCTTCGTACAATATCGCTTCTGTGGGAGAACCCTTGAAATGTCTTCTCTGGTATAGAACTTCCTAATGGCTTCATTTACTTCATTTCTTTTGGCACCTTTCTTCTTCATTCCTGCCAGTGATGCCAGAGATCTTCTAGGGGTTTTGAATTTCCTGGCAAGGAATCTTTTGCTTTTGTTCACCGCTGACTTAGCTAGTTCTCTTAGTGCTAATTTCCCTATCTTTGTTTTGGTAAGTTCATCAACTGTGATACTTGTACTCTCAAATTCATCCACTTTGCTTTTTCCAAGCTCTATTTTTTTCTTTGGCGATGCGCTACGTACAAGGTTTTGTACTATTTTTGCAAATTTCCGTGGAGACTTTGGTAATGCCTTTTTTGCTTTACATGTGACGTTCCATTCTGTTTTTTTGGAAGAAAAGGGTGATGTGTGGTCATTTCTAACTTCCTTGCTGCTTGGGGCCCTGACACTGCATTTCTTAAGCTGTCTTTTCCTAGCCTTCCTTTCTCGTTCTTTCCTTTTAACCCATTCTTTTTTTTGGTATGTCATCTTTTCTCTTTCTCTCTGCTTTGCCATACGATTGTACTCTCTTTGTGACTGAATTGCCTGTCTGGTTTTGGGTTTGAGTTTCACTCGTCTTAATTCTGCTACAAATTCAGGATCATTTTTTCTCTTTTCCCTGTATTTTCTTTGCCGCGTTCGCTGTTGCTCTAATGCCTTGTCTTTCTTTTTCATTGATGTTTCTGTTGGGTGTTTTGCTTTCATTTCATTTTTCAAATTATCTCGATACTTCTTTGCCCTCTCTCGTTGTTTTTGTAGGTATTCTAAATACTTCTCAGGTTTGTTTGCCTTCATATCCCTTCTGTAGTATGTAGTTGTATGTGCTACAATATAAGAAAGACTTAATTATCTTGGTGAATCATTATTGTTGCATCTGTTTAAGTGGATGTTTAAAGACCTCTTCAATGTTTTAGGGATTTAATGTCCTCGCAATGTGAACAACTAATGTTATACTAAAGGGGCTGCCTTCAATACACATTTTACTTATGATTAGGTAAAATAAAATGTTTCTGCTTAGATTGAAATCACAAGATAGTGTTATTAGTAGCTGCTGGTAGGAATATTATTACTGTAGTTTTCTGAATTTTAGTAAGGTGATATTGAGATGACTTTATGACTATAATATTATGTACTGACTTTTTTAAATACCAGTTTATAGCCGCCAGACCTCCACTAAAAGACCTAACCAGGCATGTACATTGCCAGACTTTCAATACAAACAAGGCTACCATTAAAATATTGTTGTGCATTATTTTTTAAAAATAATTTAAAAGAATTTCTTTGTCAAGAATTAAAATAATGAATCATCATCATGCTGTCACAAATCATACAAGAACATCCATTATATGTTACAGTTTTTAAACTATTTAAATTTATATGTATGTACTTGCATTTTTAAAAAGACATGGGCTAAATTTAATTTAATAAGTACATGTTCCCACAAATTATCAGGAATAACAAATTTTCATAGTTACTGATCACAAATGCCCTGTTAAAAAATCATGCAACTACTTAGGAAATTTTGTAGCTTTTGTCAAAAAATAGGGTGTAAATAAATATGGATGAAACAAAATTATATTTTGGTAAATGAGGTTAGTCTTATCAACATAATTCATGATCTGTAGGCTAACCTCTACTACAGAACATTTCTTGAAACAGTTCTACCTGTGAATCTGATCAGAATGTTTGTGCCAAATATATATATAAAAAAAAATGAATTCGAGTCGGTCATGCAAAACAAACAATATTATTTCTGTCCAAATTCCAATATATTTCGTAAAAACTATTAATGAGGTGCTTGCAAAGTTGTCACGATGGTTCAATGTCGCACCTTATTTAAATATAATTGCCAAGTCAACTCGCCACACACAGGAAAACGGTCGTTCCAACTTCCAGAATATTAGATAATTTAATTGTAAAGATATTAGCCATCACACTTTAAAACACATTTGAGCAGTTTTTCGTAGTATGAGCGTTTTTATTGATGATTATAAACAAAAAACTCCCGATTCCTTTGCCTCTTGTTTACAAAATAAATTCCTTGTTTATCGGTGACGAGTTGTCTTATTCAGAATTATTCGATCTTTGAATAGAGATAACTGTCAAATCGCGGACGTTAGCATAAAAGTTTTGGTCAAAAAAGACGTTCGCAATCTATCGTGTGTATTAACAGACTTCCAATATCATTCAGATAACATATTTCATAGTCGCTGAATCAACGATTCGTTTATAAACAAGTTTGTCGTCATTTCAATACTTGAAACAGCGCCAAATGAATGTATTCGCTGTCTCGTCTGCGAACGTCACTTGTTGCGATCGTAACTTTCTTTGACATACAAATTCAGTTCATAATTACTTACCCGAACTATCACCCGCCAGCTTTTTCTTCGGCGCCATTTTGCTGTGTATATAACAACGATAGCGAACCTAGCGGTAGGAACTTTGACAATGGAAGGGCCGTAACTATCGACCAGCTACAAGCCGTTGCGAACGTAACATTCTTTAGGAAACGAGTTTGACAGAAATGACGTTCGCAAGATTTCTAACGATCTTTTAACACAGTTTTGGTATTCTTCAGTGATCTTTTGTCACTCAGAGAGGTTAATTTTGATATTTTAACACCAGTTTTTAATGTTGGTCATTTTGCATTAAAAATAAACGCGTTATTTTGATGGGTTCACGCAAGTGCGAACGTCACAAATTTTGACGGACAATGTTTGGAATTTTGACAATTGTCAAAAAGTGACAAATATTTATTAAATCTGATTTCTTTGAATAGTAACATTTATCATACAAGATAAATAATACATATTTGAAAATATATTTAACAGAAATTAAATGGTATTGTCATAATGATTAAGTACATTCAATTTTGATAGTCGTCATATAACCAGATCGGGAGTGGAATTCTGTCAAAAGCGACATTAGCAACGCTTAATTATTTCCTTTTTTCGTCCAAAATTATAATAAATAGTTTCATTTCTTTATTTTTTAGATGGAAAATGCAATTGTTCACACTAAAATCTTACAGGAAGTCTGAAATTCAAATGACTATATTTTATAACATCAGTAATTTATTTGACAGAAAATGGTACACATATATATGGAATATGTCAGATGTGATGTGTTTCCCTCAAAACCCCTATGTTCCATTTTTTGCCGCAATCAAACAATATCTAAATTTCAACCAATCAGAAACTTCCATTTCGTTATCATGGCAACACAGGTTTTCGAAAGTGGGACCATTGTTTTCGCCTTCCCTCAAAACCCCTATATACCAATTCTCACCGAAATCGAACAATATCTAAATTTCGACCAATCAGAGGCCAGGATTCCGTTACCATATGGCAACGGACGGTTTCGTAGGTGGTACCATTGTGTTCGGCTTCCCTCAAAACCCCTATGTACCAATTTTCGCCGCAATCAAACAATATCTAAATTTCGACCAAAACAGAGGCCACGAAATGGCGGCCATTTTGGAATTTCGTTACGAAACATGCGCGTTGCACACCTTCTGCCCCCTACCAATACTCATGTGAAGTTTCATAAGTATCCTTCCAGTAGTTTATGAGGAAATCGCCGGAAAAGTTCACCACGGAAAGATAGAAGAAAGCGGAATATTAATAAGTGCTAATTGTAATGGGGGCCATTACAGAAGTCCCCAAACCCCCGCAGTTTTGTTCAGAGTCCTGAAATACATGTACATACATGAAAATCGGACGATGTTTAAATTTTGGCCAATCAGAGGCCTGGAAAAATTGAACCGCAATTGAGGAATAACACACCTGCATACCAAATTTGAGCAAAATCAGAAAACATCGAAATTTTTACCAAACACAGTTCTAGAGAGGCAGCCATTTTGTCGATAAAAAAAGAGTTACGGTATTGTTCGTAGAGTCATACGGTATTGTTCGTAGTCACATTACATACCTATCTAAATTTTGACCAGCTTACCAAGTATATGGGGGCCCTCTTAATGCGCAACTGTCAAATAAAGTTGTCTTGCACATGTAGGCATACCTACAAATACTCATAAAAGTTTCTGAGAAAATGCATGGTGAAAATGTACAACATAAAGTGTTGTAACTGAAACTGCTACAGATGTTTCCCACACACACATTTCCCTGAGTTCAGGTTCCAAATACACTATATCTATAAACAATTATTTAAAAAATATTAAGGTTTTGTTTGAAATACTACCTGTACGTTGTTAAATATCCAAATTAACTGTTTCCGTATTGCTGCTCCTATTGTCCTGATTTGGTGTCCGTCTATTTTGTTCAAGAAGTTATCATAATGATGACATTGCGTTGGTATTGATGAAATGGCATTGATATTGATAACATGTTGGTATCAATAACATGAAAACCATATTCACAACTGGCAAAGTTACCTTGCCGAGTTGAAATAGTAGTTAGAGATGCTTCTTAGGTATTGATATTGATGACATGGCGTTGATATTGATGACTTGACATTGGGATTGATGACACGACGTTGATATTGATGACTAGACCATGGTTTTGATGACAAGACATTGATGACTTGGCATTGATGGAATGACATTGATTTTGATGACATGGTGTTGATGTTGATGACATGACGTTGATATTGATGACTTGTCATTGGCATTGGTGACATTACATTGACGACATGCCATTGATCACACGATATTGGCATTGATCACATAACATTGATTTTGATGACATGACATTGATATTGATGACTTGACATTGGTTTTGATGACATTACATTGATAACATGGTGTTGATATTGATGACTTGATATTTGTTTTGATGACATTACATTTATGACATGGTGTTGATATTTATGACATGCCATTAGCATTGATGACATTGATGGCATGTCACTGATGACATGACACTGATGACATTGTGTTGATATTGATGACTTGACATTGATTTTGATGACATGACATTGGTATTGGTGACTTGAAATTAGTTTTGATGACATAATCTTGGTATTGGTGACATGATGTTAGAATTGATGACATGGCAACCATTTTCACAACCGGTAAAGTTACCTTGCCGAGTTGAAATACTGGTTTTAGACGCTTCTTAGGTCTTGCAATTTTGGTGTCCTATGTCAAATCTACACTATTTCATAGAAGGGTTTTCTTGTTGGTTGTGGCCGAGCAATCCCCAAACAGCAGACGAGTAGTCACAAATTAAGCAAATTGTCTTCCTGCTAATATAGTTTATGGAACAAGAGATCAAAAACTTATGATATTAACTTTGACATCATCGCAGTTTGCAGCTCCTTGGCCGAGCTGAATGTTTTTCAGAGAGATGACAATTGCTTCATTGAAGCTGTAATACAGTGATACAATGGCTATTTCAGGAATGTCTTTAAATCCCTTGACATACACTAGATCAAGACAGGTACCTGCTTCTGTAGTAGGAACATGCACAAGTTGCTGGTAGCCATATTGTCGGAAAATTTGTTGATGTTTGCTGTTGCCCTGAAATTAGTCATCATTGAAATCTCCGAGGATGATCACTCAACTTGTTTTATCTAGTTCTGTAAGGAGGTGTTGAAGTGCATCAGAGAATGGGTAAACTTGAGGGCGATACACAGTTATTACAGAAAAAGTCATAAAAGTATTTATTGTAACTCCAACACATTTAAAGTTTTCGATTTGAAGATGGAACTCTGAATGTGGCGTATTCTCATATACAAATACTGCAACACCACCATGCTCTTTGGATGCAAGCTGCTGTTTTGCATGATATGCAGAATCTCGGTGCATTGCATGTATCTGGTCGTTTTGCAGAACTGATGGTGGGTGTACTTTCTTTTATCAAGCCACGTCTCTGTGAAACAGACTATATCAGCACCGTGTAAAATATCTGCGGTCCTTATGTCATCTGCATGTGGCAATAAACCTTGTGTATTGTGCATAACTATCCTCAAGTGAGTGTTGTTTTGCTGTTGGAGGTTTGGTTCGAGCAGGAATTTTGGCATGTTCTCCAAATATGTCTTTATTTCCTCTTGAGGCATTGTCGAATAGAAGGGGGTTTCCTGATCATACTGTTCAGTTTGTGCAGTGCTGGGAGTAGTACTAGTTGATGGTGTTGATAGTGAGTCATCTAACAAGAAACTGACACTTTCCTGACTTGTTTCCAACTCAGCCTTCAGTTTTTAATACTATCTTTTGCCTGGCGGACTTCTTCCAGCTCAAACTGGCGTTTTTTTGATGCTGCAAGATCCTTTCTTACTGACTTTGTATATTCTGTTTTTTCTATGAATACTTTCATAATGTTATTTGAGCTGTTTTCAGGTCATGAGCCATCTTTAATCTATCATCGGTACATTTTCCTACTGATGTCAGTGTGGCGAATCCTGCCATCTGTAGGGCACTTCTTTTAACGTCTGCCCTGCAGGTAGGGCGTAAGAATCGTACCTGCTGCTCCCATTGCATGATCGTAAAAGGCGACTAAATTTGGGATCTTATCTTTTCTCTTCTCTTCTTTCTGAACAACTTTTTTCTTCCTAATGTGTCCCTTGACAATGCCTCACTTTTGGCCTTTAGTTGAGCGTTCGCCCCTGTGAGGAAGGCTTTGGGTTCTGTCCCCTGGCCGAGACATACCAAAGTCTTTAAAAATGGTAGTTTCTATTCCTGCTTAGCGCTCAGCATATTGGGAGTGGAACGACTGGTTCGCCCGTTGTCAGTATAATTTGACCGGGTGGGGTGTGCTGCTGGGTGTCTTCGGCAGTATGCTTCAGTGAGGTAGCACTATAAATCGGCAAAAGTTCCGGCCTATCACAAGAAGACTTAACACGAACATACCGCAGCCTCCCAAAGCACACATACGCATTCACCACACGCATGCATGTCGCACGCACGGGAGGCCGTCCGTAAATGACCTTGGCTGTTAATAGGACGTTAAACAAAATAAACCAAACCAAACCAAACTTCTTCCAGCTCAAACTGGCGCTTTTTTTGATGCTGCAAGATCCTTTCTTACTGACTTTGTATATTCTGTTTTTTCTATGAATACTTTCATAATGTTATTTGAGCTGTTTTCATGTCATGAGCCATCTTTAATCTATCATCGGTACATTTTCCTACTGATGTCAGTGTGGCGAATCCTGCCATCTGTAGGGCACTTCTTTTAACGTCTGCCCTGCAGGTAGGGCGTAAGAATCGTACCTGCTGCTCCCATTGCATGATCGTAAGAGGCGACTAAATTTGGGATCTTATCTTTTCTCTTCTCTTCTTTCTGAACAACTTTTTTCTTCCTGATGTGTCCCTTGACAATGCCTCACCTTACGCCTTTAGTTGAGCGTTCGCCCCTGTGAGGAAGGCTTTGGGTTCTGTCCCCTGGCCGAGACATACCAAAGTCTTTAAAAATGGTAGTTTCTATTCCTGCTTAGCGCTCAGCATATTAGGAGTGGAACGACTGGTTCGCCCGTTGTCAGTATAATTTGACCGGGTGGGGTGGGGTGTGCTGCTGGGTGTCTTCGGCAGTATGCTTCAGTGAGGTAGCACTATAAATCGGCAAAAGTTCCGGCCTATCACAAGAAGACTTAACACGAACATACCGCAGCCTCCCAAAGCACACATACGCATTCACCACACGCATGCATGTCGCACGCACGGGAGGCCGTCCGTAAATGACCTTGGCTGTTAATAGGACGTTAAACAAAATAAACCAAACCAAACCAAACTTCTTCCAGCTCAAACTGGCGCTTTTTTTGATGCTGCAAGATCCTTTCTTACTGACTTTGTATATTCTGTTTTTTCTATGAATACTTTCATAATGTTATTTGAGCTGTTTTCATGTCATGAGCCATCTTTAATCTATCATCGGTACATTTTCCTACTGATGTCAGTGTGGCGAATCCTGCCATCTGTAGGGCACTTCTTTTAACGTCTGCCCTGCAGGTAGGGCGTAAGAATCGTACCTGCTGCTCCCATTGCATGATCGTAAGAGGCGACTAAATTTGGGATCTTATCTTTTCTCTTCTCTTCTTTCTGAACAACTTTTTTCTTCCTGATGTGTCCCTTGACAATGCCTCACCTTACGCCTTTAGTTGAGCGTTCGCCCCTGTGAGGAAGGCTTTGGGTTCTGTCCCCTGGCCGAGACATACCAAAGTCTTTAAAAATGGTAGTTTCTATTCCTGCTTAGCGCTCAGCATATTAGGAGTGGAACGACTGGTTCGCCCGTTGTCAGTATAATTTGACCGGGTGGGGTGGGGTGTGCTGCTGGGTGTCTTCGGCAGTATGCTTCAGTGAGGTAGCACTATAAATCGGCAAAAGTTCCGGCCTATCACAAGAAGACTTAACACGAACATACCGCAGCCTCCCAAAGCACACATACGCATTCACCACACGCATGCATGTCGCACGCACGGGAGGCCGTCCGTAAATGACCTTGGTTGTTAATAGGACGTTAAACAAAATAAACCAAACCAAACCAAACTTCTTCCAGCTCAAACTGGCGCTTTTTTTGATGCTGCAAGATCCTTTCTTACTGACTTTGTATATTCTGTTTTTTCTATGAATACTTTCATAATGTTATTTGAGCTGTTTTCAGGTCATGAGCCATCTTTAATCTATCATCGGTACATTTTCCTACTGATGTCAGTGTGACGAGTCCTGCCATCTGTAGGGCACTTCTTTTAACGTCTGCCCTGCAGGTAGGGCGTAAGAATTGTATCTGCTGCCCCCATTGCATGATAGTAAGAGGCAAAATTTGAGCAAAATCAGAAAACATCGAAATTTTTACCAAACACAGTTCTAGAAAAGGCAGCCATTTTGTCGATAAAAAAAAAGAGTAAAGGTATTGTTCATAGAACCATATTACATACCTATCTAAATTTTGACCAGTCTATCTAAATTTTGACCAGCTTACCAAGTATATGGGGGCCCTCTTAATGCGCAACTGTCAAATACAGTTGTCTTGCACATGTAGGCATACCTACAAATATTCATAAAAGTTTCTGAGAAAATGCATGGTGAAAATGTACAACATAAAGAGTTGTAACTGAAACTGCTACAGATGTTTCCCCCACACACATTTCCCTGAGTTCAGGTTCCAAATACACTATATCTATAAACAATTATTTAAAAAATATTAAGGTTTTGTTTGAAATACTACCTGTACGTTGTTAAATATCCAAATTAACTGTTTCCGTATTGCTGCTCCTATTGTCCTGATTTGGTGTCCGTCTATTTTGTTCAAAAAGTTATCATAATGATGACATTGCGTTGGTATTGATGAAATGGCATTGATATTGATAACATGATGTTGGTATCAATAACATGAAAACCATATTCACAACTGGCAAAGTTACCTTGCCGAGTTGAAATAGTAGTTCGAGATGCTTCTTAGGTATTGATATTGATGACATGACGTTGATATTGATGACTTGACATTGGGATTGATGACACGACGTTGATATTGATGACTAGACCATGGTTTTGATGACAAGACATTGATGACTTGGCATTGATGGAATGACATTGATTTTGATGACATGGTGTTGATGTTGATGACATGACGTTGATATTGATGACTTGTCATTGGCATTGGTGACATTACATTGACGACATGCCATTGATCACACGATATTGGCATTGATCACATAACATTGATTTTGATGACATGACATTGATGACTTGACATTGGTTTTGATGACATTACATTGATGACATGGTGTTGATATTGATGACTTGATATTTGTTTGATGACATTACATTGATGACATGGTGTTGATATTGATGACTTGATATTTGTTTTGATGACATTACATTTATGACATGGTGTTGATATTGATGACATGCCATTAGCATTGATGACATGTTGTTGATATTGATGACATGACATTGATGGCATGTCACTGATGACATGACACTGATGACATTGTGTTGATATTGATGACTTGACATTGATTTTGATGACATGACATTGGTATTGGTGACTTGAAATTGGTTTTGATGACATAATCTTGGTATTGGTGACATGATGTTAGAATTGATGACATGGCAACCATTTTCACAACCGGTAAAGTTACCTTGCCGAGTTGAAATACTGGTTTCAGACGCTTCTTAGGTCTTGCAATTTTGGTGTCCTTTGTCAAATCTTGCATCATCTGCGTAATACACTATTTCATAGAAGGGTTTTCTTGTTGGTTGTGGCCGAGCAATCCCCAAACAGCAGGCGAGTAGTCACAAAATAAGCAAATTGTCTCCTGTTAATATAGTTTATGGATCAAGAGATCAAAAACTTATATTAACTTTGACATCATCGCAGTTTGCAGCTCCTTGGCCGAGCTGAATCTTTTTCAGAGAGAGATGACAATCGCTTCATTGAAGCTGTAATACAGTGGTACAATGGCTATTTCAGGAATGTCTTTAAATCCCTTGACATACACTAGATCAAGACAGGCACCTGCTTCTGTAGTAGGAACATGCACAAGTTGCTGGTAGCCATATTGTCGGAAAATTTGTTGAAGTTTGCTGTTGCCCTGAAAGTAGTCATCATTGAAATCTCCGAGGATGATCACTCAACTTGTTTTATCTAGTTCTGTAAGGAGGTGTTGAAGTGCATCAGAGAATGGACTGAGTGGGTAAACTTGAGGGCGATATACAGTTATTACAGAAAAAGTCATAAAGTATTTACTGTAACTCCAACACATTTAAAGTTTTCGACTGGAAGATGGAACTCTGAATGTGGCGTATTCTCATATACAAATACTGCAACACCACCGTGCTCTTTGGATGCCAGCTGCTGTTTTGCATGATATGCGGATTCTCGGTGCATTGCATGTATCTGGTAGTTTTGCAGAACTGATGGTGGGATGTACTTTCTTTTATCAAGCCACGTCTCTGTGAAATAGACTATATCAGCACCGTGTACATTATCTGCTGTCCTTTATGTCATCTGCATGTGGCAATAAACCCTGCGTATTGTGCATAACTATCCTCAAGTGAGTGTTGTTTTGCTGTTGAAGGTTTGGTTCGAGGAGGAATTTTGGCATGTTCTCCACAGATGTCTTTATTTCCTCTGAGGCATATGAGGTCTCCTGCTCACACTGTCCAGGTTGTGAAGTGCTGGGAGTAGTACTAGTTGGTGGTGTTGATAGTGAGTCATCTAACAAGAAACTTACACTTTACTGACTTGTTTCCAACTCAAGCCTTCAGTTTTTTAATACTATCTTTTGCCTGGCAGAGTTCTTCTTCCAGCTCAAACTGGCGCTTTTTTTATGCTGCAGGATCCTTACTGACTTTGTATATTCTATTTTTTCTATAAATACTTTCATAGCTGTTTTCAATATCTTCATATAGGTCATGAGCCATCTTTAATCTATCATCGGTACATTTTCCTACTGATGTCAGTGTGACGAGTCCTACCATCTGTAGGGCACTTCTTTTTACGTCTGCTCTGCAGGTAGGGCGTAAGAATTGTATCTGCTGCCCCCATTGCATGATCAAAAGAGGCGACTAAATTTCGGATCTTATCTTTTCTCTTCTTCCTGAACAACTTTCTTTTTCCTAATGTCTCCCTTGACAATGCCTCACTTTTGGTCTTCAATTGAGTGTTCACCCCTGTGAGGAAGGCTTTGGGTTCTGTCCCCTAGCCAAGACATACCAGAGTCTTTAAAAATGGTAGTTGCTGCTCCTGCTTAGCGCTCAGCATATTAGGAGTGGGACGATTGGTTCGCCCGTTGTCAGTATAATGTGACCGGGTTGGGTGTGCTGCTGGGTGTCTTCGGCAGTATGCTTCAGTGAGGTCGCACTATAAATCGGCATAAGTTCCGGCCCCGGCCTATCGCAAGGAGACTTAACACGAACATACGTCAGCCTCCCAAAACACGCATACGCACTCGCCACACGCATGCATGTCGCACGCACGGGAGGCCGTCCTTAAATGACCTTAGCTGTTAATAGGACGTTAAACACAATAAACCAAACCAAATATTTTTACGTTAGTGAATTCTTTTTGTGTATCTATTGTATTCTATAAAAAAAAAAAAAAAAGGTGGGTTTGATAGTTCTGTGATTGATCCAGTAAGTGTGTTAACTTTCTGCTGTCTAATTCAATCTTGGATTGTATACATGAAAGAAAACCACTGGTACTCCAAAGCTTGAAGCATGACATTATGATGGAATTATTACCTTTTTTCACAGAGACATATAAGCAATACAAGTAATTTCACAACTTTTGATATTTAATACACTAATTAAGAGAATATAAAATCTTTCCTTGACTTATGACCTTATGACGTTTGACATGATGACCTTGAACAGTAACCTTGACATGTGTAGTCAGATGACTTGCCGTTTACTAAAATTTCACATGCAAATACAATATGGTATATGCATATAGACCCTGTAAACAAGAATGTAATGGAAGCACACAAGCAATTACAAAGTTTTTACTAAATGCCTTGCTTACCTATAATTGCGGGAGGGGCATATAACATGGTATCAATTTGAGTCGGTCCGTCAGCATGACATGTAGTCGCAATAATTGTCTTGGAAGGGTTGAGTTGACGCACGTCAGGTCACTTGGATTCGTCGTTCCGAGCAATTAAAACAGTTTCATTTTAGACTATCTGGAAGAAGCTGCTTCAGTAATATCCCATGTCATGGGATGGTCTTTGTCCATCTAACGACCGCACGTTTTGTCGACATAGTCTTCAAGATATTCGACGAAGGAGCTTATACTATCTTAGTTTAATCATTGCCATTACCCTCTGCGCCATTCATTCTGAATTCGGAAACGTTGTATGAAGATGAAATGCAAAGAACTTCTAGAAGCAATTTAGATGAAAATGGATGGTGCATATATACGCCATGGCTCAGTTGGATGGGGCAATAATTGTTCTTGGTCTGTATACCTGGATAATCGAAGCTACTTTAAGAGCTGAATCAGGCTGTCCAAAAATATCGGTAAGGGACATCTGAAGGGCTTCTGGGACGAAATATGTGTTATGATGGATTGAGGAAATATAATTTGCTGAAGAGTATCCCGACTTAGATTTGATGTCGGCTTTTATCAGCTTTGCTCAGGTAGGAATGATAACTTTCTTCTGCTGGTCAGGATCACCCTCCTTGATCGCTGCTGTTCGTCGGGATTTTTTGTCATTAATCTTTGATAACCTTGTAGTATATTTGATGCATTTTGTTTGAATGTGATCACGATGAGTTGCCCATTGATGTTTGTGATGATAATAGACGAATAAAACCTAACAATCTCGTGTGAACACCATACTGAATGCTTCTTTGCCGTATCGTTGGGCCATTCTATCGCCAAATTATTCACCATCACGTCACTTGCTAGTTTGAATCAGTTTCAGAAAGGCCTAGTCGAACGTTTATTTCTAAGAATGTCGTGTTCCATTTGTTTGCGTTATCCATCTTTCGTGATGCTAGTATCACCTATTTGGGTGTGGTTCTAATTAAGCGACTTCTTAGTTTACTTGCTGATATGTCACTGGTCATCATGTGATTGTTCGGGTTTATTATTTTATAACGTTCTATTCGCAGCTAAGGTCATTTAAGGCGGCCTCCCGTCATGGATGCCTGCGTACATTTTTTTTTGTATGTGTGTTTTTGGAGGCTGTAGTATGATCGTGTTAAGTCTCCCCATCACAATCTTGACTATTAATGTTTAATTGTTCTTCTCTGAAACTATATTTCATGTTGATTGGCTACAGTGTTGTTCGAGGCATTGCCGCTTTGGCGTAAATGATCTTACTGGTGTTATTTTGAATGAATGCAATGACCTTTTTTATTCTTAAGAATAGGAACAGTTGAGCAAAACGTATTGGCTTTGAACCATAACTGTGTTTGTTGTCTTTTACCAATGTAGCATCTGAAACTAACCCAATCAGTATTTTACTTGATAACGCAGTATCAATACGATAATCTTAGTAGTTTTTTTATTTGAAAATATAAGGAGCATAAACCCGTACCTCGTAAAATTAAACCCCATGTTTTACATTGAAAATTGCAAAATGACCAGCGTTCATGATTTTACCACCTCCACCTCTGGGTTGCGAGTTCGAAACCCACTAGGGGCTGTTGCCTTGTTCTGACCGTCGGCAGTTTTACTATGGGTACGCTGGCTTACTGTTAATAGGCCGTTAAAAATATATAAACAAAATCATGATTTTACGAGATCTCCTATTGCCACAAAATTGCACAAATGTTATGAATGATTATCTAAATTTTCCTTTAAAATCACTTTCAGTGTAAAAATAGTCTTTTTAGATAGGAAAAACACTCGAAACCGACAAAACATTGAGAAAAGTCTCAACCTTGCAGTGGTAACCTCAAAAACCTGTAGGCGTTTTCATTGGGTAAGTGACTAAATACTTTTAGAAATACCTTCCGACAACCCGTCGACGCGTTCATAAGCAACATTCTACCTTTGTAAGAAGGAACGGTGAGTTAAACTTGCCGAGTTACCACTTTTCCCGCTTTAAAATTAAAACCACTAGTTTCACCAAGCATCACTCCCACCTGTGGGGTTTAACAGGGTGGTAATGAAAATTTCACTCAAAAACACTAAAATAAGTAACTATTTGCGATTTTTTCGTATTGTAAGTGTGATTATGTTTCTAAAGATTACGAATGTGTTCGTTTATTGCAATTTGTTTGAGGTATAATTATTGAAAAATCTAGTATATATAATGCCGAATATAATGTTTTTCAAGACTTGTACCTGCTGCCAATTTGCATGATTGTACGAAACGATTAAAATTGCATCTTATCTTTTCTCTTTTCTTCTAGAAACTTTATTCTTCCGAATATCTCTCCTAACACTGCAACAGTGTTGGCCTATAGTTGAGCGTTCGCCTCTGTGGAGAAGGCTTTTGGTTATGTACCCTAGCGGAGACATACCGTAAATTGCCTCCTAGTTGTTGATAGGATGTTGAACAATACTAAACCAAATCAAGACTATTTGTTCATCAAATGTTTAGAAAATGCGATTTCAATATCACAATCTTGAATAGGTTGGGATAAAAGTACAGTTCATATAGCAAAGAAGCGTTTCAAACACTTCGCACAATTCAATACCGGATTGAAATTCAATTTGCTATCTTCATGCTGTAATCCTGTCCCATGACAGTACGATCAGGGTACGTCGTTTTCGTGCCGCCGATGATAGTTCAATTAACGTCCAGTAACCAGATTAGTAGGCGACAATGGTTAGGTATATTGTCTCTGTAACGTTAAAGTGCATTGTAGCATGGATATGGCTTTTGTCGGCAAATTCGGTAACGCAAATGTGTTACATCAGTTCCAGAAATACCTTCCTTATTGTTCACTTGGTCCGTCCGTCCATAAACAACTCGTTATTGCTATTTCTCAAGCACTAATTAGGGGATCTTTTTCAAATTTCATATATATATGTTCACATTGGTCCTTAGTTGTGAATATTGCATTTTGGGACCGATCGGAAAAAATGGCAGATAGGCGGCCATCTCAGATTGTGATAATTGTAAATTTGTTTATTTAATACTCAAGGGATCCTTCTCAAATTTCATATGTATGTTTCCTTTGGTCCCTAGTTAAGCATATCGCAATTAGGACCGATCAGAAAATAACATGGCCGACAGTCGCCCATCTTGGATTTTGACAATTGCATATTGCTCCTTCTATATTGTGTTCTATAAAAAAATTAAATGTTTTGAAAGAAAAGTAAAAGAAGAGAAAAGATCAGTCTTTCTTTCGACTTGCATAGACCAGTCAATAGTGGGCCCCAAGATCCCTTTCTTGTTGAAAGTATTTGCAACGATATGCATATGCGTACAAAGGCAATGATCATCCCAATTCGTGTATCAACATTTGCCGCCATATTGAACAAAAGCAATTCGGCATCGCTACCAATAAATCCGAAGAAACTTATAACATAATCAAATCAATGTTTGTTTTGATTTGTTTAACGTCCTATCGACATCTTATGACGATCGCTAGTGCGTGCAATATGCATGCGTGTGATGAGTGCGTATGTGTGTTTTGGGAGGCTGCGGTATGTTTGTGTTATGTCTCCTTGTGATAGGTTGGAATTTTTGCTAATTTATAGTGCTTGCTCACTGAAGCATACTGCCGAACAATCTCTGTCCTACATCCCAACATAGCCTGACCTTAGCTGTTAATAAGACGTTAAACTAAATAAACCAAACCAAACCCTGACCAAATGCGAACTAATTTCCAATGAATACGATGTAATTTATGCTAAAATATGTGAGTTTCCTATATCAACTATCATCAAATTTACCCCTTCCCCAGGGGGAATGTGACACCCAGGGGCCATGAAATTTACAATTTTGATAACGCACCTTAAGAATCTTCCATCCATGAATAGTATACCATCCTGCCATATCTGGGTCTTGAGAAGATTTTTGAAATATCAGAAAATTTGACCACTTTTGGCCCCGCCCCCCAGGCCTCTAGGGGAGGGCCCCCCAGGCCTCTAGGGGAAAGGGACCATATAATTTACAATTTTGGTAGACCTCTAGCCAAGGAAGGTTTCTGCAAAATTTCATCAAAAATAGTTCAGGAGCTTTTGGGAAGAAGTCGAAAATGTAACATCTTAACTAACGACGGACGACGACGACAAAGGCGGATTGGAAAAGGTCAATGAGCTTCGCTCAGGTGACCTAAAAATAGAAGTAATTACAATTGAACAAATATTTTTATAAATATCTCAATTTATGCAAGTTATAATAGATACTAGGAAAAACTTACTTACCAATGATAATATTAAACAGTAATTTAAAAGGTAAAAGGGAAAAAAATAAACATACTCGTAAAAATAATACTAATATTGCGTCCAGATACAATTTATTACAGATCACATGATTATTATTAAAACAAATAACAAGTAAATACAAAGTGTACAATTCACATTATTGCACATAGCTTAAATGGAATTATTTTGCCATGATTACCAATATATCCATGTGAGCGATGCAGGCCCTCATAGCATCTTGTTTATGAAATAAGTTCCCAAAGGTATTCTCTTTCATTGGAACCTACTACTTTATTGTTGCAGATAAATACACCTTTTCTTATATGTAACCGAGTTTTGATATTTTATTTCCTTGTATAGGAACTTTAAAATCTTTCTTTTCATGAAAATAAAAGCTGATTACCACGCATAAGCAAAAGGCTAACAGGCCAAAACCTACACCTACCAGTATTGAGTTGACATTTCTACTTAAAGTAAAGTTAAGGTTGACCCAGTTATCATAACCTACTACATCCTCTCTGAGGATAAGCATATAAAATAATTTTAATCAATTTGTATAGTTATATAGGAAATGAGTTGTTGGCCTATGATTTGTGGTTTATCGTTTGTTGTATTGTTAAACTTCCTATCAACAGATAAGGCCATTTAAGGAAGACCTCCCTTGTATGCGAGATGCATGGGTGTGGTGAATGTTCGTGTGTATTTCGAGGCTGCGGTATGTTCGTGTTTCTCTCCTTGCTACAGCGCGGAACGTGTGCGAACTTTATAGTGCTACCCCAGTGAAGCATACTTTCGAAGACACCCAGCTGGACACCCCACCTGGTCACATTACACCGACAACGAGCGAACCAGTCGCCTCACTCCTAGGATGTTAATCAATAATAAACCAAACTAAACTCGGATTATTCAGACGCAGACATGCAGAAACTGCATGCACATTATAACAGTGTCTTTGTGGTCGCAGACCAGACCTGCATGTCTGGAGGAATCGAAGAATATCGACCTATTCCCTTGTAAAACAAACAACGATGACATTATTTCCGAGGACATCACTAATTTCCGGAGTGTCGGAAATTCTATCTGTTCTTTAATATGTAATCGTTAACACGTTGACAAATTTCGTTCCGCCATTTTGTCCCTTAATCAGTAATCTTAAATTTATACCAACCCAGTAGACGATGATATCCGCATTTAGAAATCAACACCGCCATTCGCAACAAACACGAACTACCCTTCCGCTTGACTACCGCAGGACCATAATGTCTAATAGAGGCGAAATCCGATAAGGCGATGTCTTTGGAACTCTGACGTAATCACCCATAAGTGATCAAAACATGTTTTGTAATAATGTTTTATTGACGATAATTCTAAGTTTTATTTAGCTGATTATGCATTATTTGATGAAATGAGAGGTTAGATTGTTTTTCAAATGATATTGTCTGAGCAATCTCGGAAAATCATTGTAGTCAGCTTCCGGAATAACAAGGCGGTTTATGTACGTAAATACCATAGGACTTATTAAGAACCGTACGGATTAAGAGAATTTATAGCAATACCTTAGCAGACTTTGAATTCATCGGGGACACGCACGTGTACCGGCCAATACGTACACTGACGTCACACCATGGAAGTTAAATTAGCAGTTTGATTACAGTTTCGGTGATGTTTGATCAGAAGTAATCAAGCGAGAGATTTCAATAGTATATAGTTATTACATGTCTAACACAAAACAAAAAAGGTACAAATCAATATACTTCTTTATGCTTATAGGTCCGACAGAAAGCAGGTAACTGCAATTTGATCATGCAGGAAAGCTTATGCAGCTTGAGCATCTGCAGCTTGTCATGCCCATGTGATTCCTGAATCTAGACTTTTATATTTTCAAAAGTATTTTACTCAAGACAGTAATAAGCAAACAACAAACAACAAGAAGCAATTCCAAAATGTTGTAGGAGATGACTAAGTGCCCTAATCTCCACTTCCACACTGTTGGGTTGATCATGTGTTCAGGCGATACTGGAAAAACGTATATAGTCACGTCATCAAGTCTTTCATTCAAGAAAGCGGCATCCACTGGATAAATTTATAGAGTCCTCTATTGAATAAATTGAGTGATGTACAATTCGCAATCATACCACTTTTGACGGGAAGTAGATAGTTGATATAAATTCTACAGTGAAAAAAAGGAGTGCAGATATTGGACAGCCTTGTCTAATTCCATGACTGGTTTTCACAGGTTCTGATAACCATTCATTGTTATAGAATAACCAAGTTATTTCACTATAAAGCGTTGATATCCACTTGATAAAACTGTTTTTTTAAATCGAATTTTTTAATATACAATGCATGGAATTCCATTCTATCGAGTCAAAAGTTTAAAAATAAAACCGCTCCACTTCTTTCCAATTATTCAGCATAATCAGTCATGTCTTGTATGAATCGAATGGTGTAGCTAGTGTTTCTGTTATGAATAAATCCATTTTGGTCAGTGTTGATTATTTTCGTTAAAATAGGTTTAAATTTTTTTCTACCACAATACCCTGTGTTATTCAACTCTCAGACCATCAGTTAATCAGTACAGCTGTTGATTAACAATCTGTTTATACCACACGTGGTATAAACTCTGTACGCATTTTGATTGGCTAACACGGTGAACTTTGACCCAAGCTGCAATTGTTGTTGACGTCATCAATAATCGAATGACGTCACATCACCGGGTCCCGGACTTCACCGGTACACTTTATTTGCATACGCGAAATTATACTTGGCACGTTTCCCTTTGATTCAAGCCGATATTATTGTGGTAGAAACAGGTCACACGACTCGAAATTGTTGGATATGGAATTTATTTCACACTCGTAAGTTATTTTTTAAAAGTTGCAAAAAACACTCACTAAAGCTCGTGTCTTTTGTAACTTTTAAAAAATAACTTGCTCGTGTGAAATAAATTCCATATCCAACAACCACTCGTTGTGTAACCTCTATTTCTAACACCGTGCAAGTATCCTATAACCCGCGTTAAGTAATGTAAGTGGACGTAAATTATAGATCTAGGTCACTTTGTTTTAAACGTTAATGATAATATACCAATTCTTCGTGAGTCTGATAGCTTACCTTGACGTTAAACAAAATAAACCAAACCAAGCGTACCTTGATAATACTCTTTATTGAAATAATTTAATAAAAGTTCTTTGAGGTAAGGCCCCAGAATTTCTTGTAAAACTCTATTGTTCATCCATCTGAGCCCGGCGATTTGTTCAATTTCTTTCTATTTATTGCTTGAATACATTCGTTTTCAGTTCTAAGGCCTTCACATTTGCTACCCTCTTCATTCATCAAAATTGTATAGATCATAAATATTGATTAATTTCATCTTTACTGGGATTCCTTGAAGTTAAAATTTCCTTATATATATATATCATTTTTTTTTTTTGCGTTTTAATAAATCATCTTGATTTTGTATTATCTCCCCTTAATGTTGTATAAGCCTGGTGATATATTTTTTTAAAGTTGTCTACACTTTTCTACAGACAAGAAATATTTAGTATTTTTCTCCCTTGCTCACCCCATTTTGAACCGGATCTAATTTGATATCCTAATGACTTGTACACATACTGTTCTTATATTTGCTTGTCTGGTGAATTAATTTTCATCACTTTTTTCTGTAATAGTTTTTGAACTATTTCTTATTTTGCAATTAACTGTTTTCTTCAACTCGCTTTCTTTTTTTTCCCAAACTCTATAAAGCGCTCACATAATTCTAATTTAGACAAGTCCCAAACCATCAGTTTAGTCATATGATAATCTACAGTGCCAAATTAATAAATATTTAAACGTTAGACACGAATGTCACATGGATATTATAGATTGTACCTAGCGAAAATTACTATTTTTTTTATACTTTTGCCAAAAAAAAAACAAACAAAAAAAACGTTTATAATTAGTTTTATAATATCCATGTGACATTCGTGTCTAACGTTTAAATATTATTAATTTGGCACTGTATGCATTCATAACAATCATTGATAGATGTCTATCACTTTTTAAAAAAACATCTTACCATGACACTAACGAATTCTCGTCACCCATGATTTTTCTTGTCTGGTTCTTTAAAAAATTCAAATTTTCCGCGAAAACAAACGTATCGGAATACCTTTGACTAAACCGATTAAATTGCATTGTCACGTTCGGAACGTCTCTAATCAGTGGACGCCACTCTAATCGCTCTCCACTGGGACGTTGCTTTCGCTGTCACAAGTTAGTAAGTGGCGGTAATTTTCAACTTAAATGTTGCGTTGGATTATATAGACATCGTATATATGCGATTGAGTGATATGTGCATGATAATGGATTATCAGAGGACTGACATGTCACTGTGACTCAAGGAAAAAAGGTATACTATTGCGAAAAAAATAACTTTATTCGAGGCGGGGGTAAAAATTTCAAAATGGCGACTGTCGTCCCTTTCTCTGTTTTATTAGTAATTAGTCTACCTCGATTTTTTAATAATTTTTTAAATCTCGATTTTTCTGAAAAAAATCATATGGTCGTTAAGTATATTGACCAGTCCATCCAGTAAATACGAAATATGTATGGTAAATTCCATTTTCATTGAGTTAGCCCCCTGTGATTATACTGACAACGGGCGAACCAGTCGTCCCACTCCAAATATGCTGAGCGCTAAGCAGGAGCAGCAACTACCATTTTAAAGACTCTGGTATGTCTCGGCTAGCGCACAGAACTCAAAGTCTTCATCAGAGCGGCGAACGCTCAACTAAAGGCCAAAAGTGAGGCATTGTCAAGGGAGACATTAGGAAAAAGAAAGTCGTTCAGAAAGAAGAGAAAATATAAGATCCCAAATTTGTCGCCTCTTACGATCATGCAATGGGGGCAGCAGGTACAATTCTTACGCCCTACCTGCAGGGCAGAAAATCGGCAAAAAGCCCGGCCTATCATAAGGAGACTTAACACAGACATACCGCAGCCTTCCGAAACACACATACGCATGCATATCGCACGCACGAGAGGCCGTCCTTAAATGACTTTAGAGTTGAAAGGACGTAAACAAATCAAATCATAGGGATTTCAGGTAATTTTTTTCAGTATGATAAAAACAAATAATTTGTATATCATTCAATAGAGAATGAAAACACAAAACAAACAATCCAAAGATCAACAAAATCGAGTGAGTACTTTTTGAGTTATGCAATTTTTTATTTTCATAAATTCGGCTTCTTTCGGACAAAGGCACTGTATATAATGGTATGCAATGGCACCGAGATACACACAACAAAAACACTAAAAATGCAAATATCTTTAAAACTAGACAAGTAATTGCAATAATTTTTTTTGTATATTGCAATGCAAATAAGTACCCCTATATCTGCGATGAAAGCTTCGGTATATGACCTTGTCGGCCATCTTGAAATTCAAAATGGCCGCCAAAATTTCGCAAAAAATGCAATAAAATGGTATAAATCATCATTTAATTGAATGTTATTGGGCAAAATAAATCTATTCTATTACTTTGCTTATATTAGATCCCCTTTTAACAAAAAATACCTGTTTTGCCTACAATAAAGACACCAAAGCAGTCTGATTGGCTCATCTAAATTCAAAGATGACTGCCAAGATGGCCGACAAAATCGCAACATTGACTGTATTTTGAAATATAATCATGTGATATATCATTTCGACACAAATGTTCTCAATCTTTCAAAAATAAGATATATTTGTGTTGTAATAATTGACTTTAAAGTTTAAACATAATTATTTACATTATGCTTTAAAAATGCAAGCTGAATCATTTGAATACTCAACAATGTTAAACGTGTACAACCATAAATGCTATGATTCTATAATCAAATCTCCACCCTTGAGGTCAAGGAGGAGATCAAAGACATATTCATCTTCAGGGGTTTCATCATACACAACCACATATTTTGTTTTGATAGGGTCATCACATTTCTTTTTTGTATTAAATTTCATTACTTTTGCAGTGTACCATTGTGATTTCCCATCCTCATCCTTGCACTGATGTTTAATTGCCTTACCAAGGAGATCTGAAGGAGAGTTCAAGTACAGTGGCAAAAGATTCTTTTGCTGGTCAACCACTCTTTTTTGTCTTGCTTCCTTTATTTTAATGTTTACTGCACTTCTGTACACGTCAATTTTTTCTTTTACAATTTCTAAAGGTCTTACCTGGAGCCCCTGTTCTGTTTGTTTTGTTGAGTCTTCATTTAATGACAAAATGGTTTTTAAATTATCAATTAGTTCTGCTTCCGTATACTGTTTACCTTTTTTAGTTTTCTGAAACAATTCCCTGGGTCTATTGCTGCCAAGAACTTCTTTCTGGAATTTGATTTGAGTCAATATTTTACTCACCTTGCAATCGCTCTCCTTGATTTGACTTACCTTCTCTTCTACCTGCTGAATAGTTTGCCAAACACCCCCCATAGCAACTATTTCATTAGTCAGATCTAATTTGACAACCCTGTGTTTTTCCTCCTTTTGAGATTTTTTGTCTTGTTTTTCTTTTAGTTTCTTTAGTTTTTCTTCTTTGATTTTTGTTTTTTTGTCTAAGTACAACTTCTTAATTTCAGGTGCTTTGTTTCGAGCTGAATCCAGAACTTGAGACTTTTCCTCGGGCGATAGACTGTCTAACCAGTCAGTTGTCTTATTATTAGACCACAAAATGATAGACTCCAGGCAGACCACAGTACTGGCAGGTTTGGCTCTGAGAAGAAAATCTAAACTGCCAAAATCTCTCTCAGAAATTGTGTTTGTTTTGGGTACAGAAGCAGATTGTTTTTGAAATACATCATCAATGTCGTAATATCGTCCACCGGGAAGTTGGTCTTTTCCTTGGCGGTCTAAAATAATGACAATGGCATTGATGATGGTTTCTAAACCCATCTGGGTCAAAGTGTCAAGTTCTGGATCTGTGTCTTTGAACAAAGCATCATACAAAGAATCTTTGTGAATATCTATTTCAAAAAATAGCTGGTCCCCTTCTAAAATAGGGGCAGCATTATATGCCCATTGCTGCAACTTCAACATTGCCCTCTCTAAAAAGGGGTTGAGACTAAGAATAGAGCCTTCCTTTTCAAAAAGTCTCCATAAAGGCCCTGTAATTACCTTGTCAACAATGCCAAGGGCTCTGATTTCTGAAACATAGAGTTTCTGGTTGGCATCAAACTCAACTGACTTCAGCAAGTCATTTGGTGACAACCAGTGATCTAAAAACTCCTTGACATGGTTGATATGGTAATACAGTGCAGCACTATCATAAAAAAGAATATTGAACCTATTAGACCTGTATGTTACTAAATGATTCTTTTCATCTTTTTCATCAAGAAAGGATTCCCAGTATGACGTGACACCTGATTTCTCCGACCCATGGGCTGTAAAACATTTTGCTGCGGTTCGCACAAAACGAGCGGCGCCAGATTCAGCATTCCCAAAACTGTGGGGATTTCGTCCAGTTTCAACAACGTCCGTTTCAAAAATGTTTAATGCCTGATCAGCTTCTGAAGCAAAATTTACAATAAGATGCATTTTGCAGAAGAAATGGCCCATACGTCGGAGATGCTCACGTGTCACTTCATCAAGGTTTTCCCAGTTTTCAATTACCTGAGGAAGTAATTCTGACCTCATCTCTGCAATGAGTTTGTTAAGAACTGGGTTTATTGATCCCTGATCAGACATGGTGTTAGTAATAGAAGTTACGAGTTTTCCAACTAAATCAGCCTTTTCGTTTTCTGTGGAAGACAATGTTGACGCTAATTCCTTCATTTGGTCTTTAAAACTATTGAATATAGTGCAACTGTCTGAGCCACCAAGTTCTGTTAAACCTATACTCAGAGACTTGCCATTGCTAAGTGTAACTTGGAATGACTGATAATGTTTAAAAAACTTGCTGGTAGCATCAGAATGGAGTGTATTACCAACAAATTGTTCAGGGTCACTGTCAGTCAACATGGCCTGAACAATTTGTTGATGAGCCACTGCTTTGGCTTCAACAAAAAGCCTAGATCTCACTGCCATACTTGGTAACCTTTCTGGCAATTTCCCAGTGAGGTTTTTAAGAACTGTATTGACAGGGGTCGACATTAAGGCTTGTCCGCTTGTCCGGTACCAGACTAAATTGCTGTTGGACAAGTGAAAGTATCAAAACACTTGTCCAATGGGACAAGTAACAAGTATTGTCTTTATGTTGTTTATTTATATTCTGAAATCAACATTCAAAAGACTTCACCTTATACCTATGACAAAAAAGAAACGAAAACATGGATAGTGTACATTGGAAGTGACTTGTTCATAACGAAATAAGTTTAATTCGGAACACTATGCAGATGACAACTAAACTTTCCATGTTTTTTCGAAAATATTCAATCGGCCCCATTGGTGTCTTTGAATTGAATATGCATATTGAAAAAAGGGGAACATGAATAAAAGCGTACAAGGAAATTGCAAGTGAATTTGAAGGACTAAAGTGGCAACAGATGCTGATACTATCAGGCTCGCTATTTATTGCAAGATTTAGCAAATATAGTATTCCAGATATTTATGCACTATTGCATTTCTACAATTATGTTCATGTTTTAGTCAGTTTATTTCTATTCTTATAAGACTAGTTCAGTTTCTGTAAATCGAAAATAGGCAGTCAGTAGCATTTTTCTTCTTCTTCATTATGTAACTTGGACAAAATACCAATAAATATCAGTTATATAGTTGTCATTGCAATGTTATCGTTTTACTGCTGCATGACACACAGACATTGAAAAACATCATTAAACTTAATTGAAAGTTTTCAAGTGATAATTCCATTCGGACAAGTGAATATAAATATTACTTGTCCAAAGGGGCAAGTGCAGAAAAAAGTTAATGTTGACCCCTGATTGATGACCTTATTGACTTTACTGAGGCTTACATTACATTCTGTAAGTAAGGACATCACAGTTTCCCTTATTTCGTTAGTATAACGACCATTCTCAAAAGTGCTTATTACATCACTCTCAAGAATGGTGTTAATGTTTTCTAATTCTGTGATTCGCTCATTGCGTTCTCTAATATCTGCTTTGAGTTTTTCAATTTCAATATTATTGAACACAACAGCATCATTGTTTCCCCTCCCCGCTTTACATTTCAAGGCACTAATTTTTTTTCTGCAAACTATGTTTTTCATGTTTTAGTGCAGTCAGTTTTTGTTCTGACAGCTCATTCAGGTTTGAAAGTTTTTCATTTTCTTTTAACAAATTCTCTAACTGTTTCTTGTTTTCTTTGTTTTCATTTTGTAACATTTGTGTCTTTTCTTTCATTCGTTTTTGTCTTTTGTTGAAATTTCTAGTGTCATACTTAGATAGTTTTTGTTTTGCTTCATTAAGCTTTTCTGTTGTGTGATCCAGAGAGTTGGATATGTTTTGATATTGTTCCTGTAGTTTGGACGTTTCTTTTTTTAGCTGATCTTTTTCGTTTGCATGTGTTTTTAATTTGTTCATGTACATCATCTGTACTTTATTGAGTATTGCCAAACTTCTGTCTAACTTCTCTTCTAGCATTTCTGCCTCGTCTGATAAAGATTTTATTTCTTCACCATTTTCCTCAGCTTCCCGTTTTAGACCCTTGTTCTCCCTAACCACATCTTCAACCCTTTTTTTTATTTTCTCCGTCACACATTGCTGTTCTTCTGACAAACCAGATATTTGTATGTTGTCAAAAGTTATTTTGGGGGGTTGAAAAGCACAACTGGCAAATTCTTCCTCTTTTGATTTTTGACACTTTTTTCTGAATTCTTTTATTTTGTTATGTGTCACTTGCACTTTTTTTCGCATACTCTCAAAGTTGGTGTTTTGAAAATTAATATCATCAGCTTTGATTTCAGTTAAAACTGTCGCTGCCTCAGCATCCGAATTACAAAACAACCGGACTTCATGCACAATACCATTTGTTATGGTGATCTTGCTGGGCTTTTTTTATTGTTATGTCATAAATGCTAAGTCCTGCCCGATGAGAGTATTTTCCGAGAAAATCTTCAGGTACTGATGCCATTTTCAGACCTGAGGAATTGACAACTGCATTAATATATTGCAAAATTGGTTGAAAAAAATATCAAGAAATTGAATCAAAAATTAAAATAATGAAATAAAGAAGACAAAAATAATTCAAATAATTCCTAACTGTGAAAAGATAGACTTTTACTGTTTTTGTGTGTATACATGTGAGGGTGTGTGTGTGGGTGGGGTGGGTGGATTGGGATGGATAACTTAAGATATTCAGTATATTTGTAGGATTTTATATCAATTTTCCCATAACATAATTTTCAGAACTTGCAATGAACGAGTCCCATCACACAAAATATCTGAATAACTGAATAAGTCACTGTTTCTTTAATTTTTTTTCACACATTTTAACTTATTGTCAACTCTTCCATATATATATTTGGGTACATTTATCTTTTTGGCCCATCTAAAAGACGTTCTTTGTAAAAAAAACAACAGAACAAAACAAAATCAAAACTCAAACTCAAAGCAACACAACCAGTAGTTTATTTCGAGACACAGAAATGAGATAAATAATACAGACTAATATTTATATTTCATAAGTATAAAAGGTACAATGAATAACTTAAAAATCAACTAAAATGATATGATCATTAAGTTACAACATGTAATATGTAGTATAAAATCAAACATTATATTCATCAAGCTAACATAATCAAGCTAACAATGCTTGGCTACAAAAGCGTCTCCGTGAACTAGGCATCAAACATGCCGTGGTATCACTTTTTGACAAAATATTCTGCTGCTTTCATCTAAGGGATCAATTTTGTATTATATATCATTTTATTCAGAATTAATTATAGTTTTAAAATTCAGTCACGCAAAAAACATACTTACATGCAATGGAGTGAAAAACTCTATTCAAAGTCTTCCGAGTGCTGTCATTTCTTTTCTACTACGGCTATAGTAATCGCGTGAACTGGAGCATAAAGGTTGACCTTTCGCCTTTAACCATATAAGGACATTGGGGGCGGTACTGACCGAAAAACAAGCAGAAACACGACCAATCAGAGGCGATCCGTACGGCACGGATTCCCCAAAAGCGCGCCAGTCAGCACTAGTGTAAACACGGTCGCGGGACATGGACCGCTCCGCTTCAACTCGAGATCGTGCTTTCTGTTTACAAAACAAACACTAATCAGAAACACCATCTTCGAAAGGAAGATCAGCCCTTTCCAACGATACATAATATATACAATATTACTTTGAAACGTCGTCATTCAGAGCTGTGAAAGATGACCGATCTGTGAAAACTCACCGGCGGACAGGTTTGTCGTCGATAAAAATTACGTGACCTGAAATCCCTACAAATCAAACCAAACCAAACACGCTGTCCCATATATAGGATTCTTACGAGGGCGACCTCATGTATCTTTAGATACTATCTTACAATTTGCCTTTCGTTGAGCGTTTGCCATTGCGAGGAAAGGCCCTAGGCGTGATATACCAGTCTCTAAAAATGGTGGTTGCTACCCAAACTTAATGTTCAGCATTTCAGGGGATGAACGACCGATTTATTATATGACTTAGTATGATGTCTTGCTTGCGGCCTTTGGTAGTATACTTCGGTAAAGTAGCACTGTAAAGTCGGCATTATTTCCGTGCCATCACAGAACATAAAATTTGCTTATCTGTGCCGAATTCCAATTGGTCTTTTAAGCGTCATATCCCAGTGGGCACACAACGTCCGGACAACGTTGCAGTTACGTCAGGATGCAACGTTGCATTTAGGTTGTAGTAATGTTGCAAATGAAAGTTTGGGGAACGTTTTCATACAACGTTCCCACAACGTTACTGAGTTACGATGTGGCAACGTTTTATTTACGTTGTATAGACGTCACAACGTCGTATTATTTTATTTTCTACTATTGTTACCTATTATGTACAACAAAAACTCAAGTTTTTTTTAAACATTATTTTAATGTCTTTATTTCCATGTGTCCATGTGCTTGCACTCCTCCCATCACTCATATCTCTGATGTCTCCGATTACCTCGGTGCATCCAGTTATCACCATTTAATCTGTAAATAGAAAAACAATCAAAACAATTATTATTTATATACCGTAAACTTTTCGGCAATATATCATAACGTCCTCGGTTAACAAATATGCGTGAAACTAAACTTATACCCGGTGATACCAAAAACGTACATCCGTCGTACGTACGTACGTGAAGATAAAATAAATCATAACATGCCCGATCTGTTTGTAAATAAGTCAAAATCAAATCAAAAGTGTAATAAACAAAATATGAATCATATAGAACTTACCTTGAATTACTGATCTGTATTCGGGAAGAAAGCTGATTCCATATGTTATTTTGAAAGCAAATACATAATCCAGTATAGCAAGTCAACAGTCGGATTGAAATGTGTGTGTGTACGGCCCACGTGTGTTTGCAGAACAAAGAACCGGAAGTTAAAATTACCGCGCAAATATCAATACTCGTTTTTCTTCTCTCTATCTATTTCTTTTCCCGAAAAAAATTGCAACGGTTTCAACCAAAACATGATAGTTTCATGCAGTTAAAACTGAAATTAAAGTCGTTTAAAAAAATGTTTTTGAAATGAATGTAAATGTTTGTATTGCCCCTGGCGGATATATATTGCAACATAAAGGGAGGTAACACCGATTTGTTATCGTAACCTTGTAAGTTCGTTTGATCACATTTATTTGTATAAAAGGAGGTCTTACAGCAAAATTGGATAAGGAAAGGATCAATGATCGATGTTATATCATTAGGGCACATTATAGGCGACGTAGGTTGCTTTTAAACTAATCTAAACATATTCATCATTGACAAATGAAATTTCGAGCAAATTAGATAATTAAATTTATTTTTATCATGAAATTTGATGTTTTCGTTCGGTATGTCTTTGGCATTTGTGTAAACTTGCAAGCCGTTTAAAATTAACAACAAATACACAAAGTTTGCATGAAAACCTTGTTACAACGTTGTTACAACGTCAAAAGCTAACGTTTGACATAAAACGTTCTCACAACGTTGTAGGAAAGTCCCGGACGTTGTGACCTGAATAGGACGTTTTCCGGACGTTCTCCGAACGTTTTGTGTCCACTGGGATCGTAATACACAGGTTTATCAACATATGCAGTTAAAGATAAAAAAACAACATCGCCTTTACAGTGTTGATTGGCCGTATATAATGAAATACTAATCTAACAAACAGGCATTGTGCAAAAAAAAAAAAAAAACCTAATAAAAAAATGTTTACAATGTGAACATAACATATATACATTAGACAATAGGATATGTCGGACAGAACGAACTTCTTGGTACAGCCTTTGATGTACATGTATTAAATAATACCACATTTTCTGTAGCATCATTGCCTCTCAGGAGAATTTACCAATTGCATATTTGGTGTTAGAAGGTCGCCATGCAGCCCATGTGTTCGATTTTACTGTTTCGTGTGATTTATGTGAACATTGCAATTGTAATGAAGACCAGATTTCACAGGGAATAACTATTCAAATAGCCAACTGGAATAACTAACTGCTTAGGTGTACATTGTATATAACGATTACAGGCAGTCTTGAAAAGATCGTGCATAAGAGTATAGCCAAAATATATCCAGTAATTCCAATACTTTCACAGGCAGGAAAGTCAACATTTATAATGCATGTTTTTGTAGTTTGATACGATTGATGGTGATTTCTACTGTCTCTGAGTCGTAGTACAATACAATTCTTACACCCTACCTGCAGGGCATGTGATTTAAGTAGAAGTTGAAATTGAACAGCATTTACACTTATGTATTTACCCAACGCATCAAATCTTTCATCCAGTGAGCTCTTGGTTTAGACGGTCTAATGTTTTTGTTGCCAGGGAGCTATTATTTGGCTAATTGCAAAAGAAACAAAAATCTTTTGATTTTTGACGAACAATTTACGATAAAACATAGTTGATTGAACTGAGCCCTTCACATCATTTTTACCAGAACACCAAATCTCAGATACCTATTTATGCATTTTTGGATTACTTCAAAGCTGTTGGCCTATTTAAAAAATCTAACCATTGCTACATTATCATTTTTTCTTTGTTTTCATGGTAAATACTCAAATGTGATTGGTCGAAAAATTCTTTTCATTCTTCTATGAAAGAAATTACGAGAATGGCGCGAAAAATGTGACGTCACAATACGACAATTGACGTTGCGTATTGATTTGAGAAAAAGGAATCCCATTTAAAACCAGTAAAATTGTACATAAAACATGTTTTAAATTAGAAAATCATTTTCAAAAATTAATTATAAGCGTTATTCAATTTTGTTTTAGTTTCATCGGGGTATGAAACAAATTTTGTTTACAAACTTCTGTAAGAATCCGCGACGCTACGCGTAATTGTACCTGTCTTTGTGTTTTGTGATATTTCTGGAATATGTCGATTCTTTGGTTAACTGATTTTTTGTTTTTGGTTTTGTTTGTCTGTTTAACCTTCATAACCCACCATTTATTGACACTAAAGACCGTTTACTTTGTTGATGGACTGTTGATTTGGTTTTCAATTGTGTAACAGCTGATCAAGCTATGGTCATTTAAGTACGGCCTTCCTCGAGATGCATTTGTGTTTTGGAACACGTTACATTCATGTTCATTTCCTTGTGATAGCATGGAACTGGTGTCGACTTCACTGAAACAAACTCCCGACCGAAGGCACCGTCGTTAAGAGAAGTATAATGATAATAAACCCACCGATTTTGATAATCCAAACTGGTTGGGGAAAAGATGTTTTGATGCTGACACTATTTTAAAAAGTCATTGGAAATAGTTCTTAAAAGATAAAGCACACTAAGACACGCTACAGCTTGTGCAGAATATCTCTAATTGACTTTACCTGTTGACAGCTGGTATCGGTTTCCCAATGAAGCCCGACACGATCATGTCGGAGATGGAAACACCGGTTAGGTAAGGAAGTTTGTGAGATTGCACAGTATTGTTGTGTTATCATGTGTATACTTATATACAACTGACATGTTTACTAATGTCATGATTCTTGTAAACATGCTTGTCATGAATGTCAGGCCAAATTAAATTCCACAAAACGACTATAGCAGAAGCTATAAAATTAATGTCGATGTACCACGATTCTGTAGATGAGGGTTGTGATAGAAACTGTTTATAGGTTGTGTCTAATATATCAACACTATTTGATTAAACAGTCACGAGGACTTCTACAGAGAATATTAATGTAGCGCTGCGTGAGTTAAATTTGTATTAGTACGTGAGTGAACTACTTAGACCGCGGAATGATTTAATTGTTCCGGCGTAATTCGGTTTCCGACTTGTTCCAAGTCCGGTGGAAACGATTGACTACACTGATCTCGTTTAAATCTCATTGCTGAAACACGGTCCGGGATCAAAACGTGGAAAGAATAATTAAATCAACACTAACTGCGTGATCACGTGATTTGTAACACAAGAGTACAGGGAAGCACCCACTATCCATGCCCTGGTGCTGCCGGAATTCATTTGATGTTCGTTATTAGATTATAGGAAATTGTGGAATATCGATGATTCTGATGATATTTCGGACATTTCAGACGTAAACATGACGATAAATAATATAAAGGCATTTCCGATAATCACTGTATAAATCAGTAAAATGAAATACGTCGCATACATGCTAATAATGACGTAAAACTGATATTGAAAGTAAATGTCGGTCATACACGTTTCGGATACATTATTTACATAAATTTCACGCTGGACTTGATGTTTTTGGATACATTATTTACATAAATGCCACGCTGGACTGGGTGTTTTCAATTCAGTTTCATATTCTAAGCAATTGCAATAAAGCAATCCTTTCTAAAACATTCGAATTAACTTAATAGAATTTAATTTCCTTTACCACGTTCTAGGTAAGTGCTTCAATAGTATCAGAAGTGCTTGAACTATGGCAGGACGAGTTATTGAATTTTAATTCATATTTTGCACTTTACACAAGTCAGAATTGTATCACTATTTTTCACGATTTTTTCGTGTTTACATTCTGACGAACGGCGAAAAAGACAAAACTTTCATAAGTTTTACGTTCTCGGGAGAACTATGCAATTTAAATCTATTTCGTATTGATTTCTATTGAATCTACATGCAGACTAACTTCCTTGGTATATAATTTAAAAAAAAAACAATTCAGCAAGCGTTTTTTTTTTATATTTTCTGTCACGTGTTCAACACCTTGACACGTTTTTGGAAATACGCTATCTTTATATAATGCCGTTGAAAGAAATTATGCTAAGGAGGAGGAGATTGTCAAATACCTTCCAAGGCTTTGAGTCAAAAGGGCGAGGTTTGTGTACTTGAGGGAAACTGAGGGGACAATAACCTCTTCTACTTTTAGTTGAGATTTTAAGGCAGATCCCACTCAAATGTTCGTGTAAAGTCTCCTTGTGATAGACCGGACCTTTTGCCGATTTATAGCGATGTTATGGATATTGCGAACTGATTCCGATTCCCCAGCTATTCTCCCTCTTACTTCTATGTAATTCTGTAAATATATTGCCAATTTCACATAGCGAAATATTGTCTATAACGAACCAATTTAGCGCTCCCGTCAGCTGAAATTCCGTGTTATTTTAACACTAGTACGAACCGATCTTCCGAAGTCGGAAAGTCATGCCCTGGTGATCACGACCGTGTCACCGAGAGGCGCACATTTCAGTGTATATATTTGTACGGCTATTGAATCGGTGATTTGTGTTTTCGATGACTTTGGAATAGAGTGAGTTGTTTTATCGATGTTTGGGTCGAGTTGTTAATCCATTCTTAGATGTCTTAGTGTGTACACAGTACATGTGTGTTTCGCAATGGCTTTATTATCAATCGAACGAGAGCTAGTGAAAACGAGGCTTCCGGGGTAAAGGTCACAGGACCGTTTTTGTCAGTAATACTACGGAGATGACTGATGCAGATGTTGTAAAAGACGTTATGAACGTTTTGAACAGTGAAGACGAGGAGAAAATAGAGACAGAGGAGGAACATTCCGTAATCAGTGGTGCTACGGAAAGTGATTTTTTGCACGAGTCTAGCAGTTTTCTAGAGTCTCAAAATGATACGTCAGATGATTTTAGTACTTTGTACACACTTGTCTCACGCGAAAAGTTTCGGCAGTAAGTTATAACTGACTGAGAATAATTGCATCGCTTTTAATTTGTACTTGCTTGTAATTCTTTTTTAATATTTTTATACCGCGAAGTTTTTAGGAAAAACCAATAAAATTCGTAATACACGTAATAAGAACTGATTCAGTTGGTCCCCAGGGATTCGTTATATAACCGTGTTTTACTGTATTGATACAATTGGCCATGACTAAAAAAATTGTGTGATACAGAGCAAAAGCCTATTTAACTACGATATCATGGGTTAAACAATATAACTTATTTGGCAAAAAGCTGTATTTAGTTATTTAAGGCTATTCCAAAAGTGTGTATTTGTATTCAATTAATTAACCACAAGACTATTAGGTTTTTCGCTCACCTGGTCTAAAGAACGGGGTTGAGCTTATGTTGTGGCGTGACATCCGTCGTCCATCGTCCGACATGTTTTTGTTAAATATAAATCCCTATTTGTCATAAACTGCTCGGCGAACTTGAATTAAATATTGTCTGAAAGATTCATGGGTGAAGGGGTATCAATTTTGTATAAATGGTGGGTATCGGCCACCTCGGCAAGACGTGCTAGGCCCGATAGGGGAAATGAGCTTTTCAAAAATCCTTTAAATCACTACTTGTCCTGAATGGATTTCAATGAAAGTTTGTCTGAAGCATTATTGGGCAACGGATATTTAAATTGTTCTTAGTGGGGCCCGCAAACAAATTGGAGGGGGGAGGTCGGGGGCCATGTACGGACTGGCACTTTATTCTAAAATAATTGTTCTTCTCTGTGAATGACAGGATTTGGGTCGACACTGAAATATCTATTAGAGCGATTCAAGCCATAAAGGGCCTCTTGTCGCTAAGACGTATGAAAAGGGTAAAAACTATTCAGAACCACAGTTACGCAAGTGTGCATCAACTTTCGTTAATTTTTTTTTTCAAGGTTAGAGAAACCTAACGGCGGTGATTTTCAAACTCGCTTTAGGAGATGCAAGTATCCTCCCAACTTTCATCAAAATGTCGTCCATGATGGTTCAGAAGATATGAAAAAAGAACTTGCACTTATTCAATATTGTCTCCTCTTCGAATGAATACTCGTTATATAATCGAAACACAACATAACAGTTATTTCCTTTTCGAATGAATCATCATTATATACTCTAAACACAAAATAGCAGTGATTTCACGTTGTTGTATGCATATCGGTTAGCTGAAGATACTGAGAAATCAATAAATATTATCTACTGAACACGTAACAAAAGACACTGATCAATAAAGATTATCAGCTTGTAACATGCTTTTTTGCGTCATCCGTTAGACGGCAGAACTATATTTCATAATTTCGTAAATATAAAGGAAATCATAACATATAAGTATTATTATGAAAATGGTATCGCTAGATGCATAACATGCTTTTATATATATATATATATATTTATTTCATTTTATGTTACAGACTGATAGAATATTGGCAGGATTTGGAAATATATTGCCTGTGTGTATATAAACTGGTGGATACTTTGTCTAAGAAATGGCGTGCATCTCATCCATCTGTGAACATTTATCGGGCGCCTAGGTAAATATCCACACCTATCCTGTGTCAACGAATCGAATTTAGTATCTATTCATGGGAACGTTGGCTCGTGAACCTTTACTTCCATTTCAATCGTTTGCATAGCCTTTAAAGGCACGTTATAGCATTTCGTACTCGAATGATAAATTTTGCAGTGATCGCTCCTATGGAGAGTTAAGACGCCTGAACTGTCAGCAGGCATTAGTCTTTCGGACGAAATTCAAGTAGGATTTTTTTCTTTATGATCCTTTTGAGAATTTGAAAAATGTTCCAATATATAAAGCGCCTCGAGCTACCGGGTATAGGTACCGAAACAGTCTATTGTTTCTGTAACGATATCTACCGAACAACCAGATATTGGTAAGTCTAGACGTACATGTACATTCATACAGCGATGTATGTCGAAGTACCGAATGTTGGTATCAATTACCGGATATCTGTCAATCAACCATACCGTATATAGCCCGCTCAAGTATTCAAAATATAAAACGTTTATATTGAACATGAAGATCAACACGAAGACACCGAGGACATGTAACGTTAATAGCTATGGTTATTATTATTTATCAAGAAAACTTCGATCTTTTGTCAACCATGAACAATTCGAAGTCCCACTGTTCCGAAGTTTTTCTGTTAGTCCCGTGAACTTCGAAACATCGAAGTTTGACTGTAGCTATACACATACTGTGCCGAAACGGTTCGCTTCAGATGCATGCTGTGACAAAATGTGTTGCTTCGTTAAAATCGACATTCGCCCTGAAAGTGAAATACACACATCTCAAAGGTCATCAGAACGTGACCCCTTATGGGATGATGTTAGATGTTCATGTAACGTAGTGAGAATGACCATCTAGATTTGAATTAGATTGATTTAAAGACGCTTTCCTCCGTGCGAGATGCATACATGTAACTGTGTTTTTTTGTTTGTTTTTTTAGGCTGCAGTATTTTTTTCTCCATTTTAAAACATAGTGGTAGAATGTGTAAACAACAAATTACATTCAATTGCAGTATGCGCGGAATATGCCAATAATTGAACTTAAGCGAGGGGTTTAGGTAATAAGTCTACCAAGCGAGTTTTATCAAAATCTTATCTTTCCTTCAAAAGATATCGTTCGAAAAGCGAATCCGGACGGATGGACAAAACTCATTTGTATATCCCCCGCAAACTTGGTTGGGTTGGGGATATTAATGCCAAACACATCAACTCAATACCTTATCAATAAACATCTCCCAAGCTCGCGTCTGGTCAGTATCTCAGTCGCACATGATCAATCTGGGAATAGTTTTGATGACTTTAGAACATTTTCCCATAACTCGCCATGGCGAACGGTTAGACAGCTGAAGACAAATTATTACAAAGTGATGGACATTTCTTTAGGACATAAAGTTTTGTTTTGGCACTATTTCATGAATTACGCATTTTCGTCCTTTATTGTCTGATTTTCACCAAACGCGTCTGCTTCTGGTTAGAATTCATAGAAGCAATAGTAGTTCCTACTCGTACTATATCAAGAAGGTGCAGTGTCTAATAATGTTTTTTTTTTTTCTGTAAATACTAACTAGTAGTAGTAGTAGTAGTAGTAGTAGTTGTAGTTGTAGCAGAAGTAAAAAAAATAAGTGCCTGTAAAAAACATAATCTCGATGTTCAGCATTTTCGGTTATCACTTACGTGTTGATCCGATGTCTTGTCGCCCAATTTTGAATGAGCTTTATTGCTGTTTGTTTAGGTCTTATCTCAACTTCTTTTTTGTCCCCTTATCCCCACATCTTAAAAAATCTAAGGCGAAAAACACATTGAATTAAGCATCGACGACTGCATGAAGGTCATTGTTAAGCAAGTAGGGATACAAAGAATTATCACTGTGCATACCCGTAAACCGGAAATTGCTACCAGCGAAGCGAAACTGCTAGGAAGACGCGGTCAAGCACAAGTAAGTTTTTCATCATTATATATTTTTACACCGCGAATAAATTGTTTCTGTGTCAAACCTTTGATGTATGCTTGCCATAGAACCTCCGTATGTGATATTTTCTTTCGAAACATGTCTGTTTAAGCTGATAACATGTGGCCTGGTACCGCTAAATGTCAAGTGATAAAAAACAGGCAACGATAATTCATTATACCGCAAGTTTAAAATGTCCTCACCAACATACACTGTACCACTAATTAATATCCCAAAATAATATACGTGCATGTTTGACCAAGTTTTAATTTATTTTATTTTCCAGCCAAATGTCTGTACCTCGGCCATTTTCTTGTCAAATTGGTCTGAAAATTCAATTGATTAAATTATAAAGTACGTTATTTTACTTTTTAATTACATCCTACATCATCGATGTAAAGAATATTAAGGGAAGCATAATGAGCTAAAATCTGCTTAAAACGAAACAACATTAAACAAACGTAATATGTGGCTCTTAGTTCAGATAACAAGCTTTGATAGTTCAAAATTCTGTATTTGTTAAATATTTCAGGTCCCTGGGGGCGGGGACTATATAATTCACACTTATTTAAAGTGGAAATACAGCAAAGTAACAAATCAAATGTATGTTTAATTCAATCGAATTATAATCAAGATAACCATTCTCACTACGTGTTCGTGTAACGTAGTGAGAATGACCACAAAGATTTTAATTAGATTGTGTTTAATTAAGATATTTAGCATATGAAAGAGGTTCTGCGCTGTAGGTAGGGTGAGGGATTGTACCTGCTTCCCCCATCGCATGATCGTAGGAGGCGACTAAATTTGGGATGATATCGTTTCTCTTCTTTCTTAACAGCTTTCTTCTTCCTAATGTCTCCCTTGACAATGCCTCACTTTTGGCCTTTAGTTGAGCGTTCGCCCCTGTGAGGAAGGCTTCGGGTTTTGTCCCCTGGCCGAGACAAACCAGAGTCTTTAAAATGGTAGTTGCTGATCCTGCTGGGCGCTCGGCATATTTTGAGTGGTTCGCCCGTTGTCAGCTAAATGTGACCGGGTGGGGTGTCCTGCTGGGTGTCTTCGGCAGCATGCTTCAATGAGGTAGCACTTTAAATCGGCAAAGGTTCCTGCCTATCACAAGGAGACTTGTCGCATGCACGGGAGGCCGTCCTTAAATGACATTAGCTGTTAATAGGACGTTAAACAAAATAAAACCAAACCAAACAAAAACAAAAACACCAAATTTACAAACAACATTCCGTGCAGATCATGCTGAAACTGTTTACCTGTTTCATCGCAGTTCCATGTTGACGAAAGTTTGTCTTTCAGGTTCAACTATGTCATTACATTATCCAGGTCTACGAAATACATGGCGGTCACAACTGGATTCAACCTTCTTGCGCTAGAAGCACCTAGTTTATCTGGCTTCCTAATAGAGATTTCAGGGTGGCGTCTCCTTACTCCCTCCCACCAGTCCTTCCCCGGATTGATCAAAATGTCCATTTACTAAAGACGACGAAAAAAATAGTGGTAGTAATCTTAACTCTGAAAAATCAAAGATGGCCGTCTGCAATTTTAATATCGGGCGCAGACTCATAATGAAATAGAATTGGCATAACGAGGGACCAAGGGGAACCTACATGTACTTCTCAAAATAGCGGTATCAAGGATTGTCTACTGAATAACCTACCATCATGAGGCACTATGTAGTTACAACCGAAGCAATTGTCGATTAATGGTATCTTTGACATACACAGTCGTCCCTGCTCGTCTTAGAAGGGGTCATAATATTCAAACGTATAACACATTTCTTCTTAGTAATGCGTGAGGATGAGTCTCGGTACATCGCATAAAATAAACCATTCACTGTTAATAATTCTATAAGATTGTATTGATCTTTTCCCTACAATGTATAATTTCTATAACATGTCATAGACTTTTATTTGAAACTATTTATATGTAAGACATGTACCAAGATTATATTCGAAATTGTTAAAATGTACGAATCCTTAACTAAAACTTACTGTTGGCCTGTGCCAAAAGATATGGCTGACCTAAATCACATTTACAATTTAAAATATATAATTTCGTTTGCTGCCCATTTAATGGTCCTTAAAGACTTTTTTTCACAGTAAACTGGAAGATAGAATTATAATATTAATAACGAGAATAATGGATTGATCTTTCTTCATAATAAGATAAATAAATGCACAAATTATTAAGATTTCTACATTTAAGCTTGTACTTTAGTAATGCCTACTCTACCTCTCGTGTAACATTCTCCATTAGGAACCGACAAGAGTGCAATATCATATATGGTTGAATGACTCCTCAATACCACTGCAGCTATTACAATGGCTAAACCGTTATAAAACAGCACGCTAACGTAACACCATAATGTAATTATAACTAATGGAATTATATTTTAATGGACCCTATCACCTGTATGTGAATAGGAAGCAATAATGTTGTTTTAATTGAAGTGAACACGCACGTTCGTATGCGGATACCGGAATTTATTGTCAGAACAGAAAAAGATAGAAAAATAATCGCGTGGTAAAGCTACATAACCACCATTTGTACATAAGTTTTGAAATTGTTTGTGTTAATTGGAATAATTCAAATTAAAACGATTATCAAGAGAGAATCGAGAGTACGCCTCCATTTTACTTAATCGGATGGCAAGTTCGGGTGGGTGTTTGTTTTGGTGAGGCTTCGGTAGATTCGCGCTCATCTCCTAGTGATAACACGACTTTATTGTGCTACCAAACTGAAGCATTCTACAGTACTGCAGGGACAACATAGTGAAAACGGGCAAACCAGTCGTTCAATCAAAAAATGCTGAGCGGTTGGAAGGAGTATGTGGTAAAGTATGAATGAAAATAATGTTACAATAAGGACGGATCAGATGTCGGAATTATCTGTTCTTGTTCGATTAATACCAAAACGACAACCCTATGTAGAGGCGCAGGGGCAGACGTCTGCTATATCCCGACTAATTGTGTGGGCCCCTGCAGGATTGCCCCCCCCCCCCCCTGTCCACTGAACAGGGGACGCGGAAAAGCCAAAAAATAAGTTAGTTATGAACAAAATGGACGAAATGACACCAAACAAACAAAAGGTTTTTTAAACGCTATGGTCAATCAAATCAGGTTTGCTCCTGGGGAGGGGGTAAACTTTACTATAGTTTATATAGGGAAATCACATTTATGACTTATTTGTTGAATTGGTATTGGAATTAATTCTAATTTGGTTAACATTATCAGCATGGGATGGCAGTTTGATGGCATGCACATGTTGGCCCTGACTAACCCCCAGGTGCTGGGCGGGGCTGAAAGGGTCAAATTGACTGAAATTTCAAAAATCTAATTCTCAAGACCCAAATAAGGTAGGATCAAATACTCTTCATAGATAGAAGGGTCTTAAGGTGCGATACTTCATTATGAATTTGCCCCTGGGGAGGGGGTAAATTTTACTATAGTTTATATAAGGAAATCACAGTTTTGACTATGATTTGTTTGATTTCTATTGGAATTCTTTCTAACTTTGTTAACATTATCAGCATGGGATGACAGCTTAATTGTATAAAGCTGGCCCTGACTGACTCCTAGGGACTGATGGGACTAATAAAAAGTGTCAATTAAATTAACTGAAATATTTCAAATATCAGGTGACCGTTAAGGCTCATGGGCCTCTTTTTTCTGATTTCTATTTCGGTGGCCCTGACCAAAAATAATGACACCAATGCAACACTTCATGTTCTTTTTTTCTTTCACTATGCGTCTCATTGCCATCCATCCTCATATGACTCGCTGTTGCGAGGAGGACGTTAAATCCCTATATTTGTTTTATCACGTACGTACGTATGACGCCGTCGACGATTCGCGAGATAATAAATCTCGTTAGTGATAGTACAAGTAGTGCTCGTTACCGATGATTTATTATAGTATCTGTGAAGTCAAGGCCCGATTAAAATATCACCAGCACCTCGCGTATGACCCTTTCTCCTATAGACTGAAATTTGATGGAGATAACACAGAAAAAAGATCAGGTGACGTTAACCGGATCTCGGATATCAATATAACATACGATTCAGATCAAGATTCTGGAGCCTCGTCATCCAATCTAATATGACTAATTAATAGATTCCTTGAGCGGCATTTGACCCACTATATAAGGTACATTAATAAAGAAAACTAATCGAAAATCTGTATGTACGATTAAATGCTTACAATTTGATGGCTGGGAAGTTGTGTTGTAGGTCAAACCCAAATATATTCACATAAAACGAATGGTATTTTACATAAAGATATACATATTAGATTACAAACGAGTAACTGATTTAAAGTATGTATTTACTCTAAACATGTGGCAATCAGAGTGCATCGATAATATTTACACTTAATTGATGGCATTAGTGACACAATGATGGTACTAATAGAACCGTGCAGGTATTTTTTAGTAATGAATTAGTAAATTATTATTGAGATGCTAGGTATAAAGAATTTTAGATAAGTTTGATGTATGTTGGTACTTAAATTAAAATGGCATTATGTACAGCACAGAGGTGAAACTTTATTTGAAATGTTGATCGCACACAACATACTGATACTCAGCAGCTTTTAGGAGTTATCTTGCAGCATGTTCAGTGCATAAATAATTCCCAATAGACAAAGGTTTTGAAGTTCCTTTTCTTTTCAATCATCAATGCTATGATCTAGTTTTGTCTTGTCGATATAGCTAGACTTTAGTGTTTGTCGTGAGATAACCTTGCGGCTGTTATGTGCGGTATTCTCAATTGGGAAAACGCACCTGACGACATTCATTTTTAATTTTCCCCTTCTCTTAACATAACTATGATGTCCATCAAACAGACAATGGGGTTTGTAATCTTCAACTTTGTGTGATTTCCAAAGAATGACGTCATCCTTTTTGAGTGAAGTAGAATGTCGATGCAGTCAGATGGAGAATATCCATGGATTAACAAGAATCTACACCCGACATTGCGTTATTGATAAACAAGCGTGCTAAGTCGTATTTCCCCGACTTGTTCAATTTTGTATGACGTCCAATAGCCGGAATATCAAAAGATATTGACTATTGCCTGATATAAACGCAGTAATGTCAATATACTTAAGTCCTGCCTCCATTAATAATTCATTTGATCCGTTGTGTTGAAGTCGTCTTGTCGAAGTAGACAAAATCACTTGTCATCAATACGGACGAGATATCATCCATCAGCATGTTTTGCGGTCATAGGACGCTGCGTTTTAGAAATATTCCATTGAACGGAATTTGTCTAACACTACGTTGTTTACGCGGGATTTATTTAAGATATTCCAAAATATCTGTTTACTACATTCTTTCTTTTTATCATTTAATGGTTCTTTTCTAAACAAGATTTGAGTAACCAAGAGCACGTTTCATTTACCAATTTATGTTGTTTCGTCTTTGTCCATTTTTCTATTAATATTAACTCACCATTTTCTGGCCTTTATGACATAAATAGTGTTGATTGGCCGTAAAGAAATTATAATAAACCGATTTTCTGTTGAGAGTTGTGAGGTATTGACGACTTTATTCGGAGTCCTTGCAGTTAACAAAGATGTTCATTGTGAATTGTCGCCTTTTTATGGTGACAGTCGCCCGGACAATTTTGTCCTAGCTTCTCTTAGGATGGGCCATAACACATTCTTACTTATTGAAACGTGATAATTATCGTCAGTGCATCGCGTGCAATGGACCTTTTACCATTAAACGCAGCTTATTGGATTGTATTGATTTGACATGCAACTTACAAAGGGTAATTTCCATAACAGCATATGTCTTAAATTTCTGGTTGAAACTGCGACATATTTAACTGTCTGTACCAGCACATATGACTTACAAGTCGTATTTATCATATGGAATATATATAAACGAGTGTTTCACTGCTAAATACATTTTGCAAAAGAATTTGAGAGAATATTGAATGATATTCACAAATTTAAGGAACTCGGATACGTGATTGACATTTCTCTAGAAGCTGGGAAAGGTCATCGCATTGTACCAGATTATTTAATACATGTCAACTTTAAAATCTAATGAAGAACATACCTATTCAGAATATTAAATCGTATTTTATTGTTTTGAAAAAAAACACACCAATATATCCAAAACTACAAACCTGTTAATATTAAGAGTTAATACAATATTCCGTATCAATATAATCATTTATTTAGATTGGCGATTTATTTTGCGATATACAATTTGTATTCTTCTTTCGAATGTCTTCCCTTGACAATGCTTCACTTTTGTCCTTTAGTTGTGTGTTCGCCCTTGTGAGTATGGATGGGTTTTGGGTTCTGTTCCCTGATCGGGAAATACCAGAGTCCATCGAAGTGATAGTCTCTGTTCCTGCTTAGCATGTTGGGTGTAGGACGACTAGTTCGCCCATCGTCAGTTTAATGTGACCGGATGGAACGTTCTGTGGGGTGTCTTCGGGAGAGAGCATTATCAAGACGGCATCTATTACGCAGTATCACAAGGATACAAAACACAATCTTAGCTGTTAATAGGACGTTAAACAAATAAACTAAACCAAACCAAAACACAGCATTCACAGCAATCATGCATCTCGCACACAGGGAGTCTGTCCATTAAACCAATGCTACCGACCTCTCTTATAGATTTCCGTAGGCCTTGGCATCACAGGTCCATAACATCAAACACGGATTTACAGTGCACCTTTATTACATATTCATTATTATACACCTAATATATATGTCACTAAGCTTTTTTAGTACGTCAAAAAATTCTAAAATAAACCCAACTTGACATAAAACATATACGTTAAAGTAAATATACGTACTATCAGACATAGTAAATGTATTTGTACCTGATGTTGGTCGAGGTTCTGCATATCTTATTATTTTAGTTGCCGAAGAAAAAAATTTAAAGATCACAAACCATAATCAATTATTATATTTGTGTAACGTCCTATCATCAGCTAAGGTTTGGTTTGGTTTGGTTTATTTTGTTTAACGTCCTATTAACAGCTAAGGTCATTTAAAGACGGCCTCCCGTGCGTGCGACATGTATGCGTGTGGTGAGTGCGTATGTGTGTTTTGGGAGGCTGCGGTATGTTCGTGTTAAGTCTCCTTGTGATAGGCCGGAACTTTTGCCGATTTATAGTGCTACCTCACTGAAGCATACCGCCGAAGACACCCAGCAGGACACCCCACCCGGTCACATTATACTGACAACGGGCCAACCAGTCGTCCCACTCCAAATATGCTGAGCGCCAAGCAGGAGCAGCAACTACCATTTTTAAAGACTCTGGTATGTCTCGGCAAGGGGACAGAACCCAAAGCCTTCCTCACAGGGGCGAACGCTCAACTAAAGGCTAAAAGTGGGTCATTGTCAAGGGAGACATTAGGAAGAAGAAAGTTGCTCAGAAAGAAGAGAAAAGATAAGATCCCAAATTTAGTCGCCTCTTACGATCATGCAATGGGCGCAGCAGGTACCATTCTTACGCCCTACCTGCAGGGCATTCAGCTAAGGTAATTTAAGGATGGCAACCTGTGCGTGCGTATGTGATTTGGGAGGCTGCGATATGAAAAGAATTGCAGAATAAGGTTTAATGTGAATAAAAATGGACCGATTTTAAAACGAGAGAGAAACGTGTAACGACTCCGGAAACACAAATTCTTGGTGCATGTATACTTAATGAAATCGTACACATTATTCACAGGGACTGTATATATGTGGGAGCCTATTTTTTTCCTACATCCCTTTTGTAACATTTCCTTGTCTTATCGTACATATGTTCTTATAATAACATATCCCTGTGTTTTGCTTATTCATTCTTATTGTAACATGTCCATGTGCATTATTTAATCAGTACCAGCGCAAATTATCGACCACGTCATTTAAAGATTAAACAATACCTGTTTGTTTTACTGATTATGAATATTTCGTTTTACAATAAAGCCAAGAAATTTTGCATTAAGTGTTATATCAAAATTGCTAAAACAAACTTCTGAAAAGGACGGTAATAACATGTTTTAGCTAGGACTGAATGGTATCAATCCGTGTTCACTTTGATCTTTGGACGAGTATTACTATTTTAATCTTTAAATCTTATACGTTAGAATATTTAGGCTGGATATGAGAAAAGTCTGTTACTTCGCCTAAAATATATACAAGAAGCATAACAATCTTGTTAATATATTTCAAGACACGCATTATATCTTTACGAAGATCCCATGTTTCTCTTTAAAATCTTCGAAAATCTTCAAATCGGTTTTATTGAAGCTTTGAAACTTAGTGCGAATGCGCGCTTTATTAAAATGAGAGTTTGCAAATTGCCGCTTTGTGTTTGTCTTAATTTGGTACATATCCCCTGTCACAAAATTTTCTTATAACCAATTAATTGTGTTCCTGATCTTTTACATTTTTAGGTCACTTGAGACGAAGTCTCGGATGACCTATTTCGATCGCCTTTTGTCCGGCGTCGTCCGTCGTGAATAATTAACATTTTCGATTTCTCCAAAACCGCTCAACTTAATTCAATTAAATTTGGCAGGAAGCTTGCATGACCGAATGTCAACCAAAGTGTGAATTATATTATCCCCACCACAAGGGGCCCCAGGGGCGGGGCCAAAAAGGGTCAAATTGACTAAAATTTCAAGTCTTTTTCTAAACTTCCAGATATGGTAGAATAAAATACTCTTAATACAAATAGAAAGTTCTTGAGGTGCTTTACCAATATTTAGAATTTCATGACCCTTGGGTCCCACGTTTGCCCCTGGGGAGGGGGTAAACTTTACTTTAGTTTATTCTAGACTGTCATTTGTTTCATTTTTATTGGAATTCATTCTAATGTGGTTAACATGATCAGCATGGGACTACAATTTGATAGTATGTACATGTTGGCCCTGACTGACCCCAGGGGCTGATGGGCGGGGCCAAAAAGGGTAAATTAAGTTAACTTAAATACTTTAAAACTCATGTGATTGTTAAGGCCCATGGGCCTCTTGTTTAAGATGTGTTTATGGTCTATTCGTTTTAAGATGAACATATTATTAATTTAGCTCCAGGACAATCTAGTTTTTCTAGGATTTTATGATTTAGTTGTTCACTTAGTAGGACCAATGTCCGTAAAATTAGCACTATGCATCGTGCATAATCTAATTAAAATTTAGATGTCATTCTCACTACGTTACATGAATGTTCATGTAACGTAGTGAGAATGACCATCTAAATTTTGATTAGATTGCATCGTGCAGAAAAAACTTTCAACAAAAATGCCGGTTGAATGACTGTTTATTTGTTTTTTGTGACTTGATGATTTACCTAAAGGCAGTATTAGATGATTATAATGAGACTGCACTTGTTTTAGTATGTTTGAATGTGTTTAGCTGAGATACTTTATGAGATTTTAATCATTAATTTTAATCCTGTAGTTGGACCATTGTCTCTGTTGAATTAAAATGGAAAAAAAATGTCATATGGAGAATTATACAATGTCTGAAATAAATTGAAAGTTCGATACAATGGAACCAAAATTGACACAACATCATACATGTGTTTTATCAGTGATGCTTTGATCATAGAAAACGACCCTGTGTTATTTGGGAAAGGGCTTCATATAAATCCTAATAATATATGAATACACATAAAATATGTTTAAATCTATAGGAAACGACCCATTTGGTTTGGTTTGCTTTTGTTTAACGTCCTATTAACAGCCAGGGTCATTTAAGGACTGCCAGGTTTTAAAGGTGGAGGAAAGCCGGAGTACATGGAGAAAAAAACACCGGCCTACGGTCAGTACCTGGCAACTGCCCCACGTAGGTTTCGAACTCAACCCAGAGGTGGAGGGCTAGTGTTAAAGTGTCGGGACACCTTAACCACTCGGCCACCGCGACGACCCAAGCAAGAAATAGGTGGAATGAATTTCAAAATAGATACTGATATTTAGAATACTCAAAATTCATAACATTTTATAATACACATCGGAGTTTAACAGAGCGTGTTTAAATCTCAACCGTGTTATAATTCGAATTAAGCGTGGCAAGAATGTAATAATAAAATAATGTATAAAATGAAGCTGCTTAGTCCAGAAACCATTTAAGACAGTACAAAGCGTACAGTTCTGTTCAAAGTTGCTGATTGATGTAAAAAATTGCTTACATTGCGTGAGGGACTATAAAAACATGTGATTAACACAATGCATTGGCGTTTACTACCTAACACAGACAAGGCTCCAGTCTCGGGATAAATTATGGCTGTTCCTCTGGTTTGTAACGTCCAGTCTGTCAATGTTGTTGTTGTAATGGCCGAACAGACATGTTTATTTTAACGACTGCCTTGTCTCGTATAAACTACCACCTGTGTCAAGCAAGCTGATGTGAGCCCGCAGGAAGGACGGCTCTAGCGCCATGGTTATCCCTCATTGAAAGGTGATGGCCGTTCTAGAGTAGATTTTGGAGCCCAAATTTGGACTATGAGTCCGTTTCTGTGTGACGTGTCAGACAGCTTACAGTAGAATTGTCATCTCGAACACGAACCTGGTGCCGAACGTCATGTAATAGTTCCCTGAAGAACGTCATTGTAAATTCTTTGTCTGTACTTTGCTGGATGATGATGACTGTTGCTGGCACATAGTCTGGCCGAATATCGCGTAATCGCTTCCTCGGGACGCTGTATTCCTAGCCTAAGGGTAGACTTCTTGAACTCGACGAAATATCTGTCTGCTATCTTTGCTATTTTGACAATGATGTCTGCCGTTCCGACAGTAGGTTTTTACGTCTGGAATTGTACTGTCTACAACAGCTAGGTCTAGATATTTACCTTTACGATAGCAATGTTTTGATAATCGATTGAATACGAGCAGACATAATTAACCCTTGAAGCCCTCCAGAGTTATTACACGATGGATATCGTTCATGCATTACTCGAAAAAAAACACTACATTTTCCTGACTGAACGCTGGGAAATATTTCCATAGTTTAACTGTTTCCGCTGTGCCGTTTTCCCATTATTAAGGTAATCTATATAATACGTATCGGTTTTCTTCAGTTCTCCAGTACAACAGCTATGGGCATCCATGGACGGTCTCTCCTTTGGGCAATATGTGTGTGTTTTTGGATGTACACATCATGGTTTTGGTCTTCAAGGTTGCAATGTTTTACTTACTAGCATGATGTTGTAATGTTCCCTGTCAGTGTAGAGATATTGTCTCACAACATTCAAATTCGTGTAGGGATACAGTCTCCCGGTATGTCAATGCTATCTATTGTGTTAAAGGATTTTTAATACTTTTTATCGGTTAAGTGATATTGTAACGATTTTTAACGATTTTTATTACTGTAGGGATACTGTCTCCAAGTGTTTTTAAAGGATTTTCATCAGTGTGTGGATATTGTCTTCTTATATTGTAATTTCTAACGAAGTATTTTATTTGATATTCTGGCCATCTTTTCACGTGTGTCACTATCCGGTGTCCAGGAACAAGTTCATTAAATTTCGATACTCATTACTGATTTATCAGTAAGTTTTATTTAATACAATCGGGTGCAGATGATTACTCGAAAAGTCGTTATTAATATGAATGCAATAATGCAAGAATTGTGTGTATGACGTCATCAAAACAGCTTATTTTTTGGTTTTGGTCTATTGATTTACATAGGCAAAGCATTGGCAGATATTGTTATGAAGAGAAATGTACTATCAAGATTTCACATACAGTGACTGATGTCAGTCGCGCTTCTCCTCTGTTGTAATGATGATATCATTAAGAGAGAAACATGAACATACGTGTGCATCTCTATAACTTGGATCTACATGTGCATCTTGGTGTTGAATAATTTATCAATTTGCACCACAAAAACTCTATTAATGTCTTGCTGGAGAATCAACAATTGCATTTTGCCCCCAGCAGATTCACTTTAAAACACGTTTTGTACTAGGGTTGTAGGGAATGATGCATTTGTCTGGTAAAAAAAGGTTTTGGTTTTGTATTGCCTAACGCCTATCAACCAACCATGATAATTTCAAGAAGACCTCCTTTGTGTATCTTTATCTCCTGGTCACAGAGCGAATCTGATTTCGACTTTATAGTGGTACCATACTGGAGCATACTGACACCACGCAGATACCCAATCCGGTCACATTATACAGAGAAGGGCAAACCGATTAGGTTTCATTTGGTTTATTAATGTCTAACTTCAGCAATGCTAAGGTCATTAATTGATGGTCTCCCGTGGGCGACATGCATGCATTTGATGAGTGCGTGCAGTCGTCCCTATCCCTAAAATAAAGGGCTTTAAGCAGAACCAAACGATTTAAAAAAGACTTAGGTTCTGTTCCCTGGCCGCGATATACCAAACTTTCCCTAAGGGCTGAACGCTTAACTGAAGGTCAGAATGAAGTTGTCGAGAAAAGATAATATCCTTAATTAAGTCGTCTCTTATGAGAGGACAGTGGGTTCATTTTGTATATCCTATCTGCAATGGTAGAATTTGGTTTGGTTTGGTTTATTTTGTTAAACGTCCTATTAACAGCTAAGGTCATTTAAGGACGGCCTCCCGTGCGTGCGACATACATGCGTGTGGTGAGTGCGTATGTGTGTTTTGGGAGGCTGCGGTATGTTCGTGTTAAGTCTCCTTGTGGTAGGCCGGAACTTTTGCCGATTTATAGTGCTACCTCACTGAAGCATACTGCCGAAGACACCCAGCAGGACACCCCACCTGATCACATTATACTGACAACGGGCGAACCAGTCGTCCCACTCCTAATATGCTGAGCGCTAAGCAGGAGCAGCAACTACCATTTTTAAAGACTCTGGTATGTCTCGGCTAGGGGACAGGGCCCAAAGCCTTCCTCACAGGGGCGAACGCTCAACTAAAGGCCAAAAGTGAGGCATTGTCAAGGGAGACATTAGGAAGAAGAAAGTTGTTCAGAAAGAAGAGAAAAGATAAGATCCCAAATTTAGTCGCCTCTTACGATCATGCAATGGGGGCAGCAGGTACAATTCTTACGCCCCCTCCTGCAGGGCCCAAATAGCGGGTGTTCTCAATGGTAAGCGTCTTCTTCTGCATCGACGTTATCTGGCAAAACCAAATTAATTAAAAAGTAATTATGACCAATAAAAGGCGGATAAAAGAGGTAAAAAAAAACATCAAATCGACAAAATATGTGAAAGAAAGGTGTCGAACAGTATCAAACCTACCATGTAATTATTTCAACTAGGGTAAAACCGGGATATCTCGGACGGTTTTGTGTAACGACGACTTCCAGTTGCTCCTACGCTTCGGCGAGTTCGTCGGGGCATTCTAACACAAGATCGAGGTGATAGAGGTTATTTATAGCTACCACCAGGATAATCCTTTTCATTGGTTAGAACTTCGGTGATTACAAAAAAGTAAACCGAATGACGTACACTCGTTCACGGAAAACTCGGACATACCCTTTAAATCTCGACCTGGTGTAATGGAAAACTCGGACAGATGTTGCAAACTTATAATTGATAATTTATTTGTCTTTAAAAGACAGCATTGCCGAAGCATCAATTAATCAACCGAAGTGATATTAACAATACAAAATTACACACAGGTCTACACATGCATAGGCCTATATCACGTATAATTATCATGTACACGCACACACTAAAAGGATAATTACACTGCAAGACTTACCGTACCCTGTACGTCTAAAACAACTAGGTTTGCCAACACTTGAGTATAGCGGACTTCGGGCCGATATGATTTAGGTTTTTAAAATAATGAAAGGTGTGGACAATGCCGATAAATCAAAATCATTCCAAGAATCAAACTACCCTGCAACACGAGGTCATCAGAGAAAACTCTATAAGATAACTATGAGATACATGTAGATGTCTATATGTGATGCTTTTGAAATTATTTTTTCGTAAGTTTTGCAAGTTTCGCTTGTTTGCGACGCTCTGATTTTAGTTCCTTTTCCTCTCGTTTCATTTGCTTATCTCTCTTCTCTGCCAATACCGCTTCACACGTAAGCAGTCTATGCGAGGTTTTTCTATTTGCATTTTCTTTCTCTGGCTGCTTCGATGTTGGTGTTGGAGGGAGAAATATGTCTGATATCGCAGTGTTCCATATGTTGTCAATATCACCGGCAAAAAGGGGCAACAAACATCCAACATCTGAGACAACCTCTTCCTCAGCGACTTCCTATTAATACAAAACGTAAAGGTAATATATGGACAGTTTCAAATCATTAATTATTCAAAACAAAATATGATATAAATATTCACGGATAATTGTTTAACAATAACAGTGTCACAAACCTGCAAAGAAACGAGCGAAGATGAATCCGTAGCGAGTGACTGCAGTAGCTGGGATTTGGCATCACATTGTGAACTAGTCTGGGCCAACATCGGGTCGTTCTGGTAAAGAACAAATTTAAATTCGATAGCTTAAAAGATAAATTCTTAAACTGGTCTGTTCTAAACTTGCTTTACGTAAACTTTAAAATAAAAGATTTTCTAAAACCAATAGTCACAAATGTATGCACTCTATATAAAATATATTTACGTGTAAATTTTACAGGAAAAACTCACATTATAGACGCTAGCAGAAGAATTGTCTGCGTCGCAGTAATGGTTGCAGTCTGTTCCGGGGTGGCTGCCGTGTTACTGACTGGCAGAGTAGCAGATAGGGGTATTGTATCATCCTTTATAAAAAAAAAACAGATAATAATTTGAACCTTAAAATATGCATACCGTTTTTCGTATGAACATAATATTATCTTGTTCGTTCTTTTCTTATTCAAAAGTTCATGTTATTACGTAAAATTGTCAGCGAATTTATAAAACGTATTTCGAAAACATTTATCTCATAAAACTGTGCAGTAACATTACGGAAAGCCATATATCATAGCATATATATGACTATATATGTATCATAAACATAACACACTTTGTATGATTTATCATCCAAGTGATATCCGGAATTGATGTTTTTATAGGTAAGTGTTCACAACCGGAAGCTGTTTTTTGTTTAGTTTGGCGAGAGTTGAAGAGCAGCACGTGTTCAACATCACAGAGCTAATTGATTCTCAACGCTATACACATGTGTAAAAATTGATAGTAAGGACATTACGACGATATCAGACAAAATTTCAGTTTTGAGATACCCACACTGACGGTAGAATTAGCGTTGTATTCAGAAGAAACTGGGACAGGAATGTATATAGGATCGGAGGGAATGGACACAATGGATGGAGTAGCGAGGCTAATGGATGGAGTAGCGAGGCTTATAGTTTGTTGAGGTCCTCCTGTCTGATGAGGGTCTACGGTCTGGTGGTCGTCTGGGAAAGAAGGGATTGCCACGTCCTCCTAAAAGGTTGGAAAGGAAAATCGCGAACTCTAAATAGTGTTTTTTTCTCAACTCTGATATTGTTGAATACATTTGAATAATTAACGACGTGCACAAGAAAACAAATATCCGGACCTACCTGGAGAGGGACATCTGTTGCTACTGAGGGTTGCATGTCGTCTGGCTTAAGGAAGTCTGGATTGAAAGGGATGATCCCACAATGTTGGAGAAATATGTCCTTAAACCACCTTTCCCCTATTTCATCGGACATCCATCCGTTTTCCTGGGTCGTCCATATAGTACCTGTTGGGGCTTCTTCGACATTAAACCCATGAAGACTGGCCGACGTTTTACCCTTCACAATCAGCATCGGGGGCATTTTTTCTCCAGTGGCATTCACACAAGCCATTACAGTTGCATTCGTTCTGTTTTCACTGACGCGTGACACAACATTTCGGGAACCCTTTTCTGCTAAGACTTTCACCGGATTGTGCTGAAATGATTTTCCCGTCTCGTCGCAATTCCAGACACAAGTTGGCTTACTTGCTAAGTTAAGTTTTTCAATGATTGAACCCAACTCTTGAAAATACTTGCTGACAACGGTGGGGTTCAGCATTCGAGCCCGAAACGAGCCGAGTTTCTCTGGCTTCCTAACGACGATTTCTGGATGACGTTTTCGAACACCAGCATCCCACCAGCTTTGAGATGGTAGAGCATTTTTGAATGGCCTCGCATTCATCCTCTTACACAGGGTAGCAGTGCGAATTCGCAATTGTTTAACGCTAATTCCCATCCCTCTTTGTGGGGTGTGCTGCTGGGTGTCTTCGGCAGTATGCTTCAGTGAGGTAGCACTATACATCGGCAAAAGTTCCGGCCTATCACAAGGAGACTTAACATGAACATACCGCAGCCTCCCAAAACACACATACGCACTCACCACACGCATTCATGTCGCACGCACGGGAGGCCGTCCTTAAATGACCTTAGCTGTTAATAGGACGTTAACAAAATAAACCAAACCAAACCAAACCAAACCATGCCTCTTTTGGAAGCCTCAATGGCTGTATCCACGATTTTTTTTTCTATATCGGAAGGGACGGCAGTGGGACGACCTGGTCGATCCTCTAATAAGCTCCTACCGCTGACCTTATCCCCAAGGGTACTTCGAGGTACATCGTATAATGATGCAGCAGCACGGATGCTGAGTTCTCCTCTTTTAACTGATTGTACTGCAGAAACCAAATTCTCGTGACTGTATTTAAATTCTGGGCCTCTGTCCTTATCAATGTACTTTTTAGGCATTTCTACAAATAAAAAAAACCTGAATTGTATTGTGATTGTTGTTATTCGTTTGTTTTGTTTATTAGTTGATGTATAATTTATTGATTTGATATATATATATGTATATATATAATTAAAAATATATAATGTCCTTGTGATGGGTTTACATAGTAATAATAATAAAAAACACAAACCAGAAATTCACACTAGCGCTTTCAACATGCTTTGAGAGTAAGCTCTTCAGGTGTATAAATGTATATATATATATATATATATTAATGTACTAGATCTTATTATTTTATTTATTTATTTTTATTATTTATTTTATTTATTAATTTTATATTGTCACAAATTTTAAATGAAATGCTCTAGTATCAACCTGTGTGTAAATACTAACCTTTTATTTTTCACTGTCCGAGATATAAACGATAACACAAAAAGCAATGGAAAAGTCGGACAGAACTTTATATTGAATTTAATAAAAAGCAAGCTTTTTCTGTCTATGAATTTTTATAATATATCGAAAAATGAATATCAAAATGATGTTATTGTTTGCATCTTATCGATGTATAGGTACCTGTAAATTAGTTGCAGTCTTGTTTTGGTACGATGTCAATAACCTTCAACCTTCAAGTCGAACCGCCCGGCAACTTGCGGGTCATCCGGAAACCGCGCAATCGAGTACGTTTCAGCTATTAAACATACCGGAAGTTAAAGAAAAACAAACACGGGGGTTTCCCCCAATACAACGCTTGTTCATATGTGCCATTGTAACGGGATTTAGGACTACAAGTAAGGTTTAATGAGTTTTGTCCCGAGATAAAAGTGTGTCCGAGATGGTCAAACAAGGTTCCGGTCCGTGGAACTAACTTATCATCACTCGCCACCAATGCGTGAATATTCCTGGGTGACATAGATAAGCCATACCGAATATCTCATTAAATATAACCGACGTAAGAATACAAGATACAGTTTTAATGCATGTCTTGCTATACTTATGGGTATTGGTTTGGTTTGGTTTATGTTGTTTAACGTGCTATTAAAAGCTAAGGTAATTTAAGGACGGCCTCCCGTGCGTGCGGCGAGTGCGTATGTGTTTTGGGAGGCTGCGGTATGTTCGTGTTAAGTCTCCTTGTGGTAGGCCGGACCTTTTGCCGATTTATAGTGCTACCTCACTGAAGCATACTGCCAAAGACACCCAGCAGCACACCTCACCCCGTCACATTATACTGACAACGGGCGAACCAGTCGTCCCACTCCTAATATGCTGAGCGCTAAGCAAGTCAGCAACTACCATTTTTAAAGACTCTGGTATGTCTCGGCTAGGGGACAGAACCCAAAGCCTTCCTCACAGGGGCAAACGCTCAATACACAGACTCGCAACTTCTATATGAGGAGGGATGCCAATGAGACACCTTGAGTAAGAAAACAGGGCACAGAAAGACAGAGCAATGAGGAAAGGACAAATTTAATATCACAAGTTTTGCAGTGGGGCCGAAATATGTTTTAGTTTCTTCAATGTCCCTTAAATAGACAGGAAATAATTCCCGATTCTTCAGGAGCCATCTCTTAGTTCCCTACTGTGATCAACATACAGTAGGATACGGCAGACCTTATTCGTGAGCTCTCCAATGTTCCCTCAGCAGAACATATTTGTCACCAGAAACCTACGAATTTTAACAACAAATATTGTTTGTGATATACGGCAGATTACTCACAAATAGATTTGCCAACCTGACGAAAGCCCTTTTAACGAAAATTACGGGACTTTAGTCTTTTCTTTTTAAAATTTTATGTGGACTCCACCTTTTGTATGATAGATGTTCTTTTATTATTTATCACAAATGAAGTATTTAAACCATTTGAACATTTTACTGTCATAGTCAATAGGTTCCCATATGAAACGGCCGTGTCACAGGTCAAAGTACTAAATGCACTACATTGTTTAATTGTAAAGGATAATTGAGATAAACATCTCTCAACTGTAAGTATTACTGTTTAAAATGTTAACATCATTTTGAAAATAATACTAGTTCTGTATGTCAGGACCAGAGGAATAGGCTACGTCTTTTATCGTTCTTTTGATTCTTTCCATATCAAAATTAAATACCAGATTTTACAGAAAACATGACTATAAATAATTATATTTCTATAGGTTTATTCTTCAGAATTTCCAAGTACGCATTCCATGGTTGCAATATTAAATAAATATTAATGCCATTTCAAGAAATAAAATAAATGCTTCGATTTTTCCTCCAGAAAGTTGTTCAAAACTGATTGAATGAAAACGGTACTATCTTATAGTAGTAATACACAAACATTCCGTAAGTGACTATACAGTAGAGCATACATCTTCTAGTTGAGCTGGCATAACCAGCATTTGTCTGACAGCAAGGTCACGTGACCTGAAGCACTGTCAACACCATTCGTCACCATAGACAAAATGGCGGCAATTCGCTGACAGGTACGTCGAATTCACATTAATTCTGAGACCTAACAGAAGGAAATTGATCTACAAGCCTAGGAACTTTATACAGTAACCCCCGGAGCTGAAGGTGCCGACAAATTACATTTCAAGTCAAACCCGAAAAGTGTCAGCTTTAGCACGATCTTGGCATTTTGCCAACCTTTTTTTCAAACTAAAATGTTTCAGCAGCTGGCAATAACAAGAAAATATCATTCATATTCGGTTCAAGTTGTAGAGCAGTTGAAGCATATTTTTCTGCGTTACTGACCTCTGAAAACCAGTTGTTCTTCAGTTTGCGGGTCGAAATACGTTGGACGTTTCGTAATTTTAGACTTGCATAAAATATTTGACGAAACACCAGTTCATGCTATGTGCTATTATGATAAAAAAAAAGAACAACACATTGCAGAAACGAAGTCTTGGAACGTTCAAATGTTCCATATCTTACAATCCTTTTATGGTCATTACCATGGAACGGGCATGGCGATCAGAAAATGAATGAGGTGTGCTCAGAATAATTTTCATGTTGCTAATGTAGCGGTGAATTACATTCTATGAAACCATTGAATCACTGTAACATTAATTCAAACATTTTTGATAAATGTTTATATACACATAAGCAGATATAAACTCGATTGGACGAGTGACCAAGACATATAACAGAATTGCAGGTGATGATAACAAATAATTATCTTAATGTCATGCAGACTATCATATAAGAAAGGATACATGATAATAACAATAAATTTTTCATCACGCAGGCTACCAAGGGTTAACACTTTAGCATTGATTTTGGCCCGCCATGATGATTGTTGTGGGCTATTCAAATTATACTACGTCTGTGGGCAAACCGTAGACAACGCTACACATCATGATGGCTTGAGAAGTACTGGAAGTAATATATTTAAAACTTAAAACGGGGGTTCCTCTTTGTCCTTAGTCGTGCCATTCAATTTTGAGTCTGATCGGGAAACCAAAATGACCGACAGGCAGTGACCCTTAATTTCCAGAGTCTTAAAAAATGGTAGTTTCTACTCCTTCAAAGCGCTCAGCATATTAGGAGTGGGACGACTGGTTCGCCCGTTGTCAGTATAATGTGACCGGATGGGGTGTGCTGCTGGGTGTCTTCGGCAGTATGCTTCATTAAGGTAGCACTATAAATCGGCAAAAGTTCCAGCCTATCACAAGGAGACTTAACGCAGCCTCCCAGAACACACATACGCATTCACCACATGCATGCATGTCGCACGCACGGGAGGCCGTCCTTAAATGACCTTAGCTGTTAATAGGACGTTAAACAAAATAAACCAAACCAAACCGTTGAACATTGTTATCGCTATTTCCTTGGAACAGGAAAAAAGACTGTTTTTTACACCGACCTTATGAGGACCATTCAATGGAGGGCTACAGGATCCCACAGGATATCTTGTTTAATCATGCAGGCTCTGATAATCAGCTAGGTCATTTAAGGACAGCTTCAAGTGCGAAAGACATGTATGCGTGTGGTGAATGCTATGTGTGCATTGAGAGGCTGCGATATTTTCGTGCTGAAATTTTATGATAATCCGGAAATTTTATCGATTTATAGTGCTACCTCACTGAATAAGTATAATAGTATACTGCCGAAGACACCCAGCAGTTCACCCCAACCGGTTGCATTATACTGATAACGGGCAAATCGGTCGTCCCACTCCCAAAATGCCGAGCGCTAAGCAGGAGTGCCATCTACCATTTTTAAAGACTCTGGAATGTCTCTACCAAGGGGCAGAACAAAAAAAGCCTTCCTCACAGCGACGAACGCTTCATATATCGTATATCTACTTTAATAGTATACATGGTATGGCGCGATGAGATTATATCTAAGCAATTGTCAGTACCGTAGCGTATTTCTGAAAATATTTTTTTAAAAGCCTTCATTCTATGTACTAAATTCCGTAAGTTATGAGGTATATGGCTATGATACAGCCAGTATACAGCGCGAAATATATTGGCAAGGGTAAGGGTCGAGCGCTGTGCGCGCTCTGCTGTGTTAACGTTGGTATCAGTAATGTAAGGTTATCTCATCATCTTGGTCACGAAACTGAACTGATCCGAAGGCTACATATCTCACCCATATCCGATGACCTACATAGACTGCCGCTCTCTATCATTCGTTTTGATAAGGAACGTTACTGGTCTTCTGATAGAAGTGATCTCAACCGGAAATGAATATCCTTTATCGAGAATTGGAAGAAAGGAAAATGCATATACATTTATCTTCGTACAGGAGTATCTTGTAAACATATCTAACAGCTTGTGCCTTAGTGAAATCTATAAATCGGTTTGATCGATCAAGTGGTCCCAGTGGTGGCCACATTTGTCAATCACGAAGTAGCAATTGTTGTAGAATTCGTGGTATGTTCTTATTGTCGCATTTTTCACTGGAACTTTTCAAGTGTTAAGAGAGTTAGGTCAGAGTTAAATTCAAATCTAGGCAAAGGCCAGCAGACTTATTTCTGTCTTATCACCAACGTCTGTAAACCGACCAGATAGCCAGAAAACTAAGGCTCGATCGCCAACACAATTGGAATCATGATATAAACCATTAGGTCCGTCAACACTATAGAGTTGCCTTGCATTCATCGATACTTTAATTAACATCATCCCGTTACTGGCGAGGTCTGGGCAGCTTGATAACACGCTCGCGTGATGTGATTATATCTCTGTACAAATATAAGACAAACAAGGTCAGGTGTACATCATATATATTCTAACATGCACCTTCTCGGGGATAATAAAAAATACGCACGTCAAACCATCAAAAACACTGTTTTGTTCTTTAAAGAATCGTTAAGAAAACAAATATTGACGAATCCGTGCGTCATTATAGTGTAATGGGTGGAATGTGCCTTATATATCAAAGTAAAAGGAGTAATCTGTCGATCGGTTAATCCCATAAAAGTCGCCATTTCGTATCCGTGACCATACATTACGTCGTTCACTATCTTGATGGCGATACACAAGTGTTATGGAGTCCTGGTGATTTATGATTATCTGATATTTTCGGCTGGGTTACATGCCCTCGCACGGTATTAGTACTTTTGGTTTCCTAGTTTGGTTCTAGACCAGAGATTAAGGGACAACATTCACCGCCCCGTGTAACATCCACTTTTGCAGCCTGGTTTCGTTAAAACCATCATACGCAAGCAAGCAACCTTCCCATAAAACAATTAAAGAAAAATGCAAAAAATGATGAGTAAAAATTATGTATGAAAAAAAAAGATGAAACAAGACAAAATAACGAAAAATGTAAAAATATATATTTTGCATTGTTCTACAGCCCAACGTCGATTCACTTAGTAGATCATTTTGGCTTACATGTGCAGGTGTGCGTCTGTGGTGTGTAATGCGCATGGGTTATCATATATAATACAAAAAAGATACATATCGAGACTGTTGATCAATAACGAGAGTTTGTCCTTGTTTGTCAACCTTCATATTTATGGTAAAAAAAGTATATAATGAAATATATATTTGTGTTTTAAAATGGTTTGCGCGAACAGAGCTTCACAGCATTAAGGTGGATTTGGCCGGTGTTTTTTTTTAAACGAACACATTACGTTTATTATCTCTTATCACAATGCAGGCAATACAAAGGAGAAAGTATCAAGGGAGACATTAAGAAAGTTGTTTAGATAGACCCCTAAATAACAATGTAAACCTGTCGCGTCTTTGGGTTATAATCTGTACACTTTTTATCATACTATTTGGAACCTAAACGTTTAAAGCCACATACTCCCGAAGAAACATATATCAATGTTTTCATTTTGAGCTTTTTACAGTATTCGGACTTGATACATACCTAACCTAAATCAGAAACTGACAGAAAATGTGTATTTATGAAAGTATGCGGGGGAATTAAAAAATATAACTGTGGCTGCTGGACCAAGTTTCTGAAAATAAGTCCCACAATGCAACGGCGGGTTTTACAGTGTATACAAAATGGCGGCACGCCAAAAGCGTGGACCTGCGACAAAGCACAGATTCTGCCAAAAAGACCGACAGTGAGTGGAATCGGCAATAGGCAATCAGTCGACCCACTTTTCAAATGCTTAGCGTTAAGCAAGAGTAGCAAGTACCAGTTTTAAAGACTCGGCAGGTCTCAACCAGGCCACAGAATCCAAAGCCTTCGTCAAAGTGGCAAACACTCAACTAAAGGCCAAAAAGTATGTATTGTAAACGGAGACATTAGGAAGAAGAAAGCAGAGAAGATTTCATATTAAGTCGCCTGTAATACAATCATGATGTGGGAGCAGTAGGTACAGTTAGTACGCTCTACCTGCAGGGTAATAAAGCTGTTTATCTATTTTAGGACAGTGGGGAATATTGCTGCTGGCTAAAAAAATAATGAGCTAGGTGGTCACGTGGTCCGAAGTGTCATCTGGTTAACCTCACGATGACTAACATCTGCTCTGTAATACTAAAGTATGCATTTATAGAGAGAAACTACAAAGAGGCCGATACTATTTTGTAAACAGGATAAGCAATGGCAGTGATATACCTGATGTCATCCTTGTATAAAATCTTATTTGACGCAAAGCGACAAGTGTTCATGCATGTAAAGATTTTCTTTCCAAGCCTTATATTTATATTATGTCTTATTATATAATCGAAATAATAGGCCAGTGGATCATTACAATAACCTTGATAATTTACTATTATCGCATCGTCTTCCAAAATATAAGTAGAAGCTCAAACAATGGATTGTACACTATAGGTGTACTGTACAGACAGATTATCTTAAGCCGTCATATTACGGTGATTAATTTTCCTAGCTTTGCTATCCGATATGTTTTTGAATATTTTGATAATTGTTGTACACTTTCAATAACATGTTTAACCCTTTCCTATTGTAATATAAGCATCAATATATCCGTTTATTACATTTTTACCAGTGAAATATCAAAAATTATTCATTCTATAAAAGTGATATTTTTCACTAGTTGACCAATCAAATTAATGATTAGAAAATACCAAAATAATTGACCAATCAGAAAGCCCGACATATATGTCAGCACCTGGACAGGGGAAACTACTTTTTTTGTTTACAAATTATCGCTGTAGGCCTAGTTAGGATACGGGGTAGGGTTTTCCTTGATAAAAAATGTAATAAACAGAATATCTAACAGTGTCTTCAGGAATACCAAATATATTTCACTCGTGTGGCTAATATTTTGATATTTTTCACTCGTGCTGCGCACTCGTGAAAAATATCAAAATATTAGCCCCACTCGTGAAATATATTTGGTATTACTGAAGACACTGTTAGATATCCTCTATTTCCTAGTTTTGCGAGATACAGATTGTATACAAGGTTAAAGAGTTTCCATGACGTCTTCTGTTCTTGGACTTAACAAACAATGGATTGTTATTCCTCTTTAATGAAAAACACGGACTTCGCGAATGTTACGACAAAAAGCAGTAAAATAAAGTGTCTACTTATTTAGAATTTGACAAAAAAAAAATAATGATCCATTTCGTAATCACAATGGGATTTTGCATAAAGGTCAGCTGCCCAGATAGCCTAATGTCGTGCCCTGTATGTTCTTGATTTTTCGTGCCCACTGATTGGTTAAAACTGTGTCACCTTGACGCATGAAAAATACATTGAAGTAAAGAAGCGGGGGAAAATGTATTGCATGATTAAAAATAAACCTCAAGAGAATCCCCGTCGTGTAAAACTTTGAAGCTTGAACGGTGCATCAAGTCCATTAGAGTCAAGCGCTCTGAAGACCTAGTTACGAAGCGACGCTCATTTGGATAAATGGACGAAGCAGAGGCTAGCAAACGGCCGAAAACATCACGATTCCTCTCGCTCAGTGGAGAGGAAATTAAATCCATATTGGATAACTCGGATTCAGCTAATACAAAAAGGCCACAATGACAGCGGGGAATTTATTAAGGGAGTATCTGACTTCGAAAAATCGTTCAAACGAATTTGATGACACACCATGTGTGAACAGTTCAATTATTCAATGTTTACAATTCTGGTTTATAGTTTCGTTATTAAATTATTGTTAAAAATAATGTCTCGATTTTTCGTGTTTACATTCGAAAGACAAGAAAGTAGGTTTTGCTTTCGTTTGAATGTCTATAAATTTTCAGTCGAAAAAATTAAATAAAAAATATAATAATAAATCGAGAAAAATGATATATTAATCTCTATAAATGCTATAGTTCTATATTATTTTGTGTCGAATATCTCTTAAAAGAGAGTATAATTTAAATTTGACCTACCACCTGTATCTCTGAACGTCCGATTTGACATGGACTGCAAACAAAAAACAAAACAAAAACAAAACAAAACACGGGTAAGATCATAGTATAACATGCAGTGCAAATTCAGTTGTGAATTTCATTATTGCTGTTAATGATCCAAATTCGTAGTATATTATTATATTTCATAATTCTCAACAATGTACGAATGGTGCCCACTGATGAAGGAGCGGAGAAAGGATATGCAGACTGTATTCCATTGCATGTCGTAAGAGGGGATTGATTGAGAGACCTCTCTGCTGTGGCGGGGATGTTTTACCAATTTCTTCTGTTCAGGGAACATGGAGAGCCCTAGAATTGTAGTAGGGTACAATTTGAAATTGACATGTAGCCTCTATTTATTGTAATGCATTTGTACGTTTTACATAATTGAGATCCGGTCCGGTATATTGTGACGGAACTGTATGTAGTATATTATCATGCTTTGTAAACCGGTTCTTAGTAATGTCCAGGTTAAATATATTTTTATCTTATTGCCCAGGCCAGTGGTCAGTGTGCACACTGCGCGGTAATCTATCTCACCCGTATTAGATTTAAATGATGGCGGTTTGGTTGTCACAATAGGAGACATTTTGATATTCATCAGAGCTGTGCTATTGAATTGTAAGTACAGATACTGTTTTATGTTGATTATATTGTCCATTACTACAAGGTACTGATCGTATTTGTATTTGCTCGTAAGGATCAGTGTTTTGTTACATTTATTTTTTTCTCTCGAGTACAAGTTAATATATTTTGTGGTAATTTGAATTTCATAGTATTAGAAATTCATGTTTGTCTTTTATATTTTATAGAAGATATGTTCTGGCTTGATATTTTCATCAGCATTATTGTATTCGATTTCCTTTAGCATATGTTATAACACCTGAATATTGTTTGTAGATTTGCGTCATTGTCTGTAACCTAAGGAAGCGTATTAGGCTCACATTGGAGTATGTTTTTCATGGCATGCGAAAATATTTTAACTGGCGGCCGCCACTTGATTATCTGGCGGCCGCCACATATTTGCCACCAGATAAATAGGTGGCGGCCGCCAGATAAAATATTTTCGCATGCCAAGAAAAACATACTCCAATGTGAGCCTAATACGCTTCAGTAACCTGTCATCTACGGGTTGTTTCCCTTGGATTAAACCCTCTTACTTTTTGAAGAGGTAGGTTTTGTTATTTCCGTACATTTGTAAGCCATGTGGTATTTTGCTAATAATGTGTATTTTATATATCTCTGTAACTGTAATTGAGTCGCAATCGATTCGATAGTATTTGTTTAGAAGTAACTGTATATCTTGCTTCGTTGTGCATAGCGTTACGTTGTCAGTTCGTTTCCTTTGTAATGCATGATTGCGACTGGGTTATCTAGTATTTTGTTTAAGTAGTATTTATATAGTGAAGCGTGTTTGTACTAAATACGTTAGCCAGTTGCGTTTCACTGGACGAGTTAACTATTTGTATGGGAGAAGAAGGTTTTAAGATTGTGATATTTACTATTGTTCTTTTGTTATTATAAGGTTTTTATACCATGGAATAAACGGATACTTCACAGAGCTGTCGTGTTTGTAGTACATGTACGCACTCACCACACGCATACATGTCGCACGCACGGGAGACCGTCCTTACATGACCTTAGCTGTTATAGGACGTTAAACAAAATGAACCAAACCAAACCAAACCAAATTGTAGCCTAGTACATGTACGATCCCGGAGCAGAACCACTGCTACATTTGGCGCCCATGTAGGGACTCGGGAATGAAAACTCGAGGAAGAGTTCTTTCCTGAAGGGGGAGTATGTAACCCTGGTAAATACTAGCCGCAATATACCGCTCGGCTATAGAGATCTTCTCTTTAGCTCGATCGGTTGAGCGTAAGACTAGTAAGCCAGAGGTCCCGGGTTCGATCCCTAGCGGAGGCAGTGATTTAAAATTTAATAAATCATGCGTTCTGTTACAGAATTAAGGCACAATGTATCCCACTGCAAGTCGTAAGAGGCGATTGACTGTGGGACATCTCTGATGTGTCGGGGGTGGGTTATTCACTTTCTTTTGTTCAAAAAACATTGGAGACCCCTTGAATAAGGCATACTGTATCCAAAACCCATGCTTATTGTTGATTGAGATTAAAAGTGGTAATCGGCGATTTTCTTCCATGTCTTCTATTTAGGGGATATAACAGACCAAATTAGATCTTCTGCCCCTGTCCCCATTGTTTCCGCTACTCTAAATATGTCTCTTTGTAACCCGTTCATATAACCCTGGATCTTGCGAGGACCCCTAAATATAAATAAAAAGCTAAACAAACGAATAGTACCTTGGTGTGTGATAATTATATCAACAGGTTTTTTTTTAATTTTCCGGATAATTACAGTACATCACATTGATTGATTTAGGAGTTAAACGTGTTTGCAAAATAAAGGTCATATGAGAATGGGTGTCTATATTACACTTAGAGTAATTATATAAGAAGACAAAGCAAAGGACAGACAGGGCAGCGAGGAAAGGAAAGTATAAGGATCTAGTATTGCAATGACGTCAGAAGTTATAGTTTGCCCCGTTTCACAAAAAAACACAAAATACAGGACGGGTGTCAAAGTGACAAGTACAGTAAGAAAACAAAGCACAGAGAGATAGGGCAATGAGAAAGGGGGAAAATAAGTGTACTTGCGGCTTTAATAGGTGTCTATACGAAACTTGCTATAATAGTGACTTAACAGTATAGGACCCTATTTTATTTCTCACTTTGATCATTGATTTATCTGTATGATTGGCTATTCGAACTATTCCTCGTCTCCTATTAAAACGTTCAAGGTATAGAGCGTAAGTGATAATTGGAACCATTCAGCATGTCAAACGTATTGAAAGTTATAATTCAATTTAACAAGATTACAGCGATCTGAAGAAAGAAATAGACAGTTAAATATTTCTACGACGCGTGCCAGACATCTTGTTGGAAAATAATTAAACCGTTGACGACAGAAATGTTAGTTAATCAAACTGACTGCATCAAGATACATGGCCTGGCGCTGATCACGAATGAAAAACAAAAACAGCCCTTAGAAGAAAATTTGCCTTAATTTCATGGTCGCTGCCAGTTCCCGTAAAAACATCGCATGAACGTACTTTATATTTTCGCTGTATTGGTGGATGGGCAAAAATTCAAGGCCAAGTTATTTCCAGCTGTCGTGACGTGGGATATATTTAAATAACAAAGAGGAAGATTACTTACATTGTGTATTTTGTTTATCAAATCCAAGAAAAGGAACTACTATACTCAATATTTCTAAACAAGAAAACGTGAATATGTGAACATATATGAACATCAATTTCACATTAAAATATGAAAACCGTTCTTAAGTAATTGTTACAAATCTATTAAGAGCCTGGGAACGTGTCCTTATGACATTAACAGAGTATGACATTTACGAAACCATACCTCGATCCCAGAATCACATTATATTGTTCTACGGCCCGTCGACAATTTGAGTCATTTAGAGAAAAACAGCACAGGAAAGGACATCAACAGAAGGGAAATCAATAAAACATTAACAAAAATGTTGAAGGGTAAAAAACAATCTAATACTCGCAGATATCAACTGGATGCAAAACCCGTTATATTTTATTGTATAGTTGTAAAGCACAATCAAATATAAACGATGTAGAAATTGTATCAGTAAGCATTTCATAGATATTATGTTAACGAGTTTGTTTGAAATCGGAGCACTCGATCATAAAATGCTTAACGGTAAAAGGTTGATTCCTTGATTCCAGGCATGACAAAAGGAGAGGGGATGTTCTCCTTTCGTAAAATGAAAATATAACTGCGGCTGCAGTATTTGTATATATATTCCTGGCCAGAACCGGATAAACAATTATTAACCCTTAGCTAACGAACGTCCCGGAAACAAAAAGCTCGTTATCTGCTACAGGAAGTAAATTTGTTTTAGAACAAGAATACAGATGATGAGTGGCATTTACACACGCCAGCGACATATACAGAGTTTCTTCTGTAGAAACTACAGCAAGAAGCGTTATTTACAAATGTGTAGTGAATAACATTATATATTTTATATAGTGGAATAATTGGACATATCTATAGATTGAAAATAACTCATCGTTATACATAAAGTATTGTTTTCGATTAATTTCTGTCGACATAGGAATATCTGTGCAATCGTCCAGATGTCTTTGCAATATATATCTGGTCCTTCCTGTCTCTGTGGGTATACTGTGTTTATCTGGAAGTTTCAACCATAATGTGCACTGACATTCAATGACAAAGGTATTTTCAAATCAGAATATAATAAGTGGACTTATAGCTGATATTCCTATACAGTAAACAAAATAATGCCGAAACATAAAACAAAGAAAGCGTCAAAATCGAGATGTAAAACGGAATATCAAGTATATCCCCAACAAACTGAATCATAATAAAATAAAATTGTTATGGATTACGGTGAAGAAGTGTTATCATCAAATGAGAAAATTGTTATTGGAGTGCAGGCACAAAGCGAAGCTTTCATAAGTGAACATCAATTTTATAATACAGTAAAAACCATGCAAATAATCAGATGGTCATGCAGCTGAGTTGATAGAGGATTTTGGCTACATTAAAACTATTTAACAATTACATGATTTAATAAAAGAATATAAAAATGCTTATTATTCGAATTTCAATATGTATAATTGGTATATTTTCTGTTTTCTTCTTTTTTGGTATTAAAAAGAACGATTCTTGCGATTTAAGCACCACTATTGAATTCAGATTATAGAATATCAGCAATTTGGTTTGGTTTGGTTTATTTTTTTTACGTCCTATTAAAAGCTAAGGTAATTTAAGGACGGCCTCCCGTGCGTGCGACATGTATGCGTGTAGTGAGAGCGTATGCGTGTTTTTGGAGGCTGCGGTATGTTCGTGTTAAGTTTCCTTGTAATAGGCCGGATTTTTGGTGATTTATAGTGCTACCTCACTGAAGCATACTGCCGAAGACACCCAGAAGGACGAGAAATAGCGATAACAAACTTCAATTGTCAAAATGTAAGATGGCTGCCTGTCGGCCATGTTGTTGTCCGACTGGTCCCAAGATGTAATATGCATAACTTAGGACCAAGGGGAACCTACATATGAAATTTGAGAAAGATCACTTCAGTACTTTCTGATAAATAGCGATAACAAGAATTATTTACGGACGGACGATTTGAATTCATATTTTTAGCCCACCATCTGATGATGGTGGGCTAAAAATATGAATATTGATGTAGGTCTCAACAATGTCATTTTATTTATTTAATTTAGTTGGAGTCATTTTGGCCAAACAACACAAGGTTCACACTTAAAAAAATATAATAACAAAAATGATAAAAAAAAAATTAAAAAAAATCGGAACATGAAGATATACACTCGAAAAGCAAAGTATATAAAAAATTCATTTTTTTCGAATTGATATCTTGTGGCAAAGAACAATTGCATGTAAATAATCAAATATTAATACAGAACAGACTGTATTGAACAAAGTTTTCATTGAAATGATGTTATCAAAATATATTATTTAAAGGACGGAATCCTTGCAACTAGACGTGAGATACTTCTGTGTGGAGAGTGAAAGCCCTCATAAGAGTGGAGAGCGAGATAAAATGTGAGGACATACTTTTTATGAAGAAAAATTCACAAAATTATCTACTCTTACGGAAATCATACGCTTCAATTAACCTTGTAAACAAGCATAAATTGTAGGGGGGGGGGGGGGGGGGGGAGGGGAGACAAGAACCGTGCATCGCATGTAATTAATTATTTACTGTTAAATATATTTCATTTGATTATATTGATCTCCAGTCTGCACGAGATCATTTCTTTGACAGCATAACATATGATTTAGATTCCGTTCAAAACTGTTAACAAAGACAAGGTTTTAAATCATCTGAAAGCTGTCGGTCTTTAAAAGATGGCATGACTTACGATGGTCTCATTTATCATTCAAGCTAAGGTGAGTGTGTTTCTTTGTATTTCCCCCCACATTTTGTCTGTTTGATGTTCTATTAAACATCCCGTGCGGCCCTAATTGCGTCACGAAATGTTTACGCTGCGTAATAAAACGATTGCATAGGACGAACCCAGCACGTATAAGCCAGTGCCATTTACCCTATATACATGTACCTCCACAAATATTATGCAGTAACCCTTCAATTCCGGATTTCCCAATCTACTATATTTAGAGTGTAACTTCGTATTTGCCGGGAGTGCTCCAACAATAATAGCATATCCAAACTGACCACAGGAAAGATGACAATAGTTTTAAAAGTACTGTAAAAAGAGTTCTTAAATGTACAGACCAGCCAGATATTTATTTTCCCACTTGTGTAAATGGGACGATTTAGAAAAAGAAATTGGAAATGTTTTGAAAAACTATGATTTCTAATGAAAGTTTCATAACAGTCATATAAGACTAGTAGCCGATATTCTCTGTGCTTGCTTAAGTGATTTTGGAAAGCCGGGTACCAAAATAAAACCAATGTTCAAAAGTAAAGATAAACTTTAAGAAATATTGAATGGATTGTCAACATTTATTAAATCACATTTAAAAAAAAAATCATTATGGTGGAAATAGGCATGTTTCCAAACATCTATCTGCCAATACTGCCATTTTAGGGGAAAACAGTGTCACATTATGACTAAGACTTGTTTGCATATATTAGTGTCAACAATGATGATAAAGTAGCCCGTTGATTGAGAATCTGGCACAGGATAACATTAAACCATTTTACTGTGAGCAAACATTCAAAAGTAGAATATATTTAGTCATCTAAGGTGGCCCTTTTGAAATTCGGCAATGCATACGCTTTAAATGTGTTTCATAGAGTTGTACAAGATTTTGGAAAGTATTGTGACGAAAACAAAATATATCAAATTGTACTAAAAACATAATACATGCTACTAGTAACAAATATGTCGCACAATCAAGGCTACAGTACGTCATCATCCTACAGTTCTACGATCGCCGTTATCATCCACGCCATTACCCGACTCGGGATCATTATGTCACATTTGACTAGTCAGTAGACAACTGATAACGACGAACGGGCTACGTTGTCCTTTGATAACGTATCGACCAGCCTCCGTAGCCAGTCCGTATCTAGACTAGTCTCGGTCAGGTTGACATGTACGGGGGAGGCGATCTTTTTTCTGAAGATATTGATTGCACGGGTGAGTGATCTTATTACTGGGCGAAGCAGTAGTTCATTGTGCCTGTTGTTTAGTTGGTTTGGTTTTATTTGTTGAACGTCCTAACAACAGCCAAGGTCATTTAAGGACGGCCTCCCGTGCGTATGATATGCCTGCATGTGACGTTAAACAAATAAAACCAAACCAAAGCCTGCATGTGGTGAGTGCGTATGTGTGATTTGGGAAGCTGCAGTATGTTCATGTCAAGTTTCCTTGTGATAATTCGGAACTTTTGCCGATTAATAGTACTCAACAGGACACCCCACCCAGTCACATTATACCGACAACGGGCGAACCAGTCGTCCCACTCCTAAAATGCTTAGCGCTAAGCAGGAGTAGAAACTATCATTTTAAAGACTCTTGTATGTCTCGGCAAGGGGACGGCACCCAAAGCCTTCCTAACAGGGGCGAACGCTCAACTAAAGGCCAAAAGTGGGGCGTTGTCAAGGGAGACATTAGGAAGAAGAAAGTCGTTAGGAAAGAAGAGAAAAGATAATTTATTAACAAGTCCCGTTGTGCTATTTCGGAACTTTTGCCTATTTATCGTGCTACCTCATTGAAGCATACTGCTGAAGCCACCCTAATGTTACATCATACTGGCAATGGGCATGCCACTCCTAAAATGCTGAGCGTTTATTAGCAAGAGTAACAACTCTCGGCCAGGAAAAAGAACCGAAAGCGTTCTCCATAGGTGTAATGCTCAACTAAGGTCAGAAGAGGGGCAATGTCAAGAGAGACGTTATGGTGAAGAAAAATGTTAAGAGAAAAGATAAGATCTCAAATAAGGTCGCCTCTTAGGATCATGCGTTGGGCGGCAGCAGGGCAGATGTATGGGCGACTTTTAGTAATATATGGTAAACTACATGTATTTGTAATGTGTGGACGCCTTGGTATAGCTTATGGACTCGAGGATATGATGTATCGACGTAGAAAGGAAAACATTGGCGAAATGTTTGAACATTGTACGAGTAGCATTATGTTGTCTGAGACAGGTTACTGTAGACCTTATACATATTGCAGTATGCCCAAGTCTGGGGTATCACCACTGCCAGACAATTAGGTAAACACAGATAGGCGATGAGGACGGCAGAGGAGGCGCCCGTCTCGCCTCGCCTTCTCCCCAGACGGTCGTGTCAGGATTTGTTTGTTAACCTCGACCTTACAGTGCCTAGATTGACACTGCTCCGGACGGATCATGACACTAGGCCAGTGCGAGCCTCCACACGAGATTGCGTTAAAAACACAAATAATCATGTCATTTGTGAGCGTTTCGCTTGCCGCCTATCCCAAATTATACGTTTGGTACATGTCCCTTGTAACGACAGAGACCGCGTCTAGGAATCATTTGCTACGCTTGCGACAATTGCTTGGCATTAAAAACGCATGTGTATCAAGGCAGCGTGTACTATATGACCCTCTACTGCAGACAAACTTCTATATAACCTTGATTCGGAACGAGACAGACCGGTTTGTTTTCATCTATATAGATTGGTATTCAATGGTATCATGATAATATTGACTCGCAAACTTTGTTTTTTACAAGTCTGTGGGAAAAATCGTTATATTGCACTTTATTAACATCAAGGAGAGGACATGCTTTATAGACATTTTTAAGGTACACATTCAGCGTAGACTGCTGAAAATGCAAAGATATCCAACACGATATATTTAGCCTTACATAAGTACACGGCGATATAAACGTAACAACGTGATATGGTTTGGTATTTGCATTGATTTTGACATCATTACGTTAGGAAAAGACCCTTTTTAACCTCCGTACCGAAATCCTTATAACCTTAGTTCTTGGTAATTCGACATACCTATATTTACATTCAGTTTGCTTGAGAGCATTGGCGAAAATTTTATTCATTTCTCATAACATTAGACCTACCACAGTGTGTAGTAATGTCGAGTACCAAAATACCACGGGCAGTACTATCTGACGTCAAACCGTCGGATTTCTTTATCTTCTCGTGTTATCTTAAATAAAAAAAAAATATATATCAATGTTATTGGGATATGGATCCAAATTTCACAGGATAAATGTGAGATGAAACATTTCGTTTGTGTCGTTATGACGGTTGCTAAGACCGTGCCAGGTAATAATATACATTGTTTTTATTATTGTGTGCTTTGACAGATAAAACCGAACATAATGTAAATATAAAGAATGAACACATGCGCAGTTATTGCGATTGCGCAATGACTATTATCCTTTTGACGATTTTCAATAAAATATGAATTGCGTATGGTGAAATATAACGACACAAAAAATAAAATGTTTGAAATATCTTGCAGGAATCGAAAACAATTACAAGGTTACTGTGGGACTATGTTTTGTTAATTCTTGCAGTTGGACAACATTTCCCGCCGAATTGGAACTAGCTGTTAAACGATTCCGTCAAATTGTCCGACTGTTGCGTCCATTCGTATAACGCCGAAAAAAAGAATTCCGATTTAATCATTTGATAACATTTAATAAAAACATGTAAATTGTAAAACTAATTTTTGTTTTGTATCGTTTGCTTGTGTGTAAACTGCATATCTGTACATATATTTCAACATCCGTAGGATATACGAACATACCCGAAAGTATGCATACACAGTTGTGTCCTGCAATTATAGGCCAAAGTCCATGGCGACCGGTTATAAGTTTTATATGCATATTAGTTACCATTATTTGTCTTGTGATTAGTTATGTTGGAAGAATTCCGCAATGTTTTCACGACTTATTGTGTTTTCGTTGTAAAAATAAATTCGAAGTAAATGATTCGGTAGGTTAAAGATAACTGTTTTTTGATGAAGGTCTTATTTAGTATGCGACATTCCAATTTGAATAGATGGTTTTTTTTATTCGATTGAACTGGGGTGGGGTGCCATTTCGCTCGTGACGGAGTTGCCAACCTTACACATTCCATAGTACACAGACCCATGCCTTTCATTTTTTTCAAGTTAACATTGTATACGGAATCGCCTGTGGGCAGTACACGCTTATGTACCAAGCCACAAAGATCAGACAACCGTATGGTATAGGTATCACTATCAGATATTAATTTTTTATTGCCTTTGTCAAACATCTTGCTAATCCAGTCTTAAATTATTACCAATGAAGGGTCCTTCATTGACCTTTGTAACCATATCACTTAGACGCTTTGTTATTGCATTACAATACGAGTAACGATAACGCCCCAGATGTCTGGCGGCCGTTGTTAGATTACTATTGCTAACGTCTACTAGGATTGACATACATAATGGTAATTATAGGGAGCAATAATCAATCGTTGACTGGCGCGGATTGGGGTCCTATCCATCTCTCATGTCCCCCGGTACCGGATCATAATTGACAGAAACCGTGGACACCAAGAGGTATAGCATTCCCAACAGACCGTCGCTGAAGTGAGTTAAACCATACAAATGTCAGCTATCAGTATTAATATATTTACCCATTTGTTAGATGTCAAAGAGCTGTCAATGCCGACAATGTATACTCTGCTGACCTACGTGCAGAAAAATATGCACATACACTTACACACTGGAATGGCTATTTGGAGTTTGTGTGGGAAAATGATCACATACACAACTAGATAACAAACATTGGGATATTGTCAGGGAAAAATTTCCCATATACTACCAGGAAACGAACATCAGGGTAATGTCCGGGAAGATGGTCCAATATACTACCAGGAAACGAACATCAGGATATTGTCTGGGAAAATGTTAAAATACACTATACTTAACGACCATCAATAATTAACAGATGATTAGGACCAATAAATGGTGAGCAATCCGATTTTAAACAAAAAACAACAACAAAGGTACACAAACGTACACAATTTGAAAATATAAATATGGCTGTGGTTAGTTATATTGTGTGGTATTGACCGACGATTTTTAGATAGTTTATCATTTATGTTAGTTTTCAGTAGGAAGTTTCAGACACATTATACGTTGTAGGGTTTAGATCCATATATTCCAATTAGATGTGTTTAACGGTAAACACTAAAATATTATAACAAAACTGACATACGTTGATACATGCTGGATTTTTGATTTTTTGTTCTCTTTTTTTGGAGGGGGGGGGGGGGGGGGGTGTTAATTATTTTGAAACCAAGGTCATATAAAGAGGAGTGGGTGTCAAAGACAGCATTGAGGAAAAAAATGTTATACCAAGTGATGCAATGGGGACAGAAAATGTATTATAATATACATGTTATTAATAGAGGACAGGGATGAAAATCCCCGATTCTTGAAGGGCTTTTAGCTGTCTTCAACGATAATCATGCAATGTATGGGAAATAAATTCAATACAAATTCTGATTTGAAATGCTTTTTTTTCAATTTTTGTTTTTCTGTTTCGTAGTGGGGCTACGGTGGTTGGGTGGTTAAGGTGTCCCGACACTTTATCACTAACCCTCCACCTCCAGCCCTGCAGGTAGGGCGTAAGAATTGTACCTGCTGCCCCCATTGCATGATCGTAAGAGGCGACTAAACTTGGGATCTTATCTTTTCTCTTTCCTAACAACTTTCTTCTTCCTAATGTCTCCCTTGACAATGCCTCACTTTTGGCCTTTAGTTGAGCGTTCGCCGCTGTGAGGAAGGTTTTGGGTTCTGTCCCCTAGCCGAGACATACCAGAGTCTTTAAAAATGGTAGTTGCTACTCCTGCTTAGCGCTCGGCATATTTGGAGTGGGACGACTGGTTCGCCCGTTGTCAGTATAATGTGACCGGGTGGGGTGTGCTGCTGGGTGTCTTCGGCAGTATGCTTCAGTGAGATCGCACTTTAAATCGGCAAAAGTTCCGGCCTATCACAAGGAGACTTAACACGAACATACTGCAGCCTCCCAAAACACACATACGCACTCACCACACGCATACATGTCGCACGCACGGGAGGCCGTCCTTAAATGACCTTAGATGTTAATAGGACGTTAAACAAAATAAACCAAACCAAACCCTCCACCTCTGGGCTGCGAGTTCGACACCTACGTGGGGCAGTTGCTAGGTACTGACCGTACGCCGGTATTTTTTCTCCGGGTACTCCGGCTTTCCTCCACCTCCAAACCTGGCACGTCCTTAAATGACCCTGGCTGTTAATAGTGCGTTTAACAAAATCAACTAAACCCTATTGTTTCGTAGACGGGTCATTAATTCATATGGTTTGACATGAATGGACAATATTATTCGTGTGTCCAAGTAGGAACAGCATTTTAATGTATGATTATACATTCATTTATTTTGGTCAACAACGACGATAAATCAATAAAAATCATTGCTTCACAGTTTAACGGACTATTTGAATAATGAGAAACTGTCTCTATAGGCGGAGGCATGAAATAGTATTTGCAGTAAAGGACATAACCCTAGCGATACTCGCAATGTATCGAGTGTACAACATTGGTTTAATGGCTGCATTTGCCGCCTGTTTCTCTAGAATACAGTCCTCCAAGGTCCCCGGATATCAATAAAAATAACGAAGGCAACATAAATCACGTGAATGAACTTAAAAACAGCCAACCCTTGTATAAGTATAGCTAGTTTGCATGTATAATGCGACGATTGTGAATTTAACAAATCTCAATTTAATACATCAATCAGTCCTTTTTCTGTACCAGTATAACCATAAACTTGCTTTACTACCTCACTTTTGTTAATTTGTCCATGACAATTAGCATTAGTCAATGGCATACACACCACGTGATGTTTAAATTACTTTTCGATATTGCCTGTGACGCAAATCCCGTTGTCATACCTAGTCCCTATATACCCACTAGTTCTATTTGCGGTTTTGGCCGTGATCGAGTTGAGTATTACCCTTATATAATGCTGTCTGTCAGAGAATCAATCTCTGCTCTTAAGTGTTGTTTTGGGATAGATATATCAGCATTCTCTCTCAGGGGAATGAAACTTCGGTGAGTGTGCCTTAGCATCGAAGGCTTTTAACAACAGTTTCCAAGCATAATTACCAGCATTCTATTATCTGATGATGAAGATGGCACGAAGCGATGATTGATATTCTTCACTCCAATACGACCCAATATTTGACATTAAGTTTAATTTTGTTAACGCGAGGCTTCCGAATCAGTTCCGATTCTTCATTTCCCATGTAATTTGTCAGCATGATTCTTTCGGCTACTATTAAAACAAGTAGTATATCTTACGACGTGAAGCGGTAGATCAGCAAGATTCGTCGACTGTGTGGAAAGCCATGATTGTGTTTATTAAAGCCATGATTGTGTTTATGAAAGCCATGATTGTATAGATTAAAGGACCGTCCGAGGTTATGGCTAGACATAGCTTAATGTTATGATAGTCGTAGTATGCCAAATACATCTAAACCGGTTTCGTCATTTTAACGCGAAAATATTCCCTGTTATGAACTGCTTTATGAACACATTTAAGGCATAAAACTCCCTTTTCGGACCTCGGTTTGTTGTATACATTTAACGCCCGTTTGTTTTTGTTGTTGCTGTAAATACAAAAGAAATAAGTTTATTGTTGCTACAGTCTGCTCCAGCGCTTATCATTAACTGGTATGAGACGACTGTTGTACCTTTTATGCAGTGAATTTTGTTTGGTTTAGTATTGTTTAACGTCCTATCAACAGTCATTAAAGGGCGGCCTCCCTGGTATCAAGGGGCCGCGGTGGCCGAGTGGTTAAGGTTTCCCGACACTTTAACACTAGCCCTCTACCTCTGGGTTGCGAGTTCGAAACCTACGTGGGGCAGTTGCCAGGTACTGACCGTAGGCCGGTGGTTTTTCTCCGCATACTCCAGCTTTCCTCCACCTCCAAAACCTGGCACATCCTTAAATGACCCTAGCTGTTAATAGGACGTTCAACAAAAACAAACCAAACCAAACCTCCCTGGTATGTTAGGCGTATGCATTTTCGGAGGTTGCGCTATGTTTGTGTTTGTCTCCTTGTGATAGCGTGGAACTGATGCCTAACTTATAGTGCTACCTCACTGAATCATTAATTCACGACACCCATCAGAACAGCTCATCCAGTAACAGTATACTGATAAAGGACAAACCAGTTGTCTCGCTCTCATAAGGCTGAGCGCAAAGCAAAGACAGTTCATAGACGCGTCCAGGGGATAAACCCAAAAGCTTCCTTACACAATCTAATTAAAATATAGATGGCCATTCTCACTACGTTCATGTAACGTAGGGAGAATGACCATCTAGATTTTAATTAGGATGTTGCTTACAAGACCAAACGCCTGTACGAAATGGCAAAAATAAGGCATTGTCGAGGAAGACATTATACTCTGTTCATGAAACACTTTCCATTATGTGTTGGATTTTCACTTTCTGTAATGTGTGATTTTTTTACATGTATTAATAGCTTCCTCCCTATGCCACTGCCGTCATCCCATACTAACCGATTCAAGAACACAAGGTCATTCGTAGTTTACCAAGTTGTTGCTATGCCCAGTTCCAGCTCGTTTCTGTTATATTAATCCCTGTACTACATTCATTTGAATGACGCAAACAATATCCTAGGGGACCTGTTCGACTCTAGGCTATTAGTGTTCTCCGTTTACTGTAGTTACTGCCGAGTGAATTAGCGTCCCTATCGCCGATAGAAACAAGACCATATGTAATCTGAAGACATCGCTATAACACAGTATCGCCTCGACAACAATTTCCAATTATTATATAGTGTGAATGCACCATAATAATGCTATTTGATTCTCCCATTCCGTCCCTGTAAACTTCTTCATGTTACAATAACTCATTGCTGTTGGCAGAGCTGTTTATGTTATTTCAAATCGAAATCATAATGGAGGAGAATGCACATGCAAGTAACTAGACTCCGTGCACGCGCATTCATAAAATATCTTTCTAGACTACGTGGTCGATTTCACATTATAACGTGTACCAGCCTTTCCGAAAGGGAAGCGTCTTTTGATTATTCAAGACAACCGCCAAGCAAATATAAGTCACATCTCGGGCGAATTCACAGCCCCAAAATATAAATAAACGTAGGAAAACGAATCATCACGGACACTCATCATCTGTGCGCGAGTAAACTTGCCATATGATCAATGATAAATGGAACTATTCTGTCCGATTATGAGCTCTTTGATAAAACAAAAGATGATTATATAATGAGGCAGTGCAAGCAAACTATAAGCTGCACCCCTTGTATTTGGATCAGTTCAATATATATTTATATGAGTATTTGCTCGCACTCTAGCATATTGTTGGTTGGTATCCTGGTTATGAAAGTTCTGTAGCTTCTGGATATGTCTTGGTGAATGCTACTGTGCGTAGCCATGGTTTCCTTCATCTAAATTCGTTGGATGTTTGAAGAAGACCAGTATCGTGTAACTATGACTAGTGTCACTAAGATAGTATTTTACCACAATCAACTCTATCATACATATACCATAGAATGGTGATTTTAATTATATAGATTTTCAAAATTCTTTGAATTGACGCCATTCTAGTCTTGTACACAAACAATATATTTCCATTTGTAGACCAATCTAATTAAATATATAGATGTACATTATCACTACGTTACATGAAGTAGTGAGAATGGCCATTTATATTTTAAATAGATTAATTTCTAGACGTGACACAGATAAGTGTTTTCTCGGTTTTGAGACTAAACATCACGTAATATAAGTATATTACAGATGAATATACTTACACAGATCTCATTAAAACAAGTTTTGGTTCATATATGTTTAGTTAAGTCCTATAAACAGCTTAGGTTATAACAACAAAGGGAAGATTTGATATAGTTTTGGTTTGGTTTGGTTTATTTTGTTTAACGTCCTATTAACAGCTAAGGTCATTTAAGGACGGCCTCCCGTGCGTGCGACATGCATGCGTATGGTGAGTGCGTATGTGTGTTTTGGGAGGCTGCGGTATGTTCGTGTTAAGTCTCCTTGTGATAGGCCGGAACTTTTGCCGATTTATAGTGCTACCTCACTGAAGCATTCTGCCGAAGACACCCAGCAGAACACCCCACCCGGTCAGATTATACTGACAACGGGCGAACCAGTCGTCCCACTCCAAATATGCTGAGCGCTAAGCAGGAGTAGCAACTACCATTTTTAAAGACTTTGGTATGTCTCGGCCAGGGGACAGTACCCAAAGCCTTCCTCACAGGGGCGAACGCTCAACTAAAGGCCAAAAGTGAGGCATTGTCAAGGGAGACATTAGGAAAAAGAAAGTTCCTAAGAAAGAAGAGAAAAGATAAGATCCCAAATTCAGTCGCCCCTTACGATCATGCAATGGGGGCAGCAGGTACAATTCTAACGCCCTACCTGCAGGGCAGAGATTTGATATTCCTACATGAAGTAGAATGAAATCGTAAAATGACCGAATTCATGTAAGCAGTATATTTTCAGCCTAATGACAATATTTTTCAAGATTGCTCAGAATAGGGACAGGTTGCGACCTGATTAGGTCGACGGATTTTGGTTTTGTATGCCTCTGAATTGATCGTACAGTTATAGAAACATTAATGATATACTACCTCTCACTCCACCACATTCTGAAATACAGCCCGTATGAAACTTGTCGTTTACCTAAAAGGATAGCTTACCACATATCTGCGTATCAAATATTATGGTTTTATTTCCATATTTTGAATCTTCCATTTTGCGATAGTCTACTAAAGTAGATACTAAAAGCCTTCATCAAATATCAGGATTTCCATTGATAGATTCCAAGAGATCTTGCATTGGGAAAAACCTAAAATATATGGGGTTTGAAAAGAATACTTAAATATATATCATATTGATTTGTTTGTGGAATATTTAGTTTCGTTTGACGATATGAAAATTAGCGTATAGTTTTGTTGTAGCGTTGTTTAAGGATTAAACTGTCTTTTTTGGTGTCTATGGTCGATATAGATGCCAGAGCTTTGCAAACTAATGTCATATTGCTAGAGCTTTGCAACCAAACGTCATATTGTGCTAGCCTGCGTGCGACATGAATGTGTGTGGTGAGTGCGTATGTGTGTGTTTGGAGGCTGCGGTATGTATCGACCATAGACACCAAAAAAGATAGTTTAATGCTTATATTTACATTCTCCACATATTATTTTATTTTTGAAAATTAAAATTGAGTTAGCATAAAAAATGCCAATATTCAGCGACTCCGTCAATGAGTAGTTCCGGTGGGTGAATATATCCATGCCGCGCATGGATTAATGTCACTTTTTGGGTGTCAATTATGCTAATCATGTTTACTTAGTTTATATCGTGGCTTTGCCACCAACATGTAAGTATATCAATATAAATACCCTGACTCTAATTTGACTTTGTTTGGTTAAGTATTGTTTAACGTCCTATCACCAGCTATTGTCATTTAAGGATCCGTGTACGAGAAGCATGTATGTGGTGTGTTTATTTGGAGGTTTTGGCCTGGTCTGTACATAGATAGCATGCATCGTAGATGATATTTTTGCTTTCCTTTGTTCATATTTCGCTGTAGTTTAATCGTTTTAACTAATCAAGTTCTTTTGCCAACCTATGTCTTTTCCGCCGATAATTATGGCACTGCGTAGTTCTCTACAAAGGTTATATCACCCTTCGTGCGGAAAAATAATAAGCGGCAAATGAATATTTTAGATACACGTTATGTTTTAAATAACTCATTTTTGTTTTTAAACAGGATAATAAATAATAAAACACAAACAACGAAAACTGGAGGAAATACAGGCATCTTATCTACTTGTTATTGAAAACACAACCTGATTATTGGTGTTGTAGGACCTGTGTAGCGCGCTGTAAGTACCCACCTAGATTGTTTCTAGAACAAAGCACAGTAAACGTATTACAAACCAGTATACACTGTAGATACTATCGAATTGTGTTGACAGTTTTTACACTTTCAACTTACAAATCGATGCCAGTTTAGCAGACTTGGCTGCAGGTGTGATGTAGGCTTCTCCTACTGCGTGTAAAATTTACTACGTTTTTGCGATCGCCTATTGTTGTACCGACAGATCAAGGATGCTTCAATACCACAATTATATAGATTTCTCACTATTTAATTGATGCCCGTCAATTGATGAACGGGATTTTTACTGATACGCTGAAAATCTTATTTCTGAGATGAATGAATTTGACACCATTACTATAAATATTTGATCTCTGCGAATCGCACACAACCCACGGCAGAGATAAGTTGAAGGCTGATTTTGTATCGCTACGAAATTGAGAGATATATACATTTCTGTTTAAAGAGCAGTCCGTTACTGTAGCAATGATTTAAATAATTATGTTCTTTTTTTTCCCATTTTGATGAATCGAATTTAAAATAAATCGAGGGCATTTAAAAGGTTCATTTTTATGACTACTATATCATCTGACACAAAGAATACCACTAAGCCATCTTCACATTGACCTATTTCGTATTTTTTGAGGGATTTCCCTAAGCGATGTAAAACTAGATTAACCTTTTATGTCTGATATTAAAGGAAAAGAGTAAAGATCTAAACCTATGTTTTGAACTTTATGACTCGACCATTTAAATATTTCTTATTACACGTTGATCGTGATGGGTTGGTTTAAATGATTTAGTATTTGTGACTAATGGTCGTAGAAAAGAATCGATTTTATAAGGGGCCATGATAGTTACCGGTGCCCTATCCAGTTGTCCGTCCATCTGCATTTGTTTCCCATGCATGCTAGTTCTGCTTGGTAATTTTTCTTCGAAACAATCGGATTAAAAATGACTGCTATTCTGCCATTTAGGTTTTTAACATTAAAAAAGATTGTGACCATGCCTAATTTTTGCACTATAAATCGGCAAAAGATCCGGCCTATCACAAGGAGACTTCACACATACATACCGCAGCCTCCCAAAACACACAAACGCATCACCACACGCATGCATATCGCACGCACTGAAGGCCTTCCTTAAATGACATCAGCTTCCTGTTGCAGAAGCCAAAAGGCTGGTGGACACTGTTATATCATGTAGGGTGGCAAACCAGAAGTATATTCCCCCTAATGGAGTAAAGATTCCCCTTAAGAGAACACCGGGTGCAAATGTGACTGAGGAGCTTAAGGATGAAGAACTGGTGGAGCTCTGCAGTGATTGATATTATTTAAACTTGTGAAAAGAACATTTGTTCTGTTTATCATATTTTCCTCCAGATATATTTTGGTTTTAAAGCTTTAAATTATTATATGTACAGAGGTTGATAGTTGAACTCTGATGTACATGTCTATACTTGATACCACTAGATTATTATTATTATTATTTCCTTCTTTTTTTTTTGCATATAAGTCAATGTTTTTTGGATATTCTACGGTACATTGTGCACCGACAGTACATATGCTAGCGAGTAATTGATTGGTTGGAAATATACAAAGTGGTATTTTTCTTAAAAAGAAAGGGAGGTGTGTGGAAGTTGTGGTATGAATGTGGTGTAGACGACCTGGCCGTAGTGGAGTGTGATTGAATATATATGTGTGGAATAAGCTGATAATGTTTACCTTTGTATGTTGGCTGTAACCGGAAGGGGCCTCTTGTTACTATTCTGATTCTACTTTTGCTTTACATCTGTAACCTCGCCTCTCATTGGTTGAATTCTAATCTCTTCTGTCATTGGATAAACTTGCTTTAAATTCTCCCTATTGTTATTGTTCCGACAAAAGCTTCTTGAGCTGGTCCGGCTCTCTTTTCTTTCTGTCTTTCTACTGACCTCGTCTGCACGTAAGCTGGGTGTGTTAGTCTTATGTCATGTAGGGTATTTGCAGGCGAAGCCATGTGCGCTGTCCTGTAACATGAGTGTTTGTTGACTGTGTGCGTACTGTTCCTATCTGGTAGCCACCACTAAGGGGATTGTCTTGTCATGTTTATTGTTTGTACCTGTTCTCCTATACTTCACGGAACCTCAAACAGAACCTGGGTAATGTGTAAGTGATAAATGCCTCATTTTTATCATTCACTCCATGTGTTCTCAATACCGGCAGTGAAACCAACATTGGTACATATAATGTACTGCGACGGAGAGGTTAATCTATGTACAACTGCACTTGAGGCCTGTGGTGGTGTGGATGTTCACCTGATTGAAGCGGAGTGGATAAGGTTAAAGACAATAAAACAATAATGGCTATAAGGTGATATTTAAAATTAATTTTAAAAAGTAAAATATTTAATTTTTGATGAATAATATACGTAACTGTTCAGTACCCCATAACAAAACGTGGCCAAATAAAAGACTTCTAGACAATTTTAGACTGAGTTTCTACCTTTCTGTTATAGCTCACAGGATGTTCCAAAGCTCCTTATGAGAGACTTTATGAAATGTTTGATGGAAAGTACTTAAATCTGCTTCTTCTCTTTGACTTCCTTTTGTCTCTACCTGCCTCTTCATTTGATGCAGAGAGGATTTTCATGGTATTTTCCTATAAAATATTGATTGAAATTACAAAGTCTGCTTTGTATTTGATATATATAAACAGATTATATTTGAAAGTTGTTTCACCGATTTACTTAGAAATAAAGATATAATTTCAAATAGTTGCAATATATGAAAGATTGATAATTTGTATTCAACAACTTGAAGGCGCTCCATCCTAAGAGACAAACATCCATCTGATATGATGATGGTGTACTGGATACATCGGAGGTCCAGGACTTTGACCCACTGCCAGCAGTGCAATTGTGGTTTGGGGAAGGAGAATCGGCAAAACGTCCATTTTACATGGATAACATGAAGGTTTTTCTGATTATCATAGTTATGCAAACGTATGCAGATATTTGATTCACAATAGCAATACAAACTTTTTTTTTCTTTTAAGTTATAACAAGTATCTATTAAGTTGCAACTCATTTAATGTGTTACTGTTTATGTATTTTAGAAGAGTACTCTTACAGTACCAAGAGACACTGTAACACTTGATGGAGGAGCAGTCCAGGCGCTTGATCTGGACATCTCATTGCAGGAGGCAGATGGTGAAGAGGAGGAGTATATCATGCAATTCGACAGCACAGACGAGCTGATATAGACTCTGACGATGATGAGAAAATGTCCAGGATTGATTTAATTGCCCTCCGGCAGAAACAGTAAACAATTGATATGATGTAGTAATTAAAAATAAACACTTGGATGACCACTGTAACAAATTTGTATATTGTTATTTCTAACATCTTGGAAGGACCGCCTGAAAATGAGAATGACCACCTGAAAAAGATATTTGGTGGTCCTGCTGGCCACCTGATAAAATCAGTATCAATTACTGGAATCTGTCAACACCGCGTGTTTGTAGTATTGGAAACTTATATCGAAAAGCCTATGTTATCGATGTCTTAATGGTTTGTCCGTCGCTTCGTAGTGGTATTTATGGAATTAAGAGGTGCATTGATTGAATAAAGACGTTTGTAAAAGATAACTGTTTATGACATTCACAGCGTGCTTGTTTTGGACGTTTTTTTTAGCTTAGGGAAGAATAGCTGCGATAACGTAGCTCTGGACGACGGACGAACAATTACTGACAGAATTTCGTCATCAGAACTACGATTCCCTTACATTGACGATAATGCTGCAAAACAATGAACCTAAAAATGCTACAAAAAGCGGATATCATATAACTTTGGGGTAGTATTTAGTATAATTTAACATTTCTAATGCCATTTTAGCAATGTATTAGCTCACCGTCAAATCTGGAATCTTTCATATGCACATTCCAATAATATACTTCTCGGAGTTGTCTCCGTAACCCGCCGAATATGGTATCCGTGACCATATATGGAATAAGCTACTACGATAAAAAAAAACTATCATAGATATTTAACCAGTTTTTGTAAGGGTTACGAAGAAAGTACATCTTACTTTGTGTGATTATTCAATTTCAGAATGTTTGGCATTGCTCACCGAGAAATATAATTCCGAATCTGTTTATATGTTTAGATTTCGCGGGAAATCTTATTAGCATCAATTTATTTTAAATTCCATATAAGAGAAATTGACCTTTACACTAATATCAAAGATGGCGGTATGTTTTGGACGTATATATCCGTGTCTTGCTCGTTTTTGATGTTAGCCTTTATTGTCAAAGAAAAGACGTAATGTACAGGTTTGTGAATTGAATCTTGATAATTGATACCAGAATCATCAATTTACATATTTTTTAATCAGAGAAAATTATAGTCATAGCTAAATACCGATCAAGAAAAAGTGAATGCGTTGGCTGAATTATTTTGTAGTGTATTTGTAACTGAGCCACAAACTGATGTTCCCATTCTACAGGATTTTGATATAGCATATGAATTCACAGATACCAAAATAACAGAAGAAACGCTTAATTACACTGAAAACTTTCAGTCCGTCAAAATTTCCTGGACCTGACAACATACATCCAACAGCATTAAACAAATTATTAGATATTATTAAAAAAACACTATGTGAAATTTTCAACAGTTCACTTCAAAATGGAGAGATTCCAAACAGCTGGAAGGAAGGGCAATTCACAAGAAAGTAGACAAGAAAAAACCAGGATAGTTAGTCTCACTAGTGTCATATGTAAAGTTATGGAAACAAATATACGAAAAAGAATAATGGATCACCTGGAGAGAAACAACTTGTTAAGTAAACACCAATACTGATTTATCAAAGGAAGATCAACAATACTGGTTTGGTTTGGTTTATTTTGATTAGCGTCCTATTAACAGCTAAGGTCATTTCAGGACGGCCTCCCGTGCGTGCGACATGCATGCGTGTGGTGAGTGCGTATGGGTGTTTTGGGAGGCTGCGGTAAAGTTCGTGTTCAGTCTCCTTATGATAGACGGAACATTTGCCGATTTAAAGTGCTACCTCACTGAAGCATACTGCCGAAGACACCCAGCAGGACACCCCACCCGGTCACATTATACTGACAACGGGCGAAACAGTCGTCCCACTCCTAATATGCTGAGCGCTAAGCAGGTGTAGCAACTACCATTTTTAATGACTGGTATGTCTCGTCCAGGGGACAGAACCCAAAGCCTTCCACGCAGCTTCAACTTCTCAAGGTCATTGAAAACTGGACAAAAATTTGACCATGGAGGATCAATTCAAACTGTATATTTAAATTTAATGAAGGCGTTCGACACTGTGCCACACAAACGTTAAATTGCCAAATTACACTCGTATGGGCTATCACAAGAAAGTATTAAATGGATACAATGCTTTTTATCAGAAAGAAAACTAAGAGTAACAGTAAATTAAGCAGTGGAGTTCCTCAGGGCAGTGTTCTTGGGACATCATTATTCGTAATTTATATCAATGACCTACCGGAAACGATAAAATCATCAGCATATCTATTGGCCGATGACACAAAAAATAAATATAACGAAAATATTAACCTATAGATCCGATACTTGGTTATTGTAGTTTCATCCGGATAAATGTAAAATTCTAACAATTGGAAACAATGGGCCAACAGATATCCTACCGCTTTATATGTACACGGATGGGAAAATACTTAAATTGGAAAAAGTATACAAGGAGAGGGATCTCGAAATAATCACAGACATCAAACTTAAATTTACGGACCATATATTTGAATAGGTCAATAATGCCAACCGGATTATGGGGAAAATTAGAAGAACATACACGTATTTAGATGAAAATACTTTTAGCTACTTGTATAAGGTTCTTGTTAGGCAACACCTGGATAATGGAGCAAGCATATGGAATCTGTACACACAAAAGGATATTAACACAATTGAAAATGTGTAACACAGAGCCACAAAACAGATACCCGGATTAAAGCAATTACATGTAAGTTATGAGAACAGATTAGGGAACTAAATTTACCAACGCTGAAGCACAGGTTACGCGGGGACATGATACAGGTATATAAACTAACACACGGTTACTACGACACTTCTGTAACGGAAGGATTCCTCAATGTAAATGTTAACAAAAGAACAAGTCAAAGTCTACCACTTGAGAAAGGAACATATAAATTAAACTTAAGGAAATATGCATTTAAAGAAAGAGTGGTCAACTATTGGAACTCTCTGCCAAATGATGTCGTCACATCACTGACACTGAAAACATTTGAAGCCTGGCTGGATGAGTACTGGGGACAACCAGAATATTTTCACAACCATTAAATAGACAACGATGAAGTTATCCACGGTCGGGAGTACATTTGATCTGGATATAAAGACTTTGCCTGCGTCCAATATTATAAGTATTATTATTAAATACTACCCGATTTGAATCACATCGGGCCAATCTAATTAAAATCTAGATGGTCATTCTCACTATGTTCATGTAACGTAGTGAGAATGGCCATCTAGATTTAAATTAGATTGCATCGGGGCTTGCTACATTATCGGCAATGGGAGGGACTTCATACCCTGACAGAGAGCAGTGTGGAGAGAGTATGAATATTCGTTCTAAGGGAAGGAAACAGTTGACAGTTAAATTGGCTGTATCTATGAAATACTTATTCGATCAAATTTCTGCATCGCTTGTGCTTGATTATTTACGTACATTAGAACCATGCCATAAACTATGTTTTTGAAACCAGTTCGTTTGATATCGGTACATTTTTACCTTTCAACGTTTTAGTTTGATTTGTTTTTGCGTTGTGAATGTCCTTGTGATATCCGTTATTTGGCCCAAAATGACTTAAGTTGTCGATGGGCTGTTAAGCAATATAACCCTACCGCTAAACTTCCCAGGAGGTCTTTGCATTGTAGTATTCCATTGTAGTGGATGTGAATATTTTACCGAACAATAGTCCTATGGTCGTTCCCTTGTTGAACAATGAAATACAATACCAACGCTATTAATGATAGATCTGTGCAAGCAAAACATCATTTCAACAACACATGAAACAAAAATATCATCCCAACACTTTTGTACCTTAGTTCGTAATGAACTAGTCCCCCAATGCGTAAATAATTTGTTCATGATCATATAGTGTAATGCCATACACAAAGAGTATAGTCCGGCAACCGCCAGCATAGCTAGAATAGAATGCCTAATTAAGTTGTCCAGAGTCAATAACCTCTCAGTGGCACGTGCATGTAATTTGGACCCTTGCTTACTTCATAAAGAGTTCCAGAATCGACAAGGGAATGTGGGTATGTAAACGAAAAGTCATAATTCTAGCCAAATATCAATAAAACCAGGAAGTACAGATGTACATTCGACGACGATAACCTACGTGTAGACACGTTCAAAGTCAGACTACGAACTATACACTTTTAACAATACAAGATTGTTAATGAACTAAAATGACATAGTCGGATTTTTGTTCAAATCTAGTCTATATCCAAAGGTGTGCGTTACCGTAACCACCTTTTAAATTTTAAACTATTCGCGAGACTTCCAATATATTATGTTTCGGTGGTTTGATGTTCCGTTTTGTACTCATCAATGTTTGGTCCTAAATTACTTTTTATATTATTGATGAGCTAATAAGAATCGTTACTAACAGAAACGTCATATTTCAGTAGGGTGTTGTCTACTCCTGCTTAGCGCTCAGCATTTTGGGAGTGGGACGACTGGTTGGCCCCTTTGTCAGTATAATGTGACTGGGTGGAGTGTCCTTCTGGGTGTCTTCGGCGGTATGCTTCAGTGAGGCAGCACTATAAATCGGCAAAAGTCCCGGCCTATCACAAGGAGACTTAACACGTACATACCGCAACCTCCCAAAACACACATACGCACTCAAATGAAACCAAATCAAACGTAAACGTATATTAAATATCTAACGGCGATTTCGTTGGCAGGGACACTTTTTTTTTTTTCATATTATCGCACATGTAATACCATGATGCAGGGAGGGTCGCGGGTTGTTTATCAGACCTCTTGAGTAAACCCACATACTCCCAAACAACCTTAAATTCTAGTTGCACACATGTATTAATGGTAATCCAAGATGCTCATCCACGCTCTCCTAACAATAAAATGACCACTGGCCTGGACGCTTGACCGAAGGAGTCCTCGAGACATCAGTGTATCAAAATAACTCGCCGCATTTATATTTATCGCGAGATTTGTCACGTAGCTGCACATCAACTACACACATGGCCGTTGTTTACATATCGAGCATACGTGAACTTTGTCTAATAATGCTTTCAATTAAACATATTAACAGAATATTCACGTAATACCCAGGTAACTGAACAAAATAAACAATTATAGTTGACATTTGAATACTGAATTTTAAAATGTAGCAATATGCATACAACAAAAATCGATAAAATTTTAGATCAGTTGATAATGTTCAAAAGCAAACCAGCAATCCAATAGACGTCCGGCAAAATCGGAATTCGAGTCTATTCCTTTTTCTTCTCTCGCTAAGTTCCAACGAATTATTTCCTTTTCTAAGGAAATACTCGGGTTTTGCCGATTCCACTCATTTTTGCGTCTTTGTTTGCCAGAATCTGTCTGCGTTTTCGCAGGTTCACCATTTTGTATGGACTGTAAAACCCGCCGTTGCATTGTGGGAATAATTTTTAGAGAAACTTGTTCCGGCAGCCCCAATTATTATTTTTGGGAATTCCCCCGTATACTTTCATAAATACACATTTTCTTTCAGTTTCTGATTCACGATAATCTGTTAGGTATGTATAAAGTCCAAAAACTGTAAAAAGCTCAAAATGTAAACATTGATATATGTTTCTTTGGGAGTATGTGGCTTTAAGTAGACATTGGAGAGCCCCTAACATAAGGCGCACTGCGTGTAAATCATAGAAGCCGACTTAAAGTGAGCCCCCTGGAGAATCGGGGATTTTCTCTGGTGTCTTCTCTTTAGGGGACATAACATATATCTTCCTCCTCATAGCAACACTTCTTTAATCTCTGTCATTCTGTCCTTCGATTTTTATATGTGTCTCCATGTTCTACGCGTGTTTTATGTGACCAATGTTTTGCGAGGATAGTAGAAACCCGCCACCCCCCCAAAAACGCGTAAAATGTTTCTAATATTCTTCTCTCAAAATGCTGAACACTATGCAGGGGTTGTAACTAACATTATATGTTCTGGCAGGTCTCGGACATGAGGCATACCCCTAACCAGTCCTCACAAGAACGAACGGGAAGGGATGGCGTCCTTAAATGACCATAGGTGCACGTCATGATGACTGATTAAACCACGCAAAACCAGTTCTGCATGCATCGCTTATTTGATTGAACGCACAAAAGAACTATACCATAAAATATAATGCGTTTTTCAACCCGTTTGTTTTTAGATTTTTACCTTTTAACATTTAAGTTTGTGTTTGATGTGTTTCTGTGAGCAACCTTCTGATCCCGTGTTGCCCTAAATGACTGAAATTGTCGATGGGCCGTGAAACTACAGTACAAAACAATATTTTTACTGTGAGCGAACGAACCAAACAACCGCGGGCAACTATTTTAGAATCTGAAGCAGATCCTAGTAATTGAATCAAACCTGCATTATGATCGAGGTTCCGCAGTCGAATACCAGCTTCTTCGTCTGAATGGAACATAATTAGACGCTTTTATTGTGACGTAGCAGCGTTTGAAAATTCCCGATGGTGATCCTAGTATCCGTCTACATTTTTAACGTCTTGTTTAATGTTCTAAATCTGCTTTAACTCTTACCGCATGTTGTCCGCCTGCTGTCTCTTGATATGTATTACAATAAGCATAATGCGATTTTCTCGTGCTTCGACTTACTTTTGGCTAAATATTTGGGAGACATGATTTATTTTTTCCAGAGAGATTCTTTGCCACACATTCCATGTAGATTGATCGTGATTTGGCCCTTATTTGACCCAATACACTTGTGAATGCATTAGTAAATCCAGCCATGCGGTAGTTCTGTTAATCACACGCGGGGATTTTGACCTACATGTAAATGCCCTGGGGTTGGAAACCATATGATTTGGATTTACATTGTATATCACACAACACATCACGCAATCCCCAGATGTGTTACGGTGTGTATGTACATATCTATATTATCTCATTGTCAGATTTCAGCTTTTAGTAGAATATCGACATTTTGCTCACACAAAACACTTTTATCCGAGACATGCTCTGTGGTAGTAGTTCCTTTTCTGATTTTACAAAACTGTCTGGACAAATCAACAGATGTTTTTGTATTATCATTGGACCCGCCATCCCTTTAACAGCGTTTGTCACAGTCGGGCTAGCTGATTCGCAGATAATATAAAATAGTTCTGGAATCTAGATCAATTTAGCATATCAGATTGTTCTTACTCAAAATCGTATTGGGAGCTTAATGCTGGTACTGCCTATTATAATCATGGCATAGTTCTTTTATTGTAGAATTTTCTGTTATTACATTGTTTCATCAATGAATCTGTAACCTTGCGCTTTGAAATTGTTGCAATAACATGTCATGATTCCAGTTTTATGCTTGATACGGTATGCAGTATACGGCCATGCTTAATCACACAGATAAATGGCTTACTCAAGTGTTGTTTTACATAAACAAAAATTGTCCTTCATTCATTCTTTTTATGAGACAAAGTAGATTTGTTTGTGGGATGTCATCGATAAAGCAGAAGGTGCATTACACTTCTGGACACCTGGTCTTGTACTTTTGCAAGGGTCTCAAATTCATATTATTTGTTTTTGTACTTTTGTATTGTGTATCGCCCAAATGCGATGTTTAGGGTTCCGTTTTTGAATAAATAAATGTTTCTCTGTCTTAAATGAATTAAATCGAAGTAAAAATGCAATGGGCACAATAGGTTTATTTTCTGGATAAGAAATCCAGACAGATACCAGTAATTAACAGCTATATATTAAAAAAACATCTCTACAGGTCAACATAGACATACAACGATGTAGGGATGATTCAGCGCTTTATTTTTCCACGCCATACACCCACATTTTATTTTCATTTGTCTTGAAGCGCATTTGCCACCAGCACACATGCTAAGACCCCATAGTGATCATGCCAATACCTTTATAATTCCGCTTATATATTGTTTAGCCAAACCACGTGATACTCGGCAGTACTAGTGAATTGGTTCTGTGAATTAGCAGATTTTCGTTAAAAATAGACTCTAAAGAAAATGATAGAACATTCAATGATATCTACCTATGTAGACATATATTTTAGGATCAAATTTAGTCACCATACTTTTTTAAACAGTTTCTCATTTTCGGTTCCCTCGGGCTAACTCTGCAATAGTCGACATTAGATGAATGGTCCAAAATAGCATGGAATAACATCAGGTCCATCTACACAAAGGCAATAGTTCTATATTCAGCATTAGATGGACGTGAATATTGCACGATCTGGCCTTCTTTGGTTAAAGTAGCCACTAAATGTCGGCACTTGTCACAGGAAAATCCGATTACTTCACACGCTACTTGGATTTTGACGTCATCAATTCGACGCGATTTAAGTACTACATCGATTGTGTATCTTCGGGGAGTAAGTTTGTTTCGACTGAAGCTATTGTGCCGTCCAATATCATACCATTCTATCGATTCTACCACACATAATTTACAGTTCTTTATGAATCAATCATAAACACAAGTTTCAATGTATCAAAACTGATTATCGGGAGGTTTGTGGCGAGTACAAACATCAGTATACTCAGGAATCGTGTTTTTATTGCAAGTGTATGTTATTGATCACAAGATTTCGATATTTTTGTGACATAGAAGCTTACATTTTTCCGCAACTTGTTCACATCCTTACTAAATTGCTATCACTCCCCTCCCTCATTCGTGACATCGATGTGACTTCTTTCTCATCGCTGATCAATAATATCGTCCCTTAATCAACTACCCTGCCAACAAATACAGCGGCAAAGACAAGAATGTGCCATATTTCATGATTTTGAAGAGGATATCAATTATAAAATAATTGTGATACCAGTTTCACCAGTAATTGGATTTCGAAGTAAAATTGTCTATGTTACGACTGACAACAGGATCTTTCGTGAACATTGTACTCCGCCTTGATCTGGGTTCATGTTATTAGTTTCATTGCCACAATCTGTAACCATTCCACCTGAACAAAATCACGTTAAAACGGTTACTTCGTTAACTTGAAATCAATTGTGTGAATAACGCCTAACGAAGGTCTTCTATATTTGATAACTCGTCCTCGTAAACAGCACTTCGTACTGAATGCATTCGTTACATCTCTCGCCAAGCGCTAGTCGTATTTGTTAAGGTAATTAAGTTCCGGAGTGGTAATGGTGGAAATGACTCTGTGAAACGACGTAACCTCTTGCTAATCAAGGTTGATACAACGCTTATTTTTCTAAGTTGACATGTCGTGCAGATAAAGTAGGCCAGGCTTCAGCTATTACTGCCTGTGACAGTCGAATGGACGTTGTTGTCCTAGTAGGTCTGCCTATATCGAGTGTTTGAATATTAGAACTTAGAGTTAAAGCCTTTTGCAATAGAAACGTCATCTTCCGCCGCCAGTAAAGGGTCGCGAGGCCGAATCACTCTTTACACGGGTAGGATATGATTTTACAACTGCATTATTTGGCAGATCAAGAGGAATTCATTTAACACGATATCCACATGTTATGTCATCTTCATGCGCTCGTGTTTCGAATTATAGAATACTAGCACATTATTCACTGTATTTCGGTTTTCTTATCATATTAACTATGTTGTTGTATTTGCTCATATTCGAACGGACACCTAACTCGGTTGATATGGCGTTGCAGAAGTCAGGTAAACAATTAAATTTGCGACATCTAGGCACGTTCGGTTATCTTATTACATGCTATACCATCTTAGGAAACACACATTAAGATGGTGTCTTGAATAACTACAGCTAATAACTACAATTTACATTTTTTACATACACTTTTCACATAACAACACATTAATAATCTAAATATACCACTAACGTTCAAAGCTTGTTATTCAAGCCTTGTTTAACCGATGAGTGTTAATATAGGAATTACTGTCCAATTTCAGTACGATAGATGTATCGAAACAAGCTTTATGGGGCCGACAATTGTCAAATTATAAGCACATAAAAGAAACACAAGGGACGCGATCGGGTTGCTGGAAAGGCATAAAAGAGTGTGCATACTCTAGCAGTGGTTCATATAATTCAATAATCGGTAATTGTTCATTAAATGGCTCTAATATCAGCACTATCCTAACAATCGACGTTCACCGCTGGGCATCAGTGAACAACCGGGACTGCACCCAACGTCATTCTGGAGGGCAGACGTGTCATCTTCATTGAAATTAATATAATTAATAAAGAATGTCTGTATGCCAAAGGCGTGGGTTTATTATCTTGTATATCGCATCCACACAAACAACGCCTCAACAATTTCCACTTTGATCATGGATCACATGATAACGTAGAACGCGTCTCGGCCAACACCCCAAAGGCAGAAGCTAATGACTGATAAAAAACCTGACAAAAATAAAGTTAATATATTATGTAAACTGTCGCGCCAAATTACCTCATTGTTTGGCCTTATAACACGGGTGATCGTGTTGATTAATACATGACTGTGTGTTTTTTGTCCTGTGTACCGGACTGTTTGGCGGGTGATTTCAGACTGTTGGGGTCGCGCGCCAGGTTAGCTACGTCACAGAGTATAATATCGATACCATACCTTACGCCAATACCAAATACGCCTTGAATTGATGATATCGCCAGCATTATGCATCAGCCACCGTGTTGCAAAATAAAAAGGTATATGCTAATAGTTAAAGCACGTGTGATCAGAAGCTTTTCAAACTCCTTCGGGTCGACAAAGACATTCAATTAAACATGTTAAAGGCGTAAACATTTTATTTTTCTGTAAAGAAGATTGGTCTCCTGATAAACACGTCAACAATGAATCGGTTTACTTTCACTGCTTACATTGTACTACAGGTTCTTGTAGTGGCATGAACAAATTATTGGACTGTTCTCGTTTTATCAACATATCTTGGGGGAACGATCCTTTGTGTTTATATTTTGCAATATTTACACAAACTCCGAGCAGAGTGTATGCCGTTATACATAAAATTCATCTTTGTTTTATTTGTACTGTCTATTTTGGTGACTACCTACACAAAGTATTCGTGATTTAGCAATGACGTGCAAACACATTAAAAGCCGTTTTTGAATAGCTTCGAAGTATTTTATTGGGTCATTTCAAAAAAGAAAATCAATGTTAAAGACATTGGGACGTTACTAAATGACCTAGTCGACATAAAACGTGATCGAAACGTTACAAACGACCTAGTCGACATGAAACGTGATCGAAACGTTACTTACGACTTATTCGACATAAAACGTGATCGAAACGTTACTAACGACTTAGTCGACATAAAACGTGATCGAAACGTTACTAACGACCTAGTCGACATGAAACGTGATCGAAACGTTACTAACGACCTAGCCGACATAAACGTGATCGAAACGTTACTAACGACCTAGTCGACATAAAACGTGATCGAAACGTTACTAACGACCTAGTCGACATAAAACGTGATCGAAACGTTTCCTCACGACCTAGTCGACCTGAACGTGATCAACGTTACTAGCGGACTAGTCGACAATAAACGTTGATCGAAACGCCTACTAACGACCTAGCCGACATAAAACGTGATCGAAACGTTACTAACGACCTAGCCGACATAAACGTGATCGAAAACGTTACTAACGACCTAGTCGACATAAAACGTGATCGAAACGTTACTAACGACCTAGTCGACATAAAACGTGATCGAAACGTTACTAACGACTTAGTTGACATGAAACGTGATCGAAAAATTACTTACGACCTAGTCGACATTAACAAGATTGATACTTGACTAACAACAAAGTCAATATTAACGTGATTAGGACATGACTGACAACCGTTAATGTGATTGATAAGTGACTAACGACTTGGTCAGCATTAATGAAATCGAGACGTTACATACGACCCAGTCAATTCAACATTAACGATATTGAGGCATTAATAATAACACATTATTTGAGTGAAAATATAGCCCTTAAGGAACCATGGAACAACCAAATGATTGCTCCCTGACAAAAACAGTAGAGGAGCTAGTCCATTTATGCGCTGTCGTTTGATGTTCATGTTACAAAGTGCGAGTGAGCATCTTATTCTAATTAGATTCCGTTATAAATTAAGTAAAATATTGCTTTGAATTCTGCATACACTATCATAATTATGTGAAATTGTAAACGGTTTATCACAAGCATGACAATAAGGTTGATCCTTATTTCTCATTAAAAAAGCGTGTTTCAGGTACTCTTAAGCCATACGCAGACGCTTGGTGACCTTTACTGAAGGAGCATAATTTAACATTAGCCTGAATTTTAAATAACATTGTCTTGCAACCAACACCAACGGTTTTGCCAATTAATTCTCATGCACTTTGTTACAAGTGGTTTGAAATTAGCGTAAGGTAGCTTTAAGGATTTCAGTAGATGGACAATTGCAGCCTTAGCAGCTTTATAGACTCTTGCGTTTCCACTTATTCTGACAAGACCAGAGATCAAAATAATGATAAGGTGACAAAATAATAATACTCCATGAACATGGTAAACAATTTCTGTGATAAAATTATAAACACAATTCAGATTATCTATACTTTGAATAAAGGATAATGAATCAGAACAGATGGTTCCATTTGTAACATTTCAGTTTTCGATAAAAAAACTCAAATCAACTCCAAAAGCAATATTTAAATTCGGCAGCAGATCCCTGATGTATTGGTGGCGATGGGGTATAATATGTTATCTTGTTTATCACTTACTGAACGACTGCAATTACTTTTAAACATATACATATCATTATAAGGGAAACCACCATTCTTTTGTTTTCTCTGTTAACGTTGGGTCGCTCACAGTATGTGGACTCCACATGGAACAGAAGCATATTACGAGGACCATACTACACCATGGATGACAGAAGCCATATAACCCTGACTTTTATCACGATCAGCAACACTTCCAAGAACTACGACGGGAAATTATCCATGTTACAGCAACATACTTCGAGTTAAAGATGATCAAAACATGCGTTACAAATTTTAAAAGATGCTGTGAAACATACATACTTAATTTCCAGTGACTCAGCAATCTGATGCAGGGTATAAACGTTTGACATGGGGGTTTCGTTCTCCTTCCTTTTGGCGAGTGTTTAATTTAGTTTTCACTCCTGATTATGACATGTACACGAATTCCTAATCACACAGTCGATATGACATAGCCTTATCTCCCTCGGAATAGATTTTGTTTTAAAGGCCTGTAAAATATTAAAGGAATTTTATGTTGTGGCGTCGTCCGGCGTGTCCGGAGATGTTCTCCTATATTTGACCGATCTCCTTGAAACTTAGTATAGTATACATCAAAATCATGAGATGTAGTTGTGTTTCGCTGAAATTAATTTTGATTCGATTATGTTTGAAAAAGATATTGCCCTATTGATTTCGGTATTTTACTTTTTAGCTGGATATATCGTCCTACATTTATTGACCGATCTCCATGCAACTTGGTATGTAATGATGACAATGTATTTGTGTTTCGTTGAACGGAATTAACTATAAGTTCTTTCCCTGTGTTTACTTAGGTATTTAAATTTTGTCAGGAGACCCCCTCTTACATTTTCCAATCGATTTCTTTACAACCGTGATAGATGATTGTGTTTCCTTGAGTTAATGGTATTTGAATCTCCTTAATCGTACGGGTGTCAATGCTGCACTCTATCTCCATTTAATAGCTTATCAGTGTATTCAAAAATATTCCGTGTTGTACATCAATCGATCTACAATATTTTGATGACATCACGTTGTTTACAAGATTTGTATGCACCGGCTAACACGGTGTCAATATTTTGCGTTTTCAGAGTTTGTGTTACATTTACTGTTTTCGACGATTAGATCATTTTAAAAAATAGCACCAAACAAGACCAGGCATGAACGTAGTTTTACGAATTGTTTTCGCACCAGACGTCCTCACATGTGTTAAGTTTTAATTTCGTTGGTAAAGCAGTGTTAATGATTTCGTACCCTCACAAATATGTCTTGCTTTAGAATGCAAGGTAGTAAATGCTTCTTTAGATTATAATTGAACCTTGCTATCGAACCAATTTAACCAAAACTGTGGACATTTAACAAATATAGCAATTTACGAGACAACCCACGATTATTGTTGTTCTTTAAATACCCATATATTCGAGATATTCAGGTGCTTGAACCATGGTCGTTTTTTTTTGTTTTTTTTTCTCAATATCGACTCTAGTTATTCTTGTCGCTTTCAAAAATCACCTCTGAACAGTCCGAGGAAGTTGATAGCTTTTTGAAATACTCTCGTAATTGAAGATCCGCGGGACTTGACTATTGCTACAGTGTGGTAGCACTCTTAATCGGCAAAGTTCTTTTCGACTATTATAAGGAGTCTTAACACGAACATACCGCAGCCTCTCAAAACACACATAGTAACACTCACCATTCGCATGCATGTCGCACGCATGGGAGGCCATCCATAAATGACATTATCAGTTGATAAGAAATTAAATAATAATATACCATTTTTACTATCGTGTTTTATATGTCTTTTCTTTCAAGGGGATGAACTTCGACAACCAAAATATTTCGTATGAAAAACATGTGATCGCCTTTGATGATGCGATCACACATATCAGAGGATATTTCAAACCAGCGCAACTAGAACATTCCACTATTTGTAACAACCATATTATCACAGTGGCAAAATGAATGAAGTCGATAAGTAGACAATAAATTACACAAATTAAAGCAAATATAGGTGGTTGATGACCTTGCTGTAGAGACATGGCCGAGACTAAGCTTTCCTTGCCCGTCTATATAATGCATTTCTACTTATTGAAGCGTGCGGACCATCCTAAGTGCACCGCGTTTAAGGAATCATTTACTGTTAAACAGTGTTCATTGGATTGCGTTAATCTCCAACCTACATGGACATTTTTTTAAAACATCATAGCAAGTCTTTATATACAATTTTGAACTATGTGAAAGTAGTTGGTCTATATTACAAGCGTTGAGTTAACATTTTTTTTATCATTTTAAACTATACGCGAGTGTACCAATATACATTTACACTTTTACATTTTACGTCTGATTGATGTTTGCCCATTAGAAACCCTTATGACATATCTAGTGTTGAGCCGTTTATTGATACACATTACTAACTGCGAAGAGGAAGGGGTATACATCTAGACACGTATCTCGTCGAGAATGGAGGCAAATGTGGATCAACCACAAGCATGGCTGCTGACGATGTGTATACACTGTATGACACGGTGTTTTTGCTCCTAGGACGGCGTTTTCAGATTTGCGCTTGGCGTTAAGCAAGGGAATACCGACTGAACACAATTATTAAAAATATTCCAAATGAATGTGGCCTAAAGGAATAAAACGTGTGTTCTTGCACTTAAACGACATCCCCTTTATTAACGACAATCGGTATGTTAATATTTGTCGTTGTGCTCTGAATATAATAACGTGTAACAGTTAAGACATTCTGATGAAAGTAGATGTCTATTTTATATAACAAAAAAGAATCCCCCCCCCCCCCCCCCCCCCCAATTGCAATACTTATCTTAATTCTACTCTATTTTTCTGTACTTTGTTTTCTTACTCTAGGAATCTCCTTAGCACCAGTCTTCCTATGACCCTAGCTAACGCGAGTGGGGATCAACAATGTACAGCTAGTCACCCCTCTTACGTTCTGTCGTCATTGGATCTAGAGAAAGGAAATTCCGGCGATTTTGCATATAATGCAATGTAATCGTTCACCGGAAAGTCTCTTACATTATATTATGTAGTGCAATAATCATTGAAGCTTATACCCTACCGATAGTTTAAATTAGATCATAAAACAACCGTCTGTGTACCCTGCTGCTACCGATACCTCTAATAACAGCATACGTCATGTAATGGGGTTTGTTTTTATGTACATTAATTAAGTATACCGGGTATTGCTGTAGAATGGTGGAGAGGGGGATGATATATTAATACAAAATCAAAAATGCGATACACTAGTGTATACAAATCTTGTCAACGGGACAGAAAATCACAGAGTCACAGATGAATAATCATCAATCATTCTTTCAAGAAAAAACAGGCCTTTGTACACGTACGTTTTTTGAAATACAATCCTAAAAATTCGTTCATTACAATAGGTTGATTGATTCAAGGTTGACATTGCATTGATATTAGGTATGATTTTGTTTTCTGTCAAGGGACTCACTACCGAAAGTGAAGGCAGTGTACCGTTATTATAGAAAAAATGGCCCTTACCGGATGAAGCCTTAACATTTAATACCATAGGTAATAAAATAATATGATCTACTGGCTACATGAACGACGTACGGCCTTGGGCTGTCTGTTATCAGATAACTTACTCAATGTCAAACGATATGGGGCAAGGTTATACTGTTTATAGAGTGAATCTGATGGCGGTGTGATATGAAACATTTACATAAATATTTAATATGTGTAAGTGTATAGGGTTCAAACTCGACAGGAAGGTAGTTGTGTACAGTATTATATACACGGTGGCAATTAGTACAGACCGGCGCAAGAGTCGGCATAGCATTGCAGCCGTAATGTAAAACAACAAGAGTTATTGCCTTTTGTTTTCTTTATTTGAATGCGTCGTTTCTGTCGGTGATGAAATTTTACCATATACTGTTTGTATACATTATTGTTGGTTTACTAATCACTGCTGTCAAATGTAAAAAAAAGCACATCATTTTATTTTTCTTTGTAGATAGCAACAAATGAATAAATGTTCTTGTTGTCATTCTATTGCATATACTATGCATAAACATACAGTATGTGGCAGCGCTAACGTCTGTTATTAAAAAAATAAGCCATTTCGCTAAGATGATAGACAGTTTTTTTTCCCCGGTTAGCGCTCGGTGTTTTTTGAGTCGGACGACTGATTGGCCAATTGTCCGTATAATGCGGACATAAGGTAGGCTGTCCTGCTGGGTGTCCTCGGCAGTATGCTTCATTGAGGTAGCACTACGCTAGCATCAATTCCGCGCTCTCACAACGAGACAATCACGAATATAGCGCAGTACCTAAAACACACCAACATTCTCCACATGCATCAAACACAACATGAGAACCATTCTTAAATCTACTAAGATTGAAAGAAATCGATAGGAAGGGGTTAAGATGAAAGGTGTTACTCAGTTCGTTAGAGATCGAAGAATTTATTTAATTATAAAAAAAATGCTTTAGAGTTTTAAATGAAATGTCCTTCGGTCACCCAGTACAGTTACACGGGGTACCTTTTCTAATAATTTTTATTAAGAGAGCCATCAAATAAGGCCTGCTGTAGCCCGCTTGTTGATCGCAGAAGGATACTAATGGTCGAGAAATTGTGACTTTTCTTCAGTTTTCTTCTATTTAGGGGACATTGAAGATACCTAGATAGATCGTGTTTCTTCATTGCAACACTGTTTTATTTTCCTCTATACATGTAGGTCCGACTCCCCGACTCCCTTTCTCGTATTCCCTTGCCTGTTGCCAGGACGATAAAACTATTGGTCTCTCAAATTTCCCCTAAGTAGAAGACACGACAACAATCGGATCCTTTGTGGGACCCAGCTTCAGTCGCACAATCAATACATCGGGCTTTACTCTAGGGCTTTCCAATGTCCCCTGAACAGAAGATATTAAGAAAAAGCAGCCCCGGTCCAGCAGGTTCAGTCCCCCGCATGTGTCATGTATGATGCATGTTCGTATGCAAAATGTATACTATTCCATTGACAATTTTGTACGGAATTTTGCTCACTTCATTTGAAATTCAAATGATATCTGATTTCCCTACAGACCCAAACATTCAGATACCGTCATACATTTTTGTGGAGAGCCTCGTGCGGAAAGTATTTAATTTTCACGTGCCTAATTATTTAGGAATATTTCGCCAGTTTTGAATTTATAAAGAGACTGTCTTTGATGGAAATCTACATTGATACGATGATTACTTTATCTTTTCGTGGAAAACGAAGAAAAAAAATGAAAAAGTGCTTGCGACGGCGAAATGCTAGATACATGTCTATGACATCACACGCATCCTGAGCTTGTGACAATCCGATTTCCTTCGAGACATTGATTGAACGGGAGACGAAATGTATAACAAATTCAATGGAAATAGTAAATACCAAATATCACACATCCTTTCATCAATCACGCTGGGGAGGCAAACAATCGTCGATGAAATCACTCTAAAAATGTAGTTTCACTGGCTCGGTTTGGTATTTTCTAACGTCCTATCGACAGGTATGGTCATTTAAGGTCGGCCACCCCCTGTGCGGGCGATGCATACTTGTGGCGAGTGCATATGTGCTTTGGGAGTTTGCCATATGTCCTTGTTTCTCTGTGAGAGCTCGGAACTGGTCTCGACATTAAAGTGTTACTGCCAAAGTCACCCGCCCGATCATTTTATACATATCGTTGGTGAAACAGCCTTTCAACTTCCAAAATACTTTGTTCAGTAACCAGTAAGTTTATAGAATCCAGCTCGAATGAAAAAACAAACAAACAAACAAACAAACCCTTCTGTCAAGAAAACAACACAAAGTTTCTGGGTAGAAATTGCTAACAAACGCAATAACACTGTCGACCAGAAACCTCACGATATCGCCATATTTTCCCGTTTATCCTGTTTAGAAATACGCTGCAGTATATTTTAAAATATAAACATGTATTGTCACTGGTAACAATATAACGTGATAAACGTAACATTGTCTTCGTGTATGCTCAACAACATACGTCATGCATACATTACGTAAAAAGTGAAAAGTATGTACACGACTGTCTGAATGTAATGATCCCTGTTCATGGTATACAATCTATACAGATCTTATCCCGGCAAAGGTTTACAAATTAACATCCTCCTTAGGAGGATGGTCTTTTCTAAAATCAATACCTGCATTCAAAAACGGCAATTATGACATTAAATTCATCAACATCGTAATCCCGTATTCCACTTAATGATTTAGTTGATTTCTTTCGTAGACGATACGGGAAATATCTCTCAACATACGAAGTGGTTAAATAATCCTGCTCGACGTAGTCGGCCGTACGTTTATTGGATTTTATTGACAGAAGTTTTACCAAGCTTTAGTTAGGCCCAATAAATACACTCTGATATAATCACAAGGCTTTTACTGAACAGATGATTTGAATCCCCAAACCGGATATTACTGCGCCATCCATCGCGTGCAATAAGCGACCACATCACACCTCTTTGGAGATATCTCTCCGCCGTAATGCTAGACCGCCAGTCGGAGTACATCGCCATTAATAAGAGTTAATAAGAGGGTACTGCTCGGTTCAGTTGACATGTTGACATGAACATTGGTATAGGGCGTACTTGGCTCAGGACTAAAGCAGACACCGTCTCTGTCGCTTTCTCCCGAACTGCCTAGCCGACATCACGTACCTATTATGCATAATCCTATCCTACTAAGCCAAAATTCCCTACCGTTAACAATTTCTCGGTCTGATATATTTTCATGTTATGAAAATAAAAGATTTTTTAGATGACTCAAAAAATCTTTACTATTCTTTAAAATAATATTTTATAGTAAATTGTATTATATGTATCGTGTCATATAATAATATAAGTCATTTTTTGAGGCAGGATGAACATTAATTCACCTTTATTAGGTTTCTTAATCATTGTATTAACCTAAAAAGTCAATAATTGTAATATATATGAAAATGTACAGCATCAACATCCTAAGTAAACCGTGCAGTATCAACGTCTCGTGTAAACATTTCAACATCAACAGATAAATTAGTCTTGTCATCTTGCAAAAAAAGTTTCTTACATGAAAGCCTATCGCCTTGATGAGAGCAACACGTTTAAATAGGACGGTTATCGACAAAATTGGGATCAATAATTCACATACCCTTCGAGTCATCGGACCACGTGTAAATTAGAATACGAAACGTACAATGACGTGTCAAGTTCTAGTATCAGCACGCTATGTACTTTCATACAGTCACTATTTACACCATGATCGCCATATTATCGATTGCAATTAAAAATGCATGTTATTCATTTCAGTTTTGCATTGTTTTGTATCAAGTGGTATTCATAAGTGAGAACGATCGATGCTTCTGGGTTGCCGTGATGATCGGCGTATGTGCTACACGATGATTACAAATCTGAAAATACGTATATTGGTGAATAATGAAGACGGTATTATTTTCAAATTGCTATAAGAACTTCTACAATTACAGAAAAAATAAACACATATTCCAATACACTAGCAGAAGCATGTTTCTAGCATTTACAGTATTGATATTGTTATACTACAAACCTGTACTAGAGATGACACAATTGTATGCATTATTTACATATTTGTCTTGTCCATAATATGTTTTTTCTGGCTATGCTTCTCCATTATTAAATGCACATTTTTAATATTCTTGTTAACCGACTGAATTGGAGATCTTCTAGCAACTTTATTCTTCCTAACGTCTGCCATGAGACTGCTTTTCGTTTGACTCTCAGTTTAGTGTTCGCCCCTTTTGGCTCGACCATCTGGTCGAAATGAACCACAAACTATTAAAAATAGTAATTGCCCTTTCTGTTTAGCGCCAAGCATTTCGGAGTGGGACGAATGGTTCGCTCGTTGCCAGTATAATATGACACGATGGGGTGCCCTGCTGGTTGTCTGGTATGCTTCAGTGAGATAGCACTATAAATTAGTTTCGCGCTTTTACAAGGAGACAAACAAGATCTAGGGCAGCCTCCCAAAATACACACACACTACAGACATGCATCTCGCACACAAAAGAAGCCAATCTAATTAAAATCTAGATGGTCATTCTCACTACGTTACATGAATATCTAACAACATCCCATAAGGGATGCTTGTTTGACATGCCAATTTGAAGATGTGCAAAATATTAAGCATAGTCCTGATTAAAAAAGGAAGGTTTGCAGATATCTTAACGGTCCCTGTTTTTGTTTCCAATATCATCAATAGAACGGTCCACTTAGGATTACTCTCTTGAGATTGGAATGACATTCTGTGTACTTTGTTACCGACAAAAACTTAACATTTCGTTGGTGTAACCGGTGTTTGGGTTTGGGAAACTACGATAACGAAGACATATTTGGATCTTAACAAAGTTGTAAATGTTCAGGGTCAACTTATTGTTACCTTTTTGCTCGTCATAGTGAACCATTAGTGCAATATCAATCAGATTTGCTATTGGAAAGATAACATCATCAAGTTCGTTTCTTAAAACCGTGGCATTGTCAGTATGATTGGATAGGAAACAAAAACAAGAAAGACTACTAACATAACGAAAGCGTAGTTCTTGACATAACGAGGGCGAAAACAAGCATATGGATTTGCATGAAAACCCATTCACAGGTCGATAAAATGCCAAAAGCTTGATGGGTAGTTGCAATAAACCAATAATTCAATAAATATCGTAATGTTCCTGAAAGATGCGGTTCCATAAAAATGATCCCGCACAAGTGCCGTCGATATTGGCCAATCTCAACATTTATCTATTTTCTATATCCCTTTTTATACGCCCGTCAAATATGACGGGGTTGCCCTGCAGGTAGGTCGTTAGAATTTTACCAGCTGCCCCCTTGTACATGATCGTAAGAGACGACTAAATGTGGGATATTATCTTTTCTCTTCTTTCTTAACAACTTTTTTCTTCCTAATGTCTCCCTTGACAATGCCTCACTTTTGGCCTTGCGTTGAGCGTTCGCCCCCGTGAGGAAGGCTTTTGAATCTGTGCCCTGACCGAGACATACCAAAGTCTTGAAAAACGGTAGTTGCTACTCCTGCTTAGCGCTCAGCATATTAGGAGTGGGGCGACTGGTTCGCCCGTTGTCAATATATGACCGGGTGGGATGTTCTGCTTGGTGTCTTTGGCAGAATGCCTCAGTGAGGTAGCACTATAAATCGGCAAAAGTTCCGGGCTATCACAAGGAGACTTAACACGAACATACAGCAGTCTCCCAAAACACACATACACACTCACCACACGCATGCATAGTGCACGCACGGGAGGCTGTCCTTAGATGACCTTAGTTGTTGATATGACGTTAAACAATTTAAACCCAAACAAACCAATTCGACGGGGGAACTATGGTATGCCGTCGTCTGTCGGGCGTAAACGTTTGTTTGTCCGGCAATCTCCTCTATTTCCTATCGATCTCTTTTACATTAAGGACACATGGTAATCATATTACGGTTTAGTTTTCCTGGACAGAATTTCGATTTGGATGCTTTTGCAAAAAAAATATGACTTTTGTTCATTTCAAATATATCATTTTTTTGTCCGGAGATCTACATTTCGTGAGCGGTTTCTTTGAATCTTGGTAGGTTTTACAATCATAATATGAAGCTACATTACCAGAACAGAATTTTTATTAATTCATTTTGCAAAAGTAATTGCCCTTAGTTAAATTTTATTATTTCATTTTTGTCGAAAGCTAATCTTTTTCATCTTTCAACCGATTTCTTTGAAACTTAAAACACATTTTAGTCATGATATAAAGTTATGTTTTCCTCGAATAAAAATGATTTTCCTGTTTTTGAAGAAGTTAGTGACCTTGTTTTATTTCTAGTTCTTGAATCCTGTCTGGAGCTTCTTAAATTTCCAATTGATTTTCATGAAAGTTGCTAAGTTTTAAAATCATGTTCTCAATTTGTGTTTGATGAGTTTGGAGACTTTAGAATAATTGTTTCTACAAACTTTTAGATAATTGATCATTGACTTAGCAATAAAATGTGGTATTTATACCATGCCCTTAAGCCACTCTTAATCTTACGCGAATCATATTGTAAAAAAAAGTATACACTATATGGCTTTATGGTGTTTGACGGGCGTATATTGTCCTGCCTCGTGTTGTTCTTGTTCAAATACGTTCTTGGGTGAAACTGTCGTGTTGCTTTACTCAGTAATGAAATATATGATACCTTTGCAAATTGAAATAGCAATAGTTAAGTACACTATAATTTGGTTTCCGCCTTACGCCAAATACAATGACAGATGTCTTTTTAGTGCTGTTCACTTTCAGCAATAACTGGGGATCACTATAACATTTTCCATATTAGGTGTAAAAATGAAGCAATGAACTGAAGAAGGATTTAATGTATTATTGTCAAAACGATTCAATGCTACTATATTCCTAGATTTTGAATTACTATTTAACGTGGAAGGCATAGTTGACCTCACTGAGTTGTATATAAAGATTTTTTTCTCATGATGATTTCGGCAGTTGTACATGCTAAAGCTTCTCCCTTCCGTGTAAAACATTTCCTCATTGTACATATCTTCTGTTTGTTCGAAGGCATGAAACGTTAAGAGTGAAATATATTTCAACATTTCAGACAAACAGCGCCGTAACCATGGGTTTAATCCGAGTATAAAAGCCGCTCTAAACCGTTCGATAGTTTGTTTGTTTGTTTGTTGTTTTTTTAAATGAACTTCCTCGTAACATCCGTGGTTATATGAGGATTGGGTGTCAAGGAAACGTCTGTAGAAGAAGACAACACGTAGAAAGACACCGCAGTGAAATCTCCATCAAGGACATAACAATATACATATCATAAATATGGTACATTGTAAATTGAACAATACTGAATACATATCAGTCTTCAGATTTATCATTTTGAGTTACATTTAATATATCAATCCAACGGGTCATTGCTATTAACGTCTCTTAGTCATAAAACTAAGTAAATGTATCGAATTCCCATTCGCAGAATACATCATTTTCTTTTCAGTATAATTCCACCGCATGGTGTGTCTTGTTGGATTTTTTCGACAGTATGCGTCAGTAAGGTAGTACTATAAAGTCGGCATCAGTCCCGAGCTATCACAAGAAGACAATCACAAATATATCACAGCCTCCAAAAGCATGTACACATTCATCACACGCCTTTATCGCCGTCCTTAAATGACATAGCCCGTTGACAGTATAATGTTACCTGGTGGGGTGTGCTGCTGGATGTCTTCGGCAGTATGCTTCAGTGAGGTAGCAATATAAATCGGCAAAAGTTCCGGCCTATCACAAGGAGACTTAACACGAACATACCGCAGTCTCCCACGCACGGGAGGCCATCCTAAATGACCTTAGCTGTTAATAGAACGTTAAACAAAATCAACCAAACCAAACCAAACATAGCTATTGATAGCATGTCAAATATATAAAAAAAAAACAATCCAACTAATTCTCACAAGGGTGAACGCTCCAATGTGTCAAGGACGACATGTTGAAACATGAGAGAAAAAAAATAATATCTCAAATGTAGTCGTCTCCTACAATGGGGACATTTCTTATGCTCTAATCTCCCCCAATGATGTATTTGTCTTTTATCCCCACATAGGCGAACGATATGAAAAACCCAAACAGACGCTTGATATAAGTCATAAACACTTGTTAATCAAATGATATTTAAACTCTTGGTGTTAATATCATATTAGTATATTCGAAAGGACTGCACTTATTGGTGGTAAACACAAACATTTTGGCGCAGATCATAGCTATGAATGTATGCACGGTTCAAATGCGTCCTGTAATAGCTATAGACTCCAATTGTTATGTTAAATACAAAGGGCGTCAAGTCTTCAGTATACCTAATACCGTATTAAGGGCTCGTTTCGCAATTTCCTGTAAAACTTGTATTATCTCTTAAATATCCAAACGCTTTCAAATGAAAACTCAATAAGGAAATATAAGGATGGTATAACCATCACCAAGTGATGAAATACACCATATTGGTGGCGCCAAAGTGTTTCCAATGTCATTGATACTTTGATGAACAATACAAAAAATATCGGAAAAAAAATACCCAAACTGATGAAGGTGATCGGTATTACACACTCGCACTGACTAATGAGTCATTAATAATTATTTAAGCATTAACTGCCTTCCTTGGGAAGTTATTGTCCTATAATTACAGACAAATTGAATAACGCACTTTAACGATTAATTTGTCTGCAATCTTTTGAGAGTTATAGAACAACCACTTTCCAAAGAAGGCAGTTTCATACTGATGGCTCTGTTTATAATTTATCTCCAGTGGTAAAGATAGAGGATCTGACATACGTTTCCTTTCATATTAAACTTGTGCGAGCCTTTAAGCAAGCAAAATGGAAAAAAAACGAGTATCATCAATCCAACATGAAGGAAAACGAATGATATATTCTATTTATCATAAGACTCATATTTACCATTTTTCTTCCTGTTTTGAGCGATCAAATCGTATTCGATCAAATGTATAGGGCCATTTCGGACCGAATCGCAAAAATCCAGATGTCCATCAAGTGCACAATTGTCATACAAAATAGTGCGAAACTGACGAATTTAGCGCGAAAAAAAATCAAGTTTATCAGTATTATAAAACACAAGCGACTTATTATATTGTGAAGTACAGGTTGATACATCTCTGTACATTCCTCTGTCGCTGTCATGCAGGGCTATTACTAAGTAAAAAGAGTTGATGGATTTTGTTTTGCCCTAAAAGACTGACTGACGATGAGCCCTAAACAATACTTAAAACAAAAGATGACAGCTTATTGTTTTGATTGTTGTGTTGTAAAGTAAATCCGAAGATTTTTTGTCGTGTTATTTGATTAAGCGGAATGTTCTGGACATTTACCTTTTGATCAAATCATTCACGTGTCGTGCTAAAAGAATGTAGGTCGTTCCAACGCGTAGGAATACAATTCACAGTGAATCAACTTTGAAGATAGGTTAAAGTGTGTAATAAAGAAAACGGATAAAATTGCTTTATTAAACGGCAAAGTACGGTATTTTATGAATAATCTGCAATCTAGAAAGGAGCCTTAAGATGATCATCTCAAATTGGATTGAGCATTGAAAGGTTTTCTCCATTCAGGAAAAAAAACATGACACTATTAAATGCGCGTTTTGACGGCCAGGCCCCATCGCGATTTTCACTGAAGTAAAGCGGCATAATACTTGAATAACACGGTATTTATTTAGCAACTTTGTTAAGTACCTTCGGTAATGGAGATAGGGAAATATTCTCATGACACAATGCCGGATTTACTATAAGCTCAATAAAGTTACGTTGTTACGTGACTGCCTATTTTAATTCCATCTTGTATACATGTACCTGCATTTTGCCTCAATGTACAGTGCCCGTATGTATATGGCGTTCCTTGCCAGGTAGCCCGTATCAGTGAGTAAACAAATGCCTCTCTTTTGAACATCAAGGTTTATGTCAACGCAGGAGAAATGTTACTACACGTAAGAGACCGAATTCTGCTGTAAATCGTGTCCTAGTGTGGCAGACAGCCATACCATATACGTGAATAACACATTCCATAATAGGTATGAAATATGAAAAAAAAACTTTCATTATTTTTTCTATATGTACCTTTCCTACCTAATTAAATACATCTCGTTTAGAGGTTGACTCAATTAAATCGATAAAATAACCTGCTTGAACTTTGAAATGTAACACACACACACACACACACACACACACACACATAATGTATATATATATATATAAGAATCATTTTTACCCGGTTTGGTTGGTCCTGAGGCAATGGATATGCTAAAGGCTGAATTATTGATTTGAAAATGATGATATATGTTGTCAGACTTTAAATCGGCATAGGTCTAGCTATAAAGTACTGTGATTGGATCAGATCGATTGATTAACAAAATCAATACGAGAAGTCCAACCAGCTTATTTTCCTTTATCCACGCGTCAATTGTAATTAAAATAATTGAAGTCCCTGTTCCATAGAAACACGTGCGATTTAAACAACTATCGATGAATGGTGTCCTGGCTATAGAAATAGTCGCCGCCGAAAACGCCAGTATATCTTCCAACCTGCTTTTAAACAAGAATGGTCTCCTTGCAATAAAAAACAGACGCCGAGATGAGTATAGGATTGGCCATACATATATCATACATTTCTACATATTGAAGCGTGAGGGCCGGTGCATATCATGCATTCACCGTTCAACATATTTTATTGGATTGTATTGATCTGCAGACAGCAAGTGATAATTTCTGTAACAGCATAACATGTCTTTATCTCCAAGAAACTGTTAACATATACGGATCTTTTAACAAATCTGAAACCTGTTCGTTTGTACCACACGATATGACTAACCAGTCACATTCAATGTTATAAACTAAGTGAGTGATCAACATTTTTAACATGCTTGGTTTGGTTTGGTTTGGCTTATTTAGTTTAACGTCCTATTAACAGCTAAGGTCATTTAAGAAAGGCCTGCCGTGCGTGCGACATGCATGTGTGTGACGAGTGCGTATGTGTTTTTTGGAGGCTGCGGTATGTTCGTGTTAAGTCTCCTTGTGATAGGCCGGAACTTTTGCCGATTTATAGTGCTACCTCACTGAAGCATACTGCCGAAGACACCCAGTAGGACACCCCACCCGGTCACATTATACTGACAACGGGCGAACCAGTCGTCCCACTCCTAATATGCTGAGCGCTAAGCAGGAGCAGTAACTACCATTTTTAAAGACTCTGGTATATCTCGGCCAGGGGACAGAACCCAAAGCCTTCCTCACAGGGGCGAACACTCAACTAAAGGCCAAACGTGAGGCATTGTCAAGGGAGACATTAGGAAGAAGAAAGTTTGTAAAAAAGAAGAGAAAAGATAAGATCCTCTTACGATCATGCAATGGGGGCAGCAGGTACAATTCTTACGCCCTACCTGCAGGGCAGTTTTTACATGCAAGATATTTCGTTTGTTTTCTTTTTTACTCACCTTTGGTTGGCCTTGTTGACTTTTCTGTGTTGACGGGAAGCTAAAACGTAATACAAATAGTTGAAACGTGTGGTCCTGTATCGATTGTACAGTCCACTACAACACTTTGTTAACGTGTCGTTGTCATTAAGGTATGTTTGTCATAAATCAAAGTCAAAGTTTCGAATTCTAATACAAAGAATACACCATTTACATGCAGTAGATGTTAATTTTTTTATTGTTTTTTTTTTCAGGGGGGGGTGGGGGGGTGGGGGGGGGGGGGGTAACGTTTTCAGTTTGTGTTATTTAAGAATTGGTGGAGGGTCATGAACACACCAATAGAAGAAAAGAATATTATGAGTATATTAAAATGAATTATAAACTATTAGTGGTTCTGCAGAAAGAGCTATACATTTTTGTATTTATGCTTATTTTATTGTTCCAACGTTTTGATTTCCCCCCAGATAACTACATACATCCGCCTTGTGTTGTCGTTGCCCTGACAAGCCGAAGTGACAATTGTACCTGTATGATTCGTAAAAAGCGACTTTGTTTATTATCTTATATTCTCCAATTCTCCGTAATATTTTTTTCTATTTATTTATTTTCTAATTTCTCCTTTGACAACCACTTCGCTTTATCCTTTATTTTCTGTTCGGACTCAACAAGGCAAACAAAGTCTGACGGTGATGGTGACGACAGGTTCGACACTATTAAAGTGTCCATTGGTGACACATTATTTCGTTGACAACGTCCGTAAATAGTATCGGTAAATAGGTAGTGAAAGAATACTTAAAGCCTGTTAAGGGTTTTTTTGTTCATTAGATGGACAATGGACATACTTTTTCAAACCTGTTTTCATTGATTTCGTGGATGCTTTAATCAACGAACCTACATTTACATATTGACAAACTGTTGAAAGGTGGGGTCAACATTTGGCCCCCACATCAGTTTCATTCATATTTTCCGTATATGTAGATAAGGATTAGTCATTATCACTACGGATAGTCATACTGGACCTCCTTGCGTAAAACCAGATTGAGTGACGGGGGTACTCTTAACAAAACGCTTGATATTTGTCACAAGTAAATGTCAAATGATATCGCAGAATTGAAAATTCTCTCGGGCTTTATTTACAAGATTACATTTTGTATGTACACAATACTGTTATATATAATAAGGAATCACATCTATGTTATATGTGCCTGCCGTTAACCCTTGGCGTTACAGAATTGCCGGGAACCATTAACTCGGCAACATCGCCGGCGTCACTGCCTGGCGCACCTGGCGTAAACTCCGGCTACACAACGCCACTGCCAACTACCTTGCCGTTCGCCCCTGAACTGGTTCCCCGTTACGCCGGCAATTCCGCTCCGTAGGGTTATACGAGGTCCTAGGTTTTAATTAATTTACCTTTTCTGATCATTCTTGGACAGGAAATGTACAGAGACTGAGAACGTTGGTTACTGGTTTAACGTTTCCTTCCACGGCGTGAGCTATGTTCAGGCGACGTGTCCCCCTCAGGTGAGTCTTGTCCTATCCATCCGGTACGTCCACAGGGCCGGACATCTCCCTGGGACGGACATGGGCGCGGCTAGGTGGTCCTTCTTGGTCCGATGTCGAACTCCATATGAGACTGAGAACAGTTGACCATGGTCTTATATACTAGTATAGTTGAGAACCTTTATTAACCTTGATTAACTCGGTCGCAATACTATGTATCGGTAGTAAAATAAAAGTGAAGGGTGTAACGATACGAATGGTTTCACACGATAAGGATTATTGGTGTTACCTATGCGATCGTTACACAATAAGACACATAATCGTATAGAATTACAATAATAAAACACGTATGCTGAATACGACTCGTATAGTACGTAACAAGAGGCACATTTATAACAACATTACAATACCCACGCCTCAAGATTTGGCCGTCCCGGACAAAAAAAATGAGCTTGGCCAGCAAAAGTACTGTACAAAACAAATAATGAAAACTAAACATAAACCACAAAAATAATGTTCAAAGTTCAAACCCACACTCAGACACTTCCATATAACTGCAAAAGAATCATAACTACCAACTGCACATACCACTTTCATAACAATCACTCTACCCTCACACATTCTCAAAGGAATATATTTACAAAATGATAAAAACAAAAATCCAAAATATTTAAACCGAACGAAAATATTGCACAACATATTTACAAGTTGAAGAAAATCTTCATATGATTATATCTCCAGATACAATTTCATCCCGAGTCCCGCGACATGTGAGTTCCCGCGATCTGTACTGTCCCGCGATTGGCTGTTCACTCCTGAAAGGTCACCGCATGGCGCGAAGTGGACCTGACAGTTTCCCCGTTTATAACGGTTGCCCGCGTGGTCAACTCCTCCCGCATGTGTTGTTTCACTTTCAGTAAGTCACACTGAATGACGATGCCCTCCTTCATGTTCTTCTTTGGCGATGGCAGCGGCGATATGGGTATTACTTCACTAGGAATTGACCCCCAGGGAAACATCAGGTTCCATCCCGAAATCACCCACTACCGCGGTTGGTACTGGCGTTGATGTCCTTTCAGGTGTTGCCGGCGATGTCTTTGCCGGCGTCACAGATTTGACGTTTGGCGTTCCCCGTCGCGGAGATCGGCTCCCGGATGACTTCCTCGGTGATCGACGCCTCGGAGAAACTCTCACTGACCCCCGATCGTTCCGTGGCGACCTAGACCTGGATGATTGAGGAATACCATGGCATCTCTCTTTATGTCTTGTTAAGTTCAGCATTTGCTCATCCCAAATCAATAGAGGAGCATGCTCCTCTACATTCCACGCTTTGTTTCTTTTCTGGGTTAAATTTAAGACGAATATTTCATGGTCTCAACTTCGTGTCTTGTGTAGTCTGACAAAAAAACAGTATGTGTCTCACAAGCGTCTTGCAAGCATTAAGCCAGACTGTGGTCCCTGGTTTCCTTGGTCCAAGACATATTAGTCCTTAGGACGCTAAATGCCACAACAATTCATTTACAAGATGCTTTCTGGAACTATGCAAATTCAGTTGTCCAAAATGGGAATTTTCTCATTTGAGATGGAGTTTTGCAAGGTATTTTGCTTAAATCAGCAATAATCGTGAACATTTTCCCTTGAAATATCGTAATATTTGGTATCAAAATGTTAGTTGGAATATTCTGAACACAATGATAAAATATTTTATGGTAATTGTATCATATAATACTCTTGGGGAAATCATATATCAGTACCTCTAACAGCAACACAGGTGTTAGTCAAGGAGGTCCCATTATTCAAAGCATTAATTCTGAAACTAACTTTTCCAGATTTAAGCTTCTTATAACCATATCTTTTTGTATTTACCATATTTTGAAAATCGAAGCGGGGCCAATGCTTATGTTAAAAATCTCCATATATGTTGACCCCCACCTTTGTCGTAAATATTATGGGGGGGGGGGGGGGGGGGGGGGGGGGGGGGGTATATGAAAGGGGGATCTTCCCTCTTGTTACGCCTGCGATCAAACCTTTTACTGTGAAACATTAGATATTTTTGTCAATATCATTCTAATCTGGTGTTGTTTGGCTCAAATTGCCGATAGGCCGTTAAACAATGCAATACAATACAATATTATTTTACTCCGTGATATCATAAAGTATGTTGGATTTATATTGTTACAATAAATATCAATTGACATTGGAATGATTGCAGCGAAGTATCATTATCAAAATCAGACTACACGACACTCATATTCTCACATTTATTATTGTTTTAGAGAGACGTAATATTCTTATGTGGTTCACATTACATCGAGCTATTTTTGGAAACGAACACTACTCTCGGACCTGATATATCTCATATATAAACATACCTCTTAGTGATTTTAACCTTTTGTTTCATCATCAAGAGGTTTAAAAGTTGAATGGAACACTTTTGTTGGTGGTCGGTGGCACATTGGAAACACACTTGCCTTTCACCCAGGCGGCCGGAGTTGGATTCATTGACCGGAAATGAAAAGGTATGGGATCACCTACCCGACCACGACCTCCGATTTCCGCCCACAGTAAGACCTCTCGCGCGCTTCCATCCGGGCCAATAAGCATGATTAATGTAAGTTGATATAACTTGTTTCGCAAAATACATCAAGTTTAATTTTTTTATCATACTGAGAATAAATAACGCTCTATCAAGAACGCTATTACTCAACGATGTTCTGGTAACATGGAAATATGGACTGAGAAGGTAGTTTTTGCCCGCTTTTGATTACTACGCCACACATTTCTTACGCATTCATAACTTCCAAAGGGCATATGATAATCCTTTTACTGTAAAGCACTTCATTACAGACTGTATTGATTTTAAGCATATCTGTGAGACATATTACCACATCAAGATAACTGCTTGAAGAGATTATATTCAACCAAATTGAAGTATCTTAAAGAATATAGATTGTATGATGAAATATAGGTTGCTATTTGGTATGACGATACATGTTGATTTTCCGTTAAGCTTTTTATTTTTTTCAATTGTTAGGTATTCGTTATTATGAGCTGATTTGTAATGTATTCATAGTGACACACAACAAACCGTTTATGATGAAACGCTTTACTTCTAATAGCTGTTGGTCTGTATTACAAGATTTGAGTTGTCACCCACTGTGACTATAATGTGACCGGGTGGGATGTGCTGCTGGGTGTTTTCGGCAGTATGCTTCAGTGAGGTAGCACTATAAATCGGCAAAAGTTCCAGCCTATCACAAGAAGACTTAGCACGAAAATAAACCAAACCAAACCAAACCCACTGTGAGCAATCTAATTAAAATCAAGATGGTCATTCTCACTACGTTACATGAACGTTCATGTAACGTAGTGAGAATGACCATCTAGAATGTAATTAGATTGCCACGTGAGTGTACCAATATATATTTACAGTTTTACATGTTTTGTTTATTTGATATCATTTCTTTTTTGCCACTTTTTACTCGACAATGTTTGACCTTTTTAACGTTCATAGTGTTGATGGACCGTTAAGAATCAATAACTGTGACATTTAAATCCCAATACCGTTCCATCTACCATCCATTCACTCTACCATCAACGCTGTCGCCAAAGCAGCGTACATCTTCATACATTGCAGTACATATAATCACTAATAAAACAGTTTATTTTAGATAAGTTGTTATATAGTCGTTCACACCTTGCATTAGTGTTAATGTCAGTAAGCAGGTTAATGCCACAGACTGCTCATTCACGACGACGTTTTAGGTAATATGACTTTTGGAGCCAATGCGTGGAAAAGTAGTGTACAGAACATGTATGTTTTAAACTCTTAGACATGTTAGAGTGTTGCTGACAGAAGCGCATACTGTAAACGTAGATAATTGCGTTGAGGTTTAATTTAGCGATTTTGATCGGTAAACTACGGGGTTTTTTTTTTTGGGGGGGGGGGGGGGGGGGGGGGGGGCGGTAGGGGACCCCACGATTTTTTCTTTTGTACACGTTCAATGAATACACATATATCAGAATTTAAAACGCGTGAGGCTCATTTTCGCTGCCGAATGCCTACGTATTTAGTATTAAATCTCTCTTGCGTAAATGTCCACGTATATACATGTAACTTTCTGGTAACAAATGGTGAACTATTTCAATGCTTATCTTTAACAATGGGCACATTCCTTACTCCAAAATAGAATCCACCTAAAATATATTGTTTCAGAGTCGGAATGCTATAACAAAACCGTTTTTTTCGAGATCTCTTTCTACAGTAAACCATCAAGTAAATTTCCAGTAGTTGATTATATTCTGTAGCAAAATACTTCAAAAAACATCAAATAACTGTAGTAACGGTATACCCCTGAGTTAATAGTATGTCTTCCCTTATTCGTTATATTCCAGTTGTGTACTCACGGGAACTATCATTAATAACACAGACATTAATATATATACATACTTGTTCGACGTGAGAATTTTAACCATAGTTCTATTACGTCGTAGTAGTGTAAGATATAGGTCACACGAGTATACTATAACTCTTTACATTGTCCCCCGAGTATCTGTGACAGTAGAAGCCAATATAGACATTGCCTGCGCTTTACTTAAATCGATAGATAAGCGGAGAAGCTAGATGAATGGGTGTTAGGGACATACATTATCAACATTTTCAGGTAATCTGCAGCTTTGCCAAACCACAAACACAAAGCAACAATATTAAACGTAAATATAAAATTAGAATATTGCAAATGATGCTTTAATTCGAGCGCGAGATAAAATATATTTCATCGGTATTCTACAAGGTCACGGCTGCAATATACTTGTTTGAGATTTATACTGGAATGATTTTATTCAACACACACACACGATATTAGCACTTTTCAGGAAATGATCAACCTTGTTAATATAGCGTGTGAATTGTTCTGCGATAAGATAATGACATCCTTGCATGAGCTAAACACGTCTAATTCCTAATGGGACACAATGTGGATCTTCCTTAGTTCACTCATGCAGCTGTACCGAATCGGACATTCAGTCAAGTGGTGTTATGAAGTTAACAATGTGCGCATGTGTATATATCACATTCGATTGTACATTTCTCCAAGTGTTTTCCTTGAGCTGAATAATATCTGATAGAAGACTACATTCTCACAATGTTGTAACTTATTCTACAGCTGAATTAACATTAATGATGTTATGTCATCTATTAAATGGACATTGAGGTAACCAAAAAAGTCTGCCTCCATTGCAACACCTTTCTTTCCTCACTACTGGCTTGTACTTTGTTTTTTCATCTCGGTGAATCTTTGACATCCGTCCGCATATGACCCTAGCTTTAGCGAGGACGTGAAGCCCTTAAAAACAAGCAAGCAATAATATGTATGAGTTTCAATGATTTTTCATTCTCCCACAGTTCACCGATTTGCCTTTTATCAGATAGATGTAAAGGAATACTGTATCAACTTCTATGATATGATAAGAGTGCAAGTGGTGACTTTCTTACCCGGTTACTATATCCGACCGGTTATTTAGTGTTATTTAGTAAATAGCTGCGACGTTTTTTGAGATCGACATCCTCCCGGGTAATGCTTTTATGTGCATTTTTGAACTGTGAAGAGGATTTTAGTCGCATGCAAACTAAACGCCACCTTTGAGACCTATTAACAAAAAGACAGGAATCGTCAGCTCAATTATGAGGGAGCGTGAAGGAAATGGAGTGGGAGAAAACATCATTAACTATGTCACAAAGAAATCTCATCTCTCGAGGGAAAGATGTCTTTGTCACATCCTCAACACAGGGAAAGATTCCTTTTTTTGTTTCATTGTTACACTCTTTAACCAATCCTCTTATCTCCCCTACTCTTCGGCAATTCTGCTGATGTCAACCCTTTTTATTTGTACTATAAAATGTTAATACACGTGTATTTTATAAAGATACAGTACAATGTAGTTCATTATTAATCATTAACGGAGAAACAGGCCAAGCACGGGTCAATCAACTAAAGATGCTAATATATCGTGACTTTCTTGTGTTCATTGATATATCGTGATTTAATGACAATGACCTGAGGTATTGTGGATACTAGAAGAACAGGAAAGTGTTGTATTCCATTGTAAAAGGAACGCGACATATCAATTAACTGGTTCTCTCTTGAAATCATTGATGTCGATCGATACCGTTAGTTGGCAGTCTTGTAGGGTTATAAAAAAAATATTGTAGTTATAAAAAATTGCATGCACACTAAACTATTTCTAGAATAAATTGTCAATTAATTTCCGTTTTTATTGAAAAGTCTCATATTTAGTACTAATGTATTTAATTTTGTTTCAGTTTAAAAAAAATGTTGCAACCGATACTGTTCAACCAACCCCTTGACAATAAAAGTGCCCTGCAAGTAGGGCGTAAGAATTGTACCTGATGCCCCCATTGCATGATCGTAAGAGGCGACTAAATTTGGAATCTTATCTTTTCTCTTCTTTCTTAACAACTTTCTTCTTCCTAACGTCTCCCTTGACACTGCCTCACTTTTGGCCTTTAGTTGAGCGTTCGCCCCTGTGAGGAAGGTTTTGGGTTCTGCCCCTAGCCGAGACATACCAGAGTCTTTAAAAATGGTAGTTGCTACTCCTGCTTAGCGCTCAGCATATTTGGAGTGGGACGACTGGTTCGCCCGTTGTCAGTATAATGTGACTGGGTGGGGTGTGCTGCTGGGTGTCTTCGGCAGTATGCTTCAGTGAGGTAGCACTTTAAATCGGCAAAAGTTCCGGCCTATCACAAGGAGACTTAACACGAACATACCACAGCCCCCCAAAACACACATACGCACTCATCACACGCATGCATGCCGCACGCACGGGAGGCCGTCCTTAAATGACCTTAGCTGTTAATAGGACGTTAAACAAAATAAACCAAACCAAACCAAACCTGACCGAGTTGTTCTATATTCATAGGGTAATGATTTCAGTAAAATTAACTTTATAACGGCTGGTATTATCCTTTCGTGTCACATTATTAATGCTTTAAAAGGGTCTTAACCATGTCCGTCATGTATACCTAGGACCTTCAAGGACGCTGAAATTATTCTATATCCAACGCTTATCAAACACTTACTTTCATCTGTTCTTATTTCTTATAGTAGCGACAATACCTTGTATCATAATGGCGATTGTAATTTACGGCGATAACGTCCTCGACAAATTTATACGAGACCGGGAAAAAAGGTGACACGATAGAAGACTTATATTGGGTCCGATTTTAGTCGCCATGCAGCTATAGCAACAGCGGACCTTTTGTAGACACTCTAGTGCCCCTGAACAAAAGACAAATAGGGAGAAACTGATGCTTTCTGTTGTGATGAATTTAATGTTAAATTCGTATTAATGTAGTAATCCTTATGTTTTGAGTGTTGACCGCAACGACTATAATGTTCCCATGTGACTCTGGCTGTTGCGAGGATGTTGAAACAACTAAAAACCAAATCATGTGGACTTCGCTAGCAAATACACATGGATGTTGATAATATGTTAAGCAATTCTAAATAGAACAAACGATGAGACAAACAATATGGCCAATGGTGTTACGAGGACTTTAATCCCATCAAAACAAAACAAAACGGAACTTTTCAACAATACAGTAAGCTTTAACATTAATTGATGAATAATATTACTGCTCTAACCTTACTTTCATTGCCGTTGTCTCTGTTGTAGTTGGCTGTTCTTGGACATTGTTGAACAATGTCAAGGGTAGGTAATTCAGCATATATTTGTTGGAAACATCTAGTTAATAAGTGTTCTCGCACGCACCTTGGTAGTAACCCACAGAAGAAAGTTTATAGTAGCACATTGCTTTCCAAACGATGGTGACAATGATATCACTGTATTGTTTAATACCAATGTGATGTCAGTTGGAGACGTTAAATAGGCGAGAACAATGGCAATGTGTATGCCCCTTCATTAACTTGTTACATATTGTTACATAATTCCTGCAGACAATTGATACCCAGCAATCGTTCATACGAATAACGTATTATCATTCTCATCCATGTTCAGCATATCAAAGAAATTTACTCTTTAACAATGTCTAATCGTTTATTGTTTAAGTATGCCTCGTTTGATATATTCGCCACATTTGTGAATGACGACTGACTAAGTATGACACTGCCAATATTGACCAAAACCAAAAAAGTCGGTCATGTTTTGAAAATGTGAAAGTTGTGGACGATAAAACGCCACGCCTTTTCTTCAGTGGTTAAAGCTAAATGTACCTAGTCCATGTTTCGTTAACGTTGATTAACTTAAGGAAATTCCTTTACTTTCTATACCAATCATTACTGAATAAGGCGTTTCCTACTGGAAATTAAGGGATATCGATGAGCATAGGACCTAGCTCATGCCTCCAGTTTCTTTTGAATTGTTTGAGGTTTTAACACCATTGAATGGTTTGAACAGTGACTTACGCTTTTTATAGTGCAAACACACAAAGATGTCACATAGCTACATGGTAACATAACTAATAAGTGTATTTGAAGTGTTAAAAGAAAGCTTTTTCCTTATTCGTGTATAAACCACTCACTCTATCCCGTCTTTAAGCCACACTCACTGATCCTGTATCCCTTCTCCCACGTTCCGGACTATCACAAGGAAACTTAACACGAACATACCGCAGCCTCCCAAAACACAAATACGCACTCAACACACCGCCCGCACGGGAGGCCGTCCTTAAATGACCTAAGTTGTTTTTAAGACGTTAAACAAATAAAATAAACCGCCTCCTACTCGGACCACACACTTTATTCAGCCCCGACTTCAAACTTCACATCGTCACCTGTCTTTCTTTAAACTGCACGGTGTTTCCCGCCTCGGCGTCAAACAACAAACTACCGTATATCAGTGTTTTTTTAGCGTACGCCAAATTTCGCGTTTTCTGTACAAAATGACACGTTTTATTTTTAGCGTATTTCTTTTTTAGCGTTTTTACAACCTGTAATTCAAATTTTAGCGTACATATGTTTCATATACAACAAACCTGCTGCCCTGACATAATCCTGTACTTTGATGTCCAAGTCATCACCGAGTAGAACTCTCTCTCCAATGTCCAATGTCCAATGTCCATGCGTTACTTTGGCGAATACACAGAATAACTTCCCCTTTTCCTCTGATGTGTAGATCTGTCATCACTTAATAATTTATCTACAAGTTTGTTTGCTTCAGCAAACTCAGGTCTGTCCCTGACCGGACTTTCTTTGTTCTTCCGTGTAACGGTTACAAATCGTAGCATGGCAATGTTTCACTTGGCAATGCCACTCTCGTTATGATTTCAAATAGATCTATACAAAGGACAAAAAATATGGTCAATTGCTAGTACATTTTTATTGAATACAACAGTTCAGTGGAGTCACGGTCAATTAAACAGGTGATCGGTTCATGACAACACCATTACAAGGGAGCTAACTCTTACTGTAAAATGTGACCAATTTTAGCGATATATTATAGTTTGCGACCGAGGTCTGGTCACGAAAATTAGACACTCGCTAAAAAAAACCGATATACGGTATGTCCCGCTACGCCAAAAACCCGCTGAACATGGTATCCCCCTCTCTCTGTAAACCATTCGCTTTACCTCGCCTCTCCGTCAAAACGCAGGCTGAATTCCGCATCTACGACCCTTCGGACGATGTATCCTGTCTCTACATCAAATCAAATATTGTACCCCTGCCTCTCCGTCAAATCGCACGCTGCTCCCCGACTACTTAAACCACATACTTTATCCCGCCTAGGTTTCAAGCACACGCTGTACCTCGCTTCTCGCGTCAAACCGCACGCTTTTTCCTACCTCTCCGTTCAACCAACCGCTATATCCCGCCTCTGCATCAAAACACGCTGTATTTCATCGCTACGTCAAATCGAATGTTGATTTCCGTCCCTACGTAAAACACATGGTGAATTTCAACACATGTTGTTTTTCGTCTCTACGTCAAACTGCATGCTATATCCGAACTCCGCGTCAAACCCCACGCTGTATCTTGTATGTATATAAACAGCAATTTATCCCACATTGTTGCATTATCATGTAATCCACGAGTCTGTCCGCCAGCATTCCCGTATGTACTGCCCCTATACCACAGATGTTATAAAATTGTTACATTTTGCTAATTATTTTGGTAGTCCTTATAGCCAATTCGTAGATTGTAGGTCAACGCCTTCATCGGGGAGAATTGTAATGAAGGAATGGCGTGTCGTGTGTGCTGCTTGCGACCGTATAGGCTTCCTTACGGGTGATGTATTGGAAACTGTTGGCATTGTTTTCATCAAATATTGTGCGTTTTCGATTATTGCAGGCACAATTACACTGAATCAGAGGCCTATATAGTTTCGAACTAGTTATTGTGTTAGGGAAACCAGATGCCGTTGAATGCATCGATATGGATACATCGCCGTTCGATATTTCTACTGCTATATAGATCTTTTCCACTGTATCCTGTTTCAGTGTTGACAATAGATTATAGTTACTCTTCAAACAAGGCCTCTGCACAGTCGTGCATTGTCTCAGACCCGAGTTCCGTCGATAAATTAAACGTACTGTTAACACAAGCTGTTTATATAACCGTAAAATGCTATATACCGCTTAGTGGTTTGGTTTATTTTGTTTAACGTCCTATTAACAGCTAAGGTCATTTAAGGACGGCCTCCCGTGCGTGCGACATGCATGCGTGTGGTGAGTGCGTATGAGTGTTTTGGGAGGCTGCTGTATGTTCGTGTTAACTCTCCTTGTGATAGGCCGGAACTTTTGCCGATTTATAGTGCTACCTCACTGAAGCATACTGCCAAAGGCACCCAACAGGACACCCCACCCGGTCACTATTTATCTGAATACACATGCCATTTGAAGCATTACTCGATTTCATAGTATTGCATACATGTACATCGGTAAATTTGAGCGAGACTAGAACAAGTTATTTACATGCTATCATCGCGCTAAGACCTCGACACATATTTAACGATGTTGCAATTCGAAATGCAGACAAAGTATGCAAAATAGCATCGCTTGCTGTCTGAAACCAACAAAATAACATCGCTAGCTGTCTGAAACCAACAAAATAACATCGCTAGCTGTCTGAAACCAACAACATAATATTGAAATCAATTTGTTAAAACAGCGTCATGATATGAAGAAAAGAGTGTTAACATTGACATAATTGATAAAATAAAAGGAACATGGGTTTGGTTTGGTGTTTGGTTTATTTTGTTTAACGTCCTATTAACAGCTAAGGTCATTTAAGGAACATAGGACATGGAGTTCCGGGAAGATTAACGCCTTCAGTAGAAGATACTTACTAAAGGAAAGCAGAAAACAGTTATACAAACGTTGTATCTCGTAGAACATTGACCAACACAAAGGGAAATGAAACATTCACAAAAGAAAACATATTTAAGTATAAAAATAAACAAATCAAGTGGAAAAAAAGGAAAAAGAAATCTAGACTAACAAGATACGAAAATAATATAAGAAAATTGGGGGAAAAGATACACAATTGAAAGTCACAGAAACTAGCAAATCTGTATCGTCTCTACCCGATCGTAGATATCAAGGGGGAAACTTAACGACACACAAGAATGCCATATTAGCACTTCTCATCTGAGCTTATTCTCACAAATTATTAATAGGACGTTTTACAATGCAATACTGGAACTTAACTTGCAATTAATGAAATATATTATCAAATATTTATGATAAAAGTCGAGATAAGCTGCTGACAATGTAAACTTCGTGAAAGGGCTTTTGTAATAACTACCTTTACCAATAACGTGAATGCTCCAACAGGTAGAAAATAAGGGGTAATTTGAATATCACCATATTGGTGTAGGAAATGATTGTTTTATCCGGACTATACGTTCATAGAGTATGTGCCTATTTAGAGGTTAATAAGACTCAAAGTAACGGCGCGTTCTGCCTCGTGCCGTACAGAGATCGGTCCTGGTTGCTTTAATTAGAATCGATTTCTTGTTTGAAAAGACATTGTGTCTTGAAATGTGAAAGAATGTTTTTTTTGCGAAATTCCAATTTCCACACACTCCCTTAACTGTGCTTCGAAGCTAGCTATTAGATGCAACTTCACTGATTAACCTTGCCAGAGATTAAAAACGAACAAACAAAATGGTGTAGTGTGGGATTATAAACAAACACGTGGTGCGATATTATCAACAAAGTGCCGTAGTGCAATATAATAAACATACAAAACGTTGTAGTGCGAAATTATAAATAAACATCGCGATGTAGCGTGACACTTTTAACAAACATCGCGGTGCAATGCGTGATTATGAGCAAATGTAGAGGTGCAGTGTGGCAAACAAACGCCGCCATTTATTGTGACATACCGACATCACGGTGAAGTCACACACATCACGATGTAGTCCGATATCATAAACAAACATCGCGGTGTATTCCGACATTACTGTATACCTGGTATTTTCGCCCTTGAGCAACACAAAAGATGTTCGCCCCGTTTTAAATTCGCCCTAAACTACTTTAAGAAATGTCTTTTCCTCGTTTACAATCTGAAAATTCCGTTCGGAATTCTCGATACAGTTGCACTCGGAACACTCGGGACTTATCGAGTTCCCTCTTTTTTTTTCGTCGCATATCCCGCTGAGGTGTGAGATGTAATCAGGTGTGAAATATACTGTTAGCCTATATTGATTCAATTAGTATCAGGTATGCATGGTCTATTTTAAGCAAACACGATGAATTGTAACTTTACCGTGCCGTGACTAAATACTGACCAGTGTTTTCTCTTGTTCACTTGTACATCGATGGAAGCCAAAAGCGACGGTGAACTCATAAAATCAGCCTTCAGAATGACAAGAATGTGATGCCATTTGTGTGCATCATTTTAAAAAATGACTGGATATTTAAAGGAACTTGGTATTTATAGCTTTTTTAAAAATCAAATATACTAAACCTAGTACGCTATCTTAGCCCATATTCTCAACGCGATATTGCAAATTTACTAGGCCTAGATTTAGATCTAGATTTTATTTCACAGGCATAGATTGGAATAAAACAATGAATTATTTTATAACGTATACATATATAACTCGTGCTGTTTGTGATTGTATAGAAACAAAACAAACTTGAAAAGTACGAGGGTATGTTTTAGATCCGACTACAGTTGGCCTATGTACGAGTAAATCCTTCAATTCAGCTTTAAATTTTCGTCGTCATCTTAAATTCGCCCTATCATCAAAGGGCGAAAAAGGCGAAAATTAAACGAGGGCGAAAATTACCAGGTATACAGTATTAACAAACATCGTGATGTAAATGTGACAACAAACATCGCGTTGTAGCGTGACATTTTAAACAGACATCATGGTGTAGTCTGACATCATAAACAACGTCACGCTGTAGTCCGACATCATAAACAACATTACGGTGTAGTCCGACATCATAAACAACATCACGTTGTAGTCCGACATCGTAAACAACATCACGCTGTAGTCCGACATCATAAACAACATCACGATGTAGTCCGACATCATAAACAACATCACGCTGTAGTCCGACATCATAAACAACATCACGCTGTAGTCCGACATCGTAAACAACGTCACGCTGTAGTCCGACATCATAAACAACATCACGCTGTAGTCCGACATCATAAACAACATCACGCTCTAGTCGGACATCATAAACAACATCACGTTGTAGTCGGACATCATAAGCAACGTCACGGTGTAGTCGGACATCATAAACAACGTCACGGTGTAGTCCGACATCATAAACAACGTCACGCTGTAGTCGGACATCATAAACAACATCACGCTGTAGTCCGACATCATAAACAACATCACGCTGTAGTCGGACATCATAAACAACATCACGGTGTAGTCCGACATCATAAACAACATCACGTTGTAGTCTGACATCATAAACAACGTCACGGTGTACTCCGACATCATAAACAACATCACGGTGTAGTCGGACATCATAAACAACATCACGCTGTAGTCCGACATCATAAACAACGTCACGCTGTAGTCCGACATCATAAACAACGTCACGGTGTAGTCGGACATCATAAACAACGTCACGGTGTAGTCGGACATCATAAACAACGTCACGCTGTAGTCGGACATCATAAACAACGTCACGGTGTAGTCCGACATCATAAACAACATCACGGTGTAGTCTGACATCATAAACAACATCACGCTGTAGTCCGACATCATAAACAACATCACGGTGTAGTCCGACATCATAAACAACATCACGGTGTAGTCGGACATCATAAACAACGTCACGCTGTAGTCGGACATCATAAACAACGTCACGGTGTAGTCGGACATTATAAACAACATCACGGTGTAGTCTGACATCATAAACAACATCACGGTGTAGTCTGACATCATAAACAACATCACGCTGTAGTCTGACATCATAAACAACGTCACGGTGTAGTCGGACATTATAAACAACATCACGGTGTAGTCTGACATCATAAACAACATCACGGTGTAGTCGGACATCATAAACAACATCACGCTGTAGTCTGACATCATAAACAACATCACGGTGTAGTCGGACATCATAAACAACGTCACGCTGTAGTCGGACATCATAAACAACATCACGGTGTAGTCGGACATCATAAACAACGTCACGGTGTAGTCCGACATCATAAACAACATCACGGTGTAGTCCGACATCATAAACAACATCACGGTGTAGTCGGACATCATAAACAACGTCACGCTGTAGTCGGACATCATAAACAACGTCACGGTGTAGTCGGACATTATAAACAACATCACGGTGTAGTCTGACATCATAAACAACATCACGGTGTAGTCTGACATCATAAACAACATCACGCTGTAGTCTGACATCATAAACAACGTCACGGTGTAGTCGGACATTATAAACAACATCACGGTGTAGTCTGACATCATAAACAACATCACGGTGTAGTCGGACATCATAAACAACATCACGCTGTAGTCTGACATCATAAACAACATCACGGTGTAGTCGGACATCATAAACAACGTCACGCTGTAGTCGGACATCATAAACAACATCACGGTGTAGTCGGACATCATAAACAACGTCACGGTGTAGTCCGACATCATAAACAACATCACCGTGCGGAGTATGTAGAATTTTACACAAACATCAAGGTGTAGTGCAACATAAATACCGCGTGTAGATATTGAAAAGAAATTAGAAAATTAATTCCACTAGACATTTTTTAAACTTACAAATGGAATTAAAAAATGAAAGTATAAGATAATATTTTATATTATAAAAAAAAGTCGTTTACCTTGTAAAATAATCCTCAGAAATTATTATAGCAAGATAATATGGACGATACACTTACGACACGACATTAAACAATCAGAATGTTTGTTTAGTGACCAATCAGAACAGATACCTCCAAAGACGATGTCGACATACAGTATTGACGGACTAACCATACTCTAATCAATTAAGGGTTGAATTTTACTTTGCTCGATTTGAAAGGGTGATGGGTTCAATTGCTTTTCAGGCAAGCTCAATTTGTCTCATAAATAATTTGAATTTGACGCGGTGGTAACTTATTTCATCACTCCAGGAAACGAAATAAAGCAGGACAGATTCTGATATTTCTGAACACGTATTTTAGCAAATGCATGACTACAGTCACTTGCTAATATAATTTGAGTATGATCCAAAAGTTTTATAAAGGAGGAAATAGAAATTATGCAACCTATTTACCAAGAAACTATATGCAAAACAGCATGATTTAATTGAAATATTAATGTTGTCAATCGGTTGAGAATTGATATAAAAATATTTAAATCTCCCTTCTTCTGCTTAGTAAACTCGGACTACGAATAAATTCACATATACACAGTGGAAAAAAGGCTCAGTGGATTAATAAGCGCGGGAATCGGTAACATAATTATGACATTTGTGAAGTAATCGGATCGTAAACTACACGGCGCCATTTTGAAAGGACTGGATCAACGCAATGTCAGCGTTTTCTCCTGTTACTCGATGTTCTCTGCACAAAAACCTAAGGTCAGTGAGGATTTTGTTAAAATCTAAACTGAATATTGCGGAAATGGGTGTGTATTTGACTTCTCCACGAGGTAAGCTAACAACAAATGGCTGAAGCGTACAGTTTTAAGAGAACACTTGACCACGTCGCTACTAAATATGTTGTCAATACACGCTGTGGTTGACAACCATAGTTAATCTGAGACGGAAATTCTGGGTTGTGAATATATCAATTTATTAAAAACGTAAAGGATTTTAATAAAAATGTTGAGTTGTTTCTTTTAATTTAGTTAACAATACGTAGATTCACTGAAACGATACTATCTCAGCAAACACGGCTGCTGTAGTTACTGATATAAATATAAGGAGTGTACCTCATTTCGACTGCGTATACGGTAGTATACCCGCAGTTGGCAACGAACATATCCTATGAAGCGCTAACCATAGGAAAGGTTTGTTGCCAATTGCAGGCATACTACCGTATACGCAGTCAAAATGAGGAACAATCCTTAAACTCTCCGGCAGCTGCGCAGAGGAATAAAGGATATGCATAGAACATTGTTAAAAGAGTTTAGTCTATTTGACCCCTGTGACCTTTAATGTGGGTCAAGACCATTCTAAATCGGCAAACGTTCCGGCCTATCACAGGGAGACATTACACAAACATACCGCAGCCTCCCAAAACATACATGCGCACTCACCACACGCATGCATGTCGCACGCACGGGAGTCCGTCCTTGAATGACCTTGGCTGTTGATAGGACGCTAAACATTTGAACAAACTTGGTAACCTTTATCCAATTTTGCTACAGGCCCAATATCAAGTTTGGGACCACAAGGTTATTAAGAAGTCATTAAAAATGTTTAATGGTCTTATACTATTTGACCTCTGTGACCCTAATCTTTGGTAAAGGTCATTCATTTGAACAAATTTAGTATCCCTTCACTTTAGTATGCTGCAGGCCAAATATCAAGTTCCTGGGCCTTTTTGTTACTGAGAAAAAAGACATTAAGAGGTTTTAGCCCATTTGACCCCTGTGACCTTGAATGTCGGTCAATGTCATTTATTTCTTGAAGGAAGAAAGTAAAACATCACCTAATCACCTATTATTCTAAAGGGAAAACACTGAACGAAAACAACAAGAATTTAGGTCTCGCACAACTAATTCAGCCAAGCAGCTGGTGTTTCACCTGAACGAAGTCCCTGAAGACAATATGTTTGTTTCCTGAGTTAATAATACATGGGTACTTTCTATATACGAAAATAAAGAGAGTAGGGTGTTTAGATTTGTTGAAAACCAAAAATATACACTCCTGGTATAAATAGAAAAACGTAGGATTCCAGGTCTAAAAAGTCGGGCGTTCCCCTGTCCACAATAAATATCAGGGTTACAGTCTTCAAGGTACTGATCTGCTCTTATATGCTATTAAACCTATCCACTGTAAATATAAGGGTTACTGTCTTCCAAGTACTAATGAGCTCTATGATGCTATTAAACCTATCCAATAATATTTTTTCTGGTAGGGAAATCTTTAAACTTTAATTTGATATAAATTTCACATCATTTGAACTTCAAATGATCGGTTAAGAGGATGGAGTCATTGTCAATAACATAAAGTGAAATAATCAGTTGTGTGAGACATTAAGCAACCAATTTCTTTTCGAAAGCCGTTAACACCTTTATTAGATTCATTTTATTAGATAATCGTATGTGTCGGGTACTGATGTCAACACTTCAACAACGTCAGCTTAGCCTATCGACGATATTGTCGACAGTGGACCGAGCATGAAACCGACGTTATTTTGACGGCCGGAAACATAGGGACACGTCAACTCGGACGAATTACAGTATCGGGAATGATTTGAATTTAAAATAGCAAATTTAAAGCTTTTTTTCAGCTAATTTGATATGTAACATACAAAAACGACGACAAATTTGGGGTAGGATATAGGGATTTTTACCAAGGATTTCGGCATAATCTGAATGAGCATTTTTTTTTTTATTATTTTGAATATGTCGTAAAAATCCACACATTTCTCCGAAACCCCGATATTCTCGCATGCATGTTGTTTTCTAATCCAGTTTTAGTGAGCTACGCCGGTTCAATAAGACAGGATCAGGCTGAAGCTGTCGGCCTATGTACACTCATTCTTGGATAAATGAACAAGATTAATTTTGGTAGGTTCATGGAATCCGATTGGAGTAGAAATTGAAATTAAAAATAATAATAAGTTCTTATGTAAAGCCACTACACCACAGCTATATAGCTGTCTCAAAGCGGCTCACAAGTTATCATTCGTGGTTGTCGGGCCTTTAGCAACCAGTCAATGTCTTTCTTGACTCTCTGGGGAGCCTGTAGTCGGAGTTTGTATTATGACACTAACAGCTTACCCACTTTTCTCGTACTGTCCTCTCACATACTTATTTACAGCTGTGCCGACTTGAACACGACGCAGTAAAGTGTCACAAGTCCGAGTCCCCGCACGATATTCGGTTATTATTTAACCTCCTTTCAACACACCAATATCGTCAAAAGTAATTAAATATCTCCATACAGACAACGGAATGGGTCCGTCCTGTTTTCCCCTTGCTCGCGTGTAGGGCTGGGCACCGAACAGGGAATACACTGTACTTGAAATTAGAACGGTTGAATTACTACTTCTGCCTTGTGATCTACCAACAAAGCCCAAAGGGCCTGAATCGCTTGTCTGCTAGCATGGAATCCTTTATATACATAAACAAAATTAAGACCAATTTAAGTGTAACAGAGAAATATAAGACCAAAAGGGCCACGCAGTCATTTGAAAAGGAATATTTTAAACATTATGGCCGACTTAACTCTTTCACATTCGAAAAAAACTTCCTAGCCTTCACCCAAGCATGCTACAAATCAAATATCAGGTCTTTAGAACTTTTGGTTATTCAAAAGAAGTCATGGAAATATTTAAGTCTAATCGACTGATGTGTCCAATGCCATTCATTTGAATTAACTTTATAGCGCTTCTCACCTACATGCACCAGACCCAATATCAAGTCTCAGGGCCTCTTGGTTATTGAGAAAAAAATCGCATTTAACCTACTTGACACCTGTTCCTTGCAAGTAGATCACGGTAATTCATTTGAAAAAAACTTGGTAGCCCTCCACCCCAGCATGCTACAGGCCCACTATTAGGTAATGTGGCATTCTAGTTATTGCTTGGTTTGGTTTGGTTTGGTTTATTTTGTTTCACGTCCTATTAACAGCTACGGTTATTTAAGGACGGCCACCCGTGCCTGCGACATGCATGCGTGTGGTGAGTGCGCATGTGTGTTTTGGGAGGCTGCGGTATGTTCGTATTAAGTCTCCTTGTGATGGGCCGAAACTTTTGCCGATTTATAGTGCTACCTCACTGAAGCATACTGCCGAAGACACCCAGCAGGACATCCCACCCGGTCACATTATACTGACAACGGGCTAAATTTTAATGGAAAATTGACGTCAGACGGCCGGACGAGCGACGGGCGGCGCACAATGGCATAAGCCAACTTGCCATTCGGTAGAACTGTTTGTATAAGTTCCTTATTGTTGGTCTATTGCCAAACATGAGAACATCTGGTCTATTTGATGAATTTCGTTGTGTTATCTAAATGTTTAATGGCGAAAGATTTAGAGTTTGAATATATTCAGTAGTGTTAGGATAAACCATGAAGTCACCCCGACACGCCCTGTGTATCATGTGATATAGATATCTGACTGATAGCGACAGACAATATTCTGCGCGATATTAATGTCCCAGTTAATGAATAAATAAAGAGCGCTGCTTAGTAAACATGCACGTTTTATTTTCCTCCAGGCTCTCATAAATTCCGGTTTAGTTCGTTCAGTTATATACGGTTTTCAGCGCATCAGAAAAGTGTAAAGTTTCTATCATTAAGAATTCTCTCTCGTATATAATGTAACGGTGTGAGGTATCAACATTTTTAGACTGATACATATGGCGAAGATTTATTGCATTTCTAGATCCTATAATTATAGCGGTGTTGTGTTATATTGTTCTCGCGTTTGTGAATATGCAGGCGCCCTGAATAACCCTCAGGTCTTTACACATACGATTGTATGGTGTATTTCGTTAGTGGGATTTACGATAAAAGAATGGTAACTTTACTGTATTTGTAAGTATGCCGATATGGAAGAGAACTCTTTGTGTTTCCATTATCTATAGTAATTCATTTCTTTGGATAACCTTGCTGTTTTCTTAAATCACTCCGGTCATTCAGTAACTCTTTGATATACCTGGTGGTCTAGTTGTCACCACTCGTTGACATACCTGGTGGTCTAGTTGTCACAACTCGTTGATATACCTGGTGGTCTAGTTGTCACAACTCGTTGATATACCTTGTGGTCCTATTATCACCACTCGTTTACATACCTGTTGGTCTAATTGTCACCACTCGCTGACATACCTGGTGAGTTAGTTGTCACCTGTCGTTGATATACCTATTGGGCTAGTTTCAACCACTCGTTGACATACCTGGTGGTCTAGTTGGCACCAATCGTCGATGTACCTGGTCGGCTTGTTGTCACCAGTCGTTGATATCCTGTTGAGATAGGTGTCACCAGTCGTTGACCAATCTGGTGGTCCAGTTTCCACTACTTAGGTTTTCATTTTGAAGAAGTAAAATTTTCATTATTTGAACTAGGTTTTAATGGCGCATGCTGTCGAGGACGAAGAAGATGCAAAACTTTCCAAATCGGCTTGTTATGTCATGTTTTTTCCTTTTCAGGCATCTTTGTATTAATGTTAATCTAATGTAAAGTTCGTCTTGTATTATCGATTTTGAATTAGACATGCTGTCACGTTTACACGATGATGTTTTCTTTTTGTATGTTCATGGGAAATCACGCGTGGTTTCCGATTGTCTGACATAGCAGCATTTTCGAAGAAAGAAATATAAGTGCATGTATTTCTCGAACTCTCTCAACGTGTCGTCAATGCTGCTATATCACTTTGATTCCACGTATGTAAAACTTGGTTATATGTCTACCAGATTCAAGATTAGGATATTCATTGTATTGTGTAATGGTCGTCGACAGCTAGAGGCCTACGGTGAATTAGTATGTTTATACCAAAACTAGTGTTTATTTTTCCAGTTCTGTAAACACATGTGAACCTATCTATAGATTTTGGATTGTCTATCCATGCGACGGAGTTTTTTTTTCGGAGGATGCCACCTGCTAAGGATTCTCTCACCATTGGACAGTTGTATCCGCATTCATCGCTGCTGTGGGACTAAACAATATTTCGCCCATTGGATATGAAAAAAGGTTAACCATACAAGGAGCTGGGTGATTCTGATAACCTACAATTTAGTACGTGGTGTTGTTTTGATATCTCTGCCGTAGAAGTCTGTTATTTTTTTTCTTTTCTAAGCTTTTGAAATGATGCAAGTTTTTTTCTTTAATTGGTTGTGTGTGAACAGATTGGAAACATCATAAAAATCAGTAATGTATGATTACCCGATAGCATTACCGTCATACATAATATATGATAAGACTTTCCACGATAAGGAGCAAACGCCTGTCAGGATCATCAACATCGGAAGGTTTATAAATCACATCTATGATTCTATTCTCGCCCCTTTCCAAAGTTAAAAGATTAAAAAAAAAAAAAACATCTTCGAGTTTCTTGTGCCATAGGCCTACATGTATTTTGTAACATAACATTTCCACAAACGTTATTACTGCAGTTACCTAATAAAATAGTGACTTAAATGGAGAAATACGTAATTAACTATCAATTTGGTGCCCTATTTGTCATTGGATAATGCCGACGTCTTTTCGCATAATTGCTATCTCATAAAGTTTGTTCACAATATGGATGTATGGTATACAGTTACTATTTACAAAATTATCCTTAAAAATTCGAAGGCCTCCGGTGGCCGAGTGGTTAAGGTGTCCGGACACTTTATCACTAGCCCTCCACCTCTGGGTTGATATACGTGGTTGTCTAGTTGTCACCACTAGTTGGCATACCTGGTCGGCTAGTTGTCACCAATCGTTGACATACCTGGTGGTCCTGTTGTCACCATCCGTTGATATACCTGGTCGGCTTGTTGTCACCAGTCGTTGATATCCTGTTGGGATAGGTGTCACCAGTCGTTGACATATCTTGTGGTCCAGTTTCCGCTACTTAGGTCTTCACTTTGAAGAAGTAAAATTGTCATTATTTGAACCAGTTTAAATGACGCATGCTGTCGGGGTGTAGAAGATGCCAACTTTTCCGAATCGGCTTCTTATGTCGTTTGTTCCTTTTCAGGCATCTTTGTATTAATGTTAATCTAATGTAAAGTTCGTCTTGTATTATCGATTTCGATTTACACATGCTGTCACGTTTACACGTTGATGGTTTTTTTTTTGTATGTTCATGGGAAATCACGCGTGGTTTCCGATTGTCTGACATGGCGGCATTTTCGAAGAACGAAATATAAGTGCATGTTTGTTCCCCCCGAGTTAAGGATGGATGATATTTCTCGAAATCTCTCAACGTGTCGTCAATGCTGCTATATCACTTTGATTCCATGTATGTAAAACTTGGTTATATATCTACCAGATTGAAGATTAGGATATTTATTGTATTGTGTAATGGTCGTCGACAGCTAGAGGACTACGGTGAATAAATATGTTTATACCAAAACAAATGTTTGTTTTTTCCAGCTCTGTAAAACATATGTGAACCTGTATAGATTTTGGATTGTCTATCCATGCGACGGAGTTTTTTTCTGGACGGTGCCTCCGGCTAAGAATTCTCTCACCATTGGAAAGTTGTATCCACATTCATCGCTATGGGACAATCTTTCGCCCATTGAGGATGAAAAAGGAGCTGGGTGATTCTGTTAGTCTGCATTTTAGTATGTAGTGTTGTTTTGATATCTTTACCGTAGAAGTCTGTTCTTTTTTTCTTTTCTAAGCTTTTAAAGTGATGCAAGTTTTTTTTCTTTAATTGGTTGTGTGTGAACAGATTGGAAACATCACAAAAATCAGTAATGCATGAATACACGATAGCATTACCGTTATACATAATATATGATAAGACTTTCCACGATAAGGAGCAAACGCCTGTCAGGATCATCAACATCGGAAGGTTTATAAATCACATCTATGATTCTATTCTCGCCCCTTTCCAAAGTTAAAAGATTTTAAAAAACATCTTCGAGTTTCTTGTGCCATAGGCCTACATGTATTTTGTAACATAACATTTCCACAAACGTTGTTACCGCAGTTACCTAAAAAATCGTGACTTAAATTGAGAAATAAGTATCAATTTGGTGCCTTATTTGTCATTGGATAATGCCGGCGTCTTTTCGCGTAATTGCTAATTCATAAAGTTTGTTCACAATATGGATGTATGCTATACAATTACTATTTACAAAATTATCCTTTAAAAATCGAAGGCCCCCGTGGCCGAGTGGTTAAAGTGTCCCGACACTTTATCACTAGCCCTCCACCTCTGGGTTGCTAGTTCGAAACCTACGTGGGGCAGTTACCAGGTACTGATCGTAGGCCGGTGGTTTTCTCTGGGTACTCCGGCTTTCCTCCACCTCCAAAACCTGGCACGTTCCTAAATGACCCTGGCTGTTAATAGGAAGTTAGACAAAATAAACCAAACAAATATTCAAAAATTCAATATTCAAATTGCACTCATATTAGGCATAATGTTATACCGGTTTTCTGTTTATCTAATGATCGGTGTTTGGGGATATCACGAAGCATCTTATCAACATTGAGTACTAGAGCAATAAAAAGAAAACACATTTTAGAAAACAAATCACAAACTTTCATTATTTGCATTAACATTTTAAGTTCTTTTGAATTGTATAGGAAAAATACATAAAAGTAATATGATAAAAAGGTATGAAAACACACACTCACGTGACAATGATAAGGGATCTGATTGGTTGTCCGTGCTCGAACACGAGTAAAAAAAGGTTCAAAAGATTTATGCTCAGAAACAATCAACTTGAGTAAAAAATTAAAAGAATATTAACTGGATAAAGCGTCCCCCACCGTTTGTAGGTGCAGGCGAAAGTCACTTCTCAGCAGCAACATGACCTCCCTGCCGGACAGACGGACACACCGTCGGCACGTGCCCACATGATACACAATTGTCTGCACATCCTGCACATCCTCCAATCAACCAAAGTCAAAAACTAAGGTCCACCTTAACCAGTCTGGTTTACAGACTAGTACGAAAGTGAACACCACCGATACTGTGTTTGGTACTTGCCACATTATGGATTTGAAACATCCAACAACCGTTCTCTATTATACAATTGTACAGATATGTACCCGGTGATAGTCCGAGCGTTCAGACGGGTAGACATACCGACGTGTACCACCAGCCTTAAATGCATAGAGGAAAATTACCTTGGGGCGTTTTATCTCTGTTCATAAGACCAAAAGAAACTTTGATTTGTAGTCTCTACACATTTTGCAAGTTTGGTGTTGTCACTCTAACAAACACTTAGTAATTGTCTCATTTGACAAAAAAATCGACACAACCCCATTTATATGCATAATGGTATATGCATTAGTACTAAATGACGTCACCATATCACAAATTCTTCAAGTCACACATAAAACTCTTTGTTTATCTGACTCCGTGAAAGGTTTGGTGATGTCACATGCAAAAGATTTTCTACGCTTTCTTGGTTATCCAAAAGCTTTTTGACGTCGCTTGACTCTTTCCGGTTCCGGCATAATTTGACTGCATATCCGGCCTTGCGCTTACACTGCACAATAATGTAAAGAACACAAGCCATTATCACTATACAACCGATCACTAGAATGATGAATATTTTCATTTCATGAATCATATACCGATCTTCACTGTAATCCTCTGGGTGCTGGAAGATCGGCTGACCCGTATCAAATGTGTCCCGTTTGACCTTCATCGTGACCTTGGCGTCACGGTCACGTTGGCGTTAATAGTTGGCTACACATCGTTGTTTACATCCATGCCCGTCGTTTCAAAATTGCTTCAGCGAAACGGCCATCCACTCTGTTCTCAGCTCATAATAATGAGTAGAAACGAACCATTATTGCACTTCCGGTTTCGGCCTGTCATTACGTAGTCGATTATTAGTTTTCCTGGGGAGAAAAAAACCATGTAATATCAGTTCATGAATTACAAAGCTGTATCGAACGACAGCACAAAGCACGATTAGTTTAAGCATAAATGAATTGTGTGCTGCTTTCCACTTAATTTGATTATTTAACCCCTAAACCTGAACACGCGTAAGTAAGAATGTGTTAATTATTACGAAATACGAAATATTCAGTAATAACATACAAAGGGGTAATATCAATCAAGCATGTACAAAGCTCTGCAAACACTAAAGTAATAAGCAACCCAATACTGTTACATACTGATACAACACATAGGATAACATTATAACGATTTCTTCTAAATTGCCACACATTTTTGAATTTTCCTTTTAACGAATCAATTAATAAATCTTTAAGAGATACGTTGCCATTATAATTAACGAAATCGGAGGCTCGGGAAATGAATGTACGTCATGACGGGATATCATAAACACTGCATGAATCTGATAAAAACCGCCGCACTTCCGTTTAACTATTAACGAAATTGAATTACATGTGTATCATTAAACTAATCAATACAGCAAGCAGAGCCAGTGTCGGATTGGTAAGGTAATTCTCGGATAATTTGTGTCGCATTGGTGAGGTAGTCGTTTACATTTACGGTTTCTGAGGTCTAACACACACACACACACACACACACACACAAACGTCTCGGAATTTACCTGGTATTTGTGGGTCCCATAAGACTTTTGCTGACGACATGACATTTTGTGTGCTAGCATAACCTTTGCCGTACAAACCAAGACGCGAGCGAGTGCGTACATCAAACGAGCTCGTATAAAACCGTACGGTAGGGCGACAACTAGATCGATACAGAGTGTGTGGAATCCTTCTTTAATAACTGTGAAACGTAAACATGCCAACGTAAACACATTCATATTGTATGCAGCATGACTTCATACAAAATCCATATTCTGTGATCGCATCAAACACTGACGGTATTTCCAACATGATACGAACCCATCGAATATCAAACTAAGGTCTTATCTTTCACAAAGTTTAATCCAGAAATGATTTTTTAGAAAAACAAGAAATGCCCTACTCGCACTTTATTTGACCTAACCTACCACGACAATATGCTCCAGTGGGATAGCACTATAAATAGGCAAAAGTTCCGGCCTATCACAAGGAGACTTAACATGAACATACCGCAGCCTCCCAAAACACACATACATGTACGCACTCACCACAAGCATACAAATCGCACGCACGGAACCAATCCAGGACCTTCTCAAACATAAACATTGAACGTCCTCCTCATACATCCAAATTTTGTTTACAAAACAGTATAGATTTTCCACACATATTCTTTCTTCAGAAATCAAACGTTTGTATACCAAACACGACATTCATTTCCGTCATCACCGGTATAATGTTTACCGTACACGACATGTCCTCGTCAAAGTGTATATGTTAAGCATGCCATCCCCTCATTAAATACCCACACGATAATTAAATTACCTTACGTGCCCTCCTCAGGTTATTATATGTATAATATAGGTAATTATAGGAGTTACAATATTGACCAATGGAACGGATCCCATTACAGATATGCGTGTCTATCAGCTAGTGTAGGGGTCTCGAGATATCACCACGTCTCCAACATCAAGGACATACTTCACCAAACCTGAAGCATCGTTATAACGGCTAATACAGTTATCTTGTTATCTTATGTTTTAATCTAGAGATTCCTGTGATCAGAAAATCAAAACCTGTATGCACAAATGCGATAATAGAACAACCAATTGACACATGCGATTAATGTAGTACAAAAATTGTTTACATGGCAAATTGATCCATTTGATGTATTAATTGAATAATTGTAAAAAAAAAATGTAAACTTAATTCATTGTACAACAATTGCGAAACGCGTTATACAGTATTAACTTATATTAATCGCGCTTATTGGTCTGGATGGAAGCGTTCGACGAGTCTTACTGTAGGAGGAAACCGGAGTACCCGAGAAAAAACCCACGTGGTCGAGCAGGTGATCGAACCCCGGCCGCCTTGGTGAAATGCAAGTGTGTTACCACTGTGCCACCCGACAACCCTGTATATTTATTGTATAACTGAGTGAATATTTATGTCACCAAAACTCTCAAACACTTGACCATCGCACAATCAGGATAGAGACCGTAAGCAAGGCATAAATATTCATTAACAAAGCATAATACAAAAACAAGTATTGCAAACTAAACTTCATCATACTCGGAAACAGCATGTATAGTCAAAATTGAAACGGAAGGAGAAATATTCATGAAGGATATCGCAAACAAAACGTAGACTATCAAATAATACGTAAAAGAGCAATGGTATCGACAATGGAGTGTAGACTGAAGATAGTCTCAGATTATTTTTGTCTAAATTCATAATTTGGATCTACTTTATCTATTCTACATTTATATTGTAAGGTGTTATTAACTTTTTTTGTCTTTCAAAATGTAGTCGCCACGTCGAATCGTGGAACGGGAAGCTCCAATTTCGACCTTATCTTTTAACGTGGTACGCGTTAATACTTTTCTCTTATTTGCAAAACAGAAAACAGCATTTACCAGATACTTTGGTTTGGTTTATTTTGTTTAACGTCCTATTAACAGCTAAGGTCATTTAAGGACGGCCTCCAGTGCGTGCGACATGCATGCGTGTGGTGAGTGCGTATGTGTGTTTTGGGAGGCTGCCGTATGTTCGTGTTAAGTCTCTTTGTGATAGACCGGAACTTTTGCCGATTTATAGTGTTACCTCACTGAAGCATATTGCTGAAGACATCCAGCAGGACACCCCACCCGGTCACATTATACTGACACATTTAAATTGTTAAATTCCCCTATGTAGGTGACCTAAGACATAGTCGCTAAACTATAACAGTATTAATAAAATTCATAGAATATACAGGGAAGCAATGGTATGAGTGTAGAGTTTATTGTGAGCATATGCGAGATCCGTATTAATGTTTCCAATCTATGCTACACTACTATAATGCAATATCTAACAACTGTACGGCATAAAAGCCTTGATCCAAATCATTGCAAAACGTTTAGTAAGTTTAGCCTTCTGATTGAAACTAACATCTGGAATTGCCGACATATCAGATTACAGCATATTAACGACAAGGTAATCTGTGAAATGAACCCTGAAAACGGCAGACTTCCAGCAGAACATAACACCCTTTCACGTATCCCACAATTGCACGGGTCCCTCAGGAGATTACAGGGGAGTTGTGGCGTCTCCGATACTCGTCACGTGTTACTTCATCCGGGGCACACCGGCCATTGTCATAAAGATAATAATTATATGCCTCATATCTACTACAAGGAAGACGTTAAAAATCATGATTTCTTTTCGTTTTCATTATGGTCTTGATAATGTTATGCATTGATAAGTTAAACAAATATTTGAAAGAAAAAATGCCTAGCAACAAATCATTCGTTCTTCAGTAACTTCTGTCCTAACTGTGGTATTGTCCGTGAGGGGTACAGAGTAATCTGATGTTTGATGAACAATAATTAGACTACTGTTGATAACCATCGTGTCGGTTTGTTAATGTTATTAATGTGACCCGTCGTGTTCCTCTGTCACTAATCAGCTGTGCCCTCCTTTATAATATATTCATTTTTTATATACATCTTAGTCGTGTCTTTAACGATATATATTTTTTTTTTTTATCATGTAATTTTTATGAGATCATTCAATGTTTCTGTAGAACAAGATCACGGAACATAGAGCAATTCAGATCTGTTTGATTCCATACTACATGCTGAAAGTAATTTTACATTAATTAAAAAATACCTTATCACAATGACACAGTATAATGTGACCGGGTGACGCGTCCTTTTGGGTGTCTTCGGCAGTATGCTTCAGTGTGGTAGCACTATAAATCGGCAAAAGTTCCGGCCTATCACAAGGAGACTTAACATGAACATACCGCAGCCTCCCAAAACACACATACGTACTCACCACACGCATGCATGTCGCACGCACTGGATGCCGTCCTTAAATGACCTTAGCTGTTAATAGGACGTTAAAAAAAAAAAAACCAAACCAAACCAATTACAAATACAAATACTGTAGATGTCACCGTGGAATTCACAATTTTGTATTTGTCATGAATATAAAAGCTACGCCCCCCTCCTGCCCTTTATTGACATAGAAGTGTTGTACTCCTCAAGATACAGAAACAACTCAAAATATATTATCTTTATCCGTGATTATAGGTTCTTGTGTTTTCCCATTAGATGACCTTAGCCGTTCCCACTTCTAACTCTTTCATTAATCAAGACAGCCATCAGGTTCTTCCTGTCATTAATATCTTCTTTTATTGTTAACTGACACGTCTTAATTGATACTGCAGTGTTCGCTGGTGCAAAAATGCTGTGTCACGTTTATTATCGATAATTATGATCATGATTAAAAAACAATCTCCATCAACTACCATATCAAGAAAGAGGTCCATGTATATTAAATACGTAATGCAAGCTTAAGTTATAGTGGATGAATCAATTTAACTCGAAGGATCCACACTGACAGCACTGTTGACTACTTTCTGTCTCTAATAATTACATTTTCAGTTTGAAAATCACTCTAAACACATAAATGGCTAGTTAATACAAAGATGGCGTATTACCATTTAATTCCGAACTCAAATAATTTATGTCAAACTTTATTCTATGAGCAGTGTTTTAAAAGGAACATGCTTATCGTCTTCCGATTAAAAACACTAATGTACAATTGTGGGTAGAAATGAAGCCAAACACATAACATGACAGTTAGGATAGTATTTTCAATATCATTATCAACGACTAGGATGAACGTTTTTTCTAACAAAACCGTTATTGGCCATATTAATCAGATATAACCCGTATAACGTGAAATCATGGACACTACACACTCTCTAACATCAGCCGCTTACCTCAATCTTTACTTTCGATGTAACCAGCAGGGACAGATTACAACTAAGCCGTTCAATAAGCGTGAATATTACTAATTGTTAATTTTCCATTTCTTGATATTAACGCCCCTAATCAATGGTGTATATATGTCCCAGTTAATTCGATAGTCAGTAGCTTGTTTATATTATCACGATTTCCGAATTAACAATACAAGGTTTCGAGAGATGTAGGCTGATTAGGACAATTGGAAAGTTGTATTATCGACATCATGGACCCATTAGGAAATATTGTATTTCCTTTATGTGATATTATATATGCCGTGTTTGATGCTTGTTGATATGGCAAGTGGTTCCATAATCAAAACCCTAAATGTGATTAACCCGGATTTGATATTTGGACTCGCGGGTGTCGTCGATGAAGCTGAAAACGTTAATTCTCCCTTCTTTTAAGGAAATCAAACGATGGTTACTTTATTATTACAAAAACATCCAACTAGCAGCTACTTATACATGCACATGGAGAATATATGGGTTTCAGGAGGCTGCACTATGTTTGTTTCTTTGGGGACCGGCACAGATTGTATATTGCTACTTCACTGAAGTATCCTGCCGAAGACATATAACAGGCCACCACCCCATTCATTTCCATATACGGACAGTAGGCGTCCCACTCGCTATTATGTCATTTTTCAATGTTGATTTTTTGACAATTTCGTTGTTGAAAAAATGATATTTCGGAAAGAGCTGATTATAATTTCCCTGTCTGTTGAGGACATCAAACCGAATTGTTTCCATAATTGCAGCACACATCTAGAATAGAGGTAAATTGTGTCAGATCCCAAATTTAGTTGCCTCTAACGATAGGACTCAAGACATACCTGCAGGGCAAAGGTGACCTTGAATAACCTCAATAGTTGTTCCCAAGCAGACGATTGGGAAATGATTAACACCGCAGGATGCGCCTTTGAAGCACTGTAGTAAACTACTCGCTTCTTACTTGTTCAGTTCCCAAATCACTCAAATTACATTAATCCTCTATCGCTGACAATTGTAAATACATTCACGTCTGAATGAAGTACAGGGATAGCCTAACAAAGTGAGGACAATTAGGACCCTGGGATGTTAGGATGGCATTTGATTCTTATTTGCTTATAACAACAATGTATTGGTTTTCTTCAGAATATTGGAATCACTATCTAAAGAACAATTGTGAATAAAAGTAACACAATAATAGTCTGGATATTATTTTTCACTACAACGACCAGGTTGATTTCGTTGTTGCTAAATACGTGACTGAACTCCGAATCGAATTATCTTAATAGTTTTTCTATAACGATAAAATGAAGCACATTGTCTATATCACTTTGTACCACAGCATCTGCCGTATTAATTTGAGGTCAGTATACATGACCGAAGCTAAACAGACGATGAGATACGTACACCAGTGAACTGTGATTATTGCAGTCTTCATTATACTAACACAATCAATTAACATGTTATTTTAGATGTTTCCATCAGAAAGCTATCTCAAATTGTACCGAATAACAAAGCTTTTGTTACCGTATTTACAATTTCAATACCAGGACTGAATAGTTCAATATTTCCATATTACACATATGAATAAGGCTAATTGTTAAAGGCGGGTCATTGAATAAAGCTTGTAAAATATCAATAAAAATAAGAAAGGAAACGATTAATGCCGCAAACCGTACAATGGGGGCTGGTGATCAATTTTGGTTTCTTCAATGTCCCAAAGTAGTACACGGCATTTTCGTCCACTTCTTCGATCAACCTACAGACATACAATGTACGGCAGATCTTCCAGCGAAATGAAATCTGTCGTCTATTGAAGATATATTTACTACTATGAGAAACAAAATTGACGTTGTTAAAACTGATGTCCTAACGTCAGGATCAGATTATCCACAATTCATAAAAGGGTATACATAAAAGAAAAGAAAAATACTTTACTGGCTTCAGGTAACAAAGTTGACCCGACAAATCTTAATCATATACTTGTGTCAATATTGACAATGGTCAGTTCCATTTCATTTACATGTTCATTCCAGAGGCCTAGGCAGTAGTTTGACTACCAACCAGCCATGGGACGATATGTACTATACGGATAACCAAGTGCAATCGGAACTCCTATTATTAAACTAACCTATTTTACAAAATTGGAATATTAAATATTATACATTTTTTTATAATGCGATACCAATGCATATGAACATTATCACGTTAGCTTGTCAAACTATAAATATTGTGATTCGAAATTATTTGAAGAAATCATTAAAGCATTGCAAATTGTTTACAACTCTTTGTTTCGTATCCTGTCATACATCCAATCATTTAACATGCCGACAAACAACCCGAGACAAATAGTCTTGATATGAAATATGTCTAAGCCGGGAGGTATAAACTTCCTTACAAAGGCAAACGCACAGATGACAAGGGAGACTGAAAGAACATAACGATACGTCGCCTCTTACAAATCATGCAGTGGTTGAGTCAGGTAACAGAAGGCAGAACGTCATTTGAATCGATTTATCACGAACGTTATTTGAGATACCCTTTTATCATTAATATGATTCGCACTACATGGATGTCACTTTTTACGAATGTTAGTTGTACTATGCCATTTTTTCTATTAAAATATGCGTAATTATAATTTAGCCCTACACCGTTATAGCAGTACATCAGCAAAACTTATGTTATCGTATCCCTAACAAGTCTAGCGACAGTATAAACATTACAAGCAGTTAGGTATATGTCATGAACTTCTGTTCGAAGCAAAGTTTTCAACACAGGCTCGTGTCTTTACCATGGAAACCACATACTACCATAAACAACACCAAACCTGTTGCTTAGATACGACATCAAGTTATATATTTTCCCCCCATTTACATTGAAATACATTTACTACCATTTACTTGGATATGGTTGCAAACATATCGCACAGAAGAAATGTTATATGAATACGATACAAAAGGTTTCAAGCATAATGCCTTACATAGCAATAACTCTTTCTTCTGTGACCATATAATAACTATATATGGTGTTTTACCTTTACCCACCTCGTGTGCTGATCCTCAAAATATATGGCCCTTTAGTTGTATACTCCGTATGCGATCCACAACACCAGCAATCGAACAAGGACGTGTTTACTATATATATTTTGCACGCGTGTAGCCTAGAGAAAAGATCATCCAGTGTGTCCAGCCTCTGTAGTATAGATACGTTCACACACGCGTCCAGGAATGATTTACAAATACTTCCGATTGGTTACCAACAGTAGCTCCTACAGAAATGTCAACTCGCGTGTTGAGCCGAGCAATGTAATGCCGAAATATATAGCAGGTATTTCCCGCCTCAGCATCTAGTATCAACTGTGGTTATAGGCTGGCGTGCAGACTCCCCGTACAGGAGAGCGTACCACTACTGCCAGGATGTCAGCCTCTGTCGTGTGTTATATGTCACACCAAGCTCACGGAGTACGCTGTTTCAGGCTCCTTGTTTATCGGAATGATCCACGTTCCGCTCAGGTGGAACTAACTGTAGCAACGTCCGTGTTTTTTCCGTGTATTGTCTCTCTCCTGAACATAGATAAATGGCCTGTGTTGCCGTGTGATACCAAGCGACTCGACTGGAATCGCAGGTACATTGTACACGCCGTGTGATACCTTGTTTGACTCTGAAAGTGTGTATCAGTGTTTAGCGGGAGTGGCAATGTAAATATCGCACAATACTCAATAAAAAAATCAGTGAAAGCACGTGCTTCACGTTAGTAAAACTTAAAACTGGCCACTGAATTAATATGATACATTACTCTTGTTCTCTAATAAATCTAATAAATTCACAATTTGTTACAATTAAGTTTTCTTCAGAATTATGCTGCATACTAGCCGAGGCTTATTTGGTCTGATCTACAGTACATTTTAATTGTTGTTTTCTTTACGGCAAATCAACACAGAAATAGTCATTTGATTGTCAAAATACATACAAATAAGCAATATCTTTAGATTTATGTTTACTTTATCTAGCTAATCAATTGATAAAGAAAATGGCTAGAAATCAATAGAGAACAGCATCATACAGACGTTTCGTAATTGTGGATGCTAAGGATCTAAGGTGTAAAATATTAAAATATAGACAGAATTGCTTTGCCCCCTGCAACTATTTTGTTACATTACAACATGCAGTTAATACATGTACATTGTTCAGGCCTACGTTTTTTTCCTGACTTACCTTCTGGAATCAATACATCTGACCCAAACCATCACTGACGACTTCTAGAAGGACAAAAACAACCTTAGGATATAATTGTATTCACAGCTATAGATTACCTTATTCTTACTTCTCGCTTCCCACTAGTGTAGCATTTTAACAATCTTCCACAAAAGTAAAACTGGAAAGACTAGGAATGAGTCAAATATTAGAAAGAGGAAATACTCATTCATGTTTGCGTGTTGGCGTGTGTTTAACACTGAAGGGAGTGACTGTGTTCCATCAACACGCGCGCGTGTGGTCCCCAGCACGACATATCGATATTGTCGACAATCAGATGGTGATCAATATCGATTTCCTATTGACTTTCAGGATGTGTAGTCTAAATGTTTTATTTGAATTTCTTTTTATGAAATGAAAGGAAACCACCAAAGGAGAAACTGTGTTTTGTTATTAAATATTCAGATAAAAGAGATGCGTCGGGGATACGAGTTGAAAGCGTAGCTAGTCAATCCTAACGCAGTGAAGATAATGGCATCATGTATTTGTTACCAACATAACCCGTATATAATCCATTTAAGTAACAGAAATTTCTGGACCCGTTTTAATTGTATCATTAATTTCCTTTAAAGCCTAGTTTGTACATGGATTGTATTGTTTTACGACAATTTGAGTAATTTAGGGCAAAACAACCCCAAACTAGAAGGACGTTTGCAGAAACATGTCAAACTCAAACTATAATGTCAAACTTCAATAATATAGGATCACATATTAAACTAATTGATTGCAAACCATATAGAATGGTCTAGTTCAATTGTACTTAAACAAGCGATGCAGAAACTGTATCGAATAAGCATTTCGTGCATTTTACGTGGTGTTGTATACTGTTATTAGGGTAAAAATGGCAGGGTCATTTTACAATAACATGAGCCGTGTTCGACCTCCCGTTGCTAGGCATGCGATTGATGTTTCCATGTAAGCTATGGTTTTGTAATGTTCGACTGCTGAATGGCTGTGAACTCGGTGTTACCTGGGTATACCGGTATTGACTCGTCGGTGCTATCTTCTAAAAAGATATACGCGTGTGCTGTATCCCCGTGCCCTTGTTCCGAACGTTGAATTTATGTATCGAATTTTGCCTTCTCTTCTCCATTACCGCCGTCTTTTCCAGGAAGACTAATAGAAAAGATAAATTTTATCACTATTCGAACTGTTCCAGTTTAAAAATCGCTAACCGAGACAAAAGGAAAAATCGTTATAAGCTCGTTACACATTTTTTTTTTCTTCATCTGTTATGATAAAACGAGGAGGGTCCGACGTTATTAAAACATTATACAAATATATTTTCATATAACATGTTGATTTTAATATACCGAACGATCCTATGAAGAACAGTGTAGGAAGGAGTAATACAAATAACCTGCCAGCACTGGGGCTCGAACCAGCGAACTTTCACTCATTGCAAACAGCTCACCTATAGGCTAAAGTAAAATTCATGCGAGCCAAAACTAATATGAAGACCTTATACTCTCTGCTTTTACACAACCCCCTCTTCATAAAGTCCCCCCCCCCCCCCCCCTCCCCCCTATACTATACTTTACTTCTACTTTTACAATAACATCACAAGTTGCATGCTCATAACTAGCGTGAAAGACAAGTGACCGGTTAAGGTTTCTTACACTACACGCATATATCACACACAGGAGAGGCCGTCCTTAAATGACCATATATATTGATAAGACTTCAAGCAATACAGAACTTAAACAAAACGTATCTACATGCAATTGCCCTTAACCACCAATTACAATTGTTAACAACCAATTATTTTGTCATGAATACATAACACATTTTGAGCGCAATAAATAACACTGATTTTTATCGTTTTCGAGTAAGTTCGGTGTATTTATTTCTAAGCGTCTTTTTCTATTATTGTTCAGACTATTATTTCAACTGCAATTAAAGCTAACACAATACAAAAAAGTGTATACGCATTGCATCAATATAGGACAATTTTTGCTGGGGATCACATTTCTAGAGAGCCGTAAGGATATACACTTATGAAGGAGATACTCTATATTAACAAGTTGTGGACGACATATCTATTGAATTAAGTAGACCAATTTATTAACACAATATACGGATGTCTACGGGGATCTTTGATCTACTTCTCGGTGACCGACCTGTGTTGACATTCGATTACGGTCGCCGTCTAGGTTCAAACTCGATCGGCAGAGCAGGTAGGGTTAAGGTTCGACAGAAAGCTATAACGCGTTGTACAGACTCTGTCATGAACATTTCTAGAACGACATGCTTATGACTTTCCGATTTTACAGTAACTCGCTTATAGTATGTATATACATGTAAATGCTTAAAATTACATAATGTGCGAATTTTGTTTTTCTCTGTGAAGACCTGTTTTTAAGAGATAAATGCTTGTTTTCTAGTTTTTACTGCCTAGTACTAATTTGATAGTATTTTCTCACTGTTCCGACACCATGGTATATATGCCTCTTTGTTGGTAGTTTTGTCGCTATGCAATATGTAATATTCAGTCCCGTTTGCACAACTATACCTAAACAATACCGTGCTATTGAAGTAACTCAACGACAAGAACTAATTGTTCGCTTTTAGAATTTGGTATGGTTAACAAAGCCTGGCTGTCATCGGAGATATATTGCTGGTGTAATTGCTATGCTATAGATTAAAACGTTTGAATTACCAAAATCAATACCATGTCATATTCATTTTGCAAGCAAATCTAAAATTAAATTGAGCTTTCTAACTGAGCGGCGTTTGTTTTTAGATTACAGAGGAACAGAAAATATAAACTTTCCGAGTAATTACAATAAAAGCTATGATGTACAGTAATTTAATCCAACTTCATGTTTGTCAGTTTTGCAGAATTGCAATATGGAATCCATCAGCATTGTTATTGGGTTTAAGGGCCTTATAAGGACAGCTTGGGAAGGTTATTATGAGAAATGTCTAGTTGAGTTATTACGTAGCCAGCTGATTGTAGCCCGATGTATAATGGAAAGAGATGTAATGCAGAAGAATTGTTTCGTCTCGAAAAATAAACAAACCAAAAACGACATTGCAACTATTGGTGATGAAACCTCCGTGCAATGAAGCCTTTCCGGCTTAAGCTTGTAGTCAAGTTTGTAGAACGAAATTAAGGAATGTATAGTTTTTTATTTAGAAATTGATTTTCTCCCCCAGTTTCTATCTCATCTACTACTACTTGTCACAGGGGCCGCGGTGGCCGACTGGTTAAGGTGTCCCGACACTTTATTCTCTCTGGGTTGCGAGTTCGAAACCAACGTGGGGCTGTTGCCAGGTACTGACTGTAGGCCGGTGGTTTTTCTCCGTTACTCAAGCTTTCCTCCACCTCCAAACCTGACACGTCCTTAAATGACCCTGGCTGTTAATAGGACGTTAAACAAATAAACCAAACTAAACCAAACTACTTCATCACACAGATCAAGTCTGTTAGTCTGTATGTTTGGTTTTAGCTATTGGACTTATCTTAAACATATATTCGGAACTTTTAAGAAAAAAATTGAACTATCTAAAGCTGTCTGATTGAACCATAAGGTTAACCATATGCACATTTTCAATTTTAGAGGTTTATAAATATTTAGTTTATTTGACGTTCTGTTTAATACTCATTTATTTCTTTACCATTTAGTGACCCTAATGACCATTGATGTGTTGCTTGGCTATTAAGAATGTTATGATAACTAAACCCATTTTAAGTCAATATCTATTGTTAATACGGCGACTCGTTTTTTTAGCTGGCCCAAAGAGCCAAGTGAGCTTATGTCGCCGCAGCAGCGTCCGTCCTCTGTCGTCGGTCAACGTTTTTAATTTTAATTACACTCTCACGAAATTTCTGAATCCATTTTAACCATATTTGTCATGGAACAAAGAGGGTCTGCATTTAGAAACTACGGTGCGGTGCCCAAATGGGCCTGAGAAGTGGGGCCAAATATGTCAGAAATTTGGTCAATTTCTGCAGCCTGACCGGCGAGGCCAAAATGGGGCAATTATTGCTATAAAAACTATTTTAGAATGATGGATATCATTCATATTTAAACAGAAGCACCTCTAATTTGTTGAGCTGGACTTCAAGGGTCTGATGTCTGTGGCGCAATATGGTATTTATTGCAAATTCTTTAAAATCTGTTTCGATTCAATGTCAGGATTTTGTCAAAATTTGGTCAGAAACATCCATCGGTTAAAGGGTTACTTAATATAAATATATGTTTCACATTAACACAAGGATACAAACACGACTATATCGCAGCATTTCAAATCACGCACACATTCACCACACGCATGGATATCGCACAGAGGTGGCCGTCCTGAAATAACGTTAGCTGTTGACAGAAGGTTAAACATTACAAAACCGAACCAAACCAAACATTAATGAAACGAAACCTAGTTTTGAGCCAAACTTTTGCGAAAAAAATGTTTGAAGACGTCGTTCACCCATTTGAAAGCCCTTACGGATCACTAATTAGATAGGTTTTCGTTCTTTGACCTTTATGCCGATGACGGTGTCTTAAATGGCTAAATAATGCATTTAATTTTGTTGTTGTATTTCTCTGTCGGCTTACTATTTATCTGAATACAAGTTCCTCACTTTGCAGTGAAGTGGTGACTTCGTATGTTTCTAGTTAATGCGTTAATACGTGAATAGACGCTCTTTAAAGTTCGTATCCTAATTCTTCACACTAGCTGATACCAGAAAAAAACTTTTACAAATCGTCTTTTAGGATGCCTGTACGAAAGACACAATATATTAGCACCTTTAATTCAGGGTTAAATGAAGTAGCGCAACAATCAATCAAATTACTGTTTCTTCTTTCTAGGAGTCGTCAATGATGCTAATGGCCTAAAGGGTGGGTACCCCAAACTCTAAATAGGTCCTGTTCTTTGGGTATCGTAAATTGACATGAGAAGCAACCTTTATCCTGCAGGGGGCCACAGATTGTAGTCTCGTTCAACATTCATTGTTGACATCTTTAGCTCATTACACATCACACTTGATTGGCATTAAGTTTGCTGCAATGTTTTATCTTCTCTCGAATAGGTTTTTAATGTTTTATCTTTAAATTCATTTTTACAGATTGTGATTTTTTACAGATTTTTTTTTTTTTTAACCTTTACTGTTATCTTGATTGCAATCATGTGTATTGCCTGTTGTAAGTTCTTCATTTGATTCTTGCTTATTTAATTAATATTTCTTATCTGTATTTAATATAGTTTTATTTACTGTCATATTATAATCATACTGTATATTTACTGCAACATATGGCTTCAGTGAGGTAGGTATCGAGCAGGCATCAGTTCCGCGCTTCCACCAGAAGACAAACACAAACATACCACAGCCTCCCAAAAGCCACACGCATACACCTCGCACACAGGAGAGATCGTCCTTAAATGACCTTATGACCCTACATTTTGTATCACACCTTAACGTTTTAGCCAACGTATGCCGACGTATGCCTGCCCTGCAGTTAGGGCGTAAGAATTGTACCTGCTGCCCCCATTGCATGATAGTAAGAGGCGACTAAATTTGGGATCATATCATCTCTCTTCTTTCTTAACAGATTTCTTCTTCCTAATGTCTCCATTGACAATGCCTCACTTTTGGCATTTAGTTGAGCTTTCGCCCCTGCGAGGGAGGCTTGGGTTCTGCCCCCTGGCCGAGACATACCAGAGTACAAGAATTCCACGGAAGTGGGTGTGTCGCCTGCACAGCAAAATAGGATTTGGGTTTTAAAAATCAAACTGATCTGCTTTGCAAATCAAAACAAGTTTCATGCAAAATTTAAGTGTTTTTCTTACAGAAAGCACTATATGAAGTTTTAGGTTGATTGACCCAAAAGGAACTGGACATATTTTCTATTTATTTACAGTGACCGTGACTTTCGAACCTGAAAAGCGATCCCAAGCAAGCACTTTTGATAAGGAAGTACTATTCAAAGTTTGAGTTTAATTGGTCCAAGGGAACTTGAGTTATCAAATGGAACCCAAGTTTCTATTAATAGCAACAGTGACCTTGACCTTTGAACATCGAAACTTAAAGCAATCCCAAGCAAGCATTTCCCATAAGAAAGCAATGCATCAAGTTTGAGTTTGATTGGCCCAAAGGATCTCAATTTATCGCAAGCAAACCTATTTATAGTAGCAAGGACCTTTGACCTTTGAACCTGAAAAGCGATCCTAAGGAAGCACTGTGTGAAGTTTGAGTATGATTGGCTGAAGGAAACTCGAGTTATTGCATGGAAACCAATTTTCTATTAATACTAACAGTGACCTTGACCTTTGAACCTGAAAAGCAATCCAAAGTAAGCACTTTTGGTAAGGAAGCACTGTATGAAGTTTGAGTTTGATTGGCCAAAGGGAACTCAAGTTATTGGACGGAAACCATTGTGCGGACGACGACGCCGCCGACACCACGACATAGTTACCTTCAAGGTGACACAAAAAGGTTAGTTGCTACTCCTGCTAAGCGCTCAGCATATTATATTTTTCGACAACCTCGCCATACAAGGACGTATACCAGCATACTTCAGCGTGCTGTAATTTATACATAGCTTACCCATAACGTACCCGACGTATGCCAGCGTATTCGCCACATTTTTCATACGTCGGCATACGTTGGCTAAGATGTGAAAGGGCCAATAGCTGTTGATAAGACGTTAAATTATACTAAATCAAACCAAATCAAATCAAGACGGCATCGGTTCCGCGCTACCAAAAGGAGACAAACAGGAACATAGCGCATCCTCCTATAATATGAATATGCATCTCGCACATGGGGAGGCCGTCCTTAAATGTCCTAAGCCGTTGTTAGGACGTTTAAAAATATTAAACCAAAATTGAATACTGTATATTTAATGTAATGTGTCCTTACTGTAATACTGTACATTTCCTGTAAGGTTTAAGCTGTTGATAGGACGTTAAACAAATAGAACCAAAACCAAACCAAACTGTAAGGTTTTACCGTAGTGTCGTTTTTCTTCAAGCTATTGTTGATTTTACTCACTGTTGTGTGCGCTGTTTATCTAAACCCACCTGGAATATATTGCACACGAGGGTTTAAAATCAACGAACTGTAAAACAAATGAGGCGTGCTTCCATCAATAATAAAACGCACAGCTCCGAAGGAAAGACAAAAACACCTAAAATGACGCATAATAATAACCTGACTCTGCACACAACTTGTCTAAAATTAAAACTGTACACTACTATAACCAATAATATCACCATATCATCATCAGGGACACGTCGGACCCATTAATACAGCAGGTTCAGAAAAAAAATATGTATTGGATTTTCTTATTTTGTTCTAATAGAATTATTTATGATATAGTAATATCTATATTATTGACCGTATAGCATTTTATCCTATATTTGTTATAATAAAGTTAATTTTATCCTATAAAATGTCATGATATAGTATATTGCGCTGCATTAGTTTTTACTGGTCCTTCTTCAGGTTTTTCTCATGCCGTTCATGTAAGGCGTAAGACTAGTACCTTTGCCCCATTGCATGATCGTATAAGGCGACCCAAGTTTGGAATCTATATTTTCTCTTTCTAGCAACTTTATTCTTCCTAATGTTTCCCTGGACGCTGCCTCAATTTTGGCCTTTTTAGAGCATTCTCCAACAGAGACATGTCTGTCATATTATGTAAATTAGCAAGAAATACCTATATATAAACACGAGGTGATCAATTATCAACATTGAAATTCTGGCATATTTTTTCAAACTCTTTGTTCCCCGAAAATATCTCCACCTACCTACATGATTTTACTACTGATCTCTTATGAACCATTTACCGTTTAACACTTTCTATTGGACTGCATTGATATACAACTTGCAAGAGAGAGCTTTTACAACATCATGGCAAGTCTGAAGATTCTGTTCGAGTATATACAAAATTTTGAATTATCTGAAAGTTATTGGTCTTTATAACAAGATTGGAGTAACCATAGCCAGCTTTTGATTTTAAACTGACAACAGTGTACCAATATATATCTACAGTTTTACATGTTTCGTTTTTTTTAAATGTCATTTCGTCTTATATCCAATTTGCTCGTATTTTTAATCACATTTTTGGCCCTTTTGACCGTTATAATGTTGATGGGCCGTTAAGCACTTTAACTAACCAACTATATCAGTAGAGGTGCTCCGAAGATGTTGTGTCCCATTTTGTTTTGTTTGTTTGTTATTGCTTTTTTTTTTAAATATAAAACTATTACATATCCCTGTGAGGAAGGCTTTGCTTTTTGTTCCCAGGTCAAGGTATACCAGAGTCCCTTAAAATGGTAGATGCTACTCCTGCTTTACATTCGGCATTTTTTGGAGTGGTAAAACTGATTTTCCTGTTGTCAATATAATGTGACCGGTAGAGATGTCCTGCTGGATTTCTTCAGCAGTATGCTTCAGTAATATAGCACTAAAACGTCGACATCAGATTCGCGCTATCGCAAGGAGACAAACACGAACATAACACATCCTCCCACAGCACATACACTACACGCATATTTCATGTATACTTGCCCTAGCTATTGATAGACTGGCAGATAATGCAAAAGAAAGCTTGGTTGTAAAGAAACTGGAGTACCTGGAGAAATCTGAAGTGGTCGCTTAGGTCAAATGGGATGGCGTTTCCACTACTAATAGGAGCAGGAACCGTCTTCTTAATCTAAGCTTAAAATTACTATAGGGCAGATGGCTACACTCTCATAACGACAGTGTGTGCCATGGAATATGTATGACACAGGACATTGTAGAACATCTGTTGTTATAAATTACAGTATTGATAAGGAAAAGACGAAAAAAATCACATACATGCAGATTAATCACGGCCCCCGATAAGGAGACTCCAAAAAAGACAAAACATCACATACATGCAGATTATTATGCTATATTATATGTATTATTCCTACATTCTAGTAAACCGTGTTCAAATTAACACTGTCGCCTTAGTAAGTGCCATAGACCATTAATAATACATGCTTCATTTCCATATTATCCTACCAAGTCTGGGATAGTTGCAAGATGGTCAAGATAAGGGGGAATTATCGAGAGATGATCCATACATCATCACCAACAACCGTGACGTTTACAGCGGGTTATGCAATATACGCACATACTTCCCACTATCGGCTGCACGCCGTACACATTGCGCTGGGCGAGGACAGCAGAACATCATACGTAACATTTTGAAACAATAATGCTAATAATGTGTTATCTTGAAAGAGATGTAATTCAAGGTTACTTCATTCTTTCTTATCTTCAAGGCTGATCATAGTACGCGAACAAATAGGATATCCTGAAGATAGCCAGGATAAGTCAGAATTATCAGCGGGATGGAATCACGGTTACGCGATCGATTGAGTAAACGGGATGATAGCTGCCTAAGGTATCCATATACACAGTCATGTAGCTTGGCAGTGGACAGTGAGAGGATGTAAATCAGGGGCTCACTTAATGCAACAGACCGATTAAAATCCGTCAGAATATACTGTACGTCGGCAGGCATTATTGCGATGGGCTCCGGGACATAAAGGTTGCTCTAACAAAATGCCGTAATCTAGAAACGTTGCTGGGCTCAAAATTGACCAACACACACAATATATATGAGTTGTAGTATTCACGGATTACTGAAAACAATAGATTGCAGTGTAGTAAGTTGTCAGAATCAAAACAATGGTTTACAGTTTTCAGCGTTGTAGGACCGAACCATTACTCAACAACATATCATTTGAGTAACGTAGACGTACATCAAGTTTATCAAAATGTAAACTAAGCAGGGATTATTGGTTCTATTATCTGAAAACGGTTATAATGTAGTTAGTTTTCAACATATATATAGAGAATACATGGTCAGTGTCTGAAAATATAAGCTGTATTTTGGCGAGGGTAAAGAAAGCCAAAGTGGCGAGCCTTGGCGTATACAGCAAAAATATATACGGTGGGTGTATTCCGACAATACGGTGGCAGTTGCAGGATAAAACCTAAAACGATGTATCAGAGGAATCTTGGGCCGACAATTCAATTTTGTTCATTGAATCTATAGATTCTGAAGACTTTTGTTCTGCTGTTTAGTCATTTCCTCTTAATTATATTCAAGGGAAGGCTCCATGTGACATGTGAAATAAGAAAACAGACAATCGAGAACATCGTTAGGAATTGCAATCAGAAACTTGTCGATATCGAAATGGCCGTTTGTTGCCCATTATCTCAAATTCTTCTAAAAATAAAACATGCGTAACTACGGACCAAGAACATCCTACAATAGTATTATTAGAAAGAGCCATGACTAACTCTCTGGGAAGAGTTATCTGCTCCTGACTAAGGTGGGGGCTTGATTTCTGACTCCGATATAATTAGTGAATTATTTAGCTTCCAGAAGAATCTTTTGGATTCCAACCGACTTTTGAGTCGTGTTAGGCTTAACCTGAACTATAACCATCGTTTTCTACGAGAGGTTTGTCTTATAAAGTGTCGCAAGGAAAAAAATTATACATTTTGCCAAGTAGACAAAGGACAATGGCCGTGCAACAAAATGGCGCGACTTTTGCAGAGGTTCTCCAGGAAAAGAACTCTACTAAACCGGTATTCATAAAAGAATTAGACTTCTTTGGATCTTCCAAGCCGAATAGGACCGAATGGATCTCGCACGTCGAGTTGTATAAAACCATTGGAAAACACATTGCACCGGAAACGATCATAGGCCTCCAGAGAGTTAACGGTCTTTGGAGGATATATGCAGACAATGAGAAAAGTCGATCGACAATCCTCACTGAAGGATTTTCACTGAGAGGTAAGAAGTTACCCGTCTACAATACCAATCCTAGAAACACATATGACGAAGATAACGTTGTAATTAGAATAAAAAACCTCCCATTGTCAGCGGACGATGGGCAAATCAAACGTGCCCTAATTAGGAGAGACATTGAGATAATGAGCTTCTACCGTGAGAAACTTCGAGTGGAAGGCAGACTTACAAACTGTGAGACTGGTGATAGAATAGCTGTTGTCAAAAAGTTTGTGTCCCACCTGCCTCCATTAATGGAAGTAGGAAGATACAAGGCAGTGCTATTTTACAGAGGCCAGCCAAATCCAAATAGCAAATGCACAAAGTGCCTTGAACCAGGGCATATGGCTAAAAACTGTACAAATGACGTTAGATGTAGACAATGTAACAAATCGGGCCATATTAGGTCAGAATGCAAACAAGGGTGGTCTGATGAAGAATCATCAACTCTAAATGAAGATGATCATGAAGACTTGTCAGAAAACGCCTCTTCAAGTTCAGATAAAACTTCAGGCGATGAAGATGCTAAAGATACAGTTTCAGAGCTAAAAACTTCAGCATCGGCTGTACAAGAACATTCCGAAGTGTCACAAACCACAAGTAAACAAACACAGAGAAAGAAAAATAAACAGAAGGCGCACAAAAGAGACACTAAGAGAGATACTGACAATATAACAAACACTATAGAAAAGTTTCTGAAACAAGGAAGAAACGGAAATACAACTCCGTCTCGAAAATCCAGTCAGATGACTGCTGAAATACGTACACCACCAACTCCGACCGAAATGTTGGAGGCTGGAGGAAAAGCTAAGAAAAAATCCAAAGACGATAAACAAAACTAGTAAAAATATTTTGCAATACATATGTAGATCTGTGGAAATTAGTGACTTTATGGAACTTGTATCCTTTTATTTCCCAGATCTAAAAGTATCAAATATATCGATGAAATACAAAGTAATTAATACAAAACGAAGACATCGAAAATGTAAGTTCAAAAAACATTTATTAATGCATGAAATGTTCAAAAGATGTAAATATAGATGTGTATACATGTATATGTTTATATTTCCTTGAACAGAACTACTAAGTAATGCACTTGCAATTGCGTAATATTATAACAAAGATACATTTTCAAATATATAGTCAATATTATAGAGAAATGTTTGAAAAAAGATGTGTAATTTACCCTTTTATGAATACATATAGCATATGTGTAATACTTAACCAAATATTAGGTAACCTAAACCATATATGTAAAGATAAATATAATTCACTGAAAACATGCCTATCAATATATAGATATATACATTACGGCAAGTTATATTATATGTATGAATGTATATTAAGAATCATCCAATATTGTATGATTTGCTATTATATGTATAAATGTACACAAATATATATACGCAAAGTAGTAATAATTACGTTAAGAAATATTCAACATTATATGATATACTATTATATGTATAAATGTACACATGTATATAGATGCAAAATAATAAGTTTACCTCCCAAATATCATATTTATATGAAATTGGATATGACTTTATATACTTGCACAATATTTAGTACAAAAACAATAAAACAAATAAAATAATCTGCAACATGACGAACACAATACACTGCATAACCCTAAACACACAGGGTCTAAGGGAAAAACAAAAAAGGAACAGATTTTATCAATGGGTAAAAGAACAAAAAGCTAGTATAATTTGCATACAAGAAACACATTTTACAAAACAAATCATCAAATATATTAACACAGAATGGCAGGGAGACTTGGTACATAACTATGGCACCAGCCAAAGCAGAGGCGTTTCAATCTTAATAAAAAAAAATTCTAATCATGAGATTCTTAATACATGGTCTGATGAAAACGGGCGATGTATAATGATCAACCTTAAAATACATGAAAACATATTTACCATTATCAATGTTTATGCACCAAACGACAAATATCAAAGAAATAGTTTTTACAAGAAAATAAGAAATGAAATAGATTCCATCAAGGTGCCATTATAATGGGAGGTGACTGGAATGACATTCAAGAAAACATTGATAGAAAATCAGTAAAAAAAATAGAAAAGTGTGTACATAGTCTTAAAATACTTAAAAAGGAATTAAAACTAATAGATATATGGAGAATAAAAAACCCTAAAAAAGAACAATAAACATGGAGAAGAAAACACTCCAAAAAGGAAGCTAGTAGAATTGATTACTTTTTAGTATCAAGGGAGATAACTACAAAACTAATAAAAGCAGATATTCGTCCTGCCATGATCAAATCTACTGATCACCTAGCTGTATCGCTAATCCTAGATAACTCTAATCCAGACAGAGGACCAGGTTACTGGAAATTCAACAAAAGTCTCCTGAACTGTGAAGAATACAAAAATTTAATAAGAAAAGTCATAAAAATGTACGATGAAAAAGTAGAAAATAAAATCATAGAGGCTAACACAGCATGGGAAATGTGTAAAATAGAAATTAAAGAAGAATCAATAGCTTTCAGTAAAAGAAAAGCCAAAGAAACAAAAAGTACAATACAAGAAATTGAGCACTCACTTAAAAATCTATATGAACAATCAGGCAATGAAAAAAATGATGAAATAAATGAAATGGAGGCTAAATTAGAAAATATATACAGTAAACAAGCATACGGCGCGCAAGTCAGATCAAGAGCCAATTGGTTAGAAAAAGGAGAAAAGAATACCAAATATTTCCTCTCTCTAGAAAAAAATAGACAAATTAAAAAATCAATAACAAAAATTAACAATGAAGAAGGACTCATGCTAAGTAAACAGGATGATATACTCAATAGAATACGAGAATACTACAAAAAGTTATATACAACAAACAAAGCTGACCCACAACAAATATCTCCCTATATTCAACAAACAAAAATCGAAAAAGAATTAGACGAAAAAGAAAGCCAATCATGTGATGGACTAATCACTAATAAAGAAATTAAAGAAGCAATCAGTCATATGAAGTTAAATAAGTCACCGGGTATTGATGGTCTAACTGTCGAATTCTACAAAGAATTCTGGCCGTACATAGAAACCATGCTATTAAAAAGTTTTAACGAAAGCTACCAGAAAAAGAAACTAACAGCTTCACAAAGACAAGGCGTGTTATCACTACTATACAAAAAAGGCGATCCACTAAACTTAAAAAACTGGCGACCTATCGCGCTCCTAAACATAGATTATAAAATTCTAGCAAGATGCTTAGCTCAGCGATTAAAGACAACTCTCCCAAAAATAATAAATTCAGATCAAAATGGCTTCATTAAAGGAAGATATATAGGTTATAACATTAGACAAATCAAGGATATACTCAACTACACAGAAAAGCATAAAATAAATGCAGCAATACTATTTTTAGACTTCGCGAAAGCGTTTGACACAGTTGAATTAGAATTTCTTTACCAAACACTCTTCAAATTTGGCTTTAACCAACACTTTATAAACTGGATTAAAATACTGTATAATAACATCAACTGTGTAATCAGTAATAATGGTTGGATATCCGAACCAGTCAAAATATCTAGAGGTATCCGACAAGGATGTCCAGCATCAGCATTACTGTTCGTTATAGTGGCAGAAATCATGGCTACAAGAATTAGGAGTGATCAAAATATATTAGGCTTATCCATAAAGAACAATCAACAACGTCCATTCAAGATATCGCAGCTAGCCGATGATACTACATTATTTCTAAAATCAAAACAAGATATTAAAAAAGCCTTAAACATAATAGAAACATTTGGTTCACTCTCAGGATTAATTTTAAACAGAGAAAAAACTAAAGGTTTAAGACTAGGCAGTCAAACAAAGATTGAAGATGAATTTGAAGACATCATATGGACAGATGAAATCATTAAAGCACTAGGAGTACACTTCTGCCTTAATCACAAAAAAATGTTAGAAATGAATTGGAATGAGAAAATAGAAAAAATGAAAAAAAATTATAAATAACTGGAAAAGGAGAAAGCTAACCATGATCGGAAGGGTACAAATAGTTAAATCCTTACTCTTACCTCAACTAACATTTTTAATATCTATGCTGCATATAGACCAAAACACGATAAAACAAGTTGAAAAGATAATATATAATTACATTTGGGAAGGAAAGACAGAGAAAGTAAAAAGAAACACAATGATTAAACCATACATAGAAGGTGGTCTGAACTCCATAGACATAAGATCACATATTGACACAGTGAGAATTAATTGGCTTAAAAAACTGGAAACCGAAGATAAAGCACTATGGAAAGTTATTCCACAATTTGAGATAAATAAGTTTGGTTCAAAGTATCTCATATGTAAAATGAATTTAGACAATTTAAAAAATCTCCCTAACAGCGAAAATATATCTCCATTCTATTATGAAATTTTATCAACATGGATAAAATTTAAAAAATCAGATGAACCCAAAAAATACAATGAAATACTTGCACAAATTATATGGGGAAATAAATATATAAAGTTTAAGGGCAAAACCCTCCTATTCAAAAACTGGATAGACTCCGATATAATTACAATAAAAGACCTATTACAAAACAATAACAACTTAGATGAAAACAATATATATCGAAAACTCATTAGAAAATGCAACTGGCTATCAGAGATATCGATGTTTAAAAAAGCTATACCAAAAATATGGCTAAGGAAAATAGAAGAGAGTGATGTAGATCTACAGAACTTTACAGCCAGAATAAAAAATCAACTTATGTTGAAATTCCCAAAACAAGAACCTATCAAAATTGAAAAATGCACAAATCAAAAAATTTACAAACATATTGTCAGCATGAAGTCAGAAAAACCAATAGCTCACTTATACTGGGAAAACAAGCTAAATTTGAGCGACATAAGTATTACAGTGAAATGTTCAAATGAATTCATATTCAAACATTTACAAAATAATAAACTGAAAGAATTTAAATGGAAATTCTTAAATAAAATTATACCAACGAGGGAAATATTACATAAATGGAAAATTAGTAAATCACCGAACTGTAACTACTGCAAGGTAAAGGAAGACTACGAACACTACTTCATAAAATGTGAATATTTACAAGTTCTCTCTAACAGATTAAAACAAATATTTGAAACCCTTGGTTATAAAAAAGATATGCTAACATTAAAAAACTTGGTTATTGGATATAAAATAGAATACCCCAAATATAATGAAATAAACCACCTGCTAACAGTAATTGGATACAGTATATACAAAAGTTACTACATCAGTGAAGCAAAAACAAAACAAATTAATATTATTAACATTCTTAAACAAGACATACAAATGACAATTGAAGAAAACAAATACAGAAAAATCAGTTGTAAAATCTTCCAAGATGTACTTCCCCTTCTATAGAAAGACACATAAAAAACAGATATTCCTCTTCAAAAATACCCCACTTCTCCAAGGATCTAGTTACTTCCTCTTCTTAAAAGGGAAATTTCTCTTCAAAATACTCCGCCCCAAAATCTATAAAACAATACACATAGATTTAACAAGACATTCAATAGACAACATCTCAGAAATATACACAGATACCTGACCTGTGACCCTATACCTAGTACAGAGGGGCCCTCAAGGGGAACCTGAACCGTATATCATATTGGAGGAACATTCCTCACAATATTTTACAAGTAATAGCCACAATATTTTACAAGTAATAGCAATAAACAAAGCTAAAATAATAAGTATAATTATGTATATACTATATAACCAAATATATACATTGATATATTTCTTTAAACGAAAGCATACGTAATTAGGTCGATAAATGAAACGCGTGTTCTGGTCCGTGGTTGAGCAGACGAAACCACTACGCCGTAGTCTACGGTACATTAAAGGTAACGAAGTTTAACTTCTTGTTTCAAAAAATATATGGCATATTTATCGCAATAACAAATAAAAAAAACAAAATAAAATAGTAATACATACCAATTCTAGCCTTCGCCATACGGCATCCTCGAGAAACACATGTGCATGGCCACGATATCACGCTGAGCAGTCGGAACACCTCGGATTTCATTCTATGACAACACATCCAAGGTGTTCCGAGATAGTGAGATTAATCTACCAATTCCTTTCTTTACTGATTATTATTGTTATCTATATAGATTTCTATTTCATTAATGTTATAAAAAAAAATTAATAAATAAACAAAATGTAAATATCCATAAAACGAGAAAAAGTGAAAATATGCTGATTGTAAGGATGACGAGTGAAAGTAGAAAAATATGAATGAATGAGTGAAAGCCCTCCTGCGAGAGGACACCTATTGTATTGTATATACATGTGTTATGTGTAATATGAATAAAATGTGTTTTTATCAAAAAAAAAAAAAAAACTCTCTGGGAACAAGCTTCAGCTATGGAAATGGACACCTGTCGTTTATTCTATTTTCCGATATATCTCGAAATTGACTATGCACACAAAGAAAACAATGGAACCTCGCAATTTTAGAATGATCCACTCAGAATTCTCAGTAATATCGATAACAAATTTTAACTGTCAAATTCAAACTGGCAGTTCTGTGGCCATCTTGTGTTATGATTGGTTGAATATGCACAACCACAAGAAATCAGGGGCCACATGAATCTTTTTTTTTTTTTTTTTTATCTTTCGTTGTGAAATAAAAGGAGAGATTTTATATTCAAAAAGGTTTCAATGGGGGAGGATTTTCATTTTTATCTCTTCCATATCTAAGTAAAAGACGATCAATAGTGGTTTGTTTATGGACTGACCACCGGCGAAGAACAGCCCACCACATGCAAATGACGTCGTAAAAAGAATGAAACATTATCTTTTGTTGAAATAATAACTTTTGATTCAGTCAGTTCATAAATATTTCATGGCAATTGTCATCGAACGATATTCGATGTCTAGTAGTGTTTTTTTTAGCAATGCCTCTGTCATTTTAATTTAAGGCTTAGTCTGTTCCCAGACATATGGAAAACTATGCAACATATTTGATAGATAGATATCTTCTTATCTGGTCAAGACAAAATGTCAGATATCTTCTTATCTGGTCAAGACAAAAGGTCAGATATCTTCTTATCTGGTCAAGACAAAAGGTCAGATATCTTCTTATCTGGTCAAGACAAAAGGTCAGGAGTCACATAACTTTGAATCTTAAAAAAGATTGTTTCTATGCAATTACGACCGCTTTTAAGTAATTCGTCCTTACTACGGTAAACCTCTTGTAAATCACCCTGTGATGCATTATAATCATACATCTCATTTACACTACTCGGAAAACTAAATCATAACCTACATTCGTAATACTTCGTATTCCTGTGCTGCCATTCAATTATCGCTGAATGACCATTCTAGTTTTGTGACTGATTACTGTACGTCCCCAAGCGTCACACTGTTCACATGTTTCAATATAAAACGTCAGCTTCGCCCATACATTTCAGGCTTTGTCTTTGGTAAAATGAAGAACACAAAACAAGTAGTAAGGTACTTCGTTCATGCACTGCTCAATTGGCTCTAGATGCACAGTTAATACAAAGATAAAGCTATGAATTATGTGTGTTTAGCGGTAAAGCAGGTTAGTCACTTGTAATTATCGTACATAATTCATTATAAAACGACCTCGTGTAGTATTGATGTGTGCATTCTTCAGTGGATCACACCGGAGCAAATAATTACTTTAATACTGTGATCCAATATTGTTATTTTGTTTTAAATCTATCCTGTTTTTCATGTATTGAATCCATGGATATCAGCGATTCAATACGTAATCCACTCGGGTTCTGAAAAAAATATCTTTATCTCTAGAACATCCTTGTGCTGAGGGAACATTTCTTTATATTTCGGATTGATTGCGGGGCTGGTGTAATTAGATTTAAGTTTGGCTGTAAACTGAAGTGACAATTTTGCTCTACAGACTTTGAGAAAGGGTTCGTTTGTATCTACATAGACTTTAAATGGGGGTTGTTTTAAGAGCCTCAAGTGCAAGACGTAGTCAATGTGGATAGGGTCTAGCATCTTCATGAAAATTTTTGATGCTTATACATACACTATAAATATAGTCGTGATTTGATAGCAGATAAGTGCTTGATATAGATGCAAATGCATTTCGCGATCTGCTCCCCAATCTGTATGAAACAGCCACCCCCCCCCCCCCCCCCCCCCCCCCCCCCCCCATCGGTGCCTTTGAGCATTTATCTTCTTTTTTGTGTGTGTTTTATCTGTGGTATGAGTGTCTTTTTGAGTTAAATATCAGTCGATGAAACCATTTTCGTTTTCAAAATGCAGGTATTGGATTTGGATGCCGATTCCGCTTTCGACAAATACATGGAACGGTACGTTGTAGGGTTTGAAAATTTTTAAAACACTTTATCTGATCATGTCTGAAGTTTATCTACAAAGTTAAACACATATCTCAGTCTCCCAAACCACAACCAAACCATCCTGACAAGTGTTCTTTTCTGGGTCGAGTCGAAATTCAATATGGCAGCCATGACTGCCATTTTCAAAATCACATTTAAATATTTTCTCCGTTTATACGACTAAATTTGGGATCTTATCTTTTCTCTTCTTTCCTAACAACTTTCTACTTCCTAATGTCTCCCTTGACACTGCCTCACTTTTGGCCTTTAGTTGAGCGTTCGCCGCTGTGAGGAAGGCTTTGGGTTCTATCCCCTGGCCGAGACATACCAGTCTTTAAAAATGGTAGTTGCTACTCCTGCTTAGCGCTCGGCATATTTGGAGTGGGACGACAGGTTCGCCCGTTGTCAGTATAATGTGACTGGGTGATGTGTGCTGCTGGGTGTCTTCGGCAATTTGCTTCAGTGAAGTAGCACTATAAATCGGCAAAAGTTCCGGCCTATCACAAGGAGACTTAACACGAACATACCGCAGCCTCCCAACACACACACACGCACTCACCACACTCATGCATGTCGCACGCACGGGAGGCCGTCCTTGAATGACCTTAGCTATTAATAGGACGTTAAACAAAATAAACCCAACCAAACCAAATGTTAAGTTGAAATTTGTCAGATATTTATCCTAAGATTGGGATTGGTTTGGTATTGTTTAACGTTTTATTTATGACTAAGGACATTTGTAAACTCTGACATGTCTCGTTCAGGAGACAGAACCCAACCCTTCCTCACAGGACAAACGATCAACTAAAGGCCAGTCAATGGAGATATTAGGAAGAAGGAAGTTGTTTAAAAGAAAATATCTTATCACACATTATTCAGCCAGATGACAGTAAAGGCCTGATGATTTGTTTCTGCGGCCGTTTCTGTTGTTGAAAGCTTTCGTCTGGTTAAGAATAACATGCCACCAAAATTAAATCAGTTGAAACTTGCACTCATAATCGAAATGACCAAACTATCTACAAACCAACAAGAACATTTAGTACCCCAGGGTATTTGATTTATATTATTTAGAAATAATCCCTTCTCCTTTTCAAGGAATTTATCCAACCCACTCGAGATAAAGTCTATCAAATAAAAGTCATTATCACAATCTCAAAAAAACTGTTATTTTCTTAATAATTGAAATAATGCAATAAGCATATTTTTTCAGGAAAAAGTGCTGCAAGTAAATTAAATTATGACCATCATAATTTCGCGTAATTGAATCATCATATTGCCAGCCAGGCGCAACCTATTAAACCCAACCCGTACAAACAATTATGATGGTATCGGTAGATATGATTATGCAGTATTTGGGGAAATGAACATCGACATAAGATCGTTAATGTATAGACAATTCGGGAGCACGAGAGTATGGAAATTAGGTATAAGTGTTAAAACGAAACACTAATATGTAGAAATGAAAAGTGGCAAAATGTTCACAAAAAGGAAAATGAACACCAATGCGTTAGCATGTGTAAGTGTACAAAACATAGCACAGAGTTAATACACAAAGGCATAATGGAAAGTATTATTTATACTAAACCTCTGCTCTCCGGCGAGTCCGAAAATTAAAAAAAAAAAAAAAAAAACAGAAAGCAGCTCCCTAGGAGACACCTTGTAAGGAAATTAAGTTTTCCAATTTAAATGCCAAACCAATTGAAACTTCTTGAATATAATTTGTTCCGATATTGAAAATATTGACAAACTTTATACGGTAATGGAAAGAACGAGACGGGGAAACTTCATGTAAAAGGAATTTAAGATACCAGAGCAGAGACGGACCACTTCCCTAGTGGTCATGTAAAGGTCTTTGTACAGAAAACAGAAATTGGCTAAAACGATACAAGGTATTATCCTCCATCTCGATACTACAAAGGTTGATGAGATAGTTGTTTGGCAATTTAATGGGGCACGACTTTCAGTTTCAATGGTTATGACGACGGTTGCAACGAAGACACCAAAATGACAAAATAGTGCACAGAGAGATGAAGTAGATAGAGAAAGTATTGAAATGGACGTGACAGACCGATTTGCTATCTCCAAATGACTTGGAATTCACGAAGAGGTAACGTAGTGTTACTTTCTAGATCAATACGCAGTTTTACACAGCAGATTCTAATCTTATCGGAAGGTATCGCAAGAAGCCTACCATGACCTTAATGCAATGACATGCCACACCTGGACACGATAGGTCACATTATATTGACGGCCAGCAGCACAGTGATAATAAGTTGTTGTCTTTCCCAGCTCTCGCATATATCATTCATGTCAATTTACACTTTCACTGTACACCATGTTCTATATAAAAAGCGTACTAGGCAAATTAAATATCTATACAGCTAAATTATATTGGTTTTGTCTCAGTAGGTCATTGGCGAAATCCGCTTAAAGCGACTTGAGGAAACTATTCAATGAATGAATTGTCTCGCTAAAATTCAATTCCAACGTAAGCAAATACCGTGGCGAAAAAGTACTAATGTAATTGAGTAAAGAAAAAATCTTTGACAGAAATTTTAGTTGAAGTCCTGTTATAACTTCTATATTGGGTTCTCTATTATCAATTAAGCAACTAATTTATAGCAAATAAATATATGTGTCGATTCCAAGCAAGTGGTATCATTAGATCTGGGTACGCATGTAACTGGCTATTCTGCGTTTTATATGTTATAACGTGAAATCGATTTCCTCTGAAAAGTGGCAAAATGTTCACAAAAAGGAAAATGAACACCAATGCGTTAGCATGTGTAAGTGTACAAAACATAGCACAGAGTTAATACACAAAGGCATAATGGAAAGTATTATTTATACTAAACCTCTGCTCTCCGGCGAGTCCGAAAATTAAAAAAAAAAAAAAAAAAAAACAGAAAGCAGCTCCCTAGGAGACACCTTGTAAGGAAATTAAGTTTTCCAATTTAAATGCCAAACCAATTGAAACTTCTTGAATATAATTTGTTCCGATATTGAAAATATTGACAAACTTTATACGGTAATGGAAAGAACGAGACGGGGAAACTTCATGTAAAAGGAATTTAAGATACCAGAGCAGAGACGGACCACTTCCCTAGTGGTCATGTAAAGGTCTTTGTACAGAAAACAGAAATTGGCTAAAACGATACAAGGTATTATCCTCCATCTCGATACTACAAAGGTTGATGAGATAGTTGTTTGGCAATTTAATGGGGCACGACTTTCAGTTTCAATGTTATATGTTATAACGTGAAATCGATTTCCTCTGATCACCAACAGTGGCCAATGATGTCGATACCGGTACAAACGACATCAAACACAGCCCCGGACATGTTTACTGTAGACCGGAATGAGTTTTATCGAGGAATATTTATTATTGATAGAAATCTTATTGCCTTTGATAAATAACCTAAACGAGAATGTTTATCTTCGTCAATCACACTGCCCTCACATCTGTTTTACTATTTCCAGAAATCACTCTTGATCCTGATGAATTCGTGATGAGCACACGATCACTACAGTACACTGTTATTGGTGTCCTTACGATGGTAATTAGATTTTAGTAACTACACACAGATTGGTTTATTGTAATGATGAGGGTTGAGTGTGTTTTAAGAGTGAGGACAATATGTCGCTTACCTATCTAAAGGTTGGTTTAAACATTCTAAAGACACGTGACTCGTTTGAATTTATAAACGTCTTGTTAACAGCTACGGATATTTAAGGAAGGTTTCTTCTAAGAGCAAAGGTACATTTGAAAATAGTATGTGGGGAAAGCGCTGAACGTATGCCGACATTATAGTGCCACATAACTGAAGCATAATATGCCGAGGATAAACCGGATCTGGTCACATTATATTGACAATTGGTGTCTGACGTCCGAATGATAGGACAGACCGAGTAGGTTGTGTCTGACGTCCGAATGATAGGACAGATCGAGTAGGTTGTGTCTGACGTCCGAATGATAGGACAGACCGAGTAGGTTGTGTCTGACGTCCGAATGATAGGACAGATCGAGTAGGTTGTGTCTGACGTCCGAATGATAGGACAGATCGAGTAAGTTGTGCCTGACGTCCGAATGATAGGACAGATCGAGTAGGTTGTGTCTGACGTCCGAATGATAGGACAGATCGGGTAAGTCGTGTCTGACGTCCGAATGATAGGACAGATCGAGTAGGTTGTGTCTGACGTCCGAATGATAGGACAGATCGAGTAGGTTGTGTCTGACGTCCGAATGATAGGACAGATCGAGTAAGTTGTGTCCGACGTCCGAATGATAGGACAGACCGTGTAGGTTGTGTCCGACGTCCGAATGATAGGACAGATCGAGTAGGTTGTGTCTGACGTCCGAATGATAGGACAGATCGAGTAGGTTGTGTCTGACGTCCGAATGATAGGACAGACCGTGTATGTCGTGTCTGACGTCCGAATGATAGGACAGATCGAGCAGGTTGTGTCTGACGTCCGAATGATAGGACAGATCGAGTAGGTTGTGTCTGACGTCCGAATGATAGGACAGATCGAGTAGGTTGTGTCTGACGTCCGAATGATAGGACAGACCGAGTAGGTTGTGTCTGACGTCCGAATGATAGGACAGACCGTGTAGGTTGTGTCTGACGTCCGAATGATAGGACAGATCGAGTAGGTTGTGTCTGACGTCCGAATGATAGGACAGATCGAGTAGGTTGTGTCTGACGTCCGAATGATAGGACAGATCGAGCAGGTTGTGTCTGACGTCCGAATGATAGGACAGATCGAGTAGGTTGTGTCTGACGTCCGAATGATAGGACAGATCGAGTAGGTTGTGTCTGACGTCCGAATGATAGGACAGACCGAGTAGGTTGTGTCTGACGTCCGAATGATAGGACAGATCGAGTAAGTTGTGTCTGACGTCCGAATGATAGGACAGATCGAGTAGGTTGTGTCTGACGTCCGAATGATAGGACAGATCGAGTAGGTTGTGTCTGACGTCCGAATGATAGGACAGACCGTGTATGTCGTGTCTGACGTCCGAATGATAGGACAGATCGAGCAGGTTGTGTCTGACGTCCGAATGATAGGACAGATCGAGTAGGTTGTGTCTGACGTCCGAATGATAGGACAGACCGAGTAGGTTGTGTCTGACGTCCGAATGATAGGACAGATCGAGCAGGTTGTGTCTGACGTCCGAATGATAGGACAGATCGAGTAGGTTGTGTCTGACGTCCGAATGATAGGACAGATCGAGTAAGTTGTGTCTGACGTCCGAATGATAGGACAGATCGAGTAGGTTGTGTCCGACGTCCGAATGATAGGACAGACCGTGTATGTCGTGTCTGACGTCCGAATGATAGGACAGATCGAGCAGGTTGTGTCTGACGTCCGAATGATAGGACAGATCGAGTAGGTTGTGTCTGACGTCCGAATGATAGGACAGACCGAGTAGGTTGTGTCTGACGTCCGAATGATAGGACAGATCGAGCAGGTTGTGTCTGACGTCCGAATGATAGGACAGATCGAGTAGGTTGTGTCTGACGTCCGAATGATAGGACAGATCGAGTAAGTTGTGTCTGACGTCCGAATGATAGGACAGATCGAGTAGGTTGTGTCCGACGTCCGAATGATAGGACAGATCGAGTAGGTTGTGTCTGACGTCCGAATGATAGGACAGATCGAGTAGGTTGTGTCTGACGTCCGAATGATAGGACAGACCGTGTAGGTTGTGTCTGACGTCCGAATGATAGGACAGACCGTGTAGGTTGTGTCTGACGTCCGAAAGATGGGACAGGTCGAGTAAATTGTGTCTGGCGTCTGCGTATTGCGACAAAGTGGATTGCGGTGTCTGATATCTCGAATAGAATGTTGCATCCTAATTATGTCACATGACCGAATTCTTGCATTAACTTTTTTAATAGCGCATTGTGTTGAACACAGGATAAATGACAATGACCTACCTGTTTTCTATGACCAAACTCGATGGTGATATAAAGCCAGCAGCCACGGATGCCTCCAATAACACAACACATTAACAAACATCAATCAGAACAACTCAATTACATAAAAACGACGCGTTTCCATATCTCGTATAATAACTCAAATTCATGTCTAGGCTTCCTAAATCTTACTCGAAAAAATCATATCTGTACATCACGCTCATAGCTTCAAAGCGTTTGTTTAACCTTGCGTGCAAACTTTGAAGGTAGGCGTGACTCACAGACGCTGGCTAAGCAGTTTGATAGCAGCTTATTATGGTTCAGGAAACACCGCTTTTATGATATATTAATTATAGACATGATAAAAGCATGCAGTATCACCTTGTTACGGCCAGTGCCCCGGGCGGCGTCACGCGAGCGTTACAGGACAAGCCGACACGTGCTTTCTCATCTCGAGATCAATTAGTCAAGACCAGGTCGTCGAACTGTCGCAAACAAAAATACATAAGTTTTCGCGCAGATGTGAATGTTTCCGAGGCACGTAGCATGTTATCGACAGCAAACTCTAATTAGGTCAAAGAGTCGTATTAAGTACAATGTAACGTTCAGAAAAGGTCACAGACACAAGTTCGATCACGTTAAAAGGTCACATCTTTATTGCAAACGTATACAAGCTACTATGGCATATCTATCGGTTTGTGTGTAGACAATAATCGCGCCGAAATACAATATACCACAACAATAATCTTGAAACCTTCACGCAGGGTTTGGCGTTTTTATTTGTGTAACGTCGTATCAACAGCTAAGGTCATTAAGGACGGCCTTTCGCACGTGCGTGTGGTGAGAGCTTAAGTGTATTTTAAGAGGCTTCAGAATGTTCGTGTTAGGTTTTATTGTGTGTGATAGTCCGGAGCTTTTGCCCAATTTATAGTGCTACCTCACTAAAGCATACTGCCGAATACACCTAGCAGGACACCCCACCCGGTCACATTATACTAACATCGGCCAAACCAGTCGTCCCACTAGCAAAGTGCTGATCGCTAAGCGGAAGTACCGACTGCTATTTTTTAATACTCTGGTATGTCTCGGCCAGGGGACGGAATCAAAAGCCTTCCTCACAGAGGGGCGAGCGAATAAAAGTTGGCTCCTTAAAGATCAGGGTATTTATGTCAGTGACTTCTTATTAGGAAACGTTGAGGAGACAAAACACTATCTGCCCCCATCGGACCACTAGGAATCATAAACCTTTTTTTCTTTCCTGGCTGATATGTCTTTCTTTGCTTTGTTTTCTTACTCAAGTGACTCCTTAACGCCTGTACTGATATGACCTTGGCCGTTGCGAGGACATTGAACCCCTGAAAACAAACAGGAAACCGCAAAATCAGCTATTTTACGTATAAAATACGTTTTACCGTCAAACACTTTAAAACTAAAAAAATCTAAACACGAATATGAGTTTACAAATCGTTAAGTATTTTTATGACTCTAAATGTAATGTTTTCACTTATCTATGTGGCAAACATTCACAAACTGCTTTATCAATAAATCTATACATGGAAAAATCGATTGGCTGACTATCAGCATCTACTCCAGACGTCTGTCTGGTTTCGATTCCCTCTCGATCCGGATATGTGTTCAAACGTAACGTTCGGCTAACGCAAATAGACTCACACCCACAAAGAAATTGTTGCGATATTATGTATACATGCCAACAGTGATATCGTATTGTTTATGGTGACACGTATCAGTCCAGGAAAAGTCTTATTAAACAACTGAATGTAGATTTGATTGTACAACCTGAACGATCATGTAATACAGTTAAATTAACTGTTGAAACAGCCGAGTTATCTCCAATCATAATCTAGTTTATTGCATTTTTGCCAGTGAATTATAAAGAAAAATATCAAATTGATAAAACTTATATTTTCACGATTAGCAGTGAAAAATATAAGATTTTGCAGTTTTTGACAAATCGGAGCGAACCTTTGTATTCACCTCCTTGAAACTTTTCAATTTGTCCAATCGAAGCGAGAATAGATAAATGGGTTATTTTGCTGTATTTCTGAAATGTTCAAACTAGTTTTAGACGATATATCGACTTGACGTTAGCTTCCTATGCACAGATTCTCTGATAACAGCTAAAATTGCATTGATCGGTCCTTTCAAAATGGCGGCGCCACGTTGATATGGAGTTGACGTCATGATTTTTTTTCTATATAGCATAAAAATGCAATAAAAAGAAAATCTTGTATCACAATGCTTTGCACACCTCGTTAAAATATCAATACGCTTTCATACTTGTGAAATATATGTTATATTCAACGGGGAACCATTCAATATCCCCAATAATATTTATTTCTTGTACTAGACGTATACAGGATTTGTTATCACGATCCACAATTAATAACATATAGCCTGAGTGAATATCTGCTTTATCCTTAATTACCATGCAAGCAACTCCACGCACAAGAAATCAAAATGGGTTAAACTAAGGGAAATATGAAGAATGGACAATATTTTCATTCAGACGTTTAGCTGAAGCCGAAAAACCTATAACACTATATCCCTTAATTGATAACTTTTCACAATGAAAAACGGTCAACATTGAATTAAAGACACAATACACAATGTATTTCCTAACCCCCATGGTTGACGCAAGAAACAAATCGAATAAAAACCAAACTTTAAAAAAAAAAGTTCATTGTATAATAAGTTTGAAATGAATGTCAATATAGATTCCATGTAACCGACATTCTAGGTAAAATTTTAACATGGTAAAAACAAAGTTCGTTATACTATTAACTTTAAAAGATATACGGCGGTTTATCACATGTCATACAGCCAGGATGTTAAGTTAGTTATTACTTTCTTAACCGCCTAACACTACTGTAAAGGTCATGAGGACCATACAAGGGAAAGCATCACACAAACGAAATTTGAAAAAAAAAAAAAATATTGATTCACTTCCGTATATAATTCAACGTGGCTTTCTTACTCCTACCTGGTGGTACATAGCGCCAGCTCTCAGAAAGTTCACAATGTATATGTTTACAGTTTCGAATAGAAATTTTAGACTTGTTATGCCGTTAAAAGAACATCTTGTAAGTTTTGCAATCTAATGAAATGTTCTTAACTGTAAATGGTTCATTGCGTGCGATGCACCGAGGCTTGTCCACTGACCTCAATTCGAAAAAAGTAACAATGCGTTCGGTGTCTTTATTTGTATCGTCCACTTTCAGTACTACCCCGTCCCGGTGATTGTCTCAGCAGTAAATTACATTTAGTTTAACTATTGCCCCTTTGATGAAGGCTTTTGGTCCTATCCTCTAGTTGAGACATACAAGAATCTATATAAAAAAAAAAAACTTTGAGTCTCTGACTATATGCTTCATTGAGGTAGCACTGTAAAGTCGGCACCAGTACGGGCTATCACAAGGAGACAAACAAGACCAAATTTGGTTTGGTTTTTATTATTTTGTTTAACGTCCTATTTAAAACAGCTAAGGTCATTTAAGGACGGCCTCCTGTGCGTGCGACATGCATGTGTGTGGTGAGTGCGTATGTGTGTTTTGGGAGGTGGCGGTATGTTCGTGTTAAGGGGTAGCTACTGCCATCTTGGATTGAGTATACCCTGAACTGTCAACAGTTCTATTTAACAAACATAACAATAAATGATGGACTTTTTCTATTATATCATCAATATGAATCATAAATAAATGATTCTAGATAATTTTCAAAATTTTAAAAGTACTTGCTTCACTTTTAGAGAATTTCAAACATGATTGTGACAGGCTGCACTTCCTGAAATCTGCTTATTTTTTTTTAATTCCTAAAAATAAAAATAAATTAGTTCAATATCCACTGCAGGGCCATTAGAGGAGAAAATCTTGATAAAACCACAAACAAAGTCATAACAGCTCAATGAAACAACAGTACATTCAAAAAAATAATGTATTCAAGATGGATGTTCCACCTAGTATAAAGTAGTTCCTGGCTTCTCTATATTTAGAATAGGTAAATTCCCCTGTATGGTAACATCAAAGTGCCAAACTTTGAATGCAAGGGAGACAATTTCAATTTATTTCAGAATGAATATAAGAAAGCTTTTTATCTTTCATTTTTGAAATGACATTAATAATATATATTCTCATTTTCTAAATTGATTGTAAACTTATTGTTGTGTTTATATACAACAAATACTCAGGTAACTTAGGCTATAAATATCTTCTTATGCATAAATAAATGTTTATTCTTACTACTGTGTATATGAATTAAAAAATTACCTTATTTTAGCTGTATTTTTGGCATACAATAGTTTCCCATTACCAAACTTCCACAATGAAAACAGAGGATGTCAGCCGATATACACTGTCTGAAGTAGATACAAGAAATGTGAATTTGTTTAATAAAGTCAGTCTTAAATATGCAATTTTTTTTCTGTTTTGTTTTCAAACCACTTAAAACAGTATATATCGTTACCAGCTCTTGCCACTAGGAGGCCTCCTCTTTCAAGAGCCAAAATTTTTTTAAAGTTCACGTGTGGTATCTCTTCCTTTGAAACGATGCTGTGTGTACGGTTAAGATGTCGGACAATGTACTTCTTTTTGTGGTTCCATTTTGCAACACCATGCTGAAAAATAAAAATGATACACTTGTTATATATATATAATTAGTCTAAATAACAAACACTTCATTCTCTAAGAATTGAATAGTATGGACATATTGTACTATCAAGTATGAAGTCCATACCGCATAAGCCAAACCATAATGTAACATTAATTTCCTGCTATATGACTACATCTGACAAAGTGAGACTCCCTGGGCAGGATAAATACAGTAAGATTCATCTCATGTGTTTGCATTATTATGGAAATAACTTCTATCAAAACATTTTTTGAAATTAACGGATTTTTTAAAACTCCAATGATATCATAGTTCTTTCACACACATAAGCTGTCAGCTATCTATCAGAAACATCAAACTAGCTTCTAATGATTTTTATTTGAAACCAAAACAGTCCTTATTTTTTAAGGATTTAACAATGCGGAAAAAAACATGTTTTACATCATTACAACATTACATACCTGAATAGATGTCTATGAACTTCATTGAACCAATATCCAAATCCTGCTGTAGGTCATGATAATCAATCAAGTCTTTCCTCTATCGTCTTTGTACTGCACTGCACCATCCCAGCCTTTACATGTCTCTCCTGATTTTTTTTCAAGGGACATAACTCCTATAAAAACAGCATTATCAAAAACAAGTTGTATAAATTTAAAAAAAAAAAAAAAAAAATGGTATTTCTTTTGCACACATCTATTATGTAAGCTATCTGAAGCACCATGCTATATATATATATATATATATATTCAACCGATTTTTATTTGAAGCCAAAACAATCCCTATTCTTTATGGATTTAATAATGCTGAAAAAAACATGTTTTACATCATTACAACATTACATACCTGAATAGATGTCTATGAACTTCATTGAACCAATATCTCAATCCTGCTGTAGGTCATGATAATCAATCGAACCTTTCCTCTCATCGTCTTTGTACTGCACTGTACCATCCCAGCCATTACATGTCTCTTCTGATTGTTTTCAAGGGACATATCTCCTATAAAAACAGCATTATCAAAACTTTGCATTTCTTTTAAAAAATGATATATATAGTAGTTCTTTTGCACACATCTATTATGTAAGCTATCTGAAGCACCAAGCTACGTTCAAATAATTTTTATTTCAAGCCAAAATATTGCTTGTTTTTTTATGGATTTACAATGCAATCAAGACATTCCAGAGGGATCTTGGCACCCACCATTACATGATCTTTATAGGTTTCATGTCAGACTGATCTTCTCTCTATTTTCCCCTTTTTTCCTCTTACATGAACACATGAAACCTACAGGTGAAATTTGAGAGACATTTATAACAAACTTGAATTCTCGAAATCCAAGATGGCCTCCTGTCGGCCATTTTGTTTTTTATGCTCAAAAATATAAATTCAAATGGCACAACTAGGGACCAATGGGAACCTATGCATGAAGTCCGAGGAATATCACTACAGTACTTTTCAAGAAATGGTGATAACAAAGATTGTTTATGGACGGACGCATAGACGACTAACGGATGCAGGGCGACTTGAATAGCCACCATCTGATGATGGTGTGCTAAAACAAGTTTTACATCATTACATACTGTACCTAAAAGATGTCTGTAAATTTCACTGAACCAATATCTGAATGATGATGCACCAAAACGTTCCCCTCATCGTCTTTATACTGCACCATCCCATCCTTTGCACAATCATCTGCTGATACATGTATATGGAATATATTTCTCCAATTTTTTTTTCAAGGTAATAAATATATTGCTGGAATTTATTATTTATCAATTTTTAAAATGATATATAGCAGTGCCTTCGCATACATCTAGAATGCTATCTATCTGAAGCATCATATATGTTCAAATGATTTTTATTTCAAGTCGAAACATTCCTATCTTTATGGATCTAACAATGCCTAAAAAACATATCTACATAATATGTACCACACAAATCTTTAAACATCATATATTATTGACTTACTACATTACATACCTGAATTATTTGTCTATGAATCTCACTGCACCATTATCCAAATCCTGCTGTAGTTCATTCACTAAAACCTTCTCCTTCTTGCCCTTGTACTGGACTTCATACACAGCACCATCTCGTCCATCTTTACTTTCCACACAGTCCAAAACATTGCCCTCATACCATTTATACTGATGTGTTTTCTCATCAACACGCCGTTTATGGAGGATTCGCCGCCCGACAAATTTGCTCCTACGCTGTCTTGAAGATCGTGTAGAGCGTGATGCAGAAGTCCCGGGGTTATCACATGACGATGGAACTTGAGAAACTATACAAAACAATTATCATAAGAAAAGTTACATTTAGGTTAAACTATACTTTATTTGACCATACATTCATTCATATATTTAGAGCGAACACATGATTGTAGTTATTTAAAAACACTTATGTGTTACATGTATAGTGTTAGATTTTACACAAAATTTACATTGAGATACAGGAGGAAATTTTTGAAAATAATGAATTCTGTATTAATATTCAAAACTCTCCCAATGTTAGAAATCACATCATGATGCAGTCTTATGTAAACAAGTGAAAATGTCTTGTTTATTTTTCATTTTAGTGAGGTTAGTTGTTGTTTGGTTTATTGCCTGGTGAAAAGCTATTGTCATTTTTAGGCGGGGTCTACATGTAGTAGCTGGTGACTACCTCACTGAAGGACATGTGGGATCTGAACGACATATATTGTATGGGAGGCGTTTGCATGTCATAGCTGTTTTCCAAGTAACACAAACTCAACTGCATAGTGCATATCTCATATATTCATGTAAGCTAGGTTAAAAAGGCCAACACTCTGACAGAGGCAGCTATCGCTGTCGTCACATTTTAGTGTACAAATCAATATATATGTTAGTAGTGCATTTTGGTGTAGTATATGGATGAGAAAGATAGATATGGCAAAGTCATCTTTTATATGGAAATCACAGACATGTTTCATTTTCTAATCCGCATTTCAATTTGGCAAGAAAATAGTTGGTTTCTTATAATTATACATATATTTTAGTTACCTGATGTAATCTTTCTTGGATCAGTTGTTTGTTTTTTCTTGCCTGGTCTGGTCTTGGACTGGACCGTACTTGGAACAAACTAAAAAAAAATAATTACAAATATTTATCATGGTGTTTTCATGTAATATATGCTATTATCACCCAAAACCTAAATGTCTAGCGGGTATATACAATGTATGTAATTTATGTAGACTGAGAAATTGGTATCATTTATATCATATATATATTTACGGAATAAAACCTGCTTCACCAAAGCGTTTGGATGAAATTATGTTTGAAAATGTTCATTACCCATGGTTTATCTGGTTCACGTATGCCAGTACTAGTGTGTTCCCTTGGATTAGCTAGCTCGGGAAGCAAGACCCTGTGGTAAAATGCAGTGAGTTTAGGAATCATAACATTTTCCCTTTCTATGTGGATCTGATACGGATTTGTCCTTCTCACCACAAAATCGACCCATGGCAATTTTAAAATGTTCATCTGCCCCTGGCATTGATAGTAATAGTTGTGGGAATGTTTTAAGTTGAGTTTTCCACCAGTAAGTGCTAAACAGAAATTCCCTTTTATAGCAGCCTCTTCCAAAGTTATTGCCTTTCTTTGCAGAAGGTTTTTGACTTCTATAAGCCCATTTACATCGCTTTCTTTCACCTTGCCATCTGGTGAAGCAGCTAGGAATTTATGTACAACATCAATCACAAGTCCTGATGGGGAAACCATCACAGACCGGCCTTGTTCTTTTTTCTTAAGGACATATTCTTTGATGGTCACTGCTTCCTGTCCTAATCCATGTGAAGTAAATGAATTCCCTCTGAAATTCGTATACAGAAGACTTTTCACCAGAGGCCCTACATTCCTTTTTGTATTTCGTTTCACTACATCTCCAAACCTTGATGAAGTTAGCCGTTTCTTCCTCTCTTCCATCCATGTTACACTGTTAGACTGGCTGGTTGTCAAGCTTTCGATTCGCTTCAGCTTATCTTCTGTGAGGTTAACATGACTGGAAAGGTACTTATCGCAAACTTCTTCAAGGTCCTGCGATGACAAGTCTGGCACTACATCAACAGAATCAACACCATATTCCCTGCGAGCTTTCTTACTGGTACAACTTGAAGATTCCGTCTTCTCTCATATCTCGCCATGTTGGATAGAGTTTGCCCATGTAAGATAGCTATGTAAGATAAATCTATCTTACATAGCATTTCACGCGCGCGGATTAATCTGCGTTCAAGGGGGACAACTCTCACAACGTCGTCTGCTTGTGTTCACATCCGACAGTCCTTATCGTCGGTGTCGGTTTTGAAATGTTTGACTTAACTATAAAAATACATACATTCTTAGATAAATATATATCATATCAGCAGTAAATCAATAGGGCTACACGGTTAAACGATTAGACATTTCATCTGAGCGAACATATAACTCCGTTACTGTAACAAACAGTTAGACTACGCCTACAGGCCTGTTGTAACAGTTACAGTACAGTACAATACAGACTTGCCTACCCGACAGATGTGTCATTTGTTATTAAAAACATGTAAACACACACAATCACCTGGCAATGACAGGAATTAAAATAAAAGCCATAAATAAAAAAATATAAAAAAGAAAATGTCAAACGTCACAACCTATGAAATGGTTCCGTTTGCGTCAGCAGGGGGCCCTGGAATTTGTTCACTCTACTGTACTGTCAGTAACTGTTAGGCCTACTCAGTAACCTGTGTATTTGGAAGTTGGGAATTGGCTCTTAAATGAACGAACATTCGGTAAAAATGACACCCCTCGGTGTTCATATAAAAATATTTATTTTAATTGTAACTCAGAGTCTATATTTGTGTAGAGTAACCATGAAAACTAACTGCCATCCTAGCCTTTCAATATGATCATCGTTAGCCTATCGACTGATCTACCTTCGTCATTCCATCAAGACAACCGGTTAAACACATATAATCCTATGTCACAGAAAAGATCGAATACTCGTATAGAGTCACTGTTCGTTGGTTCACACACGAAGTTGCCAAAATCACAGTGAATTTAAAATTACCAGCCACGAAACATCGCCGCGTCATGGCGATCGAGATCGACATCACTTTCAATATCCTTGAACTATGAATGGAATTCCAATGACAGTCGTGACGTCATGCAGTGACGTAGCATTTTATAAAAAAAAAAATTTGACTTGACATTTAAAAGTACAGTGTGTTCTGTGAAATGGTTAAATATGTCGAGGTGCAAATCAAATTATATGTGAAGTTGGAAAACTCATTTCAGCGTTGACTTTCAGTATTGTTGAAAGAACTTCTTTTTCTCGGATGTTGACAATTTGATCACGGCCACGTAAAAGTCGGTCAAGTTACGGTAATTTTTATCGGCGAATTGTTCATTCGTTCATCACTTAACCACAAAATGAATGAAATTTGTGTTCAAACATAGTTTGTCAAAATAGGGTATGATCTTTCAGAATATCACAAGTATATTTAGTAAAAATGTCAAATAAAGAAATTGGCTGAGGGACACTTTCGCCAGAAACTCGGTAATGATATGAGAGAAAAAGACTCTTTCATTATGTGTGTATGTAGGATAGGGATATTCCACCCTCGGGATCACAAAATGTGGTAAAACCCTCGGCAAGCCTCGGGTTTCACCACATTTTGTGACCCCTCGGGTGGAATATCCCTATCCTACATATACACATATGAAAGAGTCTTATAATCTTCCTCTTGTATGCTCGAGCTCTTACATCAGCTTTATTCTTGCTCTTGCGGCTAGTTAGGAGATGACGTGCCCGTTGATGGTAATGGGTTGTGAATGCTGATCCAGGTTTTACTCCAGTTCGTCTGTGCCAAATTAGTGGGGACCACGCAGCACCAAAATTTTTCCTGAGTGCTCCACCATAGCAACGACTGTGCCAAGATCCACGGTTGCATCGGAAGCTTACCTCCATCAAACTTTGAACGTATAGCCATCCATGATTCTGCCAAGTTTGTAGTGAAATTGCCAATTAGGCGAGAAGCTTTAGAAGCAAGGCGGCTCAGAAGAACACTAACATCTCTCAGCAACTCCTCGTCTATACAAGTTGATACTGAAGGCTGGTATCTGGTTTGTTCAAGGTCATTTTCACTTGTAACTTCATTCCAAAATGATTCCTGTTCACTCAAGACTGATGGAATAGAATCGTCTGGGCAGGCACTTGGTGTGTCTAATGAAATATCACACTCCTCTTCTGTTGGCCTCTTTTTACAAAAGTCACTGCAGTGCTCATGGTTACCAAACAAATGGTGGATGGAGTTCCTTATGTCGTGTTCAAGTTGTTGTGTGGCAGTTGTAGTGTTGACTGTAGATGAACGTATACGTATCGCACATCTGATTCCTTTAACAAGACGAATTCTCATTTGTTTTGTTAGGTTCCCACGACCTTTGTAACGAGGCTTGGTTTCTACTAATTTCTCTAAATTTGTACGCAGGCATTTACAAACATGATTTCCACATTCCATTTTTGCCACACGTCTTCCCCACACAGGTACCTGCTGCTGTATCCGAGCATAAACAGAGCTGTCCCCATCAGCGATTAACCGCATGTATCGGAGGCCATGTGTACATTCAGACTGTAGAAAGCCTTCTACAATAATATCCGCCTCCATAGCCTGGCTGGTGTCATTCCAATTACGAAAACATAAATGAGGGGTTGGATCGCAGTGTCTAGACTCTGCAGAGGAACAGATAAAGCAATGCTTATTGCGGATGCCGATGTGGAGAAGTTTGCCAGTTACCGCACCAAATATCACACCAACTCCACCAAGAGCATTATATGTATGTTTATGTGAACGTTTAGACCATCCTCCGTCACACACCACAGATATAGCTGGTACTCCTTGGTGGTAATCATTTCTCTCCATAGCTAATCGCCTTTCTTCAGCACCGGCTTCTAACATATCTTTTTTCAGTTCATTGTGCCACAAGTCACCTATATTCTGCTCCAAGGAAGTGTATTTACTTTGACTCATTCCTGGGATACCCATAGTGGCTAACATTTCATTTGTTGAGGAAAGTCCCCCACCAGTCACCATAGACCCCCAGACAGTCCTAAGATTTATCTCGTACAATGAAGAATTGGGTAACTTGGCACTGGTTTCCATTGCAAATGACTGCCCACATCCACAACACGATATCTGGAGCTTGCTTGCATATCCATGTCGCATTTCCTCGGTAGTGACTGAAAAAGGAGACTTCCCATCTCTAGCTAACTCTCCAGCTGCTGGGCATACTGCACAGTGAATGGTTACTTCAGTCATATGACCTTGTAACAAATCCATATCGATGATTCGAAATCCATCTGGTACAGGTTTACTTTCAGCACTGATTTTTATCCGAGTTGCTTCTGGGTTGAGTTTTAATAACCTCATACGGCGTGATGTAGAACGAAGTCTTCTTACGAGAAATCTAAATGCAGGTTGTCCGTTGATGATTAAACATTTGCTGTAAACCTGATAAGATGGCTGCTTCCTAGCAGTAGTTGACTGTTCAAAATTCACAAGTTTTGCCTGAAGTCGCTTTTGTTTCTGCTTATATGCATAAGAATTTATACCTCTTGGTGCATTAAACTTAAATCTGCCTCCTTTTCTCCTCCTCCTTTTGTTTTTTATGGTACCCATGGTAAATAAT